>NC_088911.1:113632755-114257755 GCF_963576675.1 Euphorbia lathyris
CATTCAAGGGTCATCGAGATGGTGGGAAATATACTTAGGACCATCATAGTGACTGTGAGAAGCTCTACGAAAAGTTAAGGGAGCTCGTTGTTAGAGAGATCTCGAACTCCCGGCTCTTTCGCACCAATTTGGTCGTCCACCCATTGAGGTAAGACGCCTTTAGGCATGGCCACCGGTGACCCCCCACTCTAATACCTAAGTTTGCTTTCGCACCAATTTGGTCGTCCACCCATTGAGGTAAGACGCCTTTAGGCATGGCTATCAGTGACCCCCCACTCTAATACCTAAGTTTGAAGAATTTTGAAAAGATGAACGTTAATAGTGAAAGTAGTTTGAAAAAAATGAGATATCTTAGTTGCACTGCCTCATTTTCTATTCATAGGGTTCCAATGGTTTTCTTTAGAAGTACATGCTTCTATGTCCTAGCTGACGTTTGTAACATTCTAAGGGAGGAGATTGGGGATGTGTTCTTTGGTCACATCGACTCGATATATACCAACTATAAATCGTAATAATCAGGATAACAACTTTTAAAAGATGATATATTATCTGATTGGTCCATGTGTCTGAGGAGGTTGATTACATTTGCTCAAACTGTATGATTGGTCCACATAGCAATACTAAATTATTTGTTTATTATCAATATAATTTTTATCATATTTTATAAGTGATATTTTATTTTCGAAATATTGTTATTACACAAAAAAAACCCATCAATTTTGCGGAAAATAAATCAAAAAATCAAAAATATTATTTATTTTGATTTTCTTTACATAAATCAATAAAATTTTACTTTTTTTTGTTTGAAGTTTTTTCTATATTGATTTTTAAAATCCAAGTAGTACAATTACTTGGTTTTTAAGTATAAAGAAATTGGCTTGTTGAGTAATTTAAAATAGGAAGAAATAGAAAACGGGTGGCAGCTCTCAATGGGTGTTGAACCGACAACTTTATTTGATCAGAATACCGATAACCTAAATTCTTATTAGCCAACTCTAAATGCTTACTATCTATTCCATTCTTCTTCCTTTTTCCAATTCCAATACAATGTTTATAATATTCATATCACTTAAAAGTAGTGCTACTCTATCATTTTTCACTTCTAACATATTAATACAAAATTATAATTCTAAATTAGTATTATAAATATTCTTATAGCAATATTATGTTTTATAAATAGATACAATCTTGCAAAGAATTTGATTCTTTAATATAAAGAGAGGGTATTGATAAAGTGTGACAATTCCTCTAGAAACCACATGAAAGTCACGTATTGCTCGGAATCCAATGGGAAACTCTTGATACTTAAGTTAGTTCACTGCAACAAAATGCCGTATTTTTATAGAATGCTTCTCACAAAATGTTGTCGGTGATTCTCCTACAGTATATCTCGATAGAATGTTGTAAGAGAAATTTTATCATTCTTTTATAAATATAATATTTGGATTGAATGGAACTTGATAAATATATATGTCTGGAAGAAAACAAATATATACGTCTCTGAAGGCTTAGATGAGATTGTCAGGAATCGACCCCTATCCATTTGATCAATGAGGCTTTGATACCATATCATGGAACCAATTAAACTAAAAGCTCAAATTGATAGTTAAACATCCACTTCATACTAGTATATTCAAATCATATATCTCACTATAAAAAAAGCATACATTTCAAAAGAAAAAATGCAGAGTCAAGATTCAAAATATACATACGACTTAAAGCAAAAAAAGAAGTGTTTACAAAGATAACAATAAAAAAGAAGCTCAAACTGATAGTTAAACATCCACTCCATATCATGGAAAATTTTCCTTCTTCCTAAGTCTCCTATTCACTTGAAGATTTCCCGATGATACTCTCCAGGGGCGAAACCAGAGGGGAGTTGGGGGGCTTGAGCCCCAGCAAGCCGCCAGAGAATTGAGAAAAAAAAATAGTTTTGGTGTCTGGTAATATTTTGGAGAGAATTATATTGACTCTATGTAGTATTATTTCAATATTTAAAGGTAGATGAGAAGTTTAAGGAAGCTTACTTCTATTTGAGAAGTTTATGTTCAATTCCCTTCAACCTTATTTTCTTTTAAAAAGTTTTTATTTATTTTAATTTTATTTTTTAATAATTATAAAAACATGTTATCATTATTAATTAATTTAAATGGACTCTTTATTTTTATTTTGATAACACTTTTGAATTCATTTTTAACATGTCTTTACCATTAAAAAAAAGTAAATATATTTAATATTCATTTTTATTATGTCTTTACCATTAAAAAAAGTAAATATATTTAATTTTCTATTAGTTCAATGCTAGTTTCTAAAAAAATGATAACATTTTTACAGTTTTAATGCGTTGGAGGCTAAAATTTTTTTACCAATCCCTAACGGGCCGGACTTTGAAAATATACCGTCAACCGCACAATTAATTTCGATTTTTTTTTGATGTTTTGAATTTTTTTTACTGATATGTTTGAGTCCCGGGATCCTGGTTCCGCCACTGATACTCTCTCTCATTATGGGGTTCGGAACACATCTTCAGACCTGACACCGACTCCTAGTGGGAGCAATGTTCTCCATTCCATCGCGTCGCAAAGTCATCTTAGAGATGAAAGCGCTAGTCTTCTAAACTTAAGGATCTCTTGATTCCGATGATTAGTTGTCCATCTGTATCACTAACGGAAGGAACATAAGTATTTGAAATGTTGGGGAATGATGAAAGTAATATTGGTTGTTACTTTTGAAATAGCGGCTTCGACCGCTCTCTTGTTTGTGCCTAATGAATTTATTATAATCTCTTAGGTCCATGCTAACTGCAACAATCATAATGTAAGTCTAAAAATTTATCTAGAAGATCCGGTTGAAAGATACTTGTATGTTCCTGTAAGACAAAGTCAGAGGTTAGTCGGGTCGTAAGACTCTCCGATACTCAATTCAGTTCTAATCTAAGAGAAAAGAAAAGCAAGAGTATTCTTGATAGAGTAATAAAGAATTCTATGTACTTTTTGAGAGAATACGACCCTTTATATAGGACAACAAACTGATTCTAATCTATCTAGAAAAGGATCTTTAAAGACGCATAGCTCCGTAAAACTAGGAGGTAAGCGCGTATGCCAAAAACTCCTAATTAGAAAACTAGGATACTTTGATCGGGAAGAATCGCAACCCTAGAAAGACGGATCTAAACATTCGACAAAGGGAAGGAGGATCCCGTTAACGATCGAGTCTCAGATATTTGATTCGGAGCCCGATACATTCACTAAAATAAAAGGAAAAAGAAAATTCTGCACAAGATTTGGACAGTTCGAGAAAATATAGGGCAATGTAAAAGTATGAGGAGATGAATAACAAAATGAGTAATTTGAAAGTAAAAATAATAGAAAGTTAAAAAAGAAAAGATAGGAAAGTACAAATAGAAGAGTTGAAAAAAGAGGAAGAAAAGGGACTATTCATGCAACTTCTTTTCTACAGCTGTTCTGTTCTGTTAACCAAATTGCCTTTCTTATCTTATTCGCTAACATTACATTACATACTGCTCTATCTATCTTACCTGTTTCCGTGGCCCCATTTTCTTACCCTCCCTCTTCTTCACTGTTCTCTTCTTCTTTATATATATATTCACACTGAACAACGAAATAGTATTAGATTTTTTTTGTGAGAAAAGATATTATTAATATGCTTTTGATATATATATATATATCAGTCAATGAAATGATTTAAATTCAAGGTTCCGCACTTAGTCCTTTTTTTTTTGGCCTTCGTTATGGATAAATTAACGAGTTCACTTCAAGACGGTATACCATGATACATATTGTTTCCAGATGATATTGTGTTGGTTGATGAGACGAAAGAAGGCGTGGAAATGAAGTTGAAACTATGGAGACAAACTTTGGAATCTAGAGGCTTTAAATTGACCTAAAATAAGGCGGAATATTTAGAGTATAAATTTAGCAGCAATAGAAATATGGAGGCATGAACAATCACCCTGGATGGGAAGGTTGTCCAGGGCTCAGATTGCTTCCGTTATTTAGGGTCTATTATTCAAACGGATAGAGAAGAGGATGAAGATGTTGCTCATAGGATGAAATTTGGTTGGTCGAAGTAGAAGAGTGCTATGGATTTCCTTTACAATCCCGGCATGACTAATAGATTGAAGGGAAAATTCTACTGCACGACAACTAGACCTGCATTGTTGTATGGTACAACATGTTGTGCAGTAAAACACTGTCACATTCATAAGATGTCGATGACGAAAATGCGTATGTTGCAATGAATGTATGGTCATACGAAAAAGGATCGAGTGATAGTAATGAAATAATTAGACAAAAGTATGAGTTACATCTATTGAGAATAAAATAAGGAAAAACCGTCTAAGGTGGTTTGACCATATAAGACGAATAACGCTTGATGCACCAGTTAGAAGGATTGAAGAGTGGCAAAAGGATGCAATGGTGAGAGGGTAAGGGAAGACATAAGCAAACTTGGAAAATGATGATTGAGAGTGATAATGAGTTTATTGAGGATTGGGGAAAATATGGTAGTGAATAGAACAGAATGGATGATGAGAATTTATGTCACTGACACGACTTGATTTCACGGTTTCGTATGATGATTCATGTTAAATCATTTCGGGACTAACGTTTTGTTGTATTGATATACCGAGTAGATCCGAGATCTCTATCCTTAGATTTAATATTGAGTAATATAAAATGAACAAAATAATTGATAAGCTAAAAATATTTGTAGAGATATTTTGGTAAAACAACACTATAGTTAAGACATGTTTAATGAATTTCTTAATGCATGTATCAAAATCTTAAACACATTTACAAAAATAGGGAGAGCAATTAATAGAGGAGTCATACCTATTTTATAGAATGACAAAAAGATAAATTAATAGAGGGAGAATCTCTGTAGAGATATTTAAGTCAACTTAAATTTTTATAGTGATATTACATTATAGACCTTGAATGAAAGCCCATATGCAAAATGCAAAGAACTAAGTCGGAATATAAAATTTAGAGAAAATTACAAGTTTGAATATTATTTTACAGTTATATAAATTGTTTTTGGATTTTTATCAATAAAACACAAGAAATTCATCTATTATCATATAAACAGTTTTTTATTTTGCTTTTATCATAAAAACAGTTAGGATTAAAATACAGAAAATATATATTTTATAGAGATCTGACAAAATAAAAATTAATTTTACAAGATGTAGAAACTTGTATTTATTTATTAAAAAATGAATATTTGTGTAACTATCCCTATAATTTACCTGAGTGAAACCCTATACAATCATATGGTTATTTTGAGCATAGAAAAAGTGTCTAACATGAGTCTAAAAGGACACTATCTTAAAATGGGAAAATTGTTCCTGTGAGAAGTACAAATTTACTCAACAGTAAATTTTTTATCTCTAATCAATCAAGATCAATTTTACACGCACAAAATAGAAAATTTGAATATACTAATTTGACAGTTATTCAACTGAAATTTGAACATACTGATTTGACCCTACTTCAAACATTCCAAAAAATTTATGGATAAGCTAAAGCAATTTTATGTATTTTGACATGCGTTTGTATCTATATTAAAATAACATAATAAATATTTTAAATAGTTAACAAGTCAAATGACAGTAAACAAGTTTTTCTATCAGGCTACAGTATTTAAAAGCGTTAAGGGTAACAAATTTTCAACTTATCTAAAACAGTTGCGTTCACATGGTCCCTGATGACCACGTAAATTTAGTCATTCACCGTTAGATCTAGACGGATTAAATTTACGTGGTCATCAGGGACCATGTGAACGCAACTGCTATCTTAAAATACATTAAGGTCAGAACAAGCATGCTTCCGAAACCAACCATCTAGATAACCATGTGGTAAATTCAATATCTGGAACTGCAATATCAGTTACTAAAAACTGCTTGGCCAAGCTACATGGTTCATGGAGACGCCAACAAACTAAACTATTGATTGGAGTCGTTTAAAGCTCCTTTCTCTCAAGGAAGCTCTCAGGGAGACCTCTATCCCTTTTGAGAGTCCTTTTCAGCTCGAATCCAATAAACGGACAGTAAAAACAGACGGAGATAATTAATGGAACTTGCTACTCCATGGTGCTAAAGGGACTACTATTCCTTTCACACATTTCCTCTAGGATTATTAAATGAACCAAAAAAGCATTCAATAATCCAATTCAAGCATAAAGGATGAATAGAAACGGACATCACATTTCTCTTGAGGCTTCATTTTATATTGCTATTTAATATAATGTCCAAGTATGAAAGAGGGGAAAAAAGATAAGGAAAAAGTTGGACCCTCCATATCATGTTCAAAGCCAAACCACCTCAAAAGCTGATCCACAAGTTTCTATTATTTACTAATAGGACAAAGGGCATTAATTAGGTCCATGACATCAAAGGAGGCCTAACCCATGGCATACTTCTGGGTCCAGGATCGAGCAGTAGTCTCATATTTGGCCCTGTCAGTCTTGTACATGTGAGCTATCTCAGGCACCAACGGATCATCTGGGTTTGGATCAGTCAGGAGTGAGCAGATTGACAAAAGAACCTGCAACGAACACCAAATTATTCACCATTATAACAACATTACTTTCAATCAATCAATTATAAGGGTATTACTACATACATATTACGGTTTTAGATGAAACCGTGCAAATAAATAGTGCCAGAACCCAAGTATAAATAACAGAAAAAAGCCAAAAAAAATAAATAATAATCAATGGGAGGCAATACCTTGGATATAGTAAGGGCAGGGCTCCATTGCTCTTTCAAAATATCAAGACAAATGCTTCCATTGCTGTTGATGTTGGGGTGGAAAACTTTTGTGCGAAAGGATACCTGTACATATCATATTAAGTGTCACCACCATGTTTAAAGGAAACAGTAACAAACCACAAACCATTGATGAACAACTTCAAACGTGCAATGTGTCACGTAAATTAAAGAGACGAGTTTTACAATTATAAAATTCAAATGATTAAAGAGAGAAGCTTTACAAATATAAAACACTGCCTTCGATTTGAACCAGGGGATGAAAAGCAGCAGGAGACAAATAAATGTTGAGCCTAGGCATTCAATATCTACTTCCATTTGTAGCAATTTTAAAATATTATATCCACTATGTGCATTAAGATCCTTGCTATGATATATTATAGATTAAGCTACTTCTATACAATATAGCACCAACTATTGCCACTTACAGACTGCCCCAACCAATTAGGCTCACTTGAACAAATGAAGTTACAAAGTTGAATTCATTCCTAGACTAACTTTCTTTCGTAAAGTTACATTTTTAGACTACATGAACAAATTGATATTTCATTTGTTTTTACTTCTTGAAGTAAGCACATTTTTATATTTAAAAGCTAATTATTAAATTTTGTACAAATCATTTGAGAACTCTGCCTATTCTGAAAGAATTTGGTCTAAGCTTAATCACACAGAACTGAACTAGGAATAAATTTCATTCTAAGCAGAGAGAGGGAGATGGAGAATTTTAAATAAATTCTTTCAAATATTATGGAGTTCATTCATTCCAATTCTGCCTTCGTGCCAATAGCAGCACAGAAGTGCCGAGTCGATCAACTTATTAGCAAAGAAGATCCAAAACTGAGTTGGTTCACTAGAACAAAACAAGACTTCCACACACAATCCAATGTATATAAAAAGTCACAATTACCAATCAGGTTTCATGGAATTGATTTGAGAATTCTGTTTAATTTGAAACAATTTGATCTAAGCTTAATCAATTCCATAGGACTAAATTCTACAGATTAATTTCATTCCAAGCAACAAAAAATAGAGCTGAAAATAAATTCCTTCACATTCTATGGAATTCATACATTCCTATAATGCACAGGAACTCTCCATGACAAGCGTTTCCCCGTTTCCGGCAGATGTGGGAATCGGAAACTCTTGGAAACTGATACGAAACGTTTCCGGGCACGTTTCGGTAATTACCAAAAATATGAAACGCATCTCTCAGTTTTTAAACGGTTTTCCCTACCTATTTCAATTAAAATTCTGTAAATTCAAACTTTCTATTTTTCATTTCCTGTTGAATCTAAGATTATGAAAATTGAAACTTTCTATTTGAGAGATAATTACGTCCTTGTATCCTTCAATTTAAAGAACATATCCATATTTCTTTCTCCTATAATCCTTGTCTCTTGAATCTTGATTGAGTTTGGACTTTCTTCATCTTGTTCTTCAATCTTGTTTTTATTTAATGTATTATTATATTTTTAATATTTATAAATATGCCCCTATATTTTTAATATTTACACGTTTCCCCCACGTTTCCGTTTCCTATGTTTTTTAGAAATTACGTTTCCCAGTATCGTTTCCGTTTCAGTTTCCGTATCCGTTTCCGTGCAACATAGATACATTCCAATAGTGCCCTTTGTGCCAATAGCAATGCAGAAGTGATGAGTCAATCATCTTAGTAGAAAAACACTAATTGGAAAGAATAAGAAAAGACTTCCACACACAATACAATATTTTTGTCCGAATACTATTCTTGGACCCAACCTGTCAGCTTAAGCTGTTAGGTTGAATGATTGCTTGACATGGTATCAAAACCTCTTAGGACCAAGAGATTGAGAGTTTGAATCCTAACAACGCCCTTTTTATTTTCAAAACTTACATGGTGAAGCGAACATGTGCTACAGGACATTTGGGTGTGGGGGTATATAAGAGAGATTAAATAACCTTACCTTTTAGGTTGAAGTGGTTCCTTGACATATTCAAGGATCACTTTGGATGATGGGTTGGGAGCGGTTTATAAGGGAAGGCTCAAAAACAACCCTTATTAGGGAGGCAGATGATTAGAGAGTTACGTTTTATAAGGGTAAAATCCAAGACAATTCCTTTTAACTTTTTACACTCCAAATTGGTATTGAGAAGAGATTTAGAACCTCCTCCCTCTAAAACCATCCCTTCTTTTAATGGCCCCTTCTTCATCCCACCCAAACAGACTGAAAGTTACTAATTAGGTTTTGTGGAATTCATTTGAGAATTCTTCTTATTTTGAATGAATTTTTCCTGAGCTTATCTCAATTCCTTACTATTGAACTCTATGAATCAATTTCATTCCAAGAAACAAAAAATTGCATTGCAGATAAATTCCTTCAAATTCTACTGATCACTTAAACTGTAACCCTTGTGCCAACAACCATGCAGAAGTGATCAACTTATTACCAAAGAAGATTCAAAATTCAAGCAGTTCAAAAGAATAAAACAAGACTTCACATCCAGTATGATATTTTCCCCCACAGACTAAAAATAGATCACAGAATAAGAATTTGCTTGTTACCTTGGGTGGCTTGAATGGATAATCTGGAGGAAAATGAATTGATACAAGAAACACACCACCAGCGAACGGGCTTTCACCTGGGCCCATGATTGTTGCTTGCCAATGGAACATATCATCAGCAACTGGACCTGTAATCATCCAGTCTCGTAAAATGATTAATTCAAACACAAATAATAGCTAGACACACACACACACTCATTGGACTCTGCTATAGAGAGTGAGAGACCAGCAGGAGGAGTTTCAAGGGAAGTAGTAAGTCTACATTGGCATGCAGGGGTTGTGACTTGTACTTTGCTACAGGGGTAATTCATCCAGAAATATAGTAGGATATTCAAGCAGAGAAGGGGAAGTGGAGAGACGGGAATTCAGTTGAATTTTATATAGTTGGCTCTGATTTTTGAAGTTAATAAACTTCTAGATTCCTGTGGAGGTTGAGGGTTCGCCACTCATTCTATTATAATTTCTCTTAACTGTTATTGTAGTTGGTTTTCACCTTTTGATTTGACTTGCTGGAGATCTATCAATTCCCTATTCTGTTTGTGCGTGATTCTATTGCTTTCTATCAGAGATATCACTTCTTTCACATCACCAGATAATTAGTCTGGTGCAGCAGTTCTATAAAACGAATCTATAATAGACTATCAATATACATCCCAGCCAGAGCATAAACACAATTGACAACAAGTGTTTAGATTGTGCATCCACCCATGTTAACACAAAGGGAAATAGACTATGGAGAATCAAGAAGGCACAAAAAAGCAAACAACCAACATGCTTATCATGACTAATTATATTTCTCATCAAGTGTTCTCCTATTGCCATTCTGTTCCCTAACTGAGCAATGCATATTTGAAATTACTGCTTAGATTAATTGAAATTATCAAATAAAATCCTGAACATGCATACCACACAACTTATTTTATCAAAAACCTTAAACATGCCAAGACAGAGACATGAACTCATCTCAGAAATAATATGCTAAAAAAAAAAAAAACATACCAGCACTGCATGAAGCTGGAGGGTCCCGCTGCAGGTCTTTCAATTCCTTGTTAATTCTCTTTGAAGCCATAACTGTCAATCGAACTCATTTTTTAAGTTAATAAAGCATATCAACTGTTCTTACATACAAAACAAAAATCACTAGATTTCTAGCATCATGAGCAAGACTGAGATGAGCCAACCAAATAGTGCTAATTGCAACAGTACGAGTTAGTCCATATATTCATAACCAGATCTTTCTTTGAACAAAAGGAAATACATAAGTTCACATCAATTGAATGGTGATTTTTGAAATTGAATTTCACCACTACCTAAATTCAAGCGTTTCAACAGTGTAAAAAAATTTGAAGTTTGTACTTGATTTGCAATTCCAGAGATAAAAGCGAAATCATAATTATGTTCTTAAAATAGATGATAAATCCTGCAAAAGTCGACAACTTAAAATTGGTGAATCTCTCATATATAGTTTTTAGCCAGCTGAATACTAAAACTTACTGCTCTCAGAAAAAAAAAAAAAAAAAAAAACACCTGAAAAATTAAATAAATAAAGAAATTTTCTCAGCAACCAAACAGAGGTATAAAACGGCTGCAGCTAAATATACATGACAGGCAATTAAATAGAGCAAACAATCAGTTCAACAAAGACATAAACAGTCATTAAAAAATCAACAACTGTTCTGTTAAAAAGACAAAAATAATAACTTTCTTCAAGAAAACGAGATGATTGTTTCCGAATATAAAAACTCAAACGATCATCGGAGAAAGAGAGTAGGCAAAGAGAGCAATAGCATTTAGAATCGGAAATCGAAAGGCAAAAAACGAAGAGGAAAAAGGAAGAATTGAAATTGATTACCTGAGGGAGGAAATGGTTTGGACTGAGAGAATGAACAAGAGAAGAAAAAGAAAAAGAGGAAAGTGATGAGAATCAGGAGAGATACTTACATGAGCTTTGTTGCGGTGACTATTTGCCACGAATGCTGTTTACGTGGCACTTTCTTATTGCCCCTTCTCTCCCTTTTTCAGTTTAATGCCTTCAAAATCCTATTCTTCTAATAAAAACCCATTAACTTTACTGTTATATATAACAGTTTTTAGTTCGACTTCAGAGTTCAAAATCAAATACAACTCTTTTGAAAATACAAATTGATTATTATTATTTTTTTATAGAATATTAATTAAAAGTGAATAATTTATTATTTTTACAAAAATAAAAATTTTATATTTTTTTTTTTTTATTTTTTTTTTGTAAGAAAGGAAAGGAAAAAAAACAAAACCAACAAAAAACCTACACCGGGATCAGTCTAGGAAGGCTGACCCCAATCCTATCCTCTAGGAGAGAAGACAAAAGAAAAGAAGGAGGAACAGAGAGGGTAGAAACACCTAACATTCTCCCATGCCCAGCAGCTGCTAAGCGATCCGCCACGCGGTTTTGCTCCCTAAAAATATGGGAGAAATTAAGATACTCAAAGGCAGGACGAAGCCTCAAAATAGCTTTGATGAGATTCTGGCTCTTCAGACAAACAGCCTGGCTATCTGAAATCCTGTTAATAGCCTCCAGATTATCAGATTCCACCGAGAGCTTTTTAACACCCATGCGAATGGCGAGTTTAATACCTGACAAGATACCCCAGAGCTCCGCAGAAAAGGAGGAGCCCGTCCCCAAGTTATGGGTAAACCCCGCCATCCAATTGCCACCAGCATCCCGAAGAACTCCTCCAGCAGCAATTCTGCCATTGCTAAGGCAGGAGCCATCAGTATTCAACTTAGCAAACCCTTCTCTAGGCTTACTCCAGCCAACTAGCAGGATCTCTTTATCCGGGGAGGGGCGAACAAGGGAATCTCTTTCAAAGCTTTTAGTAATAACAAAGAGCTTCTTCGAGAAGAAAAACAGTAAATCAGGAATAAGGACAGCCTTACCCGCAAATAATTCTTCATTCCTCCACTTCCAGATTTGGTGACAAGTAATAGCAAAGAGGATGGCACCGTGCTCCATGTTGGCCAGCAAGTTCCCCTTGGCTCCTTGAGAGAAACAGTCCCTTTCAGAAAAGGCCATGAAGGAAGGGAGGATGTGATGAGGGAGGATCCCTTCCCAGATCTTCTTACTATTTGGGCAATCCCTCAAGGCATGGCACAAGGTTTCCACATTGCCTCTGCATCTACTACAGGCACTAGACTCAGTCAAGTGCCTTCTGTGCCTATCCGCATTCGTAAGGAGCCTGTCTTTGATACCCAGCCAAAGGAAGCTCCTGATACGGTAAGGGATCTTGAGGGACCATATGGACTTCCAAATCTCCAAGGGAGGATCAGCCCTATTAGGGGTAAAAGCTTCATAGGCCGATTTACAAGAATAAGTACCATTATTCGTCAAGGCCCAGCAATGTCTATCCTTATCCTCCTCTTGATTGCTAATCTTCACTCCTCTAATGTTAAGAAGGGTCTCCAGACTAAAGAAAGAGTCGAACTTTGACCAGATCCAGTCTCCCCCCGAGTCCACCACATCAGCAATTTTCCAGGAAAGGAGATCAGCCGACGGAGGGGCATTACACACATCAATCAGCGGTTTATCACCAATCCAGGTGTCATACCAGAAGCTAATAGATCTACCATTACCCACCTCCAGGCCAATCCCCGTACAGAATTCAGCAAACACGGCACTGAGCCATTTCCAGAGGAAGGAACAGCTAACAACCCTCTCCTTCGGGCCACCAAAGATTCTATCTTTCCGATACTTCCCGCACAAGAGACGGACCCAAAGGGAGGAGGGGCATTGCCACATTCTCCAAAGAAGTTTCCTTAACAGGACTTTATTATTGTCCTTTGCCTGCCTAATACCAAGACCCCCCTTGTTTTTAGGCTGGCAAGCTTCCTTCCACGGGACCAGGTGAACCTTTCTCCCATCTCCAGACTCACCCCACAGGAAACGCCGATTTATCTTATCCAGGTCACTAAGGACAGGCTCAGGAAGCTTACAGGCATTCATGATATGGTTCGGAGCAGCGCAGTTAACTGACTGGATCAAGGTAAGGCGACCTGCAAGGGAAAGAGAATTAGCTTTCCAGCTAGCACACAAACCATTAGTTTTGTCCAAAATATCCTTGAAAGAGGCTTTGGAAACCCTGTCACTGTGAAGAGGAACCCCAAGATACTTCCCGAAAGAGTTCGTCAGAGGTATGCCAGAGAGCTCACTCAGTCTTCTGCACAAGCTATTGTCCATATTTTTGGAACAAAGCATACGGGACTTTTGGATGTTAACCTTATGGCCAGAAGCCTCGCAGAAACAATCAAGGATATCCATAACTGTTTTAATTTGCTCCTCATTACCCTCAACGAAAAGCATGACGTCATCAGCAAAGAGTAAATGGGTAATAGGGGGCAATGTCTGTTGATAGAAACAGGGTGGAGAGTCCCTTTGCACACCGCCTCTTGGATCATGTGAGACAGTCTTTCCATGGCAATAACAAAGAGGAAGGGACTCATAGGATCTCCTTGACGAATTCCTCTGGAGGGAGAAAACTCATCCGACATGTCCCCATTGATCATGACCTGGAAAACAGGAGAGGAGATACACTTCTCAATCAAAATCCTCCAGTTCTCCGGGATGCCAGCTTTGGCTAAACTATCTAGAAGAAAGCTCCAGTTCAATCTATCATAGGCTTTCTCCAGATCCAGTTTGAGGGCCACAATCCCTTTCTTACCTTTCTTAATCTTCATAGAATGGACAACCTCCTGGGCAATAACAACGTTATCCATCAATTGTCTACCAGGAACAAAGCTCCCTTGGTTCTGGCTAATTATATCCGGAAGGATCTTCCGGATTCTATTAGCCACAATCTTAGTAATAGCTTTATACAAAACATTACAAAGACTGATGGGTCTCATCTGGAGGAAGGAGGAAGGCTTAACAACCTTAGGAATCAAGACAATGAGGGTTTTATTAACCGACCTGATATCGTTAGAGCCACCAAAAACACCTAACACAAAACTGTATATGCCCTCCTTAACAGTATCCCAGTGTTTATGATAGAAACTAGCGGGGATACCATCAATCCCAGGAGCCTTAGTGGACCCTATGCTAGAGAAGGCCAGATCAATCTCTTTAAGGTCAATAGGATGGAAAGCATCTTTAATAGCCTCCTCCCCCAAACGAGGAAAGGAAATACCAGAGTGGGCACTCTCCAAGTCCACAGCTTCCTCTCTAAACAGGTCCTTGTAGAAATCAAGGGCTGAGCGACGAATGTCTTCCTCCTCAAAAATCCACTCGCCACTAGCGTCCTTGATAGCATCAATCCTATTCCTCTGTCTCCTAATGATCGTAGAGAGATGAAAAAACCTGGTATTCCGATCCCCGTCTTGAATCCAGGCCTTCCTAGACTTCTGGAACCAAAGAAGCTCTTCCTGTCTAAGCACAGCTTCCAACTCGTTCTGGAGAGCTCTAAGGTGACCATTTAAGCTATGGTCGAAACGAGCCTCCAAGCAACGCTGAACGCCTTCCATCCTCCTCAAGAGTTTATTCTTCCTCCTGATAATATGGCCAAAGATGTCTTTATTCCAAACAACCACCTTCCTTCTGAATTCCTCAGCAGCGAGGAGAACATCAGAGTGGGGATGCCAATTGGTTTTCACGAAATTCCTAAAGTCGGGATGAGAATCCCAAGCCACAAGATATCTAAAGGGTCTGTTACCTTTCAGCCGGTTACTTTTGACCAAATTAATGAGGATAGGGCAATGGTCAGAGTGACGGAAGGGGAGATTCAGCACCTTGACCTCAGGAAACCTACAGATAGCCGCAACATTAGCATACACCTTATCCAACCTCACAAACAAGCTATTTCTTTTCCAGGTAAATTTGTGGCCAGCAGCACCCAGGTCTGAAAGCCCACACAGATCCATACTACGCTTGTGGTTAAGGCACCGGTTCACATAATGATTACCCCCTCCTCTCTGATCACTTAAAAGGGCAATATCATTAAAATCCCCGGCCACCAACCAAGCCTCCACCATGTTAGAGCTAATAGAATGAAGGATCTCCCACAACCTTGTACGATTAGAAAGAACAGGATCGGCATAAACAAAGGTAACAAAGAAAGGTTTATTACCAGGGTAGCACACCTTACTATGAATGAACTGACAGTCCATACTAACAATATCAATATTAACAAGACCTGGCTTCCAAAAGAGCCAAATCCCCCCAGCCCGGCCAGTAGCCTCCGATCTGACACAATTCCAATTCTTAAACTTTCTAACCACCTCGTCTGCTTTGGCTCCACTGACCTTGGTCTCTAGAAGAACAAAACAGGAGGGGTTAAATTGTTTAATAAGATCATTAACATGAATGCGGGTTGCCTTGCTCGCCGCACCTCTAACATTCCAAACAAAGAAATCCATCAGAAAGGAAGACTACTAACACAAGCCCAAACCCTAGATCAGGTATTTATTCGGGGCTCCTGAGAGCCTAGAGGAAGTCCCAGAAGGTCCCCTTTTAGCCCAAGAATCTAACCCATTAAGGTTCTTCTTAGGTTTCACTTTAACCCATTATACTTTTTTTATTAATCATTATGTTTGGTGGAATTTTATGATCAAAATATTTGAATTTAATTATTCATTAGTGTACAATAACGGGTTATCAGGAATATTCACATGAACCTTAATGACCAAGTGAATTTGGTCATTCACTGTTAGATCTAGGCTTATTAAATCTAAGCCGTAGGATATTTTGAATCTCCACCTTAGGATTCTAATAAACCTAGATCTAATGGTGAATGACCAAATAGTACATGGTCATTAAGGTCCATGTGATCAAAACCGGCTTGATATATCCTATTGAATCAGTTTAAGATATGGTTATTAAACCCGGACCGGTCCGACCGGTCTAACCCGGTTCGATCAGAACCGGTCATAATTTCGGATCGGAGGTGGTCCAGTTGTTAAATCCTTGAAAACCGTTCAGACCCGTTCAAACCGACCGGTTCAACTATGAAACGGTTGACCCAATATCGGTTAAGCGGTTTGGTCCGGTTTGCTTTTAGACATGTTTACTTAAAATATATATATAAATTTTGACAAATGTAGGATTCGAACTAGACCTCGCCATGGGCCGATGAGCCCGTCCGTCCGGCCCGAGCCTAGGCCCATTTAGACGGGCCTGGACACATAAAATCAATGTCAGGCCCGGCCCAGCCCAAGCCCGATTAAGCCCGTCTAGTAAATGGACGGGCCTGGACTATGTAAATACCCAGCCCGGCCCGTTATATATATATGTATTTATAAATTTAATTATATAAATTAAATGAGTCCATAAAAACCCTACATATATAAATTTATAGATAATTAAATAAGTAATCAGTATTTACAATTTACAATTAGTTTTCTAAGACTTATTAACTATTATGTTTATTATTTTTTATTAAAAAAAGTTAGTATTTTATTTTAATTGATTTTTTAAAATTTAGATATGGGCTTGGGCGGCTTGGAATTCCTTTTTTAGGCCCGAACCCGCCCGAGCCCGACTATATTAGTGTGGGCTTGGGCTTATCAGATTTGATCACAAGCCCGACAGACCCGACCCGAGCCCGGCCCAGTCCGGCCCATGTCGAGGTCTAATTCGAACCATGGACCCTTGGTTTATAGACTCTAATACTCACCATTTCACTTATGTCTATTATTAACTATTTAAAAATAAATAATAATGTTATAACTTAAATAATTAAAATATGATTTAGTATTATTTTTTTCTATTTAGATAAATATCATTAAAAAATTATTATATTTTCTCAATATTAATACAGTTTAATTAGCATTTAGATTTTAAATATATACAAATAAATTTCAAATATCTAATAAATTTAAATTTAAGTTGAATTATAAAACACATATCCTATTAGTATATTTACATGTTAGTTATTAATAAAAAATAATCACTATTGATTTTAAAAGTATATATTTTCTTTAATTTTTATATTTATTTGTCATGTTAAATTTATTAATTTGATATCATGTTTTGATACGGAATAAATGTTGTTATATTAGTACAATTTTTATGAATATAGTTAATATTATACTATGTTATAAGATTAAATATGAATAAAAATATAATTTGCACATGATTTTTGAATACCGGTTGGATCCCGGTTAAACCTTAAACCCTTGACCCTTTGTCTTTTCCGGTTGTTTGACCGGTCCGGTTTTGACAACCATGGTTTAAGGTGATGAGTGTCCCATTTAAATCTCTTAATATCTTATCAAGACCTTCAATCAACTTCTTATTCATTCTTCCACTGTATACAATATTAGTCACCCTCGCATATATCACTTATTTTATTTCATTAATTTTTCTAATAATTATATATTCTTGAATTTCGAAAGCAAGAATACGAAACAAACAAATGAATATAAAATAAAAATGAAGGGACAAAAAAGAAAATTAGGAGAGAATTATTTATCTCGTTTTTTTTTCTGAAAATACTAAAGCATATCAAGATATAGGTATATAAAGAGGAGAGAAAAGAAAATTTTTACCCATTAATTTAAAATTTTATTTTTTCTTAATGAAGTATTATGTCCATAAATTAATTTTAGTTAGATAGAATTAAATTACAATTGAACCACTCAGTACAAAAAAACATTTATAATTAATAAACGAAATTAATTCTATTAATTAGAGTCATTATGTTCAACATTTGAAAAATTGAAAAGATTCAAATAATATTATTATAATAATATTTTTTAACAATTTGTCCTATGATCATGTTTCATTTTTATTTGTTCATTTGTTAAAAACTGTTAAAATACTAATAATTTTGTACAAACCACAATATAATGGTTAATAACTATATAGGTCAGTATTGCAAAAGCAATTGTCTCAATATCCCATTATAAATGTACATTTTGGGATTTTGAGCATAAAAAATTGTTTTTATTTACCTTCATTTTGATTTCATATCTAACATAATCCAAATTCTTCAAGAATAAAAATCTTATTAAGTGTGGTGAAGCTCTTAGCCTAGTGGTTGAGAGCTTACCTATGACTAGGGGTCATGGGTTCGAATCACATTCGGGTCTGGTGGAGATTTTTCTTTCTTCTTTAATGTAAGTGCATTGTGCGCAAATTTAAAAAAAAATCTTATTAAGTGTATTCGACACTTACAATCTCTCTATCTATATGATTGAGCAAAAAAACTTAATTTCTTCATGATGATGATGGTGATGGTGATTAATAATAATAATAATATAGAATCCATGATTAAAAAAAGAGAAAAATAACTTAAAATGGTAATAATGATATAACATAATTTATAATTGAAATAAAATTAATTGTAAATACGATATTTCAATACCTATTTAATTATTTTTTTCAATATATCTCCAACTCTAAGGAACAACTATTATGTGAAACTTTATATCTATTCGTACCAAAATACATAAAAATAAAAAAATACAATCCATATCAGTTAAATAAATCCAAATTAAAAAAAAATTAGTGTATTTCATCAGGTTCTGAATTTGAAAATTAATCGAACTTCAATTAAACTTAAAAATTGAGGTCATATAAAGCCGAAAATCTAAATTTTAGTTAGAGTTGATAATCGAAATTATTACACGAACATATGCTAAAAAAATGCAATGTATAAACTCTTTATTTTAGTCATTTTGAAAAAAACAAGACAAATAAAAAATAAAACATAGATAAGGTAGCGAGAGGTATGAAACCTGGATAACGACAAAAAAAATGGAATTCCATCTCTAAAAAATGGAACTTAACAACTATTGTTTTATAAAAATAAAGCAACAAACATAATTGAGAACAAAATAACTACTACATATGAAAAAATTCGAATAATTACCTTCAGAAATATAAGGATTTCATGTAATTGTTTACACCTTTGCGTTTTCTAATTTTAGTTGTCCATACATTTTCTATTTCTATTGGATTTCTTCAATTAGAGATATCAAAGTCTGAATTCTCCAAATTCTTGAAGAAAATGCTATTAAATAATTTATCAATGAAAACCGCTCCTAAATAGATCCGAATATCTTAATGAAGTAAGAACAAAACTATAAGACTATATTATTTAAAGTAAGAACCAAATTTTAAAATTATATTATAAGAGTATGAAAAACAAAACTAATACATTATCAAAATTAAAGGTTGATGAGGACTTTTGTTTTTAGTGACCTATGAATATAATGGTGGAATATTATCTAATGGAGATGTGGGACAACGGTGGATCCTCGGAGTCACCCGCCTTCTCTGTGCGGAGAGCGGTCCTAAGGTAGTAAAACTTAGAGAGAGAGATAGTTTGTGTAGTTAAAGGTTGGAGTATTAAACCTGTTTATTGGGGGTTCGGGGTTCTTTTATAGAGAGAGTAAGCGACGTAGTGGGCGTTGCGTTGATTTATCATGGCCCAGGCGGTGTGTGGGCTTATCCTGGCCTATATTCCCCAATCAAGTAGCCCCATCCGAGTGGTTAGTTTGTTGGACCGTCCGATGAACCATTCGATGTGAGTAGCCTATGTTGGGTTAGAGAGCGTGCTAGGTCTTGGTGTAATGCGGATCTGATCATTTGGATGCTAATTGTCAGCGGATGGAGAGAAACTCCTTGGTAGTGTGTGCTCGATGGGTACATTCAGATGGTTGAGAGGGGAAGTGAGTTGTTTTGTGGGTGCTTGACAGTTGTAAGTGATTAAAGTGCAAAATGTTTGCTCTTATGTGTATGAGGTCATCTGTCAGGTGTATTAATGAGGCGTGACTTTAGTTACGGTGCAGGTATGCCAGGTGTTTGGACTTGTTTGGTTGCGTCCTTCGAGGCGTCCCTTGGTGTTCCTGTGGGTTATAAAAGCCCATTTTCTTCGTTCTTCTAAGCTTTTTTGCCGTCTTTGAGTCTTGTGTTTATTTTCATCATGGTGGAGAGAAAATATTCCCTCATTGCCTTCCTTCGTTTACGTGTTTTTTGATTTGGTTAGAAGTTGCGTCCTGTTGTGGGTGTTTCTTCGCGGACGTTTGAGTCGATCAGAGTCTGTCGTACTTGAGGATAAGGTCGGTCTTTTCTTTTCTCTGAGTCATCTCTGGTCTTTTTTCTGTTTATTTACGCGTTGTTATGGGTATTTTCGGGGTTGCCTTGGTTGTTTTAGTATGTCAGGTGATTCAAACCGGAGGCAAATAGTGAAGCTAGCTTCTGTTGCTCCGTGTGATTTTACCTGGACGGACTCTGGCCGTAGTCGCCAAAGAAAACCCAAGGCAGATATCGAAAAAACGAGTGCTGAGGGGACATCAAAACCGAAAGAGTTCGCGCATGGAGCACACCCATTGTCTTATTTCCGCCGTCTCCTGCGAGGCTTGTTGACGGTATTAATTAAGCCTGGCACGGTGGAGGTGGTCGCAAAGGTTCCTGCGCACTTAGTGAGTGGTGGTGAGGATCTTTGTAAAGGTTCCTCGCACGGAGATGTGGGACAATGATGGATCCTTGGAGTCACCTACCTTCTCTGTGTGGGGGAGCAGTCCCTGAAAACAAGCTAATGCCCAAGTTAGTAAAATTTATAGAGAGATAGAGTGTGTGTAGTTAAAGGTCAGAGTATTCAAACCTATTTATTGAGGGTTAGGGGATTTTTTATAGAGAGAATAAGTGGCATAATGGACCCTTCCAAGCTTTACGTTGGTTTATCCTGATCCATATTCCCAATAAGTATGTAATATGATTAGATTACTTATAAAATGATTGCATCAATAATGCATATAATTTTTAATATTAATTATGTAAATCTTAATTTTATTATGCATATCTAATCATAGTTTTAAAAAGGCAAAAACATGATGAGAACCATAATTAATTAGAAGATTTTGATAATTGTTTCAAATGATTTATATATCTAAATAATTAAATTAACTAAATTAATTAATTTTATTTAATTATTTTTTATTAATTATTTAATTAATTGAAAGTCGCTACAGGTTGGAAATTAAAAATGCTAGTTTCTAGTACTTCTATTGAGAGAAGCTCTACCTTCTCTCTACCATCCTTTGTTTTCCAAGTGTCCTCTTAGTTGCTTTTCTTTACACATTAGGTGCTTTTTATTCTAGATTGTTTTTAAATTTAGTCTCCTTTGTTCTTCCCTTTTTCTTTCCCACACATATCCTTCTCCATAGTTCTTTCATTCTAATAGAGAGATGACGAAATTCACGAAGAGAGTAGATTGACAACTTCGACAAAAAGGCAAACATATGTTTGCAAAGCACGTGTTACATCTTATTTTAATTTAGACTAGACCGATTTCATAATTAATTACTTATTCTAACCAAAATTGTGTAACATTTATTTGGTGGCTTTGGCGTTGGAGGTGTTTGCGTGTTTTTGAGCAGGAGGGTGAATAAGGTTGTGTTTCTTCGGAGGAAAATTGTTGGGTTCAGGAAAGCTTTCGTCTTTAAAGAGCGCATGAGGGCTGGGAATCGGCAGGAGGTTTTCATCCGCTGGCGACCACCGGAGGCTAGATGGTTTAAATTAAACAGCAACGGTGCTAGCAATGGGAATCTCGGATTGGCGTCGACCGGAGGAGTGCTGCGGGATGGTCATGCCTGTGGGTTACGAGGTAGTAGTGAATCTGGGGGTGTGTTCGACAGGCCTTGCTGAGCTGTGGGGCCTCTACTTTGGGCTTGGGGTTGCTTGGGATAAAGGGTGTAGATAGGTGGTGGTTGAGTTAGATTCTAGAGTTGTGGTCCAGTTGGTTCAGGAAGGCACTGAGAACCGTCATCATTGTTACTGGCTTGTGAATGTGTGTCGAAGGTTGTGTGCAAATGATTAGGAGATTCAGCTAGTGCATGTGTATCGGGAAGGTAATTGCCCTGTGGATTGGATGGCTAACTTCGCATTATAGAAAAATAGACAAGCCTAGTCATAGCGGAATAATAAAATTTTATCTATTTTATCTATTTCCCTTTTCCAAGATCTGTTAATTGTTATTTCATATAAAGAGGGATAGAAAGTAATACCTTTATCGAAGAACTATCTACCGTTGCAAACGAATTGCCCACAACTTGTTATTATCAACTCCTGAACCACGAACGTTTGATTCAACACAAAACAAAACTAATCAGTAATCAACCTTTAATAAATAGCAATCGCAATGATTGCCTCTAACAGAAATCGATACGAGATCAAAGAGGGAGTAAGAAATAAAGTAAATTAGCCGAGACGACGACGGAACAATTCCTTCTCCTCTTTTACTGTGTGTGTCGAAATTATGGGGTTAGGGAGTCTATTTATAGACTTCTCAAAACCCTAATCCCAGTTGTGTTAGGTAATTAAATAATTGGAATCTTATTCGGAATAGGATTCCTAATTAGATAATTAAATAAACACTTTACTATTATCTAAATAATAACTAATTATATCTAGATAATTATTATTAATCAAATTAATAATTAATTAATATTAGGGATAATTAATTAGAGTTTCAATCACATAAAAAACTTCTAATTAATATTATAAGATAATCTTTTAATTTAATTTATAACCATAATCAAATTATAATTATTAATCAAATTAATTTGTCCCCTAATATATATAAATTTCGGCCCCCTATATTGTGTCTCACTAATTACATTTTCGTCCTCCGATTCCAAGTCCCATATGCGACCCATTAGGTTCTTTATTGCCACTAGCTGTATATATCCTTTGAAATTATTCATCACGATTAATTCCAACATATATATAACGGAATACCGTCGCGAGATGTTACTAGCAGAACCTATGATATTCCCCCAGAGCAATTAAGAAGTCAGGTTGATAACTGACGTTAACATTTCTGTATTAGGTACAGTATAATACGATCCTTCATCAACTATTTCATGTCGGTCAATTCCTTATAACCATGGAATGTGTCAAGGTTACATATAACGAAGAGTCCGGTTTTACTTGTACAGGTTGAATTCACTCTGAAAAGATAAGTTAAGTGAAATGTTCATTTCTACTCTTAACTGTATCACCTTGCAAGGATTTCAGTCAATTCACCACAAGCGGCCATTTGGATATATCTCCCACTTACCGGGAGTGACGAATGCTCAATCTGACATTAATTATTCTGCAATTACTTTGTGTGATACCCAACCCTGCTCTCACACACCCTAGGCTCTCACCTATTGGATCGTGCTCGCACAGAATCAAAGTACCAGACTCCATAATCCAGAATCACTAATTAACGAATGTTTGAGTCTGAGGATTAGTTATACCTACTAATACCAATGAGATGAACAGTTGACACATTAGATAAATCAATCCATTCTGTTATCTCAAGTCGGGTCCCAATCCTAATGAACTCCTTCACCGGATCCATGTAACTGTCTAGATATCCGAATATCTAAAGCTTGTGAGATCAACTTTCTGTCTCGACAGAAAACACTGTTACATGCAAGTCTCAACAGTAATATGCCAACCCCTATAACATATCACTTGACTTGGGTTTACTTTAAGTCTATTGGTCTATTATAAAGTACAGTCTCACTTCATGCTTGTATGAACACTTTATAACTACTTAAATAAACTTAGGGTTACTTTCTTTATGAAAGATTCTTGCCTTTATATATAGTTTCATTTTAATGTTATATATCTGATTAATCAAATGATCAAATAAACAATTTATTCATTAATATTAATATCCTAAAACAATTGTCTTTAGGACACTAAACTCCAACATTCTCCCACTTGGACTAAAGCCAATTGTTCCTGAAACTAATACCAGAAGAACTAAGATGTCTATCGTGAGCTCTTTGTGGTAATGGCTTGGTCAACGGATCTACAACGTTGTCCTCAGTGGGCACCTTTTCTATTCTCACATCTCCCTTTGCTATGATCTCCCTAATGAGATGATATCGCTTGAGATAATATTTGGATGCATTATGAGACCGTGGTTCCTTTGCTTGTGCAATGGCTCCATTGTTATCACAGTACAGAGTAATGGGATTCACAATGTCAGGTACCACTCCTAGTTCTGTCATGAACTTCCTAATCCAAACAGCCTCCTTTGCCGCTTTTGCAGCTGCGATGTACTCTGATTCAGTTGACGAGAAAGCAACACTTCCTTACTTGGAACTCTTCCAACTAACTGAACCTCCATTCAGGATAAACTGGTATCCTGATTGGGATCTATAATCATTTTCATCAGTCAGATGACTAGCATCTGAATATCCTTCAATTCTCAATTCTCCTTGTCCATATACGAGGAACATCTCTTTAGTTCTTCTAAGATACTTAAGAATGTTTTTGACAACAATCCAATGATCAAATCCCGGCTTCCCTTGATATCGGCTCGTCATACTCAATGCGAACGCCACATCAGGTCTAGTGCAAAGCATAGCTGTAGACACCGAGTCGGAGGACATGTGACGAAAACCCATAACAAGACGGTTGAAGCGGTTGGTTCCGATAATTTAAAGCAAAAATAATAATAAAAATTACGAGAGGATCTGTAGGGGTTGCGATCGTCAAGTGGACGGCTCGCGGGTTCTCAACGGCGTTGGGCGAGCACCTAGCGGCATCCGACGCGCGCCCGACCGACGGCAGTTGGACGCGCGCCCGGCAGCGCGGGGCGCACGCCCAGCGACAGCGGGACGCGCGCGCCCAACCTACGTTGGGCGTGCGCCCAACATCTGTTGGGCGGACGCCCAACGACGTTGGAAGAACGCCCAACGACGTTGGAAGAACGCCCAACGACTGTTTGGCGAATGTCCAACACCTGTTGGGCGCACGCCCAACGACATTGGGCGAACGCCCAACGTCTGTTGGGCGTAGGCCCAAAATTTTTGGAAATTTTTTTGGGATCCGTGCCTATAAAAGGCACGAATCCTCATGCATTTGGGGGAGGAATTTTTGGGGACTCTCTCACTCTAAAACATTTTTTAGAGAGAGAAAGTAATTTTTTTGAGAAAAATATTTTTTTTCTTAAAAAATCCGAATTTCCTAAAAGTTAAAATTTATACTAAAAAACCCGAAAAACACAAAAAACGTAACTTGTGGGATCAACCGACTTCAGCTGTCAATACCGATCTTGAGGTATTATCCGAGGACTAGACTGGCTTTATTTATTTTATTTATTCATCATTTTAGTTATTTATTCTAAAGTTTTATTTATTAGTTAATTATTTATTTATCACGTTTTATTTATTATTCCGTATTTATTTAATTTTCGTCTCGTGTTAAACAAACGTTTGGTTTTGTTTTTGAAATAAAAAACCTCGTTTTAATATCCCAATACGAACCGTGATCCGACTCAAAGGTAGTTCGGGATTAAAAAACGTTGTAATTATAAGTTTTGAAAATATTTCTAAATAACGTTTAAAAATAAAACGTCGTTTTAGGAGTCTCCGTTATAGACTATGATCCTATTTTGGTAGTTCGGAGGTCCAAAATGATAGAATAGATCTAATCTAAAGCATTTGAATAAATCTGGAAAGTATAGGGACTGTTTCTGATATTCTATCATTTCTGTCAGTAACAGCAGATTAGGAACGGATATTCCGTCGGTAATCTGCTGGAATCCGAAAATCACCCTTTTAACCCTCTTTTCTCAACTTTTTGATATTTATACTTGTGTACATATGTATTTAATTATGTAATATGTTTATAAAAATTATTTTTAAGTCCTATAGCTATTAATTATGTATTATATAGCTATTTATTTCATGTTGAAATTTAATTTGTTTGGATTTAATATTATAAAGTAATATATATATATATATATATATATATATATATATATATATATATATATATATATATATAGTGTTTGGGTTGTTTGGGTTATATTAGCTATTATTAGGTGAAACCATTTTGGGATAAATGATATTCTCTTATTTTGAGATTTTTGCCCATTATTTTTACATAGCTTTAACTAGAATAAAAAAATGTATTATATTTAGTATTCTTTCTCATTTTCTTTATTATATCATATAGTATTTCTTACTCATTTTTATCTATAGATATATCCTTATTTTTAGATAAAACTACGTATATATACGTATTTCTATTTTATTTTTGTATATATGTATATATTTTAAATATATTTGATTGGGTAAATTTGGCCTTGATTTGTTAATTATTGTAATGATGTTCAAGTAAGAGCTAATTGAGTGAAAAGGGAAAAATAAAAGACAAAAAGAGATTTCAAGTTGTTTGTTTAAATTAAAGTTTTTCTAGATATTCTTCAAGTGCAAATAAAAGATTTTTGTCATTTTAAACCGTTTCCAAAATATCACGTGTTGAAACCTTAATTCGTTCCAACGGCGGATTAAGTGAACCTTGTAGTTAAAATCGTTTTCTATTTGTAAATAATAGAGTTTTGAATCGTTTTCTTGTCTAAATGATTTTGTACAAAAATAAATGAACTTGTATGCTTAATCACGTTTTTTTGTTAAAACTTCTTATCTCACGTTTTCAAACGCTCGAGTCGTTCCAACGGCGATTCGGGTCGATGTCATGTAAATTAACGGGGTTTTGAAACGTACCTAAATCGTTCCAACGGCGATTAAGGTACGAACCATGTAAACAAACTCGTTTTTGGGGAATGAGATTAGCTTGGAGTTAGTGTATAGCTTAAAGCATAAAATCACACTGTGAATAAATCAATTCTTTCTTCTCCCCCTCTCTCTCCTATGTATTTTAAATTTATGCAAAATGGGTGCTTCTTTACTAAAATGGCTTATTAATAACATGCTCAAAAACGGTTTTCAAAGCAAGAAAGAAAAGGTTTCAAATGAATTTTAAACTTAAAGAAATATGCGATTGGTCCGTTAGCGCCTAACATGCTAAGTAGGAGGCCGGTGGTTCATAACCGGGCGATGTCGGGGTGCCTAGTAGCCTTTCTCTGGAAAGGAGCTAGCCTTCTCGGCTCGTACCTAAGTTTCCCGAACCCTCACTAGTCTCCCGCAAGGGATCGGTGTTCATTTCCCATTCGTGGGTGGCGACTCTTCCATACTCCAGGCTCCGGTCCTGCCGAGCAGCTTGATTCCGCGATTGGTTGCTTTCGGCGCCAATCACAGCATCTGTCGTCAACGGTGTCCACCCCCCGGTCCGCCTGGGCGAGGCCGAGGCACCTACAAGTGGCGACTCGGCTGGGGAAGTGAGAAATTTGATTCCGGAAGGTGTGTATTAAGTCCTTAACGGGGACGAATCGTATTATTTCTTTTCGTATGCATTCATAAGCATTATTGCAAACCTTTTGGGTAATTTCCGCGAAACCTCTAGCGAGAGTCCATTCGTCGCTCGAAAGAGGCTAGTGTAAGTTCCCCCTTACAGTAAGGCGCCAAAGGGTCCCCATCCATTCGTTAGGGGCGAATTTGTGCGGTCCTGTGAGGTCCCGCGATCAGCCGTGTCAGCATATAGTAGCCTTAGAAGTTGCCATAGGATTACCCGTTACTATTTTTGATGTGATAAATGAATCAGTTCGTGTTTTCAAATTGCCATGATACGTGTCTAATCCTAAAATATGTAAAGGAAATGAAGCGATGCGTTAATATATACTCTTAAATCGATATACAAACTACCCCAAAACATCAAAACAATGCGAACTAAAGACGACTTAGTCATCTCGTATGAATGGACTTGTGCGACCCGCCTGGTCCCTTTCCGTGTCCCGAAGAAGGCACATGTTCAGGAAATACGTTATGACGTAAGCACGTATTAGTACAAATCGTTTTGATATTAAGGATAATTATATCTCGATTCAAAAGATTATATTAACGATAGCCGTTATTCACATTCTTTAAATACGTTGGGATAAAGCGAAATCATGACAAAACGAAAACAAAGAACATTTCTGTTTTGAACGACCCCGTTGTAACGTAAAGAGTTTTGCAAACATGGCCCGTCCCTTCTGAATAAAAGACGAGCTCTTACGTTATGCCTTGTGTTGTTCTAAAGAGAAATGGATGTATCCGCAAAAGTGACTAATAAAATGAAAAGATAAAAATGACCAAAATCATTCTGTATCTACGATATATATCCATCCCGAGAGTAGTTAAAGGAAATGAACCAATGCTGTTAAATACGTGCCTCGAGCCAGTGTATATGCCGTTTAAAATCGTAAAGCCGAATTAAGCTAAACCGCATAATTGCGCCATATGGACGAGACTGTGGGTTTGACTAATGGCTCGATCATTTCGACCGTTACCAAAACTACAAGAAGTATGGCCCGATCTGCGTGTTTGCTTGACTCGTGCCTAAATGAAAAAGAACGGTAATATCCCTGCTTCGAATAAGCATGCGATTCAATGAAACGTTGATTTTCTATAACCACGCTAGGGTGATATATCCCGTAGATGGGAAGAAATGAAAACTTGTTGCTAGCCGAAAGATTACCATGCGCTCAAATAAGACTCGCCGTCTTTTCACGTAGCAAAAACGAGCAAATGAATTCTTGACGCTAAAAAGACAAACATGTTACGCGATGAGTCCGTTCCCTAAAATAAAAAGTGATTTCATCACTAAATAAACACGTGGTTACGTCTCTCGATAGATCCAAAAGATCCCGTCGTAATCCAAAAATCGAGACACGAACCCACGCGAATAAAAGGGAACGAGTCATTGTGAATAACGAACGATTGAACCAGAAGAATAACTCGTACCACGTCTAAAAACCGAGATGCGTTCAAAGGGTGTCAAAACCGGAACTGATGCATCTCGCAAAATAACGAGGGACGAGTTATTCGAAAGAACAATCCATTTGGTCGATATCTTAGTCACTAGATGTTGATACGTAAAAACGAATTGTATTGTCTGATGGATGATTTACTTTTTCCGTAATAATCGCCGGCATCACGCATCCCCTGGACCGCAATATGAGCCCCAAACCAAAATCCTAGGAAAGAGACTTGGACCGTTGAGTGTGTGGAGGAATAAGGGTGGAAGAGAGATGTTGTGATACGTGTAATTAGACTGACGTTTGTTCTTCTTATCTTATATATCCGTAAATAAATAAACGCACACACCATGAATCATGCATATAAAATCATGCATACATACTAATGGATGCCGTTCGCGCAGACTTCATCATTAAGCGGTTGTGGTTTCGCGAGAGTAACTGGCTAGTCAGGCAGTTTGATCAGCTACAGATTGACAGTTCCGAATTGGCAGTTGTGGCTTCTGAATCACCTTCGTCCGAGTATACTCAGTCTTCTGCCAGTATGTCTGCGACCGACGAAAAAGTGGCCGAATTAGAAAATTTTGTGAACAACATTAATGATCAGTTGGCCGCAATTTTGGCCCAGCTAGCTGAGCTGGCGTTGAAGGATAACAAGATTGGTAGTAAGCGCGCTGAGAATGAGGTAAACACTGGTCCCCGGTTCGGGAACGAGGATGACTATCAGGATTACATCCAGAAACAGCTTGAGAAGGAGAAAGCTAAGGAAGAGGAATGGAAGCAACACATTACTTAGGAGGTGCAGGATCTGCGTGGGGGAAGCTCCAGAAGTCAGGACTTTTATAATTTGAAGAATTGTTTGTCGGCAACTGCTTTGCCTTTGAAGTTTCGGCTCCCTGACATGAAGAAGTTTGATGGAACTGGGGATCCCACTGCCCACATGAATCAGTATGTTGCTGTGATGAAACACACGATCTTAACTGAGGAACAAGTTCTTGGACTGTTCAATACTTACCTGGAGGGGGCTGCCCTCGTGTGGTTTCACGCGTTGCCGTTGGTGACGAAGAGAGATTGGAAAGAGTTGGCGAAGTCATTCATCGCTCAATATAGTTTCAACACTATGCTTGAGGTTACGCTGAAAGAGCTGGAGAGCACTAAGCAGCAAACTGGTGAGTCTTTGTTCGATTTTGTAAGGAGGTGGAGAGCCAAGGCGGTAGCTATGAAGCAGAAGCCGCTTGAGCAGGATCAGATCCGAATGGTAATTGGCAACACCTTGCCGTATATTAAGAATGAGCTGCGGTATATGCCCTTTACCGATTTCAACCAGATGTATAGTTGTGCCTTGACAGTTGAAGGGGATGGTGAGCCGAAGAAAGCTTATACCAAGTGGATGAAGTTGGGATATAGTGTCAGAGGGCCAAGCGCGAGTACAGAATCTGCTGCGGTGAAAGTGCTTGAACTGAATGCTATCGAGAAGAGGCAGTTCGCCAAATTTGATCAAACCTACGCAAAAGTTTTTGAACGGTTGCAGAAGAAGGGATTGTTGAAAGCCCTCACTCCTTATAACAAAGCACCGCCCACTCCGCAGATACAGGCTAGGGGGTACTGCGAGTTCCACAGTAATTATGGGCACAATATTGAGAACTGTGAGAGGTTGAAGCATGAGATCCAAGATTTGATTGAGGAGAAGAAGATAGCTGATCCTTCGTCCGCAAACCCTTCCACTAGGTGCAATCCATTGCCTAATCATAGGGTGAGCATGATCGGGTCTGGGCTCGAAGAGAGTTTGGTGATGGAATCCCTCGAAGCAAGCAAAGAGGAGTTGTTGGACTCTGATGAGCAGAATAATGTGGGAAATGGTTTATATGTATCTTTTCTGGGCGAGGAGCAGGAGGATGAACCGATGGAGGAAGGAATAGACGGCGGAGCACTGTATGATGAAGATAGTGCCGAAGAGACCGGGGAAGGGTCGTCTCGAACCATTGTGCCAGAATTGAGTTTATTCAGTGGAGTGGAGAATCCCGATGTGCACTTGCGCGAGTACATGCATGATATGTTTGTTGAATCTTTTGGGGTGGACGAGGTGGCTCAGTGGTTCCACCATTCGTTAATAGGCGAGCCTTTGAGGTGGTTCCACTCATTGCCCGACTCCTGCAAGCATGATTGGGAATAGTTGTCCGATCTATTCCTAGAGAAGTACAAGAAAGCTAAAGATAGGACTACGGAGTGTTTTGCGCTCTAAATTGGGCCTATTAAGCATCCGTTGTCAGCTGTCAGTAAGTATAACGGAAACAAGGATCCGATGGAACACGCAATTCACTGATGGGGGAGCCGCTAATGTGGTATATGTCTGTTTTGCAATTCACTGATGGGGGAGCCGCTAATGTGGTATATGTCTCTCCCGATGCGTATCAAGTGCGATTGGGCCGCAATGACCAAGAGGTTCATTAAGGAATATACGGTGTGGATGCTTGCGGAGCAAACACCCGACTCTCCCTCTTACGAGACGCCTGAAGCAGTATTAGCAATGCCCAAGTATGGTGGATACCGGGATCCCGCTGAACACGCAAAGTTATTCCGCAACCATATGTATGACGCTGGGTTCCCTCAATGTGAGTTACATGAACACTTCTCAGAAACTCTCATGAGAGAAGCCTTGTTGTGGCACCAAGGCCTATCAGAGGAAGAAATGGGTCATTGGATACCTCTTCGGGATGCGTTTGTGTCGAGGTATGAGATGTATGTTCCATGGACGGGATCTCTGGACGATTTGGATAGGATCAGGCAATTCCCCGAGGAACCGTTTGTGGATTACGCTAAGAGGTGGAGGTACCACTATGAGCAGTGTCAAGAAATGATGAGTGATAAGGTGCAGCTCATGTGCATACAGAGAGGCGCTATTCCGATGGCAGCAAGAAGGATGAACAGAGTGTCCCTCAAAGACTATGAGGAGTTGATAGGCTGGGCCATGTATGGATCGGCGGATCCCTTTTATTTGAATTCAAACGTCCCTCACGTGATGGATCTGATGGTTGTGGACATTTGGGAAAGTTCCTCGGAGGAGGAGGATGCCGATCATCAAATTCCTATCAATATTTGGGATGAATCTGATGATGAACCGGAGATTGCCGTTATGACAAGATTAGGTCGAGTGGCCGAGGGGAAGGCACCCATGGTTGAGACTGAGGCTGGAGAAGGATCGGCTCCCAAGTCCGATGATCAAGTCCTCGAGCAGTTGAAGAAAACACAAGCCAAGTCTACTATGTGGGAGGTCTTGTGCCATTCTAAGTACCACCATGAGAATTTGATGAAAGAGTTGCAGAATTTGGTCATCTCTACCGATACTGAGCCAACGGCACTAGTAGGGGCAATCATGGCCCGAAAGAGAACTGAAATCACCTTCATCGACGAAGATCTCCCGGAAGAGGGGAAGGCTCACAACAAGCCTTTATACATCCGAGCTGAAATTAATGGGAAGAAAACCAGCTGTGTAATGGTTGATGATGGATCGGCCATTAATGTTTGCCCGCTGAAACTCTTGTCCAAATTGGGAGTAGAAAGAGGAGATTTGACTGCCTCGGAAACCGTGATCAGGGCTTATGATGATAGCCGTAGGCACATTGAAGGAGTCTTTAAGGCCAAGCTAAAAGTAGGGCCGTATGAGGAAGAAACTGAGTTCACTGTGCTGGATATACCGGTGACCTTTGCTGTGTTGTTAGGACGCCCATGGTTCCATAAGCTAGGAGGTGTGCCCTCCACACTCCACCAAATGATCAAATTCCCCTTCGGGGAGGAGATAATGACGATTAGAGCTGAGAAGCTGAGTTCAGTGGCTGCATTGGGAATTGAGCCTCAGCTTTTCTCTGGATTCCAGGTTTCTGGGATCTACGAGTCTAGCATGACCACCGATGTGGTGAAGATGATGAAAGGGGGTTTCATCCCCGGTATGGGCTTGGGAGCACACCATCAAGGGTTGCCAGAATCTCCGGACTTCAAGAGTCAGAAAACCCGGAGGGGTTTGGGATATGAGCTAGGAGGTCCGTCCAACACAGGCAGTGAAGGAAGGGTAGGCCTAAAGAAGTATTTTGTGAATGAGGGTCATGGGAAAGTTTATTCTGGGACTCCCGAGTCATGGACTAGCACCGAAGGAAAGATTCTACCAGGCTTTGAGATTTTCAACGATGTCACCAGCTGGGGCAAAGGAGAGGCAAGCTGCTTCGTCGAGGAGATCATGATGTTAGATCTGAATGCCGAGGAGCAGGTCATCACTGTTGAGGCAACTGTGGGAGCAGCGGATGAGCCCAACACCTCCAAGGCCTATGAGAAACCCGGGAACCCCGATGATGAAAATTGTATTACTGCTTTATTTGAATCCGATGATGTACTCGCCAATACTATCAATGAAATGAATTTTGATTTTGCTTACTTGCTTGATGTTGATTCTGATCATTCCATGTATTCTCATTCATATAACATGCCTACATTTGAAATCAATACAATAGAAATGTCAACTTTCAATCTTGGCACGGATGAAAATCCTAAACTTATACAAATTGCTCAAGAATTAACTACTGACGAGAGGAAAGAATTTGAGAGAATAATTAAAAAATACGAAATAGTGTTTGCTTGGACATACGAAGACATGCCAGGAATCGATCAATCAATCGTAACTCACCGTATTCCAACATACCCCGATGCTAAGCCCGTGAAACAGAAACTCCGACGCATGAGGCCGGAATGGGAGGATAAGATCAGAGAGGAAGTGAAGAAACAGTTAGAAGCAGGGTTCATCGAAGTAATTGACTATCCCCCTTGGGTCGCAAATGTAGTGCCAATCGCGAAGAATGACGGTAAAGTGAGAATGTGTGTCGATTATAGAGATCTCAACAAGGCTTGCCCCAAAGATGAATTCGCATTGCCTCACATCGACGTATTAATCGACAGTGCAGATCGGGCATCTTGCACACGAATGTTGACGGCTTCATGGGCTACATGCAAGTTCAGATGGCAGAAAAGCACAAGGCAAAGACCTCGTTCACAACTGAGTGGGGAACGTACTGCTATAGGGTAATGCCGTTTGGTTTGAAAAATGCTGGGGCAACTTATCAACGGATGGCTACGGCACTGTTCCATGATATGATACACAAAGAGGTGGAAGTTTATATGGACGACATGATGGTCAAGTCGGAGATGAGAGATGGGCATTTCCCTGGACTTGAGAAGTTTTTGGCCCGAATCGCAGAATTCAAGCTAAGGTTGAACCCGAAGAAGTGCTTCTTTGGCGTTTCATCGGGGAAGATCTTAGGCTATGTGATCAGTAACAAGGGGATTGAGGTGGATCCCGACAAGGTAAAGGCCATACAGGAAATGCCAGCACCCAAGAATGAGAAAGAAGTGAGAGGATTTCTGGGGCAGGTTCAGTATATCAGTCGGTTCATAGCATGACTCACTACGATCTGCGAGCCGATCTTTAAGCTGCTATGGAAAGATCAACCCACGGTTTGGAATGATAAGTGCCAGCAAGCATTGGAGAGTGTCCGGAACTATTTGTCTAATCCACCGGTTTTAAGAGCGCCTAAACTTGGAAAACCGCTTCTCCTCTATGTAGCAATCGAGGAGCGATCTATTGGGGCAATGCTGGCCCAAGAAGGGGACACCAGTGTGGAGCACGCGGTGTATTATCTGAGTAAGAAGTTCCTGGAATACGAGCTTAAGTATAACATGATCGAAAAGATGTGCGTGGCAGTAGTATGGCTAACAAAGAAACTACGGCACTATTTTCAATCTTACAAAGTGATCATTATTTCCCGGATGGATCCCGTAAAGTATCTGTACCAAACTCCGTCTCTAACAGGGAAGCTAGCCTGATGGTTGTTGCTCTTGTCCGAATTTGACATCGAATATGTAACGAAAAAGGTTATTAAGGAGAGAGCCGTAGCAGAATTTCTGGCCAATCAGCCTCTAAATGCGGAAGAGGAAGAGATAAACTATGATTTCCCCGATGAGCACTTGAACGCAATCGAAGTTATACCGTGGAAAATGTTCTTTGATGGAGCGGTTAACTCAAATGGAGCCGGGGTAGGAGTGCTACTTATCTCACCAGAAGGAGAAAGGGTCCCAATGGCAAAGAAGTTATCCTTCCCTCTCACCAATAATATGGCCGAGTATGAAGCGTGCATCTACGGGTTAGAGTCGTTAGCAGCGCTGGGAGCATCATATGTTGAAATTTGGGGCGACTCAAAACTGATTATCGAATAAGCATAGGGAAACTGGGAAGTAAGGGAAGAAAGGTTGCGTCCATACCTAGACCAGTTGGAGGGACTGGCGCAGAGATTCAGCGAGTGTCGTTTTTATCACATTCCTCGAGCACAAAACCAGGCAGCGGATGCTTTGGCCACTTTGGTGTCAGTATGGGATAACCCTCGGAATCTTGCCTCGAAGCCTTTGGTGCTGAGGAGGTCCCACAACCCGTGCTATGAAGACGTAATGCTATTGGGAGCAGATGAAAAGCCTTGGTATTTCGATATCGTAAACTTTATGAAAGGTGGAACATACCCGGAAGAATCAGAACTTAGGGATCAGGCTGTGATCAGAAGGTTAGCTCAGCAATTTGTCATCCACAATGACTTGCTTTACAAAAGACACGCCGATGGTTTACAATTGAGGTGCTTGGATGAGGGAGAAGCCCGTGAGGCAATGGAGTCAGTACACTCGGGAATTTGTGGAGCCCATATGGGAGGAGCAGTATTGGCAAAGAAAATCGTAAGGCAAGGCTTCTATTGGCTCACCATGGAAAGAGATTGTAACGAATATGCGAAGAAATGCCATGATTGTCAAATCCACGGAGATTATAATCATTTACCAGCTATGGAACTGCACGTGTTAGCACCCATTTGGCCGTTTGCGGCTTGGGGCATTGATATCATCGGGGAGGTGAGGCCTAATGCATCAAACGGACACAAATCCATTGCAGTCGCCATTGATTACTTCACCAAGTGGGTAGAGGCAGAATCGTTTAGCAAGTTGGGGTCTAAGCAGATGAGGAAGTTCATTGAAAAGCACTTGATCACCAGGTTCGGAGTGCCTCATCACATGATCACGGATAATGGGGTCCAGTTTCAGGGAGAGGTGAGAAGTCTCTTCTAAGAGTACGATATTGAGCATCATAGGTCTTCTCCGTATCGCCCGCAAGCTAATGGTGCAGTAGAGGCAGCTAATAAGAACCTTAAAAGGATTCTTGTAAAGACAGTAGAATCGCACCGGAATTGGCACGAGCAGCTTCCGCTCGCTTTATGGGCTTATCGCACGATGGTTAGAACGTCAACTAGGGCAACGCCGTTCTCCTTGGTATATGGGGCCGAAGCCGTCCTCCCAATTGAGATTGAAAAGCGATCGTTAAGAATCACAGTAGAAGCAGAGATTCCCGAGATGGAATGGGTGAAGAAGCGATATGAGCAATTAGAATTGGTGGACGAGAAAAGGATGGAGGCTCTTTACCACGTGCAGTTATATCAGAGAAGGATGGCCCGAGCCTTCAATAAAAAGGTCAAGGCGAGCCCTATCAAAGAAGGGGACCTGGTGCTGAAACAGATCAGAATGACGCACACCGACCCTAGGGGCAAGTTCAGGCCAAACTGGGAAGGACCATTCCTCGTGAAGAAAATCCTAAGCAAAGGGGCGGTGAAGCTAACTACTATGGACGGCATGGAGTTCTCCGAACCTACCAATCTGGATAGGCTTAAGAAATACTTTTCGTAAAAAAAAAAGAAATGAAAATTCCCGATAGGTTGAAAACCCGCAAAGGGCGACCTATGCAACAATAAGGGACATCCCAATGGGTGAAAACCCGAAAGGGCACTCGTTTGAAAATTTCGGGATAATAAAAGGAGAGATGAAAAATCGCTGGGCTCTGAAAACCGAAAAAAGGCGGGTCCTGGTAACAGTGGTTATATTTTGAGCAATTATGAAAATAATGTATAAGCGGCTAAGTATTTCTATTGTTTGTAAATAAATAAAGGCATGAATATATTTGAAGAGGATGATTGGAATCATTATAATCTACTGAATGCATTGTATTATGAATCATGAGTTATACATTTCCTACCTCTTTCACATAAAAAGCCTACGTCCTATCCACCCCTCTCCCTATATACAAGCTATACATCGGGGTAATACTAATGAGAAAACTACAAATAATGAGCCTAATAAGGAGGAAGATCCCAGAAGTCCTCAAAGTCCCTCAGACGAGAAGCCCGCTCCACAGATAAGGCCTCCTCGGCAACCCGACGACCCTCCTTGGCGGCAAGGCACCCCGCGGTCTCCACTCGCATCATCTCCTCTGCGATAAGATGCCCCTCGGTCTCCACTCGTATCATCTCCGACCAATGAGCATTTCTCTCTCGATAGACATGCCCGACCCTAGCATCGGCATCCCGCTGCGACTCACTGAGCCGCTGCTCGTTTGCATGAAGATCGCTCTGCAAATAAAAAAAAGAAGAAGAAAAAAAATATCAAAACAGAAAACAACAGAAGTCATGCATACATATGTGCATCACACGCATACATTTCACTACACTAATAAAGAATAAGAATACTCACTAGGTGGCCGGCACAGCGCAGGTTGAGCTGCTCTCTGAAATAACCGGACAATCCCATATAATCGGTACACGTCTCCCTCGAAGTATGGAGGGCATCAGGAGGATCGAACGGCATCCTCGAGGTAAAAACTGAAGGGGCTGTCTCAACGCCGGAATAAGCTACGCCCGCCTCGCTATAATGAACCGTCGAGAAATCTCTCTCTAGGATCGGGAAGGGTGTGCCAAGGCAGAGCTGCTCTGGTCGGGCAGCACCGGAGGACTCGCCCGCATGATAAGAAGCCTCGCTCACGGATGTCTGGGCTCGGGTGCCATCGAAAAAGTCCGACGTCCGAGCACTCCTCAAGGAACCCTCCTGCAAATAAAGGCAAAATGAATACACCTAACTATCTCATAAACAAAGAATAAATAAGTCAGGCACTCCCCGGAACCTCCTCTGATCCAAAGACTCCAGCAACGGCCGCCGCCGAGAACACGTCATCTGCAGGGTCCACGTCCATCGCAACCTCGGGAGGATCCAACGGAGTCAACAATGTCGATAAATAATGGGCATGACCCCTCGTGTGGTCCCACACGTCCCGAGCCACAAATCGACGAGTCAGCTCACTGCGTATCTCCTGCAGGGACATGATCCTCATCGCAAACATGGACACAGGAATCTCACCGGGTGTCCAATGTGTGGCGCTAACCCCGGTAAAGCTCCGGTCGCCCAAATACCATGCTTGCACACACGGGCCAGTGAGCACACACTGCTGCCCCTGAATGCGGGTGACGTAAGCATAATCAGGACCAAAGTCGAGGTCGTCCCATCTGAATGAAATCTGAAAAAACAAAAGAAAAGTCAGACGAGATCAAACGAAAATCCAGCATAGTTAGGAGACGTTCACCTGTCCCAAGCTCTGCGTGTCGATCCATAATAGGAGTCGTGCCACCGTCCGGCTCTTCTCATCGCGCAGATTAAAGTCGCTCCACCTCGCCATAAGTGGAAGCCTAACCGCGCGCGGCCTACTCCTGCGGGCGCTTGGAAGAATCCGCCTCTCATAGGCCCAAACCTGCTAGTAGAAACTGATGTCAGAAGCAGAAATCGTGAAAAGAATAAAGAGACAAGCCAATGATAGAGGGCGTACCAGGAGGGCAAAGGTGTAACCACCGAAATCCTTGCGCTTCCGGCAAGTCGAGTCCAGGAACTTGTATAGAAAGGCCAAGCCAGCTCCCGCCCAATCGTAGGACGACACTGAGTCCAAATCACGGAAGGCCTGGATGAGACCCACATGTATGGTTCCGCTCTTGGTGCGGAAGATCGTCTCGCCTAAAGCATACAGAAGGAAGCTGCGAGTGGCCTGATCTGTGTCATCTCGGTCACAGAAATCCCTACGGCTCAATAGCCCGAAAGTAGTAGCAAACTTCGCCGGGGAGGCCTTAACAACCGTGTAGACTCCGGGTCCGATCAGATCAGATATCTCGGCACGGTCAACCCGAGGACGCACCATGTCAAAGCAAAGCGGGACCGGGGTGCCGCTACCCCGCAATCCGGTCAGCAGTGAGAAGTCACGGGGCGAGATCGTCATCTCCCCAAATGAGAAGTGGAAGGTGTGGGTCGAGTCTACCCATCTCTCGTATAAGGCGCGCAAGCCGAAGCGGTCGCACACTCCGTTGGCACGAGGCAACGCCAGGATGAAGGGCTCGAAGCCCAACTCTCGTAATCGGGCTTTAGCCGCCAGGCTAAGCATGGCATGCCAAATATGAATATCTACGGTAGTCCCGCTAATGCCAATAACCTGGAAGGAACAGTATGGGTAAGGCAAGAGGCCAAACTAAAGTCATTACTCCTCGAGAGCCTCACTTCTATGCGTATGTCTAATAAGAAATTTTGTTAACCTAGTTATTCTTTCGGTTATGTTTAAATCTAACATGGAAGTTCCTGTCGATTTGGATCGGTACTCTTTGAGATTTCATTCGTAGGATCATTTGTACAGGATTTGATTAATTCATTATTCTTTGGTGTTCCACTCTCCCACGTGCTTGCGAGGGGTTTAATCCAATTCTAACTTGGGTTAAAAGCGTTTAATTTAATTATTTACGTTTTTACTATTCACATGCATTATTCACGTTTTTACTATTCATGTGCACTATTCACGTGCATTATTCATGTTTTTACTATTCACGTATTTACTATTCATGTGCACTATTCACGTTTTTTACGGTTAGCATGCATTATTCATGTTTTCTACTATTCACGTGCATTATTCACGTTTTTTACTATTCACATGCACTATTCACGTTTTTACTATTCACGCGCACTATTCACGTTTTTACTATGGCATGCATTGTTCATATTTTTACTATTCACATGTATATAGTTTATATTCTTTCAACAAACAAAAAGCATAAAGCATTGCTCACGTGCATAAAAATTCACGTTTTCTAACTAAAAGTCTTCTAAGCAGCTTAAAGGTTAGCATGCAAATGACGTTCAAAATGGGGCTGCTAAAGCCTAGAAGTCTTGTCAAAGGATAAAGAATAAGGGGATACTTACCGGATGGATGTTGGTCCGGCTCAGATGAGAAGCAGGATTTTGAAAAGGAGCCACTCTAGTCAAGTCCTCAAAACCCGCCTCCATACCCTTCGTGCCATCGTATCTATCCGAACCCATCACGAGAATGCTCTAAGTTTAGTGCTAGAGAGAGAGAGAAGAGAGAGAAGGTGTGGGGTTGAAATGAAACCCCACCACCTTATATAGAAGAAGGGAATGTCATTCCCGTAAATAGCGAAAAAGGTACGATGTGACATAAAGGTAAAAAGTAAATAATTAATTATCAGGTGCACAGACCTCCGATTTGCAGTCCGTTTTAGCCTGCGTTTCTGCCAGGCAATGACCAATACCCTAAGGATATGACTCCAGACGACAGCCGAAATTTTACAGAACAGTGGCGCCAGTCAAAATACAGACGACAGTCAACGGGAAAATAATTTTTAGTCTAAAATGTTCCCGATGAAGAGATAAGGATGTTCCTATCAACAAATCAAATACCCGAGAAGATAGCTCCAGTCAAAATACAGACGACAGTGTTTTAAAATTCAGAACTGCTAGAGAGAGCCATTTTACCTACGGTCGATTTAGAGACCAGGGTTGCTATTGAGCCATTTTACCCACGGTCATGGACCAGGGTTGCTATTGAGCCATTTTGCCTGCTGTCGATTTAGAGACCAGGGTTGCTTTTGAGCCATTTTACCCACGGTCGTGGACCAGGGTTGCTATTGAGCCATTTTGCCTGCGGTCGATTTAGAGACCATGGTTGCTTTTGAGCCATTTTACCCGCGGTCGTGGACCACGGTCGCTTTTGAGCCATTTTACCCGCGGTCGTGGACCAGGGTTGCTTTTGAGCCATTTTGCCTGCGGTCGATTTAGAAACCAGGGTTGCTTTTGAGCCATTTTACCCGCGGTCGTGGACCAGGGTTGCTATTGACGGGAAAGACAAGGCAAAGATCGAAGACAAGGCCGGAGCATGCGGCATGAAGATCAGGTATTCTTCCTCCTACTCTATACGTGTCTTTTACTTTAATATATTTACATTGCATGTGGTGCGTTAGCAAAAAAACATTTTCAAAACACACACATCACTGTCAAAATAGGAAAGTAGGGGCAACTGTAGACACCGAGTCGGACGACCTATGACGAAAACCCATAACAAGACGGTTGAAGCGGTTGGTTCTGATAATTTAAAGCAATAATAATAATAATCACGAGAGGATCTGTAGGGGTTGCGATCGTCAAGTGGACGGCTCGCGGGTGCTCAGCGGTGTTGGGCGAGCACCTAGCGGCAGCCGGCGCGCGCCCGACGGCAGTTGGACGCGCGCCCGGCAGCGCGGGGCGCACGCCCAGCAGCAGCGGGACGCGCGCGCCCAACAGAGGTTGGGCGTTCGCCCAACTGATGTTGGGCGTTCGCCCAACACTGGTTGGGCGTCCGCCCAACCATTTTGGGCGTAGCCCGACACCCGGCGGGCTACGCCCAAAATTTTTTTGGGATCCGTGCCTATAAAAGGCACGGATCCCCATGCATTTGGGGGATGAATTTTTGGGGACTCTCTCACTCTAAAACATTTTTTAGAGAGAGAAAGTAATTTTTTTGAGAAAAATATTTTTTTCTTAAAAAATCCGAATTTCCTAAAAGTTAAAATTTTTACTAAAAAAACCCGAAAAACACAAAAAACGTAACTCGTGGGATCAACCGACTTCAGTTGTCAATACCGATTTTGAGGTATTATCCGAGGAATAGACTGACTTTATTTATTTTATTTATTTATTTATTCATCATTTTAGTTATTTATTCTAATGTTTTATTTATTTAGTTAATTATTTATTTATTTATTTATCACGTTTTATTTATTATTCCGTATTTATTTAATTTTCGTCTCGTGTTAAACAAACGTTTGGTTTTGTTTTTGAAATAAAAAACCTCGTTTTAATATCCCAATACGAACCGTGATCCGACTCAAAGGTAGTTCGGGATTAAAAAATGTTGTAATTATAAGTTTTGAAAATATTTCTAAATAACGTTTAAAAATAAAACGTCGTTTTAGGAGTCTCCGTTATAGACTATGATCCTATTTTGGTAGTTCGGAGGTCCAAAATGATAGAATAGATCTAATCTAAAGCATTTGAATAAATCTGAAAAGTATAGGGACTGTTTCTGATATTCTATCATTTCTGTCACTAACAGCAGATTAGCAACGGATTTTCCATCGGTAATCTGCTGTTAGTGACAGAAATAAAACTACGTATATATACGTATTTCTATTTTATTTTTGTATATATGTATATATTTTAAATATATTTGATTGGGTAAATTTGGCCTTGATTTGTTAATTATTGTAATGATGTTCAAGTAAGAGCTAATTGAGTGAAAAGGGGAAAATAAAAGACAAAAAGAGATTTCAAGTTGTTTGTTTAAATTAAAGTTTTTCTAGATATTCTTCAAGTGCAAATAAAAGATTTTTGTCATTTTAAACCGTTTCCAAAATATCACGTGTTGAAACCTTAATTCGTTCCAACGGCGGATTAAGTGAACCTTGTAATTAAAATCGTTTTCTATTTGTAAATAATAGAGTTTTGAATCGTTTTCTTGTCTAAATGATTTTGTACAAAAATAAATGAACTTGTATGCTTAATCACGTTTTTTTGTTAAAACTTCTTATCTCACGTTTTCAAACGCTCGAGTCGTTCCAACGACGATTCGGGTCGATGTCATATAAATTAACGGGGTTTTGAAACGTACCTAAATCGTTCCAACGGCGATTAAGGTACAAACCATGTAAACAAACTCGTTTTTGGGGAATGAGATTAGCTTGGAGTTAGTGTATAGCCTAAAGCATAAAATCACACTATGAATAAATCAATTCTTTCTTCTCCCCCTCTCTCTCCTATGTATTTTAAATTTATGCAAAATGGGTGATTCTTTACTAAAATGGCTTTTAATAACATGCTCAAAAACGGTTTTCAAAGCAAGAAAGAAAAGGTTTCAAATGAATTTTAAACTTAAAGAAATATGCGATTAGTTCGTTAGCGCCTAACATGCTAAGTAGGAGGCCGGTGGTTCATAACCGGGCGATGTCGGGGTGCCTAATAGCCTTTCTCCGGAAAGGAGCTAGCCTTCTCGGCTCGTACCTAAGTTTTCCGAACCCTCACCGGTCTCCCGCAAGGGATCGATGTTCATTTCCCATTCGTGGGTGGCGACTCTTCCATACTCCAGGCTCCGGTCTTGCCGAGCAGCTTGATTCCGCGATTGGTTGCTTTCGGCGCCAATCACAGCATTTGTCGTCAACGGTGTCCACCCCCCGGTCCGCCCGGGCGAGGCCGCGGCACCTACAATAGCATACATGATCGAACCAACCGCGCTGGAGTAAGGAATTACAGCCATGCGATTCTTGTCACTGTCCGTTTTAGGACATTGACCATTTGATAACTTGACACCATAGACCATTGGTAAGTTACCTCTTTTCGATTCATGCATGTCAAAACGCTTTAGGACTTTGTCAATATATGTAGACTGGGATAGTCCGAGCAGTCTCTTTGATCTATCCCGATAGATCTTAATCCCTAAGATGTAGACTGCTTCTCCCAAGTCTTTCATGGAGAAATTACTCGATAACCAAACTTTTACTATTTGCAACATTGCCACATCGTTTCCCATAAGTAGTATATCATCAACATATAGTACTAAGAAAACGACTGAGCTCCCACTTGTCTTCTTGTAAACACAAGCCTCTTCTGAGTTTTGTTCAAAACCAAATTGTTTTATGGTTTCATCAAAACGTTTGTTCCAGCTTCTAGATGCTTGCTTGAGTCCATAAATGGACCTTTGAAGTTTCCAAACCTTGGTTGCATTCTTCGATGTGAAACCTTCAGGTTGCATCATGTATACATCCTCAAGTAGGTTTCCATTTAGGAAAGCTGTTTTCACATCCATTTGCCAAATCTCATAATCAAAATGAGCGGTAATTGCAAGCAATATTCTGATGGATTTGAACATGGCTACTGGAGAGAAAGTCCCGTCATAGTCAACACCTTGCCTTTGACGATATCCTTTCGCTACTAACCTAGCTTTGTAGGTACTAACCTTTCCATCCATGTCTGTCTTCTTCTTGAAGATCCACCTGCGCCCAATGGGTTTTATCCCTTCGGGTGGATCAACCAAAGTCCACACTTGGTTAGTATACATGGAGTCCATTTCAGAATTCATGGCTTTAAGCCATGCTTTAGATTCTGGACTAGTAAGAGCTTCTTCGTAGGTTTCGGGTTCATCGTCTAACACGGGAACCAGTTCGTTATCTCCCACTAGAAAACCATATCTAACTGGGAGTTCACGAATTCTTTGAGACCTATGAGTGGGATATGACACTTGTGTTTCATCTAGTGAAACGGGTTCGGGTTCAACTTCTTCCGCGCTTTCAACATGTGATTCCTCTTGAACTTCCTCAAGTTCAATCACGCTTCCATTCTGTGTTTCTTCCAGAAACTCTTTCTCTAGAAACACCGCGTGTTTGGATACTATTACCTTTTGGTCATCTGGATAATAAAAGTAATATCCCATAGTTTCCTTTGGGTATCCAATGAAGAAATAATTGTCAGATTTGGGATCTAATTTATCTGACACAATACGTTTGACGTATGCTGAGCATCCCCATATTCTCATGAAAGAGAAGATGGGTTTTCTACCAACGAACAGTTCGAATGGTGGGGAACTGGTGGATTTGGTTGGAACTCGGTTTAAGGTAAATAGGGCAGTTTCTAAGGCATAGCCCCAGAATGATTTTGGAAGAGAAGTGGTGCTCATCATGGATTGTACCATATCTAGTAAGGTACGATTTCTCCTTTCTGATACGCCATTGTGTTGTGGTGTATAAGGAGGTGTCCATTGTGAGCATATTCCACATTCATTTAGATAACTCATAAATTCTTCAGAAAGATATTCTCCACCTCGACCAGATCGAAGTATCTTGATAGTCTTTCCTGTTTGATTCTCAACTTCATTCTTAAAGCATTTGAATTTCTCAAAAGCTTCTGACTTGTGCTTCATCAAATAGATATAACCATATCTGGTATGATCATCTATGAAGCTAATGAAGTATCTAAATCCTCCTCTTGCTTGGACTGACATAAAACCACATACATCTGAATGTATTAATCCTAGAGTGTCTGATACACGCTGACCTTTATTGCTAAAGGGTGTCTTTGTCATTTTTCCTTTTAAACATGACTCACATGTTCCCATTGATTCAAAATCAATTGAGTCTATAAGCCCATCTTGATGTAGCTTAAGCATACGTCTCTGGTTTATATGGCCTAAACGACAATGCCACAAGTAAGTTGAATTATCTAATCTAAGTCTTTTGGTACCAATTGTGAAAGCGGAAACTTTATCATTCAAAATATAAATCCCATTTAATGATATTCCTGAAAAATAGAAAATATTATTTCTATAAAATTCACAACCATTGTTCTTAATTGAAACATGAAAGCCATCATCAACTAGACAGCTAATAGAAATAATGTTACGAGACATCTCTGGAACATACAAACAATTCCTTAATTCTATTACAAGCCCAAAGGGCAAACTCAAAGCATAATCTCCAATTGCGAGGGCGGCAACTCTTGCTCCATTTCCTACTCGCAAGTTTATGTCTCCTTTCTTTAATTCCCTAGTCTGCTTTAGTTCTTGCATATTCATACAAATATGAGATCCACACCCGATATCTAATACCCCAGATTCAGACTGCGAAATTGAGTTAATTTCAATATAGAACATACCAGAAGTTGAAGCACCGTCCTTTCCCTTCTTGAGAGAAGCTAGGTACTCCTTGAAATTTCTCCTCCAATGCCCATCTTTACCACAGAAGTGACATTCCCCTTTGGGCTTCTTGACTTGCTTTCCTTTAGCCTGGGCTGACTTGCCTCCCTTGTTCTTCTTGGGATATTTCGGATTGGGAAAATTCCCCTTCCTCTTCTTTGATCCCTCAATCACAAGAGCAGGTACCACCTTATCTTTCTTCAGGTTGGGCTCAACAGTCTTGAGCATATTGGCAAGCTCTTCAAGAGAGGTATGTAAGTCATTCATTTGGTAGTTCATGGTGAACTGTGAATAACTTTCTGGGAGGGATGTAAGAAGTAAGTCGACACTTAGTTCATGATCCATCGCTGTTGAGCGATTTCCGCAAGTGCACGGTATACGCGTGTAGTAATAAAAGATATCGAACCCACAGGGAACGCTTTTTAACTAAAACTTTATTTAATTCAGTTTTAATCACGTGTTTAGGTTTAATAAAAGAAATTCGTTTAATTGATTGAATTGGTTTGGGTAAATTAGGATTAGATAAGAATGTTATATTGAGTTTAGAGAACAATTCCGTCTTGAGATTTTGATTACAAGACAGATACTTCCGTAATTGGAATAAATAGAAGGTATAAAACTTATTTTCATAAAGCAAAGAAAACAACTTCAACTTTGGAAAGATTATGGACATGAAATAATATAGGGATTTATTCAATTAAATGGCTTTGAACCGTAGAAATCTCTCTGGATCAGAGTAGATTGCTACCTTAATCAAACTAGTATTTTATGTCTGATAAGTCACGATCAGCGATCATATCATCCATAAAAACTAAATCTGTCAAGTGTTCAACAAAGTTCTTATATGAATAAGATGGAATAGAACGTTTTAATAAAAACACCAATTTATCATTTTGAAAATCATTTTGTCAGAACAATATCAAAATAACAACAGAAAGAATGTATTGAATAAATAAGTATATCATTAATGAAATGTGAATCTTCACAAGTTAACAGAGAAGTAGAAACTTGGAGAGCATTGCAACGAAAACTTTGAGATCCGGGATGTCAATCTTTCCCTCAAACTCCGTAGGTTTGTCAAACCCCATACGCTTCGGCCGTCAATTCTTCTTGCTGTATCTTCAGAAAAGAGACTGGTCAGTCCACTATAAGAATGAAAACTTGTCTCTGATCAACCTTTGAAACTAAACTAATAATGTGTTTATAACTAATCTAATAACAACTTGTGTACATCAAGTTTGTTTACAGAAATGAAATCTAATCTTTCTGATTCTTTTCTGAATCAGAAACTCAACATAATAACTCTTTTCTCTAACTTTTCTAACTTAACCAACCTCTCCAATTTCTGAAATGGGTCACTTATTTATAGTTGTTGAAGGGTTGTAAATGATGGGTCATGTCCGCTGGTGAAGAGTCGCTTTTATCCAAACGAACAGACGCGTTTCTCGGATTAAAACATGTGAAATATGTGCAGAATGCTTCGCTATCGCGACTGAGATTCTGAAAATCTCAGTCGCGACAGGGGGTACAGGGGCGAGTTGAAGATTTCGTTCTTCTTCCGTGACGCCTTTCGTAAGTCGCGACTGAGATTATGAAAATCTCAGTCGCGACAGAGACTTGTCTCCCCGTCTCTTCGACTGCTTCTCGTCCTCCTTGAGCGTTCTTCTGACTGATATGCATTCTTGGTACGTTTTTTAGGTTTTTCATCCATTTTAGCTCCGTTTTAGCTCCTATTTGGATTTAACCAAATAATTAAGTACCTTGCATCAAAGAAGTAAATAAAGACGTAAAAGTATTCCAAATGAATATAATTAGCACGATTTCAATGTAAGTTTAACGTATTTATATATGATATTTTAGGTATATTTTGGGCTTAACAAACTCCCACACTTAAGCTTTTGCTAGTCCCGAGCAAAATTTCACTGAATTTATTCTTTAATCAATCTTTTTATAAAATAGAACATATATCCATATATTCCTCTTTAAATTAGTTAAACCGAAAGATAAACTTTTCATGGTAAATTTATACGCAAAGTATCAAACTAGCTAGTGTAAAAGAAATATATCATTCGTCTTGTATTTCAATTTTTATATTGAAGCATTCGGGACAGTGTAAGCACGCATGTTTTTGAATCTTTCGTCTCAAGGCATTTCTAAGCACAAAATTTCCTTTCCCAAACCTAAAACTATTACAAATTTAGATTTATTAAGGACTTAGGTTTAATATATTTGCTTAGTCACGCCCGTGATAAGGGTGGTCTCGTCCGTGACTTTATATGAATTAATTCGCTTGTGTGTTCGTTTAAGAGGTACCGACCATGCCATGGGTGGACGCAATCGTTACTTAAAACTTTAAACACATTTAATTTTGCTTTAATTTCTAACGTTCCTTTCATACCTCGACCGTGATAAGGGTGGTCGCAATCGTGGCCAAAAGTAAACGGTACTTAATGTTCTTCGCTTTCATACCTCGATTGTGATAAGGTTGGTCTCAATCGTGGCCAAAAGTTAAGACGAGTTATAAAATTGAAAATTATAAATTGGGAAAAGAAAAATAACACATTCATCCTATATTGACTTGAAATTCAACATGTATTATGGCTAAAGTTTTCTTAAAAACTTCAATTGGTTTTTAATGTAAGACGAAAAATCATACCGAGCTAAAAAGCTAAAGTTGTTAGTTTGATTTATGCCTATAAACCTAATTGAAAATAAGATTTATATTTATCATGAATTCATGATATAAAATAGAGATTTGAAACTAAAGAAATTTTACTTATACATATTTACTCGAGACGTTTTGATAAAATCGTATCGAAGATTTGTAAAAATATTTGTAAAAATATTGCCCATATAGAAATATTATTTCTATCAATAATAATAACTTTAAAATATGCTTAACATTATTTTGAAAGTTAAATTGTTTGAAACATATGAAATATATATACTTAACAAAAATATATGTTTATGAAAAATTGTCATTATTTTTTAAAAAATGTTGCACATTATATAAAAATGTTGCATTTCTGTTTTGAAAATGTTGCATATTATATTTAACTTAAACATTAATAACAACATGCATTTATTCTTAAAATAGCATTCATTCTCATTTGTTGCATTCATTCGTACTTAAAAGTAAAACGAATATGAAATATCCCCTCCCACACTTAATTTGGACCATGTCCTCATTGGTGCAAAAAGCGATAAAACACGAAAAATAGTACGAAATAAACCAAATGAATTAGAATTGAAAAACATAGTACGATAACATTCAAACTTAATAATAAAGAAAATTGTACCAAACATAAATAAAAATATTGTACCAAACATGACAAAACATAATAACGAAAATGAGTTAAAGTCGGAAAGGATAAAACCTATCAAGGTGAACGCGGTGGAGAAGGCGTAGTCTCAACTCCTTGGCGTCGGAAGAAAGAGAGCAACCGGCGACGAGTAGATTTGTGCTCACGTCTCAATGTAGTGATATTGGCATCCACCGTGTTTATCCTCGAACTCATTTCGGTATTGTTGGCAATGACCTCATCTAACCGCAAATTCATGTGACGGTTATGCTCGTTCATTTGTGTCAAAACACGTTGCCATCCAACTTGTTCTTCATCATTTGGTTCCACATTAGCTTGCTCGTTGGCATTAACATCAACATGCTCCTCCTCCTCCTCTTCTTCATCAAATTCCTCTTCATCTTCCTCATCATCATCTTGGGCACCTAAACCTTGAGAACTCGAGGCTTCACTACCCATGGTAGCAAAAACACGTCTTGTACGAGCTTCATAAGAGATAAAGGCGGGTGGTCCCATTTTCTTAAATAAATTGGCCCTTTGAAGTGCCGTGAGATCCAATGAAGGTAAACCAACATGAGGCATATTTTGATAATCTACTAATTCACCCCGAGCACCCAAAACAATGCCGGTAATTAAATTACCCATAGGCACTTGCTTATTGCGGGACTTGGAAGCTCGAACTAAATTAGTAAATATCATCTCAATACTATCAATGGTCAAACCCTTAAAAATACTATCCAACACAAACAAATCACGAACTTGCACTTTTGAACTTTCAACCCGACCAAATAAGGAAAATGATAAAAACTTGTGAAAGAAGAAGATACAATCATCCTTAAGTAGCTTACTAGATGTATTCTTTGGATTAAAAACATCTAAACCGGTTAAAGATTGCCAAACCGTGTGTGAATTAAAAGGCTTTGGTTTGGAATAAAAATTCCGAGTAGGAAATCCAAACCAACGGTTCATGGCCGCATACCCAACGTCATAACGAACTCCATCATTCCGAAAAGAGATAACTCCTTTCTTCTTGTCATATGTTAGAGTAACCAAAAACTCAATAATATGCGATTTAAGACTAGGAAAACGCATACTAGAAAATCGTTTCCAACCAAGAACGGAAAGATATTCATCAATACGTTCGGTAAAAGAAAGTGTGTTTACCGTGTCGGTGTCAAGAAAAAGCATGTCAATGAACTCTATTTGGCTATTAGAAAATCAGCGATATTTGTGTCCTTCGGCTTCCGTCGCAATGTCGAACGGTGCTCCATATTGAACCCGTAATCTATTGACTTCGGTGGCCTTAGTTTTGTTAGCAACGGTCTTTTGTCTAGGAATTTTGTTTGTGAAATTTGGGTGAAAGAGATGAAGAAAATATGAAAGGATGAAAGGAAGAGTAAAAGATAATGGTGGTGATTTAGGGAAGAAGAAGATGAATTGGGTAAGGATTTATGGGGAAGATGAGTGAATCTTGGTATTGGGAAGAGAAAAGATGATTGATTGGTGTAAAAATAGGTGATTTAAATAGGTGTAAGTAATAGGTATTGATTAGGATAGATGAATAAGTAAGTAATTAGAGTAGGAATAGGAAAAGAGGTAAAATTTCGCCCAAATCCTGTGACTGGAAGTCGCAAGTCGCGACTGAGATTTTCAAAATCTCAGTCGCGATAGCAAGTATGTAGGGGGTCGAAATTTTTGCTGAAAGTGGTCCTCTTGCTGTCTCAACTGAGAATTCAGAATCTCAACTGAGATTTTGGAAATTCTGGGTAAAATTGGGACTGTTTTTGATGATTTTAACACTTCTAAACCAATTCCTCTTATAATTAAGTGACATTAATGTGAATATTAATCCCTGAAACTGAGATAAACAAAACTGAAACATTAAATTGAAGGAAAAACCAAGGGTTGTTCCTTAAATAAAAGAAATAAAATAAAGAATTAATGCACTTTTATTAATTATAAAGAAAATATAAACAATACCTTAACATATATATGTACATAAAAACAGAAATAAATCTATATACATGAACATCAAACATATGTACAGTATATATATTTAAAATCAATCAAACACCATAAATTTAAACAGTATCCCTATGAATTGGAATACGTTTTATTCTGGCCCTTTCTAATTGTTCTTGAACAAAAACTTCTCTTTCTTTGAGAGAAAGAAACTATGGACCGACACAAAAATCTCGTTTTACGATTCCCTCACTTTCCAAGAACTCGTAATCAAGTATGGAAAAAGGCTCTGTATTAGTCCAAGGAACAGAAACTGATCCCTTGGTACCCAGAATTATTCCATATATGATATTCCCAAACCCAATTGTTCGATTTTTAGAACGGGAAGCGGCAACTAATCCCTCTATCAAAATTTTTGAGGAATTAACTGTGTTACCTTGGAAAATATCACCTAACACATATAAATCGATATCCTGGACGACACTGCTTCTGACTCGACCAAATAGGCTATGACAGAGAAATTTGTGTAAATATAGCATGGAGTTAGAATTTATGGATTTCTTGAAGGCAAGACGTGGATTGAAACGCCAAAATCCTGTTAACATCCTCCATATATCTGCAGAAGTCATATCTCTGCCAGGATGATGCTGAGTGGTGTCCCGTGGTGGAAAACCAAACCAAACATGAAGTTCAGGATATCCAAAAGTGAACATCTTACCCTCACATCGAAAACTGAGACGAACACGCCTCTTATTAACGAAACGAACGGTAGACAGAAACTCTAGTACCCAGTTTCCAATAATAGGAAACTTCATGGAAGCAAACTTGGTCCATCCCAAATTTGTCAGATAGCGATTCATGTCATCGCTTATCCCGAGTTCTTCGTTCAGGAACTCGTCCAGATACAACATGCCACAAAATTATGCATATCTAAACTGCAAATATCGTTTCCCCTCATCATGATTGTAGATGGGAAACCATGCTCCATAGCGTGAAGAGATGTCAACACGCTTCTTTCGAGCAGAAGTGTTCTTCCTAGCATTTTTAGAGATTTGGTCATGTTTGTGAATAAAATTGTGTCTGTAAGATTTTAGAATTGAAAAAAGAAATTCAGAAATCTGAAAGATGAAATGAAATTGAATAATTCTGAGCCTACAGGAATATATAAGATACATAAGTGAAATGTTGTGTCTATTTAAAAAGAAAAGATGTCAAAATGATACCTCTTGGATTTAACTGACTGAAGTTTTGAAATGAGATGTCTGTAATCTCTTACAGTTATATCAAAATGTTTAAAATACTGAAAATCTCAACTGAGATTTTCGGAATCTCAACTGAGAATTCCCAAATCCTGAATCATGGAGAATCTCAACTGAGATTTCTGGATATATATTTTTCTCAAAAACACTTAACACTTTATGAAAAATTTTCAAAACATGACTAGATTTGATTTTTATTTTACAAAACTTATTTGTACACAAAACTAGAAATAAAAATTAATTGTATAAAAATGAAAAAAAAAACTAAAAATAAATAAAAATAAAAATTACAAACAAAAGATAAGAAAAACTAAAAATTAAAAATATGAAAACGAAATAAATTAATTTTCATAGAACAAAAGATATCTTATTGAAAATTATACGTGTCATGGTCGAGAAATTGGAATATCGATCGCGACTCGTCTTGCCCATTGGCAAGGAATGCTTTGCATCGGTCCTCCCTAGTTCTATAGAGAATTTTAAAATCTTAGTTGAGAATTAAAAATTCTCAGTAAGTTCAGAAATTTATAAAACGTCAAAATAAAAATCACTGTAGAGATTTGTTTAAAAATCTCTATACAATCAGAAACTTAAATTATGTGTAATTTTAATTCAATTGAGATTTCTTTAAATCTAAAGACACTTTTCTCATTAAGTACAAATATTTAAGATACATAGCATATTTTCAATATCTTTCAATAAATTTTTTTTATTTCTAATCTAATCATTATTGCTAAACTAAAGATGAATATAAAAAATTAAACTAAAATAAAATGTAAAAATAAGAATGTGAAATATTAAAAACTAAAAATGTGATAATCCTTAAGAATTCTCAAGGAGAATCAAAATTATGGACAGAGTCAATTACCTAGACCGGTTCTAAATAATGGTTCTGTTTACTTACATGGGAATGATTTCAAGCAGGAATAAAAGAAAGTAGAAATGTACCCCCAACTTGAAATTATTATTATATTTTTTTTCTTTTTTTTAGCGTTTTCTCAATTTAAGGATCTAATGATTTCGGTTGAATGTCCGAACTTCTGGTTCTGGCCCCAAACAAAAACTACGCACATTAACTGAAACTGTTGAAACTATGGTAAAAATTGACAATTCCTTCCTGGGGGATAAGATAATTTCAAGGACTGTATTCCTTATTCCTACTTTCTGATGTATCTGTCTGAGAAAAATTTCCATAGTGATTTCTTAGAGAGATAGATGTAGGTGCTTAAGGAAATGGTATGATAAAAGAAGAAATTATTTGGATGTAATGTAGGACTTGAATAAATTTTTTTTATAAAGAGAAATGATGTTTTGGTGAAGGGTTAGTGTATAGAAAAGAGGTAAATGTGTTTTGGAAAGAGGTAAATTTTCTGGAAAAATCATCTGTCACGTCTGACATCCTGTTTCATAAAATTTTCTTTTCCTTCTGATGTATCTGCTAGCCAAATTTCTGTTCTGTAGACTCCTTCTGTGAATTTCATTGATAATCAAATCTCCAGTTTATCTTTGAAAAAACTTAGATTTTTTTTTTATCTGCAAACATCTAAATGCAAACGTTAAATAACAACGAGGATTTAGTCCTAGTGACCATCCTCAATAAATAAAATACTATAAAGATAAATAAATATATTGTTAACTAAGGTTCGGAATAAAACACGAAAAATATAAATTTTTGTTAAAAATTTGGCGTTCCCCGGCAACGGCGCCAAAAACTTATTGAGCGATTTCCGCAAGTGCACGGTATACGCTTGTAGTAATAAAAGATATCGAACCCACAGGGAACGCTTTTTAACTAAAACTTTATTTAATTCAGTTTTAATCACGTGTTTAGGTTTAATAAAAGAAATTCGTTTAATTGATTGAATTGGTTTGGGTAAATTAGGATTAGATAAGAATGTTATATTGAGTTTAGAGAACAATTCCGTCTTGAGATTTTGATTACAAGACAGATACTTCCGTAATTGGAATAAATAGAAGGTATAAAACTTATTTTCATAAAGCAAAGAAAACAACTTCAACTTTGGAAAGATTATGGACATGAAATAATATAGGGATTTATTCAATTAAATGGCTTTGAACCGTAGAAATCTCTCTGGATCGGAGCAGATTGCTACCTTAATCAAACTAGTATTTTATGTCTGATAAGTCACGATCAGCGATCATATCATCCATAAAAACTAAATCTGTCAAGTGTTCAACAAAGTTCTTATATGAATAAGATGGAATAGAACGTTTTAATAAAAACACCAATTTATCATTTTGAAAATCATTTTGTCAGAACAATATCAAAATAACAACAGAAAGAATGTATTGAATAAATAAGTATATCATTAATGAAATGTGAATCTTCACAAGTTAACAGAGAAGTAGAAACTTGGAGAGCATTGCAACGAAAACTTTGAGATCCGGGATGTCAATCTTTCCCTCAAACTCCGTAGGTTTGTCAAACCCCATACGCTTCGACCGTCAATTCTTCTCGCTGTATCTTCAGAAAAGAGACTGGTCAGTCCACTATAAGAATGAAAACTTGTCTCTGATCAACCTTTGAAACTAAACTAATAATGTGTTTATAACTAATCTAATAACAACTTGTGTACATCAAGTTTGTTTACAGAAATGAAATCTAATCTTTCTGATTCTTTTCTGAATCAGAAACTCAACATAATAACTCTTTTCTCTAACTTTTCTAACTTAACCAACCTCTCCAATTTCTGAAATGGATCACTTATTTATAGTTGTTGAAGGGTTATAAATGATGGGTCATGTCCGCTGGTGAAGAGTCGCTTTTATCCAAACGAACAGACGCGTTTCTCGGATTAAAACATGTGAAATATGTGCAGAATGCTTCGCTATCACGACCGAGATTCTGAAAATCTCAGTCGCGACAGGGGGTACAGGGGCGAGTTGAAGATTTCGTTCTTCTTCCGTGACGCCTTTCGTAAGTTGCGACTGAGATTATGAAAATCTCAGTCGCGACAGAGACTTGTCTCCCCGTCTCTTCGACTGCTTCTCGTCCTCCTTGAGCGTTCTTCTGACTGATATGCATTCTTGGTACGTTTTTTAGGTTTTTCATCCATTTTAGCTCCGTTTTAGCTCCTATTTGGATTTAACCAAATAATTAAGTACCTTGCATCAAAGAAGTAAATACAGACGTAAAAGTATTCCAAATGAATATAATTAGCACGATTTCAATGTAAGTTTAACGTATTTATATATGATATTTTAGGTATATTTTGGGCTTAACAATCGCGAAGCCAATACTAGAAAGTTTAGTGATATAGCCAATCATCTTGACACAATGTGTCATAACAGATGTGCCCTCTTGCATCCTGCAGCGAAACAACAGTATTGATATCTCAAAACGTTCGCACCGAGTCGGTTTTCCAAACAACTCCTTTAAGTGCATGACAATAGAATAGGCATCCATCTCCTCATGTTGCCTTTGCAGATCTGGTGTCATCGATGCAAGTATGATGCACCCGACGTGTTCATCATCAGATTTATGCTTCTGATAGGCATCAATCTCTTCAATGGGTGCATCATCGGCCGGAAGAACGGGTATCGATGTATCCAGTACATACCCTATCTTTTCGAACTTCAAAACAATTTTGAGGTTACGAAACCAGTCGGTGAAGTTTGAACCATTCAACTTGTTATCGGTAAGGATATTTCTTAGATCGGTTTTCGACATGATTTTTTTAGAGTACGATTTGATAAAATTAACCTGAGAGTGAGAAAAGTGACGGATGTTATTCATTTGTTTAATTCACTTACAATTTAAATACGTTGGACTTTTATGTTTTTAAATTGCTTCCACTATTTTACCAAATCAATAACCCTCTACATTAATTCGAAGGATATTCACAATTCCTTTAGTGAGCTAGAATCCTAACTCCTGAAATTTCACCTTGAGTTTACTCAACAAGCTAGTTTCATTCATTACGTAGATTCATGTAATCAATCACATCAAATCATGTGATTTCTAGGTTGTTGGGTTACTAACCACATTAGTAACTGATATGTGTCATCTATCAATCCCAACCATATTGCCCATTAGGTTAGAACAACATGAGTTTACTCATCCAATTATTCTATCCTAATTTAAGCATTACCCCATATTCGTGAAAAACAATTTTTTCGATAATTCAGGTGTTACCATAAGACCCCGAGCTTGAGTTTACTCAACAACCCAAAGGCCCCCAGTACTGCCGGCTGAATTATAATATTAGGAGGGGCAACCCAAAGTCTCATAATATAACCTAGTCTTGATTTGCTTTAGCACATATCAAACATTCATACATTCAACATTGACAATTATGGACATATCTCTAAGTTTATTCCGTTGAGCCAGAAACGGAATAAAGGGTCACCCTAGGGAAATACTAACTATTACATATTTCTCTTTGGGTCATCCGTCTTCTCATTGACGCCTTGAATTACAACAATATTCTATTTCTAAGAAACTTCAATTTAGTTGAAGGAATTTGGATGAGAGGAGAAATACAATAGAGAGTAAGAGAAGACAGGACACGCAGGTCCTATTTAAATACCAAAAGACTAAATAACGATTATAGAGGGTATAATATGTCCATAACGCCAAACATGCATAGACTCAATTAAACTAAATTTAATTGGTTGATTACATAAACTATTTATGTAATATTTGAGTTCATCAAATTAACAACTTAAATTAATTTACATCCAATTTTAATTATGCATACCCTAATTAATTCGTACAATTCATTTAATGATTTGAATTACTTATATCAAATATTTATGTAAAACAAACTTTTAAATAAATTGGTTTTGATAATCAAAACAAATTATTATATTCTGAAACATATACATATATCTATATTTAAAACCCGGGCCTGTTTTAAAACAATTTTAAAAACCTGTATCAGTGATTGGGCCGGGCCGATATAATCGTCCCGACCCAAACGTTAAGGTCGTTGCCCTAGGGCAACAGCCGGCACCGCGGCACTTCCGCCTTAACGGCAGCAGCGTCGCACTGCTGCTGGTTGCTGCCGCTGGCAGCAACCAACAACAGTGGCGCGGGGTGGCTGCCTCGCAGCAGCGACCCCGACGCTACTGTTTTACATTTTTTTTATTTAAAATTATATATATACATATAATTGTTTCAAAACGATTTTAAAACAATTTTCAGAATATCAGTTTTTATCTTTGAGATTTAATAAAACAAAACGTTTTAATTATCCAACCATAAAACCTTTAATGTTTTGTTTAAACGATTATCAACCGAAATAATCAGGAACTATGCATAATCAGTTTTAATTAACAAGAAATCAAAACTTATTTATCGTTAGATTAATTGAACTAATCGATTAATTAATTTGTCCTAACAATAAATCTATTCAATCTGATTGAATAACCCTTTTATTTACATATATGAAATAACAGATTAACATAGGCTCTGATATCAATGTAGGAAAATAGACAAGCCTAGACATAGCCGAATAATAAAATTTTATCTATTTTATCTATTTGCCTTTTCCAAGATCTGTTAATTGTTATTTCATATAAAGAGGGATAGAAAGTAATACTTTTATCGAAGAACTATCTACCGTTGCAAACGAATTGCCCACAACTTGTTATTATCAACTCGTGAACCACGAACGTTTGATTCAATACAAAACAAAACTAATCAGTAATCAACCTTTAATAAATAGCAATCACAATGATTGTCTCTAACAGAAATCGATACGAGATCAAAGAGGGAGTAAGAAATAAAGTAAATTAGCCGAGACGACGACGGAACAATTCCTTCTCCTCTTTTATTGTGTGTGTCGAAATTATGGGGTTAGGGAGTCTATTTATAGACTTCTCAAAACCCTAATCCCAGTTGTGTTAGGTAATTAAATAATTGGAATCTTATTCGGAATAGGATTCCTAATTAGATAATTAAATAAACACTTTACTATTATCTAAATAATAACTAATTATATCTAGATAATTATTATTAATCAAATTAATAATTAATTAATGTTAGGGATAATTAATTAGAGTTTCAATCACATAAAAAACTTCTAATTAATATTATAAGATAATCTTTTAATTTAATTCATAACCATAATCAAATTATAATTATTAATCAAATTAATTTATCCCATAATTAATATACAAATTTCGGCCCATATATACATGTCTCACTAATTACATTTTCGTCCTCCGATTCCAAGTCCCATATGCGACCCATTAGGTTCTTTATTGCCACTAGCCGTATATATCCTTTGAAATTATTCATCACGATTAATTCCAACATATATATAACGGAATACCGTCGCGAGATGTTACTAGCAGAACCTATGATATTCCCCCAGAGCAATTAAGAAGTCAGGTTGATAACTGACGTTAACATTTCTGTATTAGGTACAGTATAATACGATCCTTCATCAACTATATCCTGTCGGTCAATTCCTTATAACCATGGAATGTGTCAAGGTTACATATAACGAAGAGTCCGGTTTTACTTGTACAGGTTGAATTCACTCTGAAAAGATAAGTTAAGTGAAATGTTCATTTCTACTCTTAACTGTATCACCTTGCAAGGATTTCAGTCAATTCACCACAAGTGGCCATTTGGATATATCTCCCACTTACCGGGAGTGACGAATGCTCAATCTGACATTAATTATTCTGCAATTACTTTGTGTGATACCCAACCCTGCTCTCACACACCCTAGGCTCTCATCTATTGGATCGTGCTCGCACAGAATCAAAGTACCAGACTCCATAATCCAGAATCACTAATTAACGAATGTTTGAGTCTGAGGATTAGTTATACCTACTAATACCAATGAGATGAACAGTTGACACATTAGATAAATCAATCCATTCTGTTATCTCAAGTCGGGTCCCAATCCTAATGAACTCCTTCACCGGATCCATGTAACTGTCTAGATATCTGAATATCTAAAGCTTGTGAGATCAGCTTTCTGTCTCAACAGAAAACACTGTTACATGCAAGTCTCAACAGTAATATGCCAACCCCTATAACATATCACTTGACTTGGGTTTACTTTAAGTCTATTGGTCTATTATAAAGTACAGTCTCACTTCATGCTTGTATGAACACTTTATAACTACTTAAATAAACTTAGGGTTACTTTCTTTATGAAAGATTCTTGCCTTTATATATAGTTTCATTTTAATGTTATATATCTGATTAATCAAATGATCAAATAAACAATTTATTCATTAATATTAATATCTTAAAACAATTGTCTTTAGGACACTAAACTCCAACACGCATGACATCAATCTTTGGGTTTTCACGAGTGTGAGGAGCCTCCTGCAGGCATCCAGTATGTTCTTTTTCTGATTAGTGTGGGACGGATCGTCCGCGGATGCTTTGGTCATAGTTTTCTATTTTCTGGGTTTATAGCCCTCCATTCGATAAAAAAAAAAAAGAGATTACACCGATTTGATAAATTATCAAAAGTTCTGACCTAAATTTGTAATTCTGCAAAATTAGTTGATTCATAACTAATTAAATGATTTTATGATTAATTACATCAATTAATCAATAATGACTTAATGAATTATATAAGTTTGGTCCATGTGGATATAGTTTGAAATTTGACAAGAGGTTAGGACGTGGTGGAGACATTTGAGAGCAGTTTTTTGGGTCATGGAGCATTCTTTGTTAACATGGGAAAGAAAGTTAAAGGCAATAATAGACAGAAATTATAAATAGGAGACTTGCATAAAAAGGACTACACAACAACAATAAAAATCAAACTCTACTCTGAAAATTACAATGTTTATTTAGCAAGCTTACATTGATTTCCTTTAGGAGAATTAAAGGACCTTCAATTAATCAACTTTTAATCTTTCTATGTAGATTAAAATGGCACAATCAAACTCTTTTTCACTAATATCAATCCTTGAGAAGGACAAACTAAATGGTCAAAACTTCATTGACTTTGCCAGAAATCTGAGGATAGTCCTCATTCAGGAACATAAATAGTATATTCTGAACAGTACCATTCCTAACCAACCAGCTTAGAATGTGGTTGCAACAACTGTGGAAGCCTATGAGAAACACAACAAGGATTCCACAAATGTCAAATGCCCAATGTTTATGATGGTCCCTGACTTACAGAAACAATTCATGGACCAGCAAGCGTTTGAAATCATGGTTAATCTCAAAGAGATGTTTTAAGAGCTTGTGTGTTAAGAACAGTTCTTGACAACTAAAACTCTTAACTCTTGTAAATGGTTGTTGGTGCTCTAATTAGCACACACATCCTAAAGATGAAAGGGTATGTAGATACTCTTGAGAAGATTGGCCGATGATTAGAAGGTTTAAATCATTATTGGCTCGCTACAGGAGAATTATGATCAATCCATCCTGAATTACAATGTCTGGGATGGAAAAGAATGTGGCTAAATTACATGAGATGCTTAAAAAATCTAAGCAATCGACCTAGAAGACTCCTCAAGGTACTTCTGGTTCAAAAAGGTAATGGTCCCTAGTCAAAGGGTAAGGGCAAGGCTCAATCCAAGGATGGTAAGAACCCTTACCGACCTTCTTCGGCAGGAAAGAAGCAAGCTTTTAAAGCTAAATAGAAGCTCGAGGAATACAAGGGTTGTTTCCATTGCTTCGAGTTGGGGCATGGAAAAAGAGACTGTCTAGTCCTCTAAGAAGAGAGCAAGAGGAACGGAGGCTCGAATTTTGGTTCAAGTATCTTCTTTGTACATGTTGTTTTATTTCTTACATAATAGTATTGGATACTATAAGATGGTACTGGTGTTAGGCATGAATTTGACTACAATTTAACATGTTATTTTTAATGAATTAAATGTGTTTTTAGGGTTAAATTACGAGAAAGAAGGTCTTATAAGTGTTTTTGTGAAGATGATGAAAGATTAAGTCGAACAGACTGTAAGCATCCTGTTTCGCGTTGTTAGGCATGAAATTGACTAAGTTTAACATGATATTTATAAGGGAATTTGGGTGTTATTTATGCTATATTGCAAAGAATAAGGACTGATTATTGTCTTTATGCAGATTAGTAAAGATAAATGCTAAACACGCTGGAAACGGCTTGTTTCGCTACTGCCAAAGAGGAGTAGAACCTTTCTTAAGTCCAGCGGTCAAACGCCGGATTACTCAATGACGGACAGCGACGGGTCAGAGGTGGCAGAGGCAGAGACAGAGCAGCAGGTGGAGAAGTGTTAAGGTGGCATTACTCAAAGAAGCATGATGGCATGAAGTATCAACCCTTGAGTGTTCAAGGGTCAAAGAGGATTTTTAATCATTTCAGTTTATTTTGTTTTAGTATTAGTTGACTTAATTTCTGGAAGGGTACTCGGGTTGTACCAATTTTGTCCCTGTCTTTTCCTTTAAGTAGGCGTAGCAAAGGAAAGATAGACAGTTCGAAACATTTGTAGTTTGAGAGATAGAATAGTTATTTTAGAAAGAAAGAAAAAGAGAGCTCGGATGGAGTGTCTGAAGGTTTCAAGAACGACCGATTACTCACTGCTCGATATGAGTGAGTAGTCCATTTTGAATGGGCACGGCCAGGCCGAGCTGGTAATGTAAGTTTTATGTCATTTTCAATGAATGTTTAGTATGTTGCCAATGTTGTGATTGATGAGGATTTAACTTTCATGCTTCGGCATTTATGCATGTGATAGATGGATGTTAGGACACTACTTGCATCTTCACTGATATCTCTATTAATCTCCCAACCTCGAAGCTGACCAGTTAGATGGTTGTGTCAAGGGTTTTCTTAATCAGAAATGCAGTTTCGATCTTAATGCAAGAAAGAACGTATCTTTAGGACGCTAAAGGTTCTAGTAAATCTTAGGAACTTAAGAACACACGAAATTTGACTTAAGCTCGCATTAAAACTGATACTTTGGCTTCATTGGCATTATCTCGTATTCATTGGAATGTTGTAAGGCTTTGCACAACCTATTCGGCAGTGTCGAGCCTGTTCTATCTTTTAAATCATTACCAAGTTATCATATTTCTTACGGCATTAGACTTCTTTTATCTTAAGCAACCAACATCAAACAATCAAATTAAAAAGGAGAAACCTGTTTGACCACACGCTGTTTTGCAACAATTTCTAATACAGATTTGAATCTCAATCCCTGTGGAGACAATACTTAACTTATCTCTTTATTACTTGTATCTAGTGCACTTGCTAGAGTCTCATCTGAGGACAACAAGTTTTTGGCGCCGTTGTCGGGGATTGAAAGCAACAAAATTTATCTGAAATTTCTGTGAAACAGGGTGTTTTTAATCCGTTTGTTAAGGCGTGTAGGAAACAAAGAAGTTCTTAACTTGTTTATGCGTAGAGCTGGACCTCCTGTTTTTCCTATCGATCTCGAGTTAGAGAGAACGTGTAGACGTAACAGAGCGGGAGCTCAACGTGCTAGACAGAGAGAAAGACAAAGAGAGAGAAGAATGACTGGAAGGGTACCACCCGAACAACCAGTTCAACCAAACCAAGAAGAAGAAGGAGAGAATAACAACCCTCCTGTTATGCGAATCAGAGATTATTCGAGGCCAACCACAGAGGGACATTCATCATGTATCGTGTTACCCAACGAGGGGAACAACATGTTCGAAGTGAAAGGGTCGATGATACAGATGATCCAGGCCTTCGTACAATTTAATGGGTTTCAATCTGAAGATCCAAATGGGCATATTCAAGAATTCATCACGCTGTGCAACACATTCAGATCGAACAGAGGTGTTTTTGACGATGTAATCAGATTGAAGCTGTTTCCTTTTTCCCTGAGGGATAAAGCGAAGAACTGGCTAAGAAATTTACAGCCAGGAACAATCACGAGTTGGGAAGAGATGGCACGAGCTTTTCTGATGAAATATTTCCCACCACGACAAGCCATAAAACTGAGAAATGAAGTGTCTCGGTGCATACAAGAAGAGGATGAGTCGCTGGCAGAAGCCTAGGAGAGATATAAAGAGTTGTTGAGAAGGGTGCCAAATCATGGTATCCCTATATGGATGCAAGTGCAAAATTTCTACAATGGTGTGACCAACATTTACAAAATTCAAATCGAATCCATTGCTAACGGTAATCCAGAAGATCTTGAGCCACATGCTTTGTATGACCTTATTGAGAAGGTAGTCAGCACAAGTTACAACTGGCACTCAGCCAGAAGTGAAGGGAAGAAGATGGGAAATGATGATGTTGTGTCAAAACTGACAAGTCATGTAGAACAGCTTGCTCGACAGCTGGGAAAGATAAATGTGTCTTCAATCCACAATGAACCACCATTCAATGACATTTGTGATTTTTGCGGAGGAGCTCATTTCAACATAAATTGTCCCGGAGTTAAGCAAGGAAAGGGCACACATGCTGAATGTGACTACGCATGGTATAATCAAAGGAACCAGCCTAACCGTTATTCTAACACATACAACTCTGAAACCAGGAACCATCCAAATTTTGGATGGACAGGGCAACCAGACCAGCTGGGGCAACCACGGTATCAAGACTAGCCAAGGTATCAACAACAGCAAGGAGGATAGTACCAACGACAACCTCAGCAGCAATACAAGCAACCTGTGCCACCAAAGGAAGACGTAGAGCCAGATATGAAAACAATGATGATGCAGTTTATGAAACAGACACAAGCATCAATAAAGAGTCTGGAAACACATGTTCACCAGATAGCTGCATCTACGTCAAAAGGAAAGGGAATAATATCGAGCAACACAGAGCCAAATCCTAAGGGCGACGTCATGGCAATCACCCTAAGGTCTGGTAAGGAAACTCAACCAATTGTTTTGACTGATAAGAATGCTGAGTGTGCAGGAACGTCCAAAGAAGCTGAAGGGGAGCAGGAACAGGCTGTTCTTAGTGATGAAGAAACAAGGAAGGCGAACGGCACAGGTAAGCCGGATCAAGAGGAGGGCGAAAGAATGTATAAACCACCACCGCCGTATGTTCCACCTGTGCCATATCCAACGCGTCTAATCAACAGGAAGCTGGAAGAACAGAATTCGAAAGTGTTGGATACCTTAAGGAAGTTACACATCAACATTCCTTTCGTAGAAGCACTGGCACAGATGCCGACATACGCCAAATTCCTCAAAGACATCCTGTCGAACAAAAAGAAGCTGGAAAACATTTCCATGATACAACTCAACAGAGATTGTTCATCAATACTTCAAAACAAGCAGCAGCTGCCCAAAAAGCTCAAGGACCCAGGGAGTTTCTCTATTCCTTGTTCGATTGGAAATCTAAATATTGAAAATGCACTTTGTGATCTAGGAGCTAGCATAAACCTCATGCCATACTCTGTATATGCAAAACTTGGATTAGGAGAACCTCAACCTACTCGTATGTCCATTCAGTTGGCCGATCGTTCAGTATGCTATCCTAGGGGAGTAGTGGAAGATGTGTTAGTCAAAGTAGGAAAATTCATATTGCCCATTGATTTCATTATAATGGACATTGATGAAGACTTGCATGTTCCTATTATCCTAGGAACACCATTTTTAGCCACCGGTAAAGCATTGATAGACGTATGTGAGGGAAAATTATTTTTAAGGATTAATGGGGAAGAAGTCATCTTTAAGATGAACGAGGCAATGAGACGTGCAAATAATAATGATGACACATGTTGTTTCTTGGATGATTTTCAAAGTCTTTCTACTTTGCAGGAACATGACACTTTAGAAACTTTATTGGGAGAAGAGGTGAACATATGCGAAGGAACAGGGTGTTCCATTGAATCCAACCTACCGGCACCTCCTTTCGATCCTACTGTTCCTACTCATCAAGAACCACCGGAGATACCAACTGTGCCGGTGACTAAACCAGAATTGAAACCGTTGCCTGCACACCTTGAGTATGCATTCCTTGAACCACCCAGCGGAAGTCCGGTCATCATATCCTCAAAGTTAACTCCTGATCAAAAGGCACAACTCATGGCGGTTTTGCGAAAAAACAAGGATGCAATCGCATGGAAAATTGATGACATAAAAGGAATCAGTCCTGCAGTCTGTGTTCATAGAATCTTGATGGAAAAGGAGCACAAACCGACTGTCCAACCGCAACGCAGACTAAATCCCCACATGAAGGAGGTTATGCGAAAAGAAGTGATCAAGCTTCTCGATGCTGGCATTATTTACCCAATATCTGATAGTGTGTGGAAAAGCCCTGTTCACGTTGTGCCAAAGAAGGGAGGAACAACAATAGTCCTCAACGAGAAAGACGAGTCGGTGCCCACAAGAACGATTACAGGGTGGAGAGTTTGTGTTGATTACAGAAAGCTCAATGAAGTCAGGAGGAAGGATCATTTCCCTTTGCCCTTCATTGATCAGATGCTGGAGCGGTTAGCAGGATATGCTTTCTATTGTTTTCTTGACGGTTATTCAGGATACAACCAAATCGCAATTCATAGTGAGGACCAAGAGAAGACAACATTCATATGTCCGTATGGGACTTATGCTTACAGAAGAATGCCATTCGGGTTGTGCAACGCTCCAGCCACTTTCCAGCGATGTATGATGTCCATTTTTCATAACATGGTGGAGCGGACCATAGAAATATTCATGGACAACTTCTCGGTTTATGGAAGCTCATTTGATAGCTGTCTAAACAACCTCGAAGCTGTGCTTGTGCGATGCAAGGAGACTCACTTGGTCTTAAATTGGGAAAAGTGCCACTTCATGGTCACGGGAGGAATTGTCCTCAGGCATAAAATTTCAGAGAAAGGGATGGAAGTGGATAAAGCAAAGGTAAAGGTGATAGAAAAGCTAGCTGTGCCTGCCAATGTAAAAGATGTGCGAATTTTTCTGGGGCACGCAGGGTTTTATCGCAGATTTATCAAAGATTTTTCAAAGATTGCACTTCCCTTGTCGGCTTTACTTCATAAGGAAGCCGAATTCTCTTTCGATGCAAACTGTTTGAAGGCGTTTGAGCTCTTAAAGACCAAGCTGATCAACTCGCCTATACTGGCAGGACCAGACTGGGAGCAACCTTTTGAGATGATGTGCGACGCAAGCGATACTTGTGTGGGAGATGTTCTTGGACAAAGGATTGAGAAGAAGTTCCGGCCTATTTACTATGCAAGCAAGACATTGAACGAGGCCCAACAGAATTACACAACTACCGAGAAGGAACTTCTTGCGGTTGTGTATGCCTTCGACAAGTTCAGACCTTACCTAGTGCTATCCAAGGTTGTTGTTCACACAGACCATGCTGTGTTGCGATACTTGTTCGCTAAAAAGGATGCTAAGCCAAGGCTGATCTGATGGTTATTATTGCTTCAAGAGTTTGATCTAGAAATAAAGGATAAAAAGGGAACGGAAAATGTCGCAGCTGATCATTTGTCAATGATTGATCACCAAGGCAGTCAGGAACAACCAGAGATTGTTAAAAGGTTTCCAGACGAACATCTGTACACTGCACAACCTGCGCCATGGTTTGCCGATATTGCTAATTACCTAGCGAGTTCGCTCAAGCCACACAACATGTCCATGAATCAAAGGAGGAAGTTTTTTTCTGAAATTAAATATTATTTTTGGGATGACCCTTATCTTTTCAGGTTGTGCGCTGATCAAATTATTCGAAGATGTATATCGCAAGAAGAGGGACAGGATGTTCTAAGCCACTGTCATAACTGTGAAGCTGGAGGACACCATAGCGCTAGCAGAACTGCAGCTAAGGTTCTTCAATCAGGTTTTTTCTAGCCAACACTTTTCAAAGATGCCCATTTGTTCGTTAGCACTTGCAATGAGTGCCAGCGAACAGGCAACATCTCGGCTAGGAATGATATGCCCCTCCACAACATAGTTGTTTGCGAGATTTTTGATATCTGGGACATAGATTTTATGGGTCCATTCCCTGCATCTTTAGGAAATAAATATATCTTAGTAGTTGTAAATTATGTGAGCAAGTGGGTGGAAGCAATGGCTAGTCCCACCAATGACGCCCGTGTGGTGGTAAAATTCCTGAAAAGGCTATTTGCCAGATTCGGTGTCCCACGAGCGATCATTGGTGATCAAGGAACCCATTTTTGCAATGTCAAATTTGAAAAACTGATGGGCAAGCTTGGAGTCTCCCACAAAATTGCCACATCTTACCATCCATAAACGAGTGGACAGGTAGAGATTTCCAATCGTGAAATCAAAAGAATTTTAGAAAAAACTGTTGGCAATTCTAGGAGAGATTGGGCAAACAAGCTTGACGATGCTCTTTGGGCATATAGGACTGCTTATAAAACACCGATTGGAATGTCCCTGTTTAGATTGTTATACGGAAAGTCTTGTCACCTTCCTGTTGAAATGGAACACAGGGCCTTTTGGGCACTAACTTTCTTAAATTTTGAGCAACAGGCTGTTGGAGATCAGAGAAGACTTCAACTCTGCGACATGGAAGAGTTCAGGTTGTTCTCATATGAGAATGTTGTGAATTAAAAAGACAAGACAAAGATGTGGCATGATAAAAAAATCCAGACAAAAACGTTCCACGAAGGTCAGAGAGTCCTCCTATACAATTCAAGACTCAGGTTGTTTCCTGGGAAGCTAAAGTCAAGATGGACGGGACCTTATATGGTGCACAAGGTGTTTGGTCATGGAGCATTTGAGATTGGCAGGGAAGGTCAGGAACCTTTTAAAGTGAACGGGCAGAGATTAAAACCATATTTAGAGAACGATCACACAAGGAAGATTGATACTGTTCATTTCCAGGACCCCCCAAGCCAGTAAAAGCACAAAAAGGGTGTTTGCTACAAACACCAATTGTAGCACAAGTAACTTTGCATGTTAATTATTTTAATTTGGTTAAATAGTGTCAAGTGTAGTAGATTCAATTAACGTAGAACTGTGATTCATAATGAGTATCTCATGAACAGGCACAGTGGTAAAACTCAAAACCTTTTTCCTAAAGGTGTAGTTTTACAAATGTACCTGTTCAGTAGGGGAGCAGTACCTTGGGAAGTTGGGCGGCAAAAGTATAAGTCAGAAAAAAGTAGGAACGTCCAATCCTATTCCCATAGGCACTCATCTCGCCTGTCTTCCTCGATGAAATCAAACGGATAGGGAGCAATAAATTCGAAATTTAAATCGTGACCGTTCGTCACCCCTGCTCCTATTTCGAATGAACACGCCTTTTTGCCAATCTGTCCAGGTGGCGTCCTCTGAATCGACCTCATAATGATAGATTGGCAACGGGACGTATCTGCTCTCCCTACTTAAAGAGCTCTATTTCATTACGCTCATTCGCTCACTGTATTTTTTTTTCTTTTTCTTTTTTTCGTTCATTCTTTTTATTTAGACATTCCATGCTCTGTGCCCTTTACCACTGGGAAACATTATTTAAACTAGAGCACGGCATGAGAACCCGTGGATCAGGAAAACACGTAAAAGTTGAGGGCTCATCCAAGAAAGAAAAAGCAAAAGGGAAGATGACAGAACCCAGCACTGTAGCTTTTGTTCCAGACGAAAAACTGGTGAAGAAACTTTCCTAGTTCAAAGACGCAACCGTACAGGCTTACTACGAAGAGCTGACTAAGCTTGAGTTTGGACCCATCCGAACAGTTTGTTGGGAAACCCTAAGGCGGCTAAAGCTTGATGCTCGTGTGCGCGCACTCATGGAGGCAGGCCACTTTGGATGCTTCTTTGAGATGAAGGAACCTGCCTATCGGGAACTGACGCTCGAGTTCTTGGCCACTTTTAAGCACAACGTGGAGATAACCGATCTTGAGGAAGAGGGAAAGTTCAGCTTCCGACTCATGGGTCACACCCAGAGGCCTTCGCTCAACTTGTTCAACCAGATGTTAGGTGCTACCGATGATGATGACCTTGAATCTGAAAGCTACAAAGAAGCATTCACCAAGACGCCAGCTGTCTTTGACCCTACGGCTTTCTGGGAATTGATTTTGGGACAGAAATACTATGACGGTAGCGTGTCCAAGGCTTCCAATGTTGATGACTATGCAATCCGCTACTTGCACAAGCTAATTTCCGGCATAATATTTGCCCGGGAAAATCAAGCCACCATGCCACATGCAGATCTCACCGCTTTGTGGAGTATGGCAGTTGGGCCAAGAATGAATCTATGCTACTGGTTCGGAGAATACATCAGCGCTTTCTGCAAGAAGAACTCTTCACTCATCTGCTGTGGGAGCATCATCACCAAGATTGCTGAATCTATCAGAGTTTTTAAGCCCGAAGACCACTCTCGTCTCACGATTGTGAACCACCCGGACCAGATTGACCTCTGGAGCCTACAGAAGATGCTGTTCAGAAAGATGGTAAATGGAAAGTGGGTGTGGATGTCGGACTTTGTTACATCAAGGCGAACAGAAAGCCGAAAAAAGGAAAAGCGAACCAACAGTGTCGGTCTCATCGGATTCTGAACAGGTTGAGAAACCAAAGGACCTAGCCTTCTATCAGAAGTGTGCAAAGCTTTCCAGTGAGGATATAATGGACCGATTCAACGCCCTGTTTGCCCAAAATCAAGAAAACCGCGAAATGATATTCGCCCTGGAGCAAAAATACGAGTCACAACAGGGGTCGATCGACATGCTCAAAACCATTTGTATTGAGGAGCATGGCAAGGAAAGTCCTTCTGGTTTTTGTGAAAAGAGTCCGGTAAGAAAAATGCCTAAAACACCTGCTAGTGCTAATGCTAATGCTGGTACGTCCTCGAAATGGGAGGGCATTCCTGCCACTGTGGATAGAGAGGTTAACTCCTCTCTCTCCCAACCCGCCTGATCTGTCCAGATAGTCGCTGTCCTAGCATTTGGTAACCTCTAACACCCTTACTCTTTCAAGTTATGCTCTGCCTGTATTATTATGCTTTCACTTATCTATAATCTGCTGCCGTGTTAAGAACATTGAGGACAATGTTTTGTTTTCATTTGGGGGTGGGGATTGTGTATCACAATTTAGGCGGGCATAACATGATAAATGCTTTAAATTCTGTTTGTTTAAATTAGTGATTTGATGTAGAACAAATATCCCTTGAGAATCTCTGTTGCATATGTCCTTGGTAATTATTGTGATGTTTGTTTTCATTTTCTCTTCCACCTGTTTATTCACTTTCTATTCGATTGTTTTGTGTTCAGTGGGAATCAAAGAACAGACTGTGCGTGTTTTGATGTAGTGGTTTAGTGTTACTTGCTTGTTTGCATTTTTTGTCCCCAAATCAGGAAGTTCCAAAAAATTTCAAATTTTTAATTCCTCTTTCAAAATTAGTAACCCTTATCTTACTGCATTTCCCCAAATATAGTGAGAACTTGAGCCTAAGAATGCATCTATGGTATGCATTGATACTTTTCTGAGAGGGCCAGCGCTCACTATCTTTAGGGAGAATTTGCCTTGGTGCCCTGTTGAAATGGTGATTAGTTCTGACTTTCATAGGAGGTAAAAGGCATTTAGTTTCCCTCTCCGCTACACAAAAAGACACCTGTGCTTTGCACTCCAATGATTAGGATAACCAAGTCGAGCCATGACCTGCTCTTTCTGAAAAACCACGAATGATAGCCCTCTCCCTTCACTTATAACTCTAAACACCCTGAGTTCTGTCTTGTGCTTCGAAAAACCAACTGTTTAAAATAAAATAACGTGCTTAAGTTATGCAAATGTAAGCGGTTGAGCAAATATTGCTTAGGAAAAGACTGAAAGGACTTGGGAATATAATGTGGGGAGGAAGGAACCTTTAATGATTGTTCAAAAATAATAAAAAAGAGTACTGTGTTATGAGGAAATAGGTTATGTAGATGGGCTAAAAGGGTAAATAACAGTAACCATTGTAGGCTGTGTAAGTTAAATAAATTGCAAAAAGACAGAGTTCATACACTGAAATAGCCTTTCACTGTCAAACCAGAACCTAAGCCTAACATTACAACCTTTATATAGTCCTTTGGATTATGTCTGGAGGAACTTTGACCCTTAGATTCGGGACCAATAGGCAAACTCACACACTAAGGGTGTGGTGACTGAGCTGAGGAGTGAAATCGCATTCTTTTTTCCTGTGGTAAGTAAATGCCATGCGAGAGTGAGTGAATTATTCCATTCCTTAGTGAGGCATGTCTGGCGAGTAGGTAACTCCTTATGAAAGAGGAAGTCTAAATTTTAAGATTTAAGGAAGTTCTCGAGCAAAAAGGACACAATGTTTAAGACAAGCTTTAACTCTTCGATGAAATCTTAGCATACATCTGTTCATTTCCTCATTGCACAAAATAATCTTTGTTCCCCTTATCATTCTCTGAAACAAATTTCATTCCTAACTCTTTTTCTGATTCCTTCTTACAATTTGTTGCTTGAGGACAAGCAAAGGTTCAATTTGGGGGTATTTGTTAGGCATGAAATTGACTAAGTTTAACATGATATTTATAAGGGAATTTGGGTGTTATTTATGCTATATTGCAAAGAATAAGGACTGATTATTGTCTTTATGCAGATTAGTAAAGCTAAATGCTAAACACGCTGGAAACAGCTTGTTTCGCTACTGCCAAAGAGGAGTAGAGCCTTTCTTAAGTCCAGCGGTCAAACGCCGGATTACTCAATGACGGACAGCGACAGGTCAGAGGTGGCAGAGGCAGAGACAGGGCAGCAGGTGGAGAAGTGTTAAGGTGGCATTACTCAAAGAAGCATGATGACATGAAGTATCAACCCTTGAGTGTTCAAGGGTCAAAGAGGATTTTTAATCATTTCAGTTTATTTTGTTTTAGTATTAATTGACTTAATTTCTGGAAGGGTACTCGGGTTGTACCAATTTTGTCCCTGTCTTTTCCTTTAAGTAGGCGTAGCAAAGGAAAGATAGGCAGTTCGGAACATTTGTAGTTTGAGAGATAGAATAGTTATTTTAGAAAGAAAGAAAAAGAGAGCTCGGATGGAGTCTCTGAAGGTTTCAAGAATGACCGATTACTCACTGCTCGATATGAGTGAGTAGTCCATTTTGAATGGGCATGGCCAGGCCGAGCCGGTAATGTAAGTTTTATGTCATTTTCAATGAATGTTTAGTATGTTGCCAATGTTGTGATTGATGAGGATTTAACTTTCATGCTTCGGCATTTATGCATGTGATAGATGGATGGTAGGACACTACTTGAATCTTCACTGATATCTCTATTAATCTCCCAACCTCGAAGCTGACCAGTTAGATGGTTGTGTCAAGGGTTTTCTTAATCAGAAATGCAGTTTCGATCTTAATGCAAGAAAGAACGTATCTTTATGACGCTAAAGGTTCTAGTAAATCTTAGGAACTTAAGAACACACGAAAGTTGACTTAAGCTCGCATTAAAACTGATACTTTGGCTTCATTGGCATTATCTCGTATTCATTGGAATGTTGTAAGGCTTTGCACAACCTGTTCGGCAGTGTCGAGCCTGTTCTATCTTTTAAATCATTACCAAGTTATCATATTTCTTACGGCATTAGACTTCTTTTATCTTAAGCAACCAACATCAAATAATCAAATTAAAAAGGAGAAACCTGTTTGACCACATGCTGTTTTGCAACAATTTCTAATACAGATTTGAATCTCAATCCCTGTGGAGACGATACTTAACTTATCACTTTATTACTTGTATCTAGTGCACTTTCTAGAGTCTCATCTGAGGACAATACGCGCATACCAGGAGGAGTCGTGCAACCTTTGATCCAGCGATCTAACGCTGTAATTTCTGATGACGGATAGCGACAGGACAAACAACAGGAGCGGTAGGCAGGAAAGGAGGATAAGAGCAGTTAAAAGTAGCATGATGACAAGAAAGTTCGACCCTTGAGTGTTCAAGGGTCAAAAGAATCTTAACCACTTCTAGCATTCTAGGATTTGTGAACAATTTGGTTGGTTTTTGTAATATTTTCTCGGATACTTTCAGTACCGTGTTGACCTTTTCTTTCTCCTTAAATAGACGTAGTGGGAGAAGGGAAAGGAGATCATCTTTTATCTTTTTGTGAACTGAAAAATAGACTTTTTGGTAGAGAGAAGAGCTCTTGAGGAAGATGACTCCATTGATGGAGCTCTGTAGAAATGAAGTAGACTGTTCACTCGGCAGTATGAGTGAGTACTCGTTTTGAATGGGCTAGGCCAGCAAGGGCTGGTTATGTAAGTTATCTATTTCCTTTTTATGAATGAATGTTAACATATGTTGATGTGTTTGATAAGTTCTTATTAGCATGATTGTATGCATCTATCTTAGTGAAAGATGAATGATGGGGAACTGCTTTCATCTTCATGGATCTTTTTATCAAACTTCCAAGACCCGGAATAGGAATATAAGGGGATTGTTTCAAGGGTTTTCTTAACAGAAATGCTGTTTCGATCGTAATGCAAGAAAGAACCAACATTAAGGACGCTTAACGTTGTAGTACATCTTAGAATCTTAAGAACACACGAGAGTTGACTTAAGTGAGCTTTAAAGCAGATACATTGACTTCACTTTGTGACATTCATGAATAAATAGGATCTTAGATGCTGTATGTAACCTGTTCCACTTTGGTTTAGCCTGTTCTCTCTTTTTATCATAACCAAAACACATTTTCCAAGGTTTAATCTTTATATTTAGTATTTCTCAGTAATCAGATCAAAATCATTTCTCAACTAAAGAATTCATACACCACGAACACCCTGTTCTACAAGGTTTTTCTTGTAAAGTTTGGCCATCAATCCCTGTGGAGACGATACTCTACTTATCACTTTATTACTTGTATCTAGTGCACTTGCTAGAGTCTGTTCAGAGGACAACAACTGGCATTTTGGTATAAATGTGCAGGGACCAAGTAGTAAAGAGATGAGGACATCAACCAAGATCAAATCTGCGTAAATATGTGTACCCCTAAGAGGGTTGTAATATTTTATCTAAGCAATTTTTGGCTTGTTTTATCACGTTAGATTTTGGGGTCCTATTTTGAATTAGGACGCCCTAATTATTTATTTATAATATTAGATATTCATAAGTATCAATTTCAAATTTATTTAGAATAATTTTCAAATATCATTCTTCATAAGTATAGTACTAATGGTAGAACGATCTTAAGCAATCCTAATTTATAAACAACAGAATAAGGTTTTAAAATCCTAAAAGATATTTTAGAAACCATAACTTATATTGGCATATTATGTAACGTAAGAAAATATATAAAATAATAACACAAATGAGACTCAAAGGATAGAGTTCTCAGTTCTCTAGTTTGGAAACGTAAGAGAAACGATGTTTTCAAACTATAAGTTTTAGATAAACTATTAATTTAATTAACAAGTAAGTCATAAAATTATATATACTAAATGCACCAAATATATTGGATGTGTTAGGTTCATTAAGGTATAAAACAAAGTATTTTAGCATATGATTAGGTGAGGATGATAAGAATACCTAAAAGTCAATATCTCTTCAAACCATTTAATATAAAGCACTACTGATTTAAAGAAACGCCTAAAACACCATACTGGATATTGGTGTTCTAAAATACATGATATCTTAAAAATAACTTAAGGATATCATCTTTGAATTCCTAAATGATAACAATCAGATTATTGCTCGGATAACTGTTCTAGAATGAGTACTCCTTATTACAAGAAAGTTAGTGGGAGTGGATTTTTGAACTTGAATATTCAAAAGGTAGTTTGTTCATTACATCTGGTTCACTAGGTCATAAAGGTAGCTATAATCACGTAGCATCTAAATTTATATAAGTTATAGTGACCAAATGAAATTTCACAACAATATCATCAATGTACACTTTCATAAACTTCCTTAACATATAATGAAAAATTGCATTCATAGCTCACTGGTGGGTTGCTCTAGTATTTTTAAGACCAAAAGACATGACTAGCCACTCAAAAGTACACAATGACCTTGGACACCTAAAGGCGGTCTTAGATATATCGTCTATTGTGATCAAAATTTAGTTATAACCCGAAAAATGACAAAATATCATTCCTAGATACAACATCTATCCACATATCATATATGAGCATAACATAAACATCCTTACGTGAGGCATTATTCATGTCTCTAAAATCAAAATACACCCTAAGTTTTCCATTATTTTTAACAACATTAACTATATTAGAGAGTCATCATGCGTATCTTGTAGACCTGATAAATTCAGTCTCCAAAAGTCTCTCAATGTCATCCTTCACTTTCAACTCCACCTCTTTCAACATTCTCCTGAGAGGTTGGCAGTAGGGATGAAACCACTAAGCTCCAACCCAAGCCAGGAATACCCTTGTAGCTCTAGGTAAAGCAATTCTTGAATTCATGTCAGTTTAAGAATTCTCTTTTTTTAACTTTGGCTCCAACATGAATGTGATCTTAGGCTCCTCTTGTGTTCGCAGGTTAACTTCTTTAAAAGGATCCTCTACTTGACATGGAGTGTCCTCCAACTTCTATGATGCGGCTTTAAGTTCGTGTAGTTGTATTTTTTCAAGTTCGTAATCTACATATTTGTCATTTTCCTAAATAACTTCTGCCCCTCCACTCTCACACTACTCTTACTGTAAAATCTTTTAAAAGACTCTGTATATACATTTTATCTTAACGACTGCAATTATCGCATGTTGCTCCTTAGTTGACTTAATCATCATTAAATTCTTTAATAATTGGAGCATTGGTTAGTGGCTTACTGGTACTTGGAACGACTAAGGATCTTTCTTCATTGACATACTTCTTCTCTGCTTTGGGTACTATTGAACATTTCTTAGGAGAGTGCCAAACTTGTTCTTTCCCACAAATCCGATTGGCCTGAAATCTCCTTTGTAGAAACTCGCACCAACTGCATCTGAAGTGGTTATGAAAAGTTTTTCATCCCAAACCACTTTCACCTTGCCTCCCTTCCAAAATAGAAGAAACTAATGTAAAGAGGATGGCACACACCAACTTACGTGTATCCAATAATCCTGACCTAATAAAACTTGATAATTAGCAACAGAATCCGCAATAAAGAAAGTCGATAAATGAGACTTTTATCATGGAAAAATCCCTAAAGATCTTGTAATTTTGCCATCGAAAGCGGACATTGTCACATTTGTACCAATAAGATTTGTCTCACTCTTCCTAAGTTCTTTAACCATTGTCCACATTATAATATCGACATCAGACCTATTGTCTTTTAGGATGTGGAAAGTGAGTTTCTCGTTGAGGTGGGCCCTAATATTACAATGGTTTGATGTGTTGAGGATTTTTTAGATGGTTTTTCAAAGATAACCCTCTTGGATGGTTTTTCAAAGATGATTTTTTTAGATGGTGACCCCACTGTAAATCATAGGCCCATCCTTAGGCAACTCCGATTTTTCGAACTCAGCAAAAGTTTCCTCACCCTCTGCCTCCTCTAAAGGATGCTTTGTTTCTCCAACTTCTCTTTGGAAATCTATAAGTAAAGTTAAGGATATTAATAGGAATTACAATATCCCCAATCTTAACCTCTTTCACCTCCAATGAAACCAAAGAATCCTTCTTTTCTTTCCTTTTCCAAATTCGAACTTTCTTCGATGCATTATACTTTTCTAGTAGCCTTTTCCTTTGAAGCCTCTGTTTCTGAGTCCGGTGAGTTGAGCAGGGAACTTTTTGTGCCTCCCTACGTGTCACTCCTTTCTAAGATTTTCCAGAGAAGGATCCACAAACCTAGGTTGGTTCTGAGTGACAAGCCAAATAGGTATCTTTTCGATCTTTCGAACGATAACTCATTATGAATTTAAGATGCGACTCCTTCTCTTTCTTGCTTCTATTTGGAAACTACAGCCTTTCATGCACGCAGGTCCTCTTCTTTGGTTCCAATCTTCGATTTTGCCTTGGAGCATCCTTAGAATCCTCTAAGATCATTCTTTGGTTTTTAGACCTCCGTTTATTGAGTTTAATGACTTCTGCTTGTTTATTCCTGTGGAGACGATGATATTCTATTACTTTATTACTTGTACCTAGTGCATTTGCTAGTGTCACACCTTTTGGGGACAACAAATGTATACACCCACAAACCATATGTATAAGACTTTCAACTTCCACACCATATAAAGCACACATATGATTAATATTAACATACTTCTTAACAAAAACTTCAGCTATAGGAATAACTCCATTTTTGGCCCTCCCAATCAAATTTGGAACCTTAGGAGGAACTTTCAACGCCTATAACTGCTTCCACACCCAACTAGTCGCATCAGGTTTAACGAATCTCTAGCATTGTTTCTCTAACATAGCAAGGTTAGGGATGACAACGGGTAGGGTACCCACGGGTAGTACCAACTAATATATACGCGATAAATATTAAACAAATATTAAATAACTAACAACGTACGAGAATAATTGGATCAAACGACTTTAAGTATGCAGTAGTATTCAATCCATGTGAAATGATGATTTATTAGAGACAAAATGAGCACATTTAATTAGTTAATAATCATAAAATTATTTAGGAAAAAGAAAGAAAATGATATGGTAGTTGAACGGCTATGTTTAAAATGGAAAAGTCAACGAAAATGGTGAGTTAGTGGCATCACCACATAAAACGTACGTGGTGGGTGCTCCACAAATACTGCTTCTTCTTCTTCTCCTTGTCACCTTCTCACAATATACACTTTTTTCTCTTTTCTCTTTTCTCTTTTCTTGTTTAAGCTTATCTCATATTTCGCTCTCTCTTTTATGGTTTTTATCACTCGGAAGCTGCTCAATTTTATTTCTGGCAAGACTTCTTACTCTTTCATCATTTCCTTTCCACTTTATTTCCTGATTCGATTCGATTCTTGATCATGGAGTTCTATAATTCTTAATAACTAGCAGTGTATTTCGGATCTTGTCTGTTCTATTGGATATATCGTATATGGCGTCAATGATATTATGATACGGATCATTGTTGCTTTTCATTATTGATATGGTGATCCGAAATTGAGAGCTGCATCAAACGTTATGTAGAGTAATTTTAGGGATTTCTTTGCTACAGCTCTATTCAGTATGTTTTGATGGTTTCTGGATATATAATTAATGCAGCAGGGGTTTTATCATTCATTAGAATACTCTTTGCTAATTGCTGTAGTTAAATACTCATGTAATTAGCAGTATGTGTCTTCAAAATATAGCATAACTCTAATCATAGGGTACTATGAATTTCAGCAAGCAATGGACTTAGGGAAATAGATTCAAAACTTGAAGCAATAACTTAAGGAGTAGATGTAAAATGGTATGCTTTGGGTGCAGTTGAACTTTAACTTGGAGTGCACAGAGAATAAATTATTACTCTGAATTTGTGTTTTTTCTGTACTTGTTCTTTAGATCATCCAATTGAAGAATATTTATTGTATTGGTTTATGTTTGTTCTTCTGTGCACATTCTAAGATTTTTCTGTTATATTTGGTGACCACATGCAGAACTACAATATATCCTGCATCCCTTTTTGTCTTGTTAATTGACAATGGGAGGTGCAGTGGGGAAGCCTGTCAGTTGGATACCAGAAACAAAGCTTGAGGCGAAAATGGTCGAAGCTATGCGGCGCAGAGAAGCTGAAGGATGTTCTGTAAGATCATTCAACAGCATAATTTTGAAGTTTCCAAAAATTGACGAGGGCCTAAGAAATTGTAAAGCTATATTCGAGAAATTTGGTATGTGACACGGTTCCCTCACTCTTGTTCTTCAAATGAATGATTAGTTTAGCTATAAGCTAATGCAGATTATTATTTATATGTCATGTTGTTCTTGCTCAATGTGATATGGAACGTAAGAATCAAACTATTATAGAAAGTTATTACTTGAAAGCACAATTGAGTATGTCAATACAAATCTTATTTGGTTTGTGAGACATATGCATGTATTCAACTGTTTAAGCAGTGGCTTACATGTAAGCATTCTTTTTGTATTTTGTAGATGAGGATTCAAATGGTGCAATTGATCAAGAAGAGCTTAGAAAATGTTTTGATAAGCTGGAAATAGCTTTCTCAGAGGAGGAAATTACTGATCTGTTTCAGGCATGTGATATTAATGAAGTTATGGGGATGAAGTTCAATGAGTTTATTGTACTTCTTTGCCTTGTCTATCTTCTCAAGGATGATCCAACTGCTGCTCAGGCTGTATCCACTAAGCCATTTTCTATGGCTTTATTATCTGCATTTTAAGTTATGACTCACATCTTAAATGATTGTCACTGCTTCCCAAATTTTACATGATTGATCTCAATTCAATTAGCATATATGTATTCCATGACAATGCTAGAAATCACGTATGGGAATGCCAAATTTGGAGGCCACATTCGAAACACTGGTTGACGCATTTGTTTTCTTGGACAAGAACAAGGATGGTTATGTCAGCAAGATTGAGATGGTTCAGGCCATAGATGAATCGGGGGAACGTTCCTCAGGCCGAATAGCAATGAAAAGATTTGGTCTCTCTCTCTCTCTCTTTGCATGAATTTAAGGTGTCATAATAATTGTTAGCTACATATCAGAGTTTACCTCAGGCCGAATAGCAATGAAAAGATTTCGTCTATCAGCAAGATTGAGATGGTTCAGAGTTTACCTAAACATAACGAAATTGCCTGAGAAAAACATGTGCAAGTGATTTCCTGGCCGTGATTTTCTATAATGTTTAGGTAAACACTGAAGTTAGGAAGTTCCATAACTGAACCTTACAATTTGGCTGAGGCCTTCTAGTTATAAAAAATGTTAGCGCTTTTCTTTTATCATATTGTTAAAGCCTTCTCATTTACAATTACAGAAGAGATGGACTGGGACAAAAATGGAATGGTGAATTTCAAGGAATTTCTGTTTGCTTTCACACGGTGGGTCGGAATTGATGAAAACGAGGATGAGTAAGATGTTGAAGATAAGGTCTAAACCAGGCAGAGTTCTAGATAAGCTTTCCAATAACAATGAAGGTTCATAATGCATGATGTATTAAGTGATTCTTTATTCCTTGTTGAATTTGCAATGTAAATAGTTCTACAAATAGAACCCAGACAGATGTAATGCTATAATACTTGTTAGCTACGTATAAGCTGCTGGTTGAAAATCTGTGCTTGTTCATTGACTATATATAGAATGGCAAGGATTAATCATTGTGATTCAAAGAAAGACCATAATTATTCTCAAACTACTTGGCCAAGCAGATTTAGCATATACCAGAATTGCTAGTTCAATTTTGTAATCAATCTGAAACAGACATAATTCTAGAAAAGAAACCAAATTTCACTTGAGAGGAGAAAGAATAAGTTTGATATACAAAAAAAAACATTCTATCATCCCAGACATCAGATCATGCATTAGGGTAGATGATTGTTTTCAGCTCACTATTTGTATACAAACCATACCTTTCTCCAATCTATCAAAACTGTTAATACACACTTCTAATAAACCCTAATTTTAATAGTACAGTGGCAGTCTTGGGAGTCCAAACTGCCTTAACCAACATATAAAGCAAACCCCCCAACTCAACTCAACTCAACTGGCTCCTTACTATGAGATATTGTCAATAAACCTTCTCCAAACTTAAGATAAACACACTTCATAGGGAAACAAGTTAGAACTGGCACCCAATAGTACCAGTGCCCCGATGGCAGTCGGAGGCAATGGCTGACTGACACAGCAACACCTGTGGAGTACACAGGAACTGCTCACCTCTGGCAGGACAAACACACAAGCTTCAAAGCTCTCTCGGAACGGGGACCCATCACCCCCTTGTCTTGGCCCTCTTCATACCAAGACTGTTATGGAAGGGAGACACAGAACCTGACATTGGCGACCCTTCTTCGCGAAGTGTACCATTCAACATTGCTAGCTCTCTCAGCTGCTGCTTCTTATAGAAATCATGAGTTTCATCCTATGCAGCAAACAAGAGATTAGATATAAATGAAATAGCAACTCATCAATTCACATAAGGATAACTCTACTTACAATTGGCTTCAACAAATCTTCAAGTATCTCCCGTGCTTGCATTAAACGAGCATCAACTATTTCCACAGGTAATTCTGCCTCAACTAAGATGTGGAGAGGTTCATTTAGATGCTCATATCCTGGCTTCCCTCTCATCATCTCTTCCTGTAAAATTAACCAATGTAACATTAACATAATAAGACAATTTACAGCAAAATGAAAAACATACAGAAAAGGAATATGAAGCACATAGCAAGCAATCATCGGGTAACTGATACAAACTAGCACCAAGCATATTGGAAAATATACATAGACTTCTATACGTGGCACACATGCAGCCAACACCTCTGGTTTTTCTAGACACAGTTTCTTGCAACATCTTCCACAACATACAAGGAAAATTACTCTATTATCAACAACAAAAGAATAGTTCCGTTGGCAGCCAGATTTAATTGGTCATAAAAATGTTAAAAAGTCACTTTTATTCAGGACATGACTTCATTAATCTTAGGAGAGAATCCATTCTTTAGAATTTCAGGTCATGCGTCAACCTGTATTTCTTTCACTATAAAATATTCAGTTCCATTCATAATAACAAATCCTAGTGAAATTCAGAACCAAGAATGTAAGCACAATCAACACTGCACAAATAAAATATCATCGTTACCCTAGCTGGATCCTTGATGCTTCCACGCCCTCTAATCAGGACACGGCACTCTGTACTGGCTTCCACTCGCTTAAGAGAATTCCCCCTAGGGCCAAGCAGGCGCCCAACAAAGTTGTACTGCTAACAAAAGTAATTTTGGTACATAAACACAGATGAACATCAGGAAATAAAAAAATATAAATATGTATACAATGAAAAGAAATAATGGTCCATACATTAGGATATTTGTCGACAGGGATATCAACTCTGAGAGTTCTTTTAACAATGAGACCAGATGAGCTGCCTTGAGAACTGAGCCAGTGTGCTGATGAGGGCTGTAATAAACCCGACATCTGCACAATGTAGTTCTAAATGTTGTCAAACCACACTAAGATAAAGAAAAAATATAGCTGCCTCACTTTTCATCGGCAGTTAAAAATGACAAAAAGCTCCAGAGAACCTCAAATGCATTTACAGCTTATGGCTCAACAGAAGGTGCATAATTCATCACGCCACAAAAGAGGGAAATTGTACTAAGAAAAAACGGCACCCTGACATGTACAACTGTAAGATGCTCATAGCAAGCGTTATATTCAAGCATACAAATAAATAAAGCAGTCAATTTGGATGCTTCTATGCTACACATGAAGAGGACAAAATGATGGATAAACCTGACAACCACAGCTGTTGAACAGACTTGTTATCTTTTACTTCAAATGAGGCATATGATGCCACTATGGTAACACTTGCATGATCTAAAATATTTGAGAAACTAAACATCCGAATGCTGCACAAAGTTTATGCTCCATTTGCCTTCGGATTCTTGAGTTAGACAACCCTAAACCTAGTACTTTGCATGTCAGGCAAGTTACTAGAAGAAAATCCAAAGTAAATCCTAAAGCTTTGCAAAACAATTCATGTAATAGTGGTTCGATCGCCATTTTGTTATCAAAATTAGACGGGAATAAAATCATATACTGGCACCTTGTGAAACTTAATAAGACGAAAATAGCATAGGCAATAACGTAAAGCTGTCTATTTTTTTTTTCTGAAACAGCATGTGGAAGTTAAGATCTATTATCGTAGGTCCATGTAGTTAGCCTCAGAATCAGACTCCCTTCCATGAAAATACTCTGAAACATAAACTACAAACTCAAATAAAGTTAACAGTTAGAATAAAATGCAAATCATCTAGTCAGAAATGCTTCTAGAAAACAGCAACATTAGATGGAAAAAAGAAGGTTATGTTAATGGTTAGTATCCGTACTTCTGATTGAAACCGTGATGCCCATCCATTTGCATCAGCTGCTCCGTTTGAAAATATTCCTCCAGAAGACAGAGGGCTAGCATGTTCAAGCCCACTTTGACCTAAAACTGATGCATTCCCCAACAGTGTGGTTACACGCAATATTTCTGCTCCAAAAATGTCAATTTTCAAGAACAAGATGTACTAGTTAGCAGTTGTTAACAGATTGGTTAGCAGTCACCACAAAATGGATAGACAAAACGGATTGTTAACTGAGTTAGTTAAGAATCTGTGCTTGCCCCATAAATATATGTAAACTTCAGCAGTTAGCCTAAAAATGTTAAGGGCCATATAGTTTAGTCCTATCCTACTACATGCAAAAATAATGAAACAACACACTTACACATAGTCTTGATAAATTAGTGGACAAAGCATAAGGCCAAGTAGTTAATAACCGATAACCCAAGTTATGTAAGTAAAGATAACGCAGGACATTCTGATAAATTAGTGGATAAAACATAAGGCTGAGTAGTTAATAACAGATAATCCCTAGTTATGTAATTGCAGGACGTTAAACATCACAACAAGCATAAACAAATAAAGCAACCTCAAAATTCCTCACCACCAAACATTAGCACCGGAGTCCACAAACTTTGCATGTAGTTAACATTAAAGAACAAAAAAATGTTATTCCTTGTAAAGGATAAACCCAAAAATTAGAAGGCAAACAACCTACTAATACCAAGTCTCTTGTTTTTTCTGCAAGGTCAGCCTCTACATATGCCAAATTTATGTGTAATATACACCACAAGAGTAGTTCAATCAGAAAAGGAAAAACAGAGAAGGAAAGATCTAGTTGAAATCTAGCATGCTAAACAAAATTATGAATATGTCGATGAGTTCTCCTTAATGATATTATTTGACCAACGAGTAATCAAGATATCAGTTCCTACCTATTTAAAGTGGCAGATCACTTCCAAAAGTGATCAGGCAAGGTATTATCCTACTTTTAAAGTAAAACTAAAGTAAGGTTTCTAATACAATCAACACTGTACTGAACCAAAATTTTCAGTGAAGATTGTCCTACTGTACATATTCCTTCACATAAGATTTGGACAAGCTTTCTCTTCCTCTCAAACCGTGATGCACTCACTGTAAAGGACTGATGGGGGTTTGTATATCCAGTTGTTATACCTTCATTTTTCAACTACTCATAACTTGGCTTTTCAATTACATGGGGAAAAATTAATGAAATTACTGTCTCTAAATTACTCCCCGAAGTAATAAAATTAACATTTTCACCCTATAGTTCTTAACTTGTCTAAAGGCTTGTCTGTCCCACCAAACTCCTATGACATCTAAATTCTAGTTGCTTGCACCAAATGAAGCCTTAGATGTCGCAATAAAAAAAGAGAGATTTTATAATTTGACACAAAAAAAAAAAAGCTGCATAAACAAGGCCACACGATGAACTAACTCAACTCCAGTCCCAAGCTAGATAAAGTTGGCTACATGGATCTTCCTCCACCCAACTAGGGGGAAACTCAGGATAAGGTACTATACTACATTGCTCTTCTTACTACATTAGTCAGTATGTTTGGCCCAGTAGTTTTCGTCTTTCCTGTGAGTAACTAAATCCATTTCTTTTCAGCACCAAGCCACCTATGCATCCACTCCTATATGTCATGGCTAAATCATACTCCAACCTATTTTCAACTTATCCATGATGATGCCTCTGACAATTTGAAAATGCACTTGATCTTCAACATTATTATCCTTCTTGCGTGATAGACCACCAAGAGCTGTATAATTCTCCCTATGCTCTATGATTTATGCAGATTGATACTGTGTGCAATTTCAAAGAACAACATTTTTTAAGCGAGTTTCAGAATATGCTGTCCGAGATGTTGGCAAGCCATCAAGGAAGAGAAGGGTTCTTCCTTGATGATATACAAAGGCATATACTGAAAAATAAATCAAATATTTTTTTAAATCTAGTTGGTCTAAATCATTATAAATCACAGCGTCAATTTCATTTTATATTGAATTACTATTTAAGGATTATCAAGAAATCAGAAAGAAAAAATAATGGCTAAGTAATTCTTGTATGTAGATGATTTCCAGAGAGATTATGCCCTAAGTTTCAACAGTGATGGTCACACTACACAATAAGTTCCATACTTGAGATGCCCACCAAGCACCATCATGTTTTCCATCCTCAACCACTTTCATCAATTTATTGTTTAAAAATTTCAAGGATAAACAAAAGTGAACTGCCCACGATTGCATTGAAGCTAAAAATCTCTTTTTCTAGAAAATCAATCCTGAACAATATTTGCCTGAAGAAAAGCTTTGGAACTATTGTAGATGTTTCTGAACCTTTCACAGTCACAATATAATAAATTGACCTCACACGTAGTTTTTAATGACTTCATTTCAGCACATTGCAGATAACTTTTGCAACAAAAGCTGCAACAATACGAGACAAACAATGAATGGGAGAAAGAGATCATGTGTGACAGGAAGTTTGACAAGTCTTTCATCTCGAGGATATGCAACTTGTGTCTGTCAAGCATATAGACTATAGCAATTTCCTCAGCATAACACAGTTGAGGACATCCTAATACTTGAGAAAAGGACCCTAAGAATGACCAATTTTAGCAAGTGTCGGTAGGTATACAGTTATGTTAGAGAAACAATAGGGACAAAAATGGGTAGCAACAAGGACCAAAACATTGCTCAAGGAAAAGCTTCACGTGGTAGGAGTCCTGATAATTATCCCTACAATACCGTAACAAAAACTTTATCACATAAACGTCTCCATTTTAATCATCTTGGTTTGGTTATGTGGATAATATTCACAGTTACATATGCTTCCACTTAGTATACAGCAACGCCATATTGATAAATGCACTTATCCTTTTAATGATTAAGCATGTAGGGAACCACCACCATGGTGATTTGTAGAAAGAATTGGATTTCAACAGCCTAATGACCAGATTAAGGATATGCAAATGCATTCACATGCGCCAACATTTTATGCTCACAATGGACACTGAAATAAATTTACAACATATTCTCATAGCCAAAGGATGAACCCTTTTTTTTCTCTATTTTTCTCCCCTTTACACCTCTAATCCTCTACAAACTATAAGTAAAAGCCTCTTCAGCAATAATCTACCCTCATCACTCCCAATGTTTAAAATGATTCCAATAGCAAGATGGCCAAAGAATCAGCCATGGGAAGAAAAGCCAAACCCCAATCAGTCCCATACAACTAAATATTTACCTATTTGCATATGCAATTAAAGCTAAAGTGTCTCTATTCCATGAAACCGACCATCACGGGATTAAGTCCACATAAAAGAATATTAAGCATTAACTCACAGATGAGTTTCTAAACTTTCATACAAGGAAATAGATATATTGAATCCAACCAAACCACATCTTAGACAATTAGATGAAAAGTAATGGTTTAGCCATGCACGTACTGTTCTCCAACTTGACAATGCACTAAGAAAGAAAAGACAGCTAAAAGCACAAAACTCACGCAAATAGTTCACTGCTTTAAAAATTCTTAATTTTTTATATAACAGCACCATTTTGATGTACAATACGTTGTCTTCAATCAACAAGTGCTTCGCACCCATTGAGTTACTAATTTTGAACCAAAAATCCCTACTGATAATAAATAAAATAAAGTAAAAGCTAGAGGACGAGACTACTTTAGAACTTCACAATTTTCTTAATCTTGATCTACCAAGGAGAACTCTTATAAACTTGAATATGTTCCTTACCAATAAAAAAATTTATACATATTGTTTGCACACCATAATTAAATTTTTTGGCTTTTGTATATTTTTAATATATTAATTGGCTACGTCCAAGTAGTAGATTTTTCTAGAGTGAACATCAGGGGAGACTTGAAGAAAACTTAAGGGAACCAAGTGCCATTTAATATTTTAACGTGTATTTTGTGAGCCAATTAAAAAGCAGAAAAAATAGAAAGCATCAGAATCAATTCATCGTGGAAGTTAAAGTGGAGCAGTTATTTGATATGGTGGAGAACGTGGATGATGGAAACAATAGGAAGTTACTCCCAATATCTATAAAAGGCAGAAATCAAGATGGAACTGAACAACTCAACACACCCAAGCAAAACTCTAGCAAATTACCTCTAGACTTCAGCATATTTAGAATTCTCGGTTTCAGTTTTTCCTTTTCAACTTTATTTCTCAGTCTGTAGACATTCAGTTTAATTTCAATCCAAGCACATCATTTCCTTTCAATTTTGTTTTGTTTGTTCTTAATCATTTCTATAAGGCCGGTATCGTTTTGATAATCGAATCCTTTGGAATTTTAGATCTCTTTATTCCTTCAAGTCGTTTGATATTTAGAAGTTAGAAAGCGCACTCAATTCAATTTCATAGTTCAAGAATACTAGAATTCTCTAGCACGCCCGCATTTCCCACAATAGAGCCAAACACATATATATACATGTATATTCTTGAGTTTTCAGTCAACATTTAAAGAAACAGTGCAATATACTGAAAAATAACTTATCCATTGATTTAGATCTCATGATCCTAATCAATCTACACACACACAGATAGCGGTAAGTAATCAAGTTTTGGATTCATTGTATCTCCTTATAACAACAAAAGAAATTCTCATGATCGATCAACTTTTTCCATAACTTACCCTGGCTTAATAGTCTATAGGTGTGAGGGATTACAGTCATGAATGGACTTAGTTTGTACCGCTCTGCTAGTAATTCTGAAAGATATCTGTCACAGAAAATGAAACCAAACGTAAGCAGCTAAACATTAATTCATGGCTAGTAGTAGTTGTCATTCAAAAAAACATGTCCATCTTAAGAAAGTCAAATTGCAAAATGCTTTTCGAGAAAAAATGAGGTATTTCACCTACTCAGACATAGTCAAATAAATAAGTAATCAGATACAGAGTACTTAAAAGGAAATGAAAGTTGTTATTGAAGTTCATATGATAAAAACCATAAAGTCAAAGAATTCTACATTGCATCACATATCAGTAATTATGAAGTTCCATGCTGTGAAAGAGGTAGCATAGACTTTAAAACTTCCTCCAACAAAATGAGAGTCAAAATCCAATAGAAAAAGTAAACTTCAGCACAGGAGGGTTTCATAACAGCTAAGAAACTAGTAAAATGTATACCAAATGAAAAGCACATAAGCAGAAACCAAAAAAGTCTCAGAACAGATGATCCGATGAATAAAAAAAAAGGTACTTCTTACTTTCTCCAGTAACACTCAAACTAACCCAACAAAAATCATCACTGAACAGTACGATCAATAGCTAGATCGGACACACTAAATTCAACACCAAGATCAAAGAGGCAGGAGCGAAGTCTAGGAAATCTAATTGAATCAGAGAGCAACAAGTAGACATAAAAGACCAATAATTAAAAAAAAGCTAGATCCTAGTAACAATTGATTAGATCCCTAATAGGAAAGTGAAGGAAAGAAAGAAGTCTACTTTTCCTGCTCAACAAGAGCGGTGGAGGCGGAACGGAGGCCAGAGAGGTGAGGAGAGTGAGGGGCGGAAGGAGATGGAGAAAAAGCCATGTAGCGGCCGCCGCCTGAAGTAGCCATTCTGTCAGTGCTCCAATCAATATCCTTATAGAAATCCGTTTTGGCGGATTTAAAAGGAGAGAAGGGAAGGAGAGATAGATCACAGTTGCAAGAGTTGAGTAAAAGGGTATTCAAGTTTGGTGGTTTGATCTTGTGGTTATGATTGTTGCTGGTGGGCTGATCCCGACCAGACGCTCTTTCTATCCTGCCTGCGTCGGTGGAAATCTTCCTTCTATAATTCTCTTTTTAAAACAATTACGAAATGTAATTTTATATTTACTTCTTTACCACTCCACTCCAACCACATGGTAAGGGGCATTTGGTTTAAATAAAATTCGAAAAGATTGAGAAAGGAATGGGATAATATAAAGATCTAATACACAAATAATCCCTTAAACTTATTCAAATGTTACAACTGCCCCTTCTAACTTTCAATTGTAACAATTTACCCCTGAAACTTGTTCAATTGTAACAACTTACCCCTTAAACTTGTCCAATTGTAAAACACAACCCCAAATTGCTGATATGGACTGCAATTGAAGAAACACGTGAAATACAAAATCTGCAACGCTCGTGGAGTATGATAATCAGATCTTTGGCGTGATACGAATCCGGGGAAACTTTTTTACGGTTGCTTCAAATACGGGGTAAAAAATTCCCAATTTGGGGTTATGTTTTACAATTGGACAAGTTTAAGGGGTAAGTTGTTACAATTGAAAGTTGAGGGGGGCAGTTGCAACATTTGGACAAGTTCAGGGTCATTTGTGTATTAGGCCTAATATAAATACATATTCTTTTTGTGATCGTTTGGTTCCAATGAGTTTGGATTGTTTTTAACAGTTTATATTAACAAATTAATCACATGTAAATATAATAATTAAAATTAATTACTTCAACAATTAAAATTAAAAGATGGTGAAACTGATTAAACTGAAATAAAATTAATTAAAGAAATACATAAATATTTTATTTTAAAAAGAAAATAATCATTTTGAAATAATTAAAAATAAATATTAAATTTGAATAACACGATAAAAGAAAAAAATTGGTCAAAATTATTTTTCATAAATACAAATAAATAATTATAGCTATAAAAAATGAAATTAGTATAGAGATAAAAAAAAATATAAATCAAAAAGTATATAAATCAAAACAAAAATAAATAAAAAGTAATTTTAGTCAAAAATGTTTTTTAAGAAAATAAAAATATATAAGTGCAAGGATAAATAAAATAAAATTAATTATTGAGAGTTTTAAAGTTGATAGTATAGTCGGGGCTATCCAAGGGACGGTTGTTCATCTGTTAGGATGAGGAAGACCAGGTGAGGGGGTGGTGAAGTTGAATAGTGATGGGTCGTGCAATAAGAACGAGAGAATTGCTGCAGGTAGTGTTTTGAGAGATGCAGGTGGTGCTTGGTTGTCGGGTTTTGCACAGAATCTGGGATTGGGTTCTTCGTTTATTGCTGAGCTCTGGGATATCTTTTCAAGGCTTAGAATGACAGAGGATCTGGGGATTAGAAAGCTGCTCGTAGAGTCAGACAATCTCGAAGCGGTTAATATGATTGCAGATAGAAGAGCTCTGTGTTTAGGGAGCCAGAATTTAATTAAAGCAATTAGAAGGATTTGCTCCTCTTTCGATACAATCATTTTTTGCCATATTTACAGATAACAGAATCGGGTGGCGGATCGGCTTGCTGCGGAAGGCCATGAGAGGGCCATGGGCGTGTCTATTTTCTCTCCCCCCCCCCCCCCCCCGGAGTTCCTGCTACCTTTGCTCTTTGAAGATAATGTGAGAGTTAGCTTTCCTAGGCTAATCCCGGGCTAGAGCGTTTTGGTGTTTTGTTTTTTTCTTTCCTTTCCCTACCAAAAAAAAATTAATTCAAAGATAAAAAAAGTAATAAATAAATAAATATATGAACTAAGAAAATTAAAAGTAAAATATAGACTAAGGTGTTGTTTGATAAAACTGAAAATTAAGTGCTGAAAAAATAAGTACTGAATTTTAAGTGATGAATCTTATAAGTGCTGAAAGTATTAATGATGTAACTATTTGATAAATACTAAAAATAAGTGTTGAATATAAAAAATATTAGTTATAATGTTTAACTTAAAATGTTAAGTTAAATATTTTGACTTATCAAAATAAATGAATTTTAACTTAATTGACTAATTTAAGTGTTGGACAAAAAACTATTATCAAACACACTTAAATTAAATAAGTGCTTAACATTTTAATTTAAGTGATAAATGATGTTATCAAACAAGGCCTGAATTAGAATTTTATAAGCAAGGTAGAAGTTGAAGTTAGTATAGGAGAGGAAAGAGAATAGAAAAGAGGGGGTTGGATAGTGAAATCATAGGAGTAAGGAGTAAGTGTAAACCCAAAACTGAACTTTGCAAGTGTCTCACCAGCTCCTTAAACTTGCTTATTCCGTAACAATTAAATACAAAAAATTATTAAACCTAAATTCTAAAAATATATCTTCATCTATTTGTGGGGTAATTTTTTCTCTACCCCTACCTTTCAACCTATTATAAGAGTTAGTGTTAGGCATGAGAACGGAACGGGTATGTGAATACCCCCAGGGTACCCGGTACCCGTCATAACTCTTTTATATATTAAAAAATATTATTGTTTTTTAGATGTAAGATGTGATATTTGAACTACAACCTTATGTTCTTCAACCATTGAATGATGAAACTAAGATACTTTATTCTTATTGATTAAAGTTTAATTTTTTCGAGTTTTAGATGTATTAATTATTAAATTTATACTTTGTTAAATTTGTAATGTTTTTTTTTTTTTGTTTTATTATTGATTCTTAACGGGTAAGGGTACCCACGGGTACCCGCGAATTAAATGGGACGGATACGGGATGCAAAAGGTATACCCGTTAGGGTAATGGGACGGGTACGGGTAATTTAAAAATAAACGGGTAAGGGTTCAGGATTGGCACTACCGACGGGTACCCTACTCGTTGCCATCCCTAGTTAGTGTTGCAGGATTGAGAGATCGAAATGAGGGTAAATTACATACGTGGTGTACAACCTTTACCTATTTTCACACTTTGGTGTACAACCTTCAATTTTGCACACTAAAATGTACAACCTTTTGGTGACCTCCCACTAAAGTGTACAGCAGGTAATTGTGACCGGTCAACCCGAAGTCAATGCGCCACCTCAGCAATTTAACTTTTCTAAAAATAAAAAATCAACCCAATAAATATAAAATTACTTTTATACCCTTTATAAAATCATCTACTTCAATCTCCACCCTTATTTTCTTTCTACTCCATTTTCAAAAATTATTTCTCTCTCTTCAACCTCCATACTTGTTTTCTTCTTTGTACTCCATTTTCAAAAATTATTTCTCTCTCTAACTCTCATCTCTCTCATTCTCTCTCTAACTCTCATCTCTCTTTTATTTTCTCTCTCATCACTTCTCTCTCTAACTCTTATAATATGTAGCAAATCTGATGACGACAGAAACATGATCAGACTTGTTAATGATAAATAGAAGTATAATTAGCATTTAGAAGGTTAACTAATTAACCTTCTCAGCATTCTTCATAGCTGCATAAGCTTTGGCATGATCTCCATCATTAAAAGCACTCAAATCAAATTCTTCTGGCGTAACTTTGGTAGACCATAACCGAAGATTTATTGTGGTCTTTGTTTTATAACCCGGAATTGGAACATCATAGGCTACAGCTATTATGTTTTCTCCTCCAACCCACTCTTTAGTTCCATCTTCCTTCAAAACGACTTCTCTATAAAATTTGACCGAATAAGAGATATCATTTCATGGTATTTCCCATGGATTCCCCATCTGAAAACACATTCTTCAATCTGTCAGCCGAAAGCCAAACTCACAAATCATGCCTTAAACCAGAAAATTAGGCAAAACCACATTGAGAAGGGTAATGAATTCAACTACATATACCTCACCTCAAGCCAATTTTCTGCAACTTCCTCCTGTCCATTTTCTGTAATTAGTTGTTTGAAATTCCATGGATAAATAATATGCTTGCTTCATATTAGTCTTCTCACAGAGCTCATAAGTAGCATTCCAATTTATGATGAGTGAATCACGAACACTCTGTGCAGTAGCAACAAATGCCTTAGGGAGGTCGAATTGTTCTGGGGAAAATGAAGGTGTGAATTCACTATGGTATTTTATGCTTGAAGCAATGGAGGCAGAATCTGGAACAAAAGTGTCCAAAGAATCTGCTGCTGGAGTCAGAGGTTCCTTCAATTCTTGACATTGATTGCTGGCAACGTTGCTGACAGAAAGATTTCTGCTTTTTGAATGGTTGAAAGATGGGGTTGTAATGAAGAAAGAAGTGATGAGAGGGATGAGAGAGAAAATAAAAGAGAGATGAGAGTTAGAGAGAGAATGAGAGAGATGAGAGTTAGAGAGAGAAATAATTTTTAAAAATGGAGTAGAAAGAAAACAAGTATGAAGGTTGAAGAGAGAGAATAATTTTTGAAAATGGAGTAGCAAGAAAATAAGAGTGGAGGTTGAAGAAAATGATTTTATAAAGGGTATAAAAGTAATTTTTTATTTATTGGGTTAATTTTTTATTTTTAGAAAAGTTAAATTGCTGAGGTGGCGCGTTGACTTCGGGTTGACCGGTCACAATTACCTACTGTACACTTTAGTGGGAGGTCACCAAAAGGTTGTACATTTTAGTGTGCAAAATTGAAGGTTGTACACCAAAGTGTGAAAATAGGTAAAGGTTGTACACCACGTATGTAATTTACCTATCGAAATGATGAGGATCGAGAGTTAGTATTGTGGTTTTTATATTTAGTTGTTACATAATAAGCAAGTTTAGGGAGCTGGTGAAACGCTTGCAAAGTTCAAGGAGCTAATAAATTTTTATGGAAAAGTTTAGGGACCTGGTGATACGAAATAAGAAAGTTTAGGGACCTGGTGAGACACTTGCAAAGTTCAGGGAGTCAATCTACTATTATGGACAAGTTCAGGGAGCTGGTGATGTATTAGACCACAAAACAAACAATATGAATAAAATTTTCTATTTCTATTACCCTTTCGTGAAACCCCCGAAGCAAACGTCTCATAAATGTTAGGAATAAATTAATTTACATTATGGATGTTATAATACCCCAATTTATATATATATTTAAACTAATTGCTAAAATGAATTAGTTAGTAGGAGTTAAGACTAAAGAATAATTACTTTTGAGAAATTTTTAAAATATATTATAAATGTAGGGACTAATATAGAAATTGGCCAATTCTTTTGAAAATAAGATCTGCACATCGCAGATCGTTTAGGCGTTGAATATCCATCTCCATTCCTCAATCTTCTCTAACCTCAATCTTCCTCATTTCTTCACCGTTTTTGGCGTTCCTTATACCGAAACAAAGCTCTCAACTCCAGCTACAAGTACATGTAAGTTTTATGGTGAGATATTGAGTTTTTAAAAATCGTTTAGAGAGAAAAAAATCCGTCACTTTTGCTATTCTCTCTATTTCTTGGTCCTATGTTCATTATTTTGCAATTCTAATACAAAAAATGGACTCAGGGGGTCGATTTACCTATGGATACACTAGATTTTGATTCATGCAAGGAGTTTTGAGGTGTAATCGGAGCTACACCGGAAAAAGTAAGAAATCTAACCAAAGTTTAATTTCTGGTTGATTTTGGATGTTTTGAAAGTGATTCTAGACTCCTGGAATCATAAGAAACAAAGTGGTATAATTAATTTCTCAAAATAATCAACTTTAATTTTTCCGATAGGCGGATCCCGACCACGGTGATATTTTCCGGTGACATACAAAATAAGTGTAGAATAAATAGTTGGTTAATTTCAGAATGGCCTAAATATTATTTGGAGTAACATTAATTCTTGGACTTTGGCCAAATTGCTTACCGTTTAGTCTCTATAAATTACGAAAGTATATAGTTGGGTGAAATTAAAGAAAATAAATTAAGTTGAGTTAAAAATAAATTTTAAATCCTAATTCAAATAAAAATTCAGAATATATAAGTTTAAAAATAATGGTTGAAGGGAGATTGGATTAAGCATAATTAATTAATTATGCTCTTAAGATTATTGATTAGTTAATTTGATCGGAATAGATATTATAAATATGAATTATAAATATATATGTTTATATAATATTTGATGATGAGTAATTTTAGAAGTAAAGTATTGGAATTATTGACAGTTATGGAACCGGGTTGATAATTGCAGTCTATGGAGTACCGGTTTGGACTTTGAATATTTTTGAATATAGAAGTGTATTTTATTGCAGGGTTGACTCTAGTTATTACTAGGAGGATGTCCGTTTTATAGGGGAGACTCTGCCGAATTTTCGGTAGACAATCTGTAAAACGAGACAAAATAAATTTTAATATTTCCCTAAACTTATATAAATTCTAAAAATAGTATTATCTCTTTTAGATACTCAACCAGTAGGAGGAGCAACAGTACCTGAAAATTAGGACAGTCGGCTAGGAGCAATTTGTGAGTTAATTATATGTTATGCATTTTGAATTTAACATTTGCATCCATAATAAATGATTTCATGATATTTGAAGTAAAGTATTATTTTTACTTATAAAAGTTTGTTTATAATAATTTATACGTAATTATTTGTGGATAAATACGTGTTATGGACATGCTTCCTGGTGAGCGGCATCAGGACCTTATGCGCACAGGTACTATCGGGTTATTGGATACTGATGATACTAATATTGTGAATGTTGTGATATATGGATAAGCTCGGTTGAGATATTCTCGGGCTATATGATATGTAGATTTTGGATTTAAGTGAGGCTGGGTAAGGAATCGGTTGAGTTATTCTCGGTCCTCCAGCTAACTGGGCGTGTGGTCGGTTGAGTTATTCTCGGTCCCCCAGTTATTGGATAAAGGTGATATGGTGATTATTGGTGGATTATTATATTGGGTATTGAGGTTTAGGGTCCAACACATGTATTAAGCCACCTATCTATTTATTTATAAGACAATTTTATGAAAAGCATATTGTGTGATCACTTATATTATATATTATTATTATATATTATTATTATTATTATTATTGTGTGTGACATAAATGTTAAATTACTCATGCATTGCATATAATTAATTCACTATGGGAGGTTTGACTTCTTTAATTTTTCAGGTAACTAGATCTTTCTCCGGGCAGCACGTCTATCTTATTATGTATGACTATTTAAGAATTATGTTAAATTTTATATTCTAGACCGCAGTACCAGTTTGAAGATTATGTGTGTGTTTATTTTTGAAGGTTTTAATATTAAATTATGTTAAGACTATTGGTAAGGTTGATTTTATATTATATTAAGGCTTGCTACGGGTTCCGGTAGCTTCAGCTTACCCGTTCCCTAGCGCCGGTCACGGTCCGTGGGATGGGTCGTGACAAAGTTGGTATCAGAGTCTAGGTTAGAGATTGTATGACCTAGGATGATAGAAAATCTGGATACTGCAGAAATAGGTTCGAATTCGTCTTTGACAGTCTTCTTTTAGTTAGATCCAGCATACCATAAGAGTCTTATTATTTGCAAATACCTTTTATCTGTTCACAAAATGAGGCAATTAATATCTAAATAGTTTAAACCGAATTAGTAAATCAAACAATTACACGTGATCTTGATTATGAGATTTTGTTCGCAAAAAGTGTAATGATTTATTACCCAACTACCTCCTCGGAGATGAAGATGCAGATTTAGAAGGCAAATGAACTAGAGGACTAAATAATTGGAATCTCATTGGAATCAACGAGTTCTACAAGAAGAAACAATTTCCTCTAGATTTGCATGCGATTTAATATTCAATCAATTCTTTCCATTGTCCTTCATTCGTTCTATCAATATTATCATTTCTCCTCAACCTCCGGCTTACCAAACTGCTATCATATTTTCTTATGAATTGTGAATTCAGTGATAGTCCTTTACATTAAAGTCTTTCTCATTTTGCCTCAATTTCTTGAGTGCGGCATGTATATCTATAATTTGGTTCGTTTTCTTCCATATCTCTAACGAACCTAGAACTTATTAATCCTATTGATCATCTACTAACCTTTGTACCACTACACAACTGTTTACCTCAACTTAACCTGTACAAATTTTGATAAGATGATATCAGGTTGATGGAAGTTATTGTGGTTTATGTTAGTTGAAAGGTTTTTAGAATGATGCATACTATGTATGATGGTGTCACATATTACCCTATGTACTAACTAATTAAGTAAAAAGAAAAAAAAATGCAACGACTACCTTACTATCCATATGGTAGAATAATCTTTAAAAGTGTTATATAAGTATGGTTCAAAGATAATATCTATGGCATAAATTATTATGGTTCTTATTATGTTACAACTAGTAGATATTCGTAATTAGTGTGGGCATATGCCAGCAAAAAAAAAATTAAATTAATTAACCTCATTTTTCAGAGGTCTTCATCTAGTGCATTAAGACAAAACTTTTTATCCAAATTGGGAATCTTTCTACATCAACAGTTTCAGAATGTGTGTAGGATGCATCTGGGTCAACCGAGTCATTTTGTTTGTAGAGACGAGACAGTTGGCAGAACATGGATATGCTAGAGTGTGATTCACTCTTATTCCACAAGATAATGAGACTTGAAATGTTTCGGGGGATACTACAATATTTTTAGATTTTAGTGTTACCCATTCTTTTATTGCTCATTGCTTCCCTATAAGAATAAATATAACTCCACAAAAGTTAAGGTTCTCCTTATCTTAACTACTCCACTAAGCAACTCAGTGGAAACAGATATTGTATTTTCTTCTTGTCCTGTTACGGTAGAAGGAAGAAATTTGCTAGCAGATTTGATTCTGTTAGACGTGATTGATTTTGATGTCATTTTGGGAATGGATTGGTTATCTCAATATTTTTCCACTTTAGATTGTTGTGCGAAGGTGGTGAGATTTAACATACCGGGAGATGTTGAATTCGAATTCAAAGGCAATAAGGCTACTTCCTCTTCAATTTTGATATCAGCCATAACAGCTAGAAAGTTGTTGCATAAAGGGTGCCAAGGATATTTGGCCTTAGTCAAGGATACAATGGTATATGAGGGTAAAGTAGAGAATGTTCCCGTTGTTAATGAATTCCCAGATGTCTTTCTCGAGGAATTACCAGGGTTACCTCCTGAAAGAGAAATTGAGTTTTGTATTGACTTAGTTCCTGGTACTACCCCAATATCCATGCCACCTTATAGAATGGCGCCATCAGAATTGAAAGAGTTAAAGGAACAATTGCAAGATTTAATTGATAAAGGCTTCATTCGACCTAGTGTGTCTCCTTGGGGTGCTCCAGTGTTGTTTGTTAAGAAGAAAGATGGATCACTTCGGCTTTGCATTGATTATAGACAGTTGAATAAGGTGACAATCCATAACAAATACCCTCTTCCTCGAATTGATGATTTATTTGATCAATTGCAAGGTGCGTGTCACTTCTCTAAAATTGATTTGCGGTCTGGGTATCATCAGTTGAGAATCAGGAGCGAAGATATACCCAAGACATCATTCAGAACACGATATGGCCATTATGAATTTCTGGTAATGTCGTTTGGCTTAACCAATGCACCAGCGGCCTTTATGGATCTAATGAATAGGGTGTTCAAACCATTCTTAGACCGTTTTGTGGTTGTGTTTATTGATGATATCTTGATATATTCACGGAGTGAGGAGGAACACACCAACCATTTAAGAATGGTATTGCATGCTTTGAGAGAACATCAACTTTATGCTAAGTTCTCTAAATGTGAGTTTTGGATGGAAAGTGTGGCTTTCTTAGGACATGTAGTGTCCAAAGATAGAATTCAAGCAGATCCTAAAAAGGTAGAAGCAATCACCAATTGGAAGAGACCTACTACAGTGACAGAAATTTGTAGTTTTCTGGGTTTAGCCGGCTATTATAGGAGATTTATTCAAGATTTTTCCAAGATAGCTGCACCTTTAACTCGACTAACTCAGAAAAATATTCCTTTTGTATGGTCACAAGCATGTGAGAATAGTTTTCAAAAGCTAAAGGAATGTTTGACTTCAGCACCGGTACTCACTTTACCATCTGGATCAGGAGGATTCACTGTATATTGTGATGCTTCTAGAGTTGGCTTAGGCTGTGTTTTGATGCAAAATGGTAGGGTTGTAGCCTGTGCTTCGAGACAATTAAAGAAACATGAACAGAATTATCCAACTCACGACTTAGAGATGGCAACAGTAATATTTGCACTAAAGATCTGGAGACACTATCTATGTGGAGAAGCTTGTGAAATTTACACTGATCACAAGAGTCTTAAATACATATTCCAACAAAGGGATTTGAATTTAAGGCAGAGACGTTGGATGGAACTTTTCAAAGATTATGATTGTGCCATTTAATATCATCATGATGCTCTAAGTAGGAAGTCTTCAGGAAGTCTACCTCATATTAGCTCAGAAAGAAGGCATTTGATTAAAGAAATGCACGATCTGTATGATTCTGGAGTGCAACTAGAGTTGAATCATCATGGCACATTCTTAGCTCACTTTAAGGTTAGATCAGTATTACTTGACAGAATCAAGGCAGCCCAATCAAAAGATCCTCAGTTGTGTAAGATTGCAGATGAATTGAATGATGGTGAGGCTCGAGATTTTAGAATTGATGATGGTGGATGTCTACGACATGGAGACCGATTTTGTGTTCCCAATGTAGATGATTTGAGGAAAGAGATCATGGAAGAAGCACACTTTGCAGCTTATAATGTGCATACAGGCTCTACAAAGATGTATCAAGATCTTAAAAAGCTGTATTGGTGGAATGGTATGAAACGAGATGTAGCAAAGTTTGTATCTCGACGTTTGACTTGTCAACAAGTGAAACTCGAACATCAGAAGCCTTAGGGATTATTACAACAGTTACCTATTCCGGAATGGAAATGGGAGCGAGTAACCATGGATTTTGTAGTTGGATTGCCCCGTGTGTTAACCGGATATGATTCAATTTGGGTTATAGTTGATAGATTAACCAAGTCAGCGCATTTTCTTCCAATAAAAACAACATATTCAGTGGCAAAATTGGCACAGTTGTACGTGGATAAAATTGTTTGCCTAAATGGAGTACCAGTGTCTATTGTGTCAGATAGAGGCTTGATGTTTACTTCAAAATTTTGGGAAAAACTCCAAAGTGCTTTGAGCACTAGGTTAAAATTTAGTACAACTTTTCATTCATAGACAAATGATCAATCTAAAAGAAAAATCCAAACGCTGGAAGACATGTTGAGAATGTGTGTGTTGGATTTTGGTGGTCATTGGGATACATATTTGCCTCTCATTGAATTTGCATATAATAATAGCTACCACTCAAGCATTCAAATGGCTCCTTATGAAGCATTATATGGTAGAAAGTGTAGATCTCCTTTATGTTGGGAAGAAGTTGGTGAAAGGAAGCTCACTGGTCCCGAGATAATACAAATAACTACTGAAAAGGTTCCTATCATTCGTCAAAGATTGCAAACTGCCTTAGTAGGCAGAAAAGCTATGTGGATCCAAGGAGGAAGGACGTGGTATTCATGGAAGGTGACTAGGTTTTTTTATCAAAGTGTCACCAATGAAAGGAATCATGAGATTTGGAAAGAAAGGAAAGTTGACACTTAGATACATCGGACCATTTGAGATTTTGAAGAGAATAGGCGAAGTTGCATATCAATTAGCATTGCCTCCTAACTTATCACAGGTTCATCCTGTGTTCCATATATCAATGCTAAGAAAATATGTTCCTGATCCTTCTCATGTTCTTCATCCTCAAGCGATAGAAGTTAATGAAGATTTATCTTATGAGGAGCAACCAGTGGCAATTGTGGATCGTCAAGTTCGCCAACTTCGATCAAAAGTAATTCCAATGGTGAAGGTGTTATGGAATAATCATTCTGTGGAAGAGTGCATTTGGGAATCCGAATTGGAGATGCAGAACAATTATCCTTATCTATTTCAAACATAATGTTAATCCTTCAATTTTAAATTTGAGGACGAATTTCTTTAAGGGGGGAAGAATTATAATACCCCAATTTATATATATATTTAAACTAATTGCTAAAATGAATTAGTTAGTAGGAGTTAAGACTAAAGAATAATTACTTTTAAGAAATTTTTAAAATATATTATAAATGTAGGGACTAATATAGAAATTGGCCAATTCTTTTGAAAATAAGATCTGCACATCCCAGATCGTCTTCTTCATTAGGCGTTGAATATCCATCTCCATCCCTCAATCTTCTCTAACCTCAATCTTCCTCATTTCTTCACCATTTTTGGCGTTCCTTATACCGAAACGAAGCTCTCAACTCCAGCTACAAGTGCATGTAAGTTTTATGGTGAGATATTGAGTTTTTAAAAATCGTTTAGAGAGAGAAAATTCGTCACTTTTGCTATTCTCTCTATTTCTCGGTCCTATGTTCATTATTTTCTAACACCAAAAATGGACTCAGGGGGTCGATTTACCTATGGATATACTAGATTTTGATGCATGCAAGGAGTTTTGAGGTATAATCGGAGCTACACCGGAAAAAGTAAGAAATCTAACCAAAGTTTAATTTCTGGTTGATTTTGGATGTTTTGAGAGTGATTCTAGACTCCTGGAATCATAAGAAACAAAGTGGTATAATTAATTTCTCAAAATAATCAACTTTAATTTTTCCGATAGGCAGATCCCGACCACGGTGATGTTTTCCGGTGACATACAAAATAAGTGTAGAAGAAATAGTTGGTTAATTTCAGAATGGCCTAAATATTATTTGGAATAACATTAATTCTTGGACTTTGGCCAAATTCCTTACCGTTTAGTCTCTATAAATTACGAAAGTATATAGTTGGGTGAAATTAAAGAAAATAAATTAAGTTGAGTTAAAAATAAATTTTAAATCCTAATTCAAATAAAAATTCAGAATATACAAGTTTAAAAATAATGGTTGAAGGGAGATTGGATTAAGCATAATTAATTAATTATGCTCTTAAGATTATTGATTAGTTAATTTGATCGGAATAGATATTATAAATATGAATTATAAATATATATGTTTATATAATATTTGATGATGAGTAATTTTAGAAGTAAAGTATTGGAATTATTGACAGTTATGGAACTGTCGGATGATTGATGTCCAACCGGGTTGATAATTGTAGTCTATGGAGTACCGGTTTGGACTTTGAATATTTTTGAATATAGAAGTGTATTTTATTACAGGGTTGACTCTAGTTATTACTAGGAGGATGTCCGTTTTATAGGGGAGACTCTGCCGAATTTTCGGTAGACAATCTGTAAAACGAGACAAAATAAATTTTAATATTTCCCTAAACTTATATAAATTCTAAAAATAGTATTATCTCTTTTAGATACTCAACCAGTAGGAGGAGCAGCAGTACCTGAAAATTAGGACAGTCGGCTAGGAGCAATTTATGAGTTAATTATATGTTATGCATTTTGAATTTAACATTTGCATCCATAATAAATGATTTCATGATATTTGAAGTAAAGTATTATTTTTACTTATAAAAGTGTCTTATTGTTTATAATAATTTATACGTAATTATTTGTGGATAAATACGTGTTATGGACATGCTTCCTGGTGAGCGGCATCAGGACCTTGTGCGTACAGGTACTATCGGGTTATTGGATACTGATGATACTAATATTGTGAATGTTGTGATATATGGATAAGCTCGGTTAAGATATTCTCGGGCTATATGATATGTGGATTTCGGATTTAAGTGAGGCTGTGTAAGGAATCGGTTGAGTTATTCTCGGTCCTCCAGCTAACTGGGCGTGTGGTCGGTTGAGTTATTCCCGGTCCCCCAGTTATTGGATAAAGGTGATATGGTGATTATTGGTGGATTATTATATTGGGTATTGAGGTTTAGGGTCCAACACACGTATTAAGCCACCTATCTATTTTTTTATAAGACAATTTTATGAAAAGCATATTGTGTGATCACTTATATTATATATTATTATTATATATTATTATTATTATTATTATTGTGTGTGACATAAATGTTAAATTACTCATGCATTGCATATAATTAATTCACTATGGGAGGTTTGACTTCTTTAATTTTTCAGGTAACTAGAAGTCTGTTGCAGCCCACGATCTTTCTTCGGGCAGCACATCCATCTTATTATGTATGACTATTTAAGAATTATGTTAAATTTTATATTCTAGACCGCAGTACTAGTTTGAGGATTATGTGTGTGTTTATTTTTGAAGGTTTTAATGTTAAATTATGTTAAGACTGTTGGTAAGGTTGATTTTATATTATATTAAGGCTTGCTACGGGTTCCGGTAGCTTCAGCTTACCCGTTCCCTAGCGCCGGTCACGGTCCGTGGGATGGATCGTGACAGATGTACATAAGTATAACTATTGTAACTTCTCATTCTTTTAATGTTGTAACGCTTCATTTTTTTTAATGTTTGTAATTTAACAATTTATATCATTGTGTAACTTATATGTTTATAAACCTATAAATATATATCTTTGTGTAACTTCAATCATTTCAATTTTTGTTATTGAAAAGGGGAAAAGGAGAGGTAATATATATCCTTAAATATTAATCCATATTGACCAGAAATCTCAATAAACAAGAATTGGAAATGAACACGGTTAAAGAACTAGAGAATAGATGGAATACTGGAAAAAATTTTCATTTTGTTTTTCTTTTTTATGAACTGATCATTCAATTAATTTCAAATAAGTCGTATCTTGCTGAGACCAATAAATAGAACTGAGGTTATAGTTAAAGCCGCTAGTAAAAAACCGAAAAAACTAGTTATAGTAGGCATGAAGGAGCTAAATAAACTTTTTTTTATACATATGCTTGTAAAGTAAAGGCACTTTCCTAAGTTAAATTTTTTGAAAGATAAGAGGGTAAAGAAAAATACCAAATGTAAAGAATAAGTTCAAGTGAGAATTTTTTTTTATTTCTTTTTCTTTATCAAGCAGTTATTAATCATTATCATAATAATAAATTTTACACGGAACTAATAAAGTAAAAGTGGTAGTAGTGGTATAGATAGAAAAGGAAATCAATTTGTCGTCTATAACATCTACTTAGACTCTCGGGATTCCGAATCGAATTAAGAGATTCGTTAGACAACTCTTGCGAAATAAAATAGGTAACAAACAATATTATTAAAAATATTCTATAATTACTGTATTATTAGAATTATCTAATTCTAATTTTAAATAGATTCTATTTATATTAAATTATATTAAATAGAAAGTTAATTCTATTTCTATTTTTTATTAAAATAAAAATAGAAATTCTATTCTATTTTTAGTAAATTTTATTAATATATTAATATATTTCTATTAAAAAAGTATTCAATTCGATTGCAAATTTCCTATTTTAACTAATTGGATTGTTAATTAATTAATAATAAATTAAATGAAATTAAATAGAATTCTATTATTCTTTATATTCAATATTAATTATATTAATAATATATTTAATATAGTTAAATAATTAATAATATAATTAACTTTAATTAACTTAATTTATTAATAACTTAATAAGTTAATTAATGTTAAAAAGTAAACTTAAAACTTAATAAGTAATAAAAACTGTGTTGTATAACTTCATTCAAAAAAACTTTCGTTGAATAACTACGGAAATCACTCCAAAATAAAATTGGAAAATCATGCCTATCAGGAGCAATTTTATCTCTAACGTCTAAAATGGTACAATTTTATCCCTAATGTTGGAAGCAAAGAGCAATTTTACCCCTAACGTTGAGAAATAATTTATCAAACTATCTTCTCGGTCATGAATAATAGTGTCTGAAATTGATCCAATTTATCAACGTTATGGGTAAAATTGGTGCAAAATTACAAAATTGATATGCAATTGGTGCAAAATAAAGAAAAAAATGACTGGATTTTATAATAGTGTCTGAAATTGATTCAATTTATCAACGTTAGGGATAAAATTTCTCTTGGCTACAAACATTAAGGGTAAAATTGCACCATTTTAGATGTTAGAGGAAAAATTGCACCTGACCCAAAATGTTAGGGATATTTGATGCGTAACAACCCGAGAATCCCGGAAATGGATGATTACGAATCGGAAACATTATAATTTACGTTTTTTTTATAAAAAAAATCATGAAAATAATGCATGACAATTGAACTATTTTTCATTTTTCGTCACCAAAAATTGAATAATTTTGCATTTTTTGTCATAAAAAATTGAACAATTTTACATTTTTTGTCTAAAAAATTTTTACGTAGAATTTTGCCCCCCCCCAAATCCTGGATTCGCCACTGTCTGGAAGCACAGGAGAACATTCTTTTGCTGATATTATTACTAGTATTCGATATTGGGTTATTCATAGCATTACTATACCTTCCCTATTCATTGCAGGTTGGTTATTCGTCAGCACGGGTTTAGCTTACGATGTATTTGGAAGCCCTCGTCCGAATGAATATTTTACAAAGAGCCGACAGGGGATTCCATTAATAACAGACCGCTTTGATCCTTTGGAACAACTCGATGAATTTAGTAAATCTTTTTAAGGGGCCCAATGACAATAGATTGAACCTATCCAATTTTTACAGTACGATGGTTGGCTGTTCACGGACTAGCTGTACCTACCGTTTCTTTTTTGGGGTCAATATCAGCAATTCAGTTCATCCAACGATAAATCTAATCCCAATTAATTATAGAACTATGACACAATCAAACCCGAACGAACAAAATGTTGAATTGAATCGTACCAGTCTCTACTGGGGATTATTACTCATTTTTGTACTTGCTGTTTTATTTTCTAATTATTTCTTCAATTAAAATTAATAGAGGAAAAAAAAGTAGAATAATAAATTCAGAATAGGAATTCTCTTATCCCATCTGAAGGGTATTATCTCATAATTATCTATGACTGTTTATGTCTCTAGTATGACCACTTGATTAAATGTGGAGGAAGTGGAATAAATGGCCGATACTACTGGAAGAATTCCTCTTTGGATAATAGGTACTGTAACAGGTATTCTTGTGATCGGTTTAATAGGCATTTTCTTTTATGGTTCATATTCCGGGTTGGGCTCATCCCTGTAAGTAATCGGGGCAACTGAGTTATAGATGTGAAAGCATAATAACTCAACGGAAACCCCCCCCTTCTCTGTCTGATTCGAGGGGGTCCCATTGAGTTATTAATATAATACTTTATTCGTAAAAGTGACAAAATAGATTGCCTTTTTGACATTTCAAATATTTCAAAAAAAATTCCCCTTCTTTTTTTTGTTGTCCACTACTTTACGTAATAAATTCTATTGATTACGTATACAAATTGAAAAGTAAGTTATGCTAAACCTAGAAAAAAAAGAAAAAAAAAACAAACTAAAAATAGTATAGTAATCTTTGAGGAATGGGATCAAGAATCATTATTATTTTGACACAAGAAAGGTATGTTTCTTTAATGTAATACAAACAAGCGGAAATATAAGAAATACACTTATTTTCTCTCAATTGTTCTTATTCCATTGCGTACTATCTTTCTTATTTCATAACATGTTATCAGCACGAGTTTGCTCGTTTCGTTAATTTCAGCATGAATTTTTTCATCCAATTAATTTTTGGCACGAACTTTCTCATTCGACTAATATATACTCGAATCTGTTCATCTACTTGTTAAGCCCAAAATATACCTAAAATATCATATATAAATACGTTAAAGTTACATTGAAATCGTGCTAAATATATTCATTTAGAATACTTTTACATCTTTATTTACTTCTTTGATGCAAGGTACTTAATTATTTGGTTAAATCCAGATAGGAGCTAAAACGGAGCTAAAATGGAGGAAAAACCTAAAAAACGTACCAAGAATACGTATCAGTCAGAAGAACGCTCAAGGAGGACAAGAAGCAGTCGAAAGACGGGGAGAAAAGCCCCTGTCGCGACTGAAATTTTCAGAATCTCAGTCGCGACATACGAAAGCCGAACTCCGAAAAAATGAAGTCTTCAACTCGCCCCTTCACCCCCTGTCGCGACTGAGATTTTCAGAATCTCATATGAGACAGCGAAGAATTCTGCACAGTTTTCACATGTTTAAATCCAAGAAACGCGTATGTTCGTTTAGATAAAAGCGACCCTTCACCAGCGGACACGACCCTTCAATTACAACCCTTCACCAACTATAAATAAGTGATCCATTTCAAGAAATCAATATTGGATTAGGTGGATTAAGGGTTATGAGAGTTGTTATGTTTAAGAAACTCTGACTCATAAATGAGTCAGAAAGTTAGATTTCATTTCTGTGTAAACAAACTTGTTGTACACAAGTTGTTATTAGATTAGTTATAAACACAGTAATATTAGTTTAGTTTCAAAGGTAGATCAGAGACAAGTTTTCATTCTGGTAGTGGACTGACCAGTCTCTATTCCGAAGATTCAGCGAGAAGAATTAACGGCTGAAGCGTACAGGGTCTGACAAACCTACGGAGTTTGAGGGAAAGATTGACAACCCGGATCTCAAAGTTTTCGTCGCAATGCTTTCCATGTTTCTACTTCTCTGTTAACTTGTGAAGATTCACATTTCATTAATGATATATTTATTTTATTCAATACATTCTTCCTGTTGTTACTTTGATATTGTTCTGACAAAATGATTTTCAAAATGATAAATTGGTGTTTTTATTAAAATGTTTTATTCCATCTATTTCATATAAGAACTTTGTTGAACACTTGACAGATTTAGTTTTTATGGATGATATGATCGCTGATCGCGGCTTATCAGAAATAAAATACTAATTTGATTAAGGTAGAAATCTGCTCCGAACCAGAGAGATTTCTACGGTTCAAAGCCTTTTAATTGAATAAATTCCTATATTATTACATGTCCATAATCTTACCAAAGTTAAAGTTGTTTTCTTTGCTTTATGAAAATAAGTTTTATACCTTCTATTTATTCAAATTACGGAAGTATCTGTCTTGTAATCAAAATCTCAAGACGGAATTGTTCTCTAAACTCAATATAATATTCTTATCTAATCCTAATTTACCCGAACCAATTCAATCAATTAAACGATTTTCTTTTGTTAAACCTAAACACGTGAATAAAACTGAATCAAATAAGGTTTTAGTTAAAAAGCGTTCCCCGTGGGTTCGATATCTTTTATTACTACAAGCGTATACCGTGCACTTGCGGAAATCGCTCAACAAGTTTTTGGCGCCGTTGCCGGGGAACGCCAAAATTTTTAACAAAATTTTAGATTTTTCGTGTTTTATTTCGAATCTAGGTTTAAACATACTTATTTTAACTTTTATAATTTATTAATTTTAATTTACTAATTTATTTATTTTCAAATTCTGTTTTGTAGGTAGTTTCGGTTCGTGCAAAATTTCAGGTTCATGCGCAGTTCTCGAAGTTCAGGCATTATACCAGACCCTATAGACCCAGAAATTGAGAAAACCATTAGGAAGAACAAGAAAAACAAAAATAAGACTCTAGTAAAAACATTTACCGAGCCAGAAAAAATGGCAGATCCACCAACACTTATGGATTACGCTAGGCCAGGTGTGGCCGGTGTGACCAATAGTATCGTTAGACCCAGAATCACCGCAAACCAATTTGAAATTAAGCCCGCTTTGCTTAATATGTTGCAAAATAATGTAACATTTTACGGGTTACCTAACGAAAATCCTAGCACCCATTTAACAAATTTCCTTGAAATTTGTGACACTTTTAAAATCCCAGATGTGACTGCAGAAGCAATCAAACTTCGCCTCTTTCCTTTCACTTTGAAGGATAGAGCCAAAGAATGGTTAACTTCTATGCCAGCCGCAACTTTTGCCACTTGGGAACAATTAGGTCAAGCATTTTATCAAAATATTTTCCTTTAGAAAAAACCGCAAGAGTCATAAAGGAGTTAACATCTTTTTCTCAAAATGAAAATGAGACTCTTTATGAAACTTGGGAACGTTTTAAAGAACTTCAACGTTTATGCCCACACCACCAATTACCCGCTGAACTTTTAATGCAAACATTTTATAATGGACTAAATCCTACAACTAGGGGTTCATTAGATGTTATGTCGAGAGGGCTATTTATGAAGAAAACATCAGCCCAAGCGAGAGAACTTTTGGAGGAAATGGCAATCAACAGCAGTATGTGGCCCGCGGAACGTGGACATATACCGGTGGCAAAACCATCATCCTCAACCACACCATCAGTTAAAGGTATAGTTGAACTTGATCCAGTCGCGATGCTGCAAGCCCAATTTTCTGCTTTATCGCACAAAATTGACAAGTTTATGGCACCACGCGATACCAATGGTAATCCAATCCAAACGGATGTGGATTACGAAAACATGAGTGAGGTCGAACAGGTAAATTTTGTCCAAGGGCAAAACCAAACTAATAATCCTTATTCTAATACTTATAATTCTGGATGGAGGAATCATCCTAACTTTAATTGGAAAGATAACAATAACAATAATGCAAGTGCTAATCAAAATCGTACCACTAATTATCAAAATCAGTCAAGAGATACGATTAGCACTTTATCTTCTAAAATCGACAAGTTTATAGATGCTATCAGTGGAAAAATAAGTAATCACGGCGATGTTTTAAACGGATCAAAAATAAATTCGATCAGCTTATTAAAAACCACTCATCTAGCATCCATAATTTGGAGGTTCAAATTGGTCAACTTGCTAAATCAATTCCATCTCGAAAAGAGGGAAGTCTTCCCAGCCATACGGAAGAAAATCTGAAAGAGCATGTGAAGGCTATAACTCTTCGTTCAGGGAAAAATTATCAAGGGCCGGAAATGCCCAAAGATGCAACATTACTAGGAACTGATTTATCAAAATCCAAAGAAGATATCTTAAACACAAATACTTCACCATTTGACACAAGTACCAAAACTTTTGTACCCAAACCACCTTTTCCGCACAAAGTCCGAAATAAGGACTATGACAAACAACTTCTAACGTTTTTGGATAAACTTAAAAATTTGCACATCAATTTAACGTTCATGGATGCAATCACACAAATTCCTAACTACGGTAAGTTTTTAAAGGATTTAATTTCAAAGAAAATCAGCTGGGAAGGAATTTCATCCATTTCGTTAACTGAAGACTGTAGTTCAATCTTGTCAAGTAATTTGCCCACTAAACTCAAAGATCCCAGATGTTTTACTATTCCGTGTAAGTTGGGAGATATTGAATTCCCAAGTTGTCTTTGTGATTTAGGAGCAAGTATAAACTTAATGCCGTTGTCTATTTTTAACAAGTTAGGTTTAGAAGAAGATATCAAACGTACCAATATGGTTTTGCAATTAGCGGATCAAACCACTAAGAGACCATATGGTATAATTGAAGATGTTTTAGTCAAAGTCGATAAATTTATTTTTCCTACTGATTTTGTTATATTAGATTTTGCATATGATGTAAATTGCCCTTTAATTTTCGGTAGACCGTTTATGAACACGGGACGCGCTCTAGTAGATGTGTCGGAAGGGAAGGTAGTTTTAAGGATAGGAGAAGATAAGATCAAGTTTAATATGAATAAAGCGATGAAATACCCTATGGAGGAATTCGCTTGTATGAAACTTGATTTAGTCGAGGAATGTGTCAATGACGTTATTCAAAGTGAAGAAATAATTGAACCTATAATAGGTGAGGAATTAGATGATAAGGACCCAGAGCCTTTGATTCGAGAAGATGGACCAGTTCCGCCTTCAATTGTAATACCCCCTAAATTAGAACTTAAAGAGTTACCCAGTCATTTGAGGTACGCTTTCTTAGGCGAAGGCGATTCTCTACCTATAATTATTTCTAACAAATGATCAAGAAGAAAATTTGAAAGAAGTTGTTAGAAATAGGATAGGAAGTATGGGATGGCAAATACAGACTTAAAAGGAATTAATCCTAGTATCGTAATGCATAGAATTCACTTAGAAGAAGATAAGCCACCTAAAGCGGATAGGCAAAGACGCTTAAATCCGAACATGAAAGAGGTAGTAAAAAATGAGATTACTAAACTTCTCGACAATGGAATCATTTATCCAATTTTGGATAGTGAATGGGTTAGTCCAATCCATTGTGTACCTAAAAAAGGAGGCATAACTGTTGTAAGAAATGATGAAGGTGAATTGATACCTACACGAACCACCACCGGTTGGAGGGTTTGTATAGACTATAGGAACCTAAACAAAGCAACTAGGAAAGATCATTTTCCTCTACCTTTCATTGATCAAATGATCGAAAGGATAGCCGGTCATGCATTTTATTGTTTCCTAGACGGTTATTCCGGATTCTTTCAAATTTACATTTATCCGGATGACCAAGACAAAACAACCTTCACGTGTCCTTACGGAACATTTGCATATAGGAGAATGCCTTTTGGTCTATGTAATGCACCAGCAACATTTCAACGATGTATGACAGCAATATTTAATGACTTCATTGAAGATATAATGGAAGTTTTCATGGATGATTTTTCAGTTTATGGAGATTCTTTCGATGCATGTTTACAGAACTTAGATAAAGTATTGTCTAGATGTGAGGAAACGAATTTAGTATTAAATTGGGAAAAATGTCATTTCATGGTAGACGAAGGAATTGTTTTAGGTCATAAGATATCTGAAAAAGGTTTAGAAGTGGACAGAGCAAAGACTTCAGTTATAGAAAAATTACCCCCACCAACCACTGTTAAGGGAGTAAGATCATTTTTAGGTCATGCAGGTTTTTACAGAAGGTTTATAAAGAACTTTTCTGTAATCTCCAAACCACTTACTAATTTGCTTATGAAAGATTCAACTTTTGATTTTAATGAGGATTGTTTACAAGCTTTCAATACTTTGAAAACGGCTTTAGTCAGTACACCTATAATATCGAAACTCGATTGGAATCTACCTTTCGAAATTATGTGTGATGCGAGTGACTTAGCTGTAGGATGTGTATTAGGTCAAAGGAATGATAAGAAACTTCATGTTATATATTATGCGAGTCACACATTGTCCAGTGCACAGTTAAATTACACCACAACTGAAAAAGAAATGTTAGCAGTAGTTTTTGCATGTGATAAGTTTCGATCTTACTTGTTAGGATCTAAAGTCATCATTTATACATATCATGCAGCTTTACGATATTTATTTGCTAAGAAAGATGCAAAACTGCGTCTTATTAGATGGGTTTTATTATTGCAAGAATTTGACATAGAGATTAAAGATAAAAAGGGAGTTGAAAACCTGGTCGCCGATCATCTATCAAGACTTGAGGATGAAAATGGTCCCATCGGTGAAACATTAGGCATTCGAGATGATTTCCCCGATGAACATCTCATGCAAGTACAAAGTGTCATAGCTCCATGGTATGCGGATATAGCCAATTACTTAGCTGCACATGTTGTGCCAGATGGATTGAATTCTCAGCAGAAGAAGAAATTCTTTTCAGAGGTTAAGAGATATTTTTGGGAAGATACATTTCTGTTCAAAACATGCGGCGATGGAATACTTAGGAGATGTGTTAGTGAGTTTGAATATGACCCTATAATGGTGGAATGTCATGCTAGCGCTTACGGAGGTCATAATAGCGTAAGCAAAACAGCAGCTAGAATACTTGAATGCGGATTCTTTTGGCCTATTTTGTTTAAAGATGTCCGTTCATTTATTGTCTGCTGTGATAAATGTCAAAGAACCGGGCATATAGGAAGGAGAGATGAGATGCCTCTTACGAACATGTTGGAAGTTGAAATCTTCGACGTATGGGGGAACGATTTCATGGGTCCTTTTCCTACTTCTTTTGGCAAAAATTATATATTAGTAGCCGTAGATTATGTTTCAAAGTGGGTTGAAGCAATTGCAACCCCGACAAATGATTCTAAAGTAGTTGTTAAGTTTATAAATGCAATATTCTGTCGATTTGGAATTCCTAGAGTTATGATAAGCGACGGTGGTACTCATTTCGTAAATAGAAGTTTTGAGCTACTTATGAAAAAATACGGAGTACACCACCGTATCTCTATGTCGTACCATCCTCAAACGAATGGTCAAGCGAAAATATCAAATAGAGAGCTCAAATGGATACTTGAGAAAACAGTTTCGTCTTCTAGAAGAGACTGTGCACATAAACTTAACGATGCATTATGGGCATACCGTACTGCATTTAAAACACCTATCGGAATGACACCTTATAGATTAGTCTATGGTAAAGCTTGTCATTTGTCGGTAGAATTAGAACATAAAGCATACTGGGCTATAAAAACCCTTAATTATGATTTGCAAAGAGCAGAAAAAAAGCGTTTGTTCGACTTAAACGAGTTGGATGAATTACGCTATTTGGCCTACGAAAATGCAAGAATTTATAAGGAAAAAGTTAAAAAGTGGCATGATGCCAAAATCAAAATTAAAAACTTTAATGTTGGGGATAAAGTCTTACTTTTTAATTCGAGATTAAAGTTATTTCCAGGTAAGCTAAAATCTAGATGGTCTGGACCATTTTTGGTTATTAAAATATTTGATTACGGAACTTTGGAGCTAGAAAAGTCCAATGGCGATCGATTTAAGGTTAATGGTAATCGTTGCAAGATTTATTTCGACGGAGCCCCAATTCAAGCAATTGAATCTGTGGATAAATTCTATAAAAATTAATTTATTTAGTTTTCATATTTTTAATTTATAGTTTTTTTTTTATTTTATGTTCATAATTTTTATTTTACTTTTTTTTATTATTAATTTATTTTTTTTATTCATTTTTACTTTTATTTTATTTTTATTTTTATGTTGTGTACAAATAAGTTTTGTCAATATTAAAATTTTAATTTAGTCATGTTTTGAAAATGATTTCATTAAGTGTTAAGTGTTATTGAGAAATTAAATATGAAGAAATCTCAGTTGAGATTTTGCATGTTCCAGGATCTGGAAATCTCAGTTGAGATTCCGAAAATCTCAGTTGAGATTTTCTGTCTTTTTCAAATTTGAAATAACTGTAAGGGATTACAGTCTTCTTTCTTTAAAATTTCTATCAGTTGAATCGAAGAGGTATCACTTTGGCATCTTTTCTTTTTAACAGACACAACCTTTCACTTATAGGTCTTATATATTCCTGTAGGATCAGACTTCTTCCATTTCATTTCATCTTTCTGAATTTCTTTCTCAAATTCTCAATCCTACAGACATCATTTTCTTCTCTCTCACAGACATGACTAAGTTTTTGAAAAATGTTCGAAAACACACTTCTGCTCAAAGCGGGAAAGTTGATATCTCTGATCGTTATGGTGCATGGTTTCCAATTTATAACCATGACGAAGGGAAACGTTTTCTGCAGTTCAGATATGCTCAATTCTTTGGCATGATGTATATGGACGAGTTTCTGAACGAGGAACTCGGGATAAGCGAAGACATAGATCGCTATCTGACTACTTTGGGATGGACCAAATTTGCTGCTATGAAATTTCCTATAATTGGGAATTGGGTTCTAGAGTTTTTATCTACTGTTCGTTTCGTCAATAAGAGACGTGTTCGTTGTGAGGGGCAGGTATTCACTTTTGGATATCCAGAACTACATAATTGGTTTGGATTTCCACCCAGAGACACAACTCAGCACCATCCTGGATGGGATATGACTTCTACAGACATATGGAGGATGTTAACAGGATTTTGGCGATTCAATCCACGTCTTGCCTTCAACAAATCCATAAATTCTAACTCCATGCTGTATTTGCACAAATTCCTCTGTCATAGTCTTTTTGGTCGAGTCAGTAGCAATGTTGTGAAAGATACTGATCTCTATGTGTTAGGCGACGTTTTTCAAGGCAACTCAGTGAACTCCTCGAAGATTCTAATGGAGGGGTTAGTTGCCACTTCCCGTTCGAAGAACCGGAAGATTGGGTTCGCCAACATCATTTGTGGAATCATTTTAGGAGCCAAGGGAACCATTTCTGTCCCTTGGACTGATACGGAACCATTCCCTATTCTAGACTACGAGTTCTTGGAGAACGAGGGGCTTGTCAAACGAGTTTTTCGTTCTGGTCCAACATTCCTTTCTGCACCAGAGAGGCAAGTCTTCATTCAAACGAAGATTAACAGGGCCAATGCATGTCGTTTGTCAACTACTTAGGGATATAATTTGAGTTTCTGTTTTGTTTTGTTATATATATGAGTGTTTATATTTTGTGTTTTTATGAGTAAGATGTTTTTATGTAATATATATTAAGGTATTGTTTATATTTTGATTATAATAAATAAAAGTGCATTAATTCCTTAGTTTATTTTCTTTTATTTAAGGAACAACCCTTGGTTTTCCTTCAATTTAATGTTTCAGTTTTGTTTATCTCAGTTTCAGGGATTAATATTCACATTAATGTCACTTAATTATAAGAGGAATTGGTTTAGACATGTTAAAATTGTCAAAAACAGTCCCAATTTTACCCAGAAATTCCAGAATCTTAGTTGAGACAGCATGAGGACAACTTTCAGCAAAATTCCGACCCCCTTACCTACTTGCTGTCGCGACTGAGATTCATGCGACTTCCAGGGACGGGATTAGGGGAGAATTTTGCATCTTTTCCTATTCCTACTCTAATTATTTACCTATTCATCTATCCTAATCAATACCTATTACTTACACCTATTTAAATCACCTATTTTTACACCAATCAATCATCTTTTCTCTTCCCAATACCAAGATTCACTCATCTTCCCCATAAATCTTTACCCTATTCATCTTCTTCTTCCCTAAATCACCACCATTATCTTTTACTCTTCCTTTCATCCTTTAATATTTTCTTCATCTCTTTCACCAAATTTCACAAACAAAATGCCTAGACAAAAGACAGTTGCTAACAAAACTAAGGCCACTAAAGTCAATCGATTACGGGTTCAATATGGAGCACCGTTCGATATTGCTACGGAAGCCGAAGGACGCAAATATCGCCGTTTTTCTAATAGCCTAGTTGAGTTCATCGACATGCTTTTTCTTGACACCGAAACGGTAAACACACTTTCTTTTACCGAACATATTGATGAATATCTATCCGTTCTTGGTTGCAAAAGGTTTTCTAGTATGCGTTTTCCTAGTATTAAATCGCATATTATTGAATTTTTTGTTACTCTAACCTATGACAAGAAGAAAGGAGTTATCTCTTTTCGGAATAATGGAGTTCGTTTTGACGTTGGGTATGCGGCTATGAACCGATGGTTTGGATTTCCTACTCGAAATTTTTATTCCAAACCAAAGCCTTTTAATTCACACACGGTTTGGCAATCTTTAACCGGTTTAGATGTTTTTAATCCAAAGAATACATCTAGTAAGCTACTTAAGGATGATTGTATCTTCTTCTTTCACAAGTTTTTATCATTTTCCTTATTTGGTTGGGTTGAAAGTTCAAAGGTGCAAGTTCGTGATTTGTTTGTGTTGGATAGTATTTTTAAGGGTTTGACCATTGATAGTATTGAGATGATATTTACTAATTTAGTTCGAGCTTCCAAGTCCCGCAATAAGCAAGTGCCTATGGGTAATTTAATTACCGACATTGTTTTGGGTGCTCGGGGTGAATTAGTCGATTATCAAAATATGCCTCATGTTGGTTTACCTTCCTTGGATATCACGGCACTTCAAAGGGCCAATTTATTGAAGAAAATGGGACCGCCCGCCTTTATCTCTTATGAAGCTCGTACAAGACGTGTTTTTGCTACCATGGGTAGTGAAGCTTCGAGTTCTCAAGGTTTGGGTGCCCAAGATGATGATGAGGAAGATGAAGAGGAATTTGATGAAGAGGAGGAGGAGGGGGAGCATGTTGATGTTAATACCAACGAGCAAGCACATGAAGAACCAAATGTTGATGACCAAGTTGGTTGGCAACGTGTTTTGACACAAATGAACGAGCATAACTGTCACATGAATTTGCGGTTAGATGAAGTTGTTGCCAACAATACCGAAATGAGTTCAAGGATAAACACGGTGGATGCCAATATCACTACATTGAGACGTGAGCACAAATCTACTCGTCGCCGGTTGCTATCTTTCTTCCGACGCCAAGGAGTTGAGACTACGCCTTCTCCACCGAGTTCACCTTGATAGGTTTTATCCTTTCTATCCTATAACTCATTTTCATTATTATTATGCTTTATTCAGTTTGGTACAATTATCTTTATTATTATGTTTGGATGATATCGTACCATATTTTTTATTCTAATTCGTATGGTTTAATTTCGTACTATTTTTCATGTTTTATCGCTTTTTGCACCAATGAGGACATGGTCCAAATTAAGTATGGGAGGAGATATTTCATATTCATTTTAATCTTAAGTACGAATGAATGCAACGAATGAGAATGAATGCTATTTATTTAAGTATAAATGCATGTTGTTATTCAAGTTTAAGTTAAATATAATATGCAACATTTTTCAAAAACAATTGCAACCTTATATATATATATATATATATATATATATATATATATATATATATATAAAGTGCAACATTTTTCAAAAATAATAGCAATTTTTCATAAACGTAAAATTTTTGTTAACTATATATTTCATATGTTTCAAACACTTTAAATTTTCAAAATAATGTTAAGCATATTTTAAGGTTATCATTATTGATAGAAATAATATTTCTATACGGGCTATATTTTTACAAATATTTTTACAAATCTCCGATACGATTTTATAAAAAACGTCTCGAGTAAATGTATATAAGTAAAATTTCTTTAGTTTCAAATCTCTACTTTATATCATGAATTCATGATAAATATAAATCTTATTTTCAATTTTCAATTAGGTTTATAGGCATAAATCAAACTAACAAATTTAGCTTTTTAGCTCGATATGATTTTTCGTCTTACATTAAAAACCAATTGAAGTTTTGAAGGAAACTTTAGCCATAATACATGTTGAATTTCAAGTCAATATAGGATGAATGTGATATTTTTCTTTTCCAATTTTATTTTTTACGTGTTAATTAAATCAAGTAGTCGTATTCTTAACTTTTGGCCACGATTGAGACCAACCTTATCACAATCGAGGTATGAAAGGGAAGAACATTAAGTACCGTTTACTTTTGGCCACGATTGCGACCACCCTTATCACGGTCGAGGTATGAAAGGAACGTTCAAAATTAAAGCAAAATTAAACGTGTTTAAAGTTTTAAGTAACGATTGCGTCCACCCATGACATGGTCGGTACCTCTTAAACGAACACAAAAGAAAATTAATTCATATAAAGTCACGGACGAGACCACCCTTATCACGGGCGTGACTAAGCAAATATATTAAACCTAAGTCCTTAATAAATCTATATCTGTAATAGTTTAGGTTTGGGAAAGAAAATTTTGTGCTTAGAAATGCCTTGAGACGAAAGATTCGAAAACATGCGTGCTTACACCGTCCCGAATACTTCAATATAAAAATTGAGATACAAGACGAATGATATATCTCTTTTACACTAGCTAGTTTGATACTTTGCGTATAAATTTACTATGAAAAGTTTATCTTTCGGTTTAACTAATTTAAAGAGGAATATATGGATATATGTTCTATTTATAAAGAGATTGATTAAAGAATAAATTCAGTAAAATTTTGCTCGGGACTAGCAAAAGCTTAAGTGTGGGAGTTTGTTAAGCCCAAAATATACCTAAAATATCATATATAAATACGTTAAATTTACATTGAAATCGTGCTAAATATATTCATTTAGAATACTTTTACGTCTTTATTTACTTCTTTGATGCAAGGTACTTAATTATTTGGTTGAATCCAAATAGGAGCTAAAACAGACCTAAAACGGAGCTAAAACGGAGGAAAAACCTAAAAAACGTACCAAGAATACATATCAGTCAGAAGAACGCTCAAGGAGGACAAGAAGCAGTCGAAAGACGGGGAGAAAAGCCCCTGTCGCGACTGAGATTTTCAGAATCTCAATCGCGACATACGAAAGCCGAACTCCGAAAAAATGAAGTCTTCAACTCGCCCCTTCACCCCCTGTCGCGACTGAGATTTTCAGAATCTCATATGAGACAGCGAAGAATTCTGCACAGTTTTCACATGTTTAAATCCAAGAAACGCGTATGTTCGTTTGGATAAAAGCGACCCTTCACCAGCGGACACGACCCTTCAATTACAACCCTTCACCAACTATAAATAAGTGATCCATTTCAAGAAATCAATGTTGGATTAGGTGGATTAAGGGTTATGAGAGTTGTTATGTTGAAGAAACTCTGACTCAGAAATGAGTCAGAAAGTTAGATTTCATTTCTATGTAAACAAACTTGTTGTACACAAGTTGTTATTAGATTAGTTATAAACACAGTAATATTAGTTTAGTTTCAAAGGTAGATCAGAGACAAGTTTTCATTCTGGTAGTGGACTGACCAGTCTCTATTCCGAAGATTCAGCGAGAAGAATTAACAGCTGAAGCGTATAGGGTCTGACAAACCTACGGAGTTTGAGGGAAAGATTGACAACCCGGATCTCAAAGTTTTTGTCGCAATGCTTTCCATGTTTCTACTTCTCTGTTAACTTGTGAAGATTCACATTTCATTAATGATATATTTATTTTATTCAATACATTCTTCCTGTTGTTACTTTGATATTGTTCTGACAAAATGATTTTCAAAATGATAAATTGGTGTTTTTATTAAAATGTTTTATTCCATCTATTTCATATAAGAACTTTGTTGAACACTTGACAGATTTAGTTTTTATGGATGATATGATCGCTGATCGCGGCTTATCAGGTATAAAATACTAATTTGATTAAGGTAGAAATCTGCTCCGAACCAGAGAGATTTCTACGGTTCAAAGCCTTTTAATTGAATAAATTCCTATATTATTACATGTCCATAATCTTACCAAAGTTAAAGTTGTTTTCTTTGCTTTATGAAAATAAGTTTTATACCTTCTATTTATTCCAATTACGGAAGTATCTGTCTTGTAATCAAAATCTCAAGACGGAATTGTTCTCTAAACTCAATATAATATTCTTATCTAATCCTAATTTACCCAAACCAATTCAATCAATTAAACGATTTTCTTTTGTTAAACCTAAACACGTGAATAAAACTGAATCAAATAAGGTTTTAGTTAAAAAGCGTTCCCTGTGGGTTCGATATCTTTTATTACTACAAGCGTATACCGTGCACTTGCGGAAATCGCTCAACACTACTTAATCTCAGATGAGTTCTAAATCAATTTTTAATTTGTTTTATATTATAATCTTATTTCTAATACAATTATTTAGATTGTATTTTAGTCGCGTCAAATGTTACAAATGTGAATATCTTATTGTTAAAAATCCATTTGTTCTTTGGAAAATTTTGGAAGAAAGATATGACCGCCAGAAGTTGGTTCTATTATCAAAAGCTCGTTATGACATGATGCAATTAAGATTGCAAGATTTTAAATCGATAACAAAATATAATTTAGTTTTTTCTAAGATTACATCTCAATTAAAATAGGTAGAGATGATGTTAGCAATGAAATCATGTTAAAGAATACTTTCTCTATTTTTCATGCATCTAATATGATCTTGCAGCAACACGGTTTTGATCACATGGACCTTAATGACCATGCAATATTTAGTCATTCACCATTAGATCTAGGTTTATTAGAATTCTAAGGTGGAGATTCAAAGCATCCTACGACTTAGATTTAATAAACCCAGATCTAACGGTGAATGACCAAATTCACTTGGTCATTAAGGTCCATGTGAATATTCCTGTGCAGCAGCAAAATCGAGAAAGGGGTTTTAAAAAGTACCCCGAGTTAATCTCATGTTTACTTGTAGCTAAACAAAATAATGAGCTGTTAATGAAAATTCATGTGTCTCGTCCTGCTGGATCTGCTCCATTGCCTAAAGCGAATGCAGTAATAAACCATTATAATCGTGGTCATGGCGGTGATAACATTCGTGGTAGAGGACGAGGGCGATGATGGATTAATTACTGTCATCATAATGGTACTAATAATAATATTTGTCACCACCATAAATGGAACTATAATATAGGTAAAAGAAAAACTATAAAGTCGTTCATGATCATTCTTCAAACATTATAAAAAAAACTCATATTATCAATGTGACATGAAAGGCCAATAGTCTCGTACCTGTCGTAGAGCTGATCACTTTGTCAATATTTATCAAGCCTACATTAAAAGGGAAGGAAAAATGTGGAAACAAATTTAATTGGTCAGGATGGTAATGTTGAGGCAAACCTGGTACATCATGATGATGATAATTTTAGAGATCTTGCAAATATTACTTAGATGCTTTAGATTTTTCCCAATAGCCATGAAAAGAAAACTAAAACAAGAAAAATAAGACCTTTATCATTATTATCTTATTTCCTTCTTTTACATATAATTTTTAGTAAGTGTATTATTTTTATTAAGTGCGTTATTTTATTTTCCTATTTCTCTCAAATAAGTTTTACGTATTTAAGTATTTATCTATTTGCAAACTTGGTACATGGATTAATTATTGTTAACATAGTGGTACTAATAAATGAAGGCTTCAATGGAGAAGATAAAACGATTTCTCAAACCTTTAAAGATGGGTAATGAACCCAAATCTATCAATAAATAAAGGGTGTTGTTAAACATAGCCTCAATTTTCCACCCCTAGCCCCGTGAAAGGACGAAAATACCCTTAGAGCTTTTGGGGTGGGAAATGTAGGCTTTTTTCCTCTTCCGGCACGCGGGTGTGAGGTAATCAGGCCTCACCTTGTGGTGAGGCGTGTGTATATCACGCCTCACCACAAGGTGGGTGACGCGTGATAGCCTTGTTGGTCAGGGGGGGGTTAGGAACTAATATAACTTTTTCGTAATTTGATTAAGCTGACTTAATTTATTTTCTTGAGTTAGTCAACTCAGCTTTGGTCAGCACGGCCGATTATAGTGTAAGACAGCTTTAGTCAGATGTTGACTAAAACAACTTTACGTATGAGTTGGGAATTGACACTGTTGTGGTCAGCTTCCAACTCAGCACTCTTATTTACTCAGTGTCAGTTTAAGCAATTTTATATGCTGAGTAAATATGACAAGCAACACATACAGATAAATATGTATATTGAGAGAGAGTTAGAAATTACTCAGTACGACTTATCCTGGTTCGGCCTCTCCGCCTACGTCCAGTCCCCAGAATCCCTCCGGGCTTTTTAAATCCAATACTGAGCTCTTTAAAGGTAGAGCACAAACCGTTTACAAGGCAGTTGAATATGCAAGAGTACCTTCCTCTATTCGTCTACTCAACTCCTACTAAGTGCTATAACCGAACACTTAGATTTTTCTACCACTGAGTATTTACAACCAAACACTCAGCACAACACTCTCAATTTACAATTGATACAAATTGTTCTTTTCGAATGAAGAACACTTTAGATGATTACAAAAATCACTCTAGCTTTTACACAAGGATAGAAAGTTGGTGTAAGATCTCTTTTTGTTTTGAAGTGCTTTTCTTGCTTGTATTTTTCTCTCTTGTATTTTCTGTGATTCGACAATGATCCAAGAGGTATGCTTGTCCCTTTATAGTTGCAATCTGAGGATCAAATCATTTGAATTTGATTTGTCCGTTGAATCCAAAACGGCTCTTTTGGGAGACAAGGTTCTGGTCAGCTTCAGGCTTGCAGGCCAATCCTATCGTCTGATTTCCTCAGATGCCAGGCTTGTCCTTTTCTTGCAGTTTTATCTTCTTGTACAGGTTTCGTCTTTTAGCTAACGGATGTTTGACCTATGCATCTCGAAATCATTTCTGTGCATAATTCTGTGGTTCCTATTATTGGTTCAGACAGTTGTCGGACTTGTCTTTTAGTTAACGGATCATTGGTGTTGTCCTGAAGATCACTCGGCATGACTTTGTTACTTGTCTCTTGATTATTGCCAATTCAGATACTGAGTTCTCTTGTACTCAGCTTCCATGGTCAGCTTCGTTCTGCAAGACATAGTTCTTAAGAAGTCTTTTCTACTTTTGATACTGAGTTCCGTTCCACTCAGCTTCTTGATTTTTAAGCTTCTGTTCTGAAGATGACTTGTCTTTTCTTACGCTAAGTTCCACTCTACTCAGCTTGTGCCGTGATATCATGCTGACTTTGTCCTGTCTTTACTTTTTGATATATACATATATACTTAACATTGAACAAACACATTAGTACAATTAAATCAAAACACTTAAATTTAATTGTCTCTTAATCATGAATTATTTTGTCAAATCAAAATCTCGTGGAAAGGTGTTTCAACAAGCCTCACGTCTCACCTTGTGGTGAGGCATGATTATCTCACGCCCGCGTGGCTGGGAGGGGGAATTTTTTTTACGGATTATACGGTTTATTACGGAATGGACGGTTTATTGCGGATTACTCGAATTAACCTTTTACAAATAAGATTTTACTCGGATTAACCTTTTAGAAATAAAAATTAACAAAATAAACACTAAAATTAATTAATAAACATAAAATAGTACATATAATCTCAAAAGTGTTAAAATGTGAGGCTATACAATAAGTTCTAGTAAATAAAAACAGATATCAGTTCGCTCGGCGCCACGCGTCCATAAACTCATCCATCTCTCTCCTAATAAGTGGAGCCTCCTCATCATGTCGACCGGCGGCCGATCGCTGAGTGATACGCCACAACCAGCTAACCCACTACAGAAAATAAATATTAAAAAACAAACATATGTAAACTAATAATAAATAATAATAAACTTACATATTCGCTGTTGGAGCGAGCAAGCTGGACCGGTCCATCCTGTGGGGCATGAAGTGTTGGAAATTAGGCTAAGGTATAGCAGCGGAAATATAAAATTTTTAACCTATTTTCATTTAACCACAAGATCCGTTAACCGTTATTTCATATAAAGAAGGATAAGAAGAATTACCTTTTAGAAGTTCTATCTACCGTTGCAAACGAAGTGCCCACAACTTCAAAAGAGATAGAAACTGTCTACCAATCTTCCCCTATCCGAAACAGACCTTACAGACGTCCGAACGACAATCCCTTCGGTGGAAATGTGGAAGAATATGTCTAGAAGCTCCTGTCCAAAAATCGTGACGATCCGACGGTTCAATCTCCGGGAATCCGCGAAATCGTGAACTGACCTGATGTAGGAGTAGTAAAAAGAATTTCTCCCTTTTGTTTGTTTTTCTTCCTCGAGTTCCCAAATACGAAATAAAACACGGGAAGATTAATTTAGTATCAACCATTGAATAGCAACCAAAGTAGATTGCCTCTAACTAATCAACACAAGATCAAGGATAAAAGAAATAGATGAAAATTAATTGATCAAACGAAGCCGTAGAGAAATCTCATCCTCGAACTAGGGGTGTCGAATTTTCTCTCTCTTGGACTAGGTGAATTTTGAAAATCACAAGTAGGGTATGGCTTGCTTGGATTTCGAAAATCTCAAGGGAAGGGGTATTTATAATCTCTTGTATCTAATCCCTAGTTAGATAGAATTAGGTTACTGAATAGGAATTCCATTCGGAATAGAATTCCTAATTATTATCTCACTATATATCTAATATATTAAGGATAATAATAATAACCTTATTGGATAATAATAGGAGTATATTAATCTAATTAAAACTCATAACTTAATTATCTCTTAATTAATTTAATTCATATTCCTAATCTAATTAGGATTAACAAAATCAAATTAATTATTCATGTATATCACTACATGAATTTCGACCCCCTTATATCCATGGGCCTTATTGGGCTCAATTGGGCTTCTATCAATTAATTAACATCTATCTCTCTTTTAGGTTCCAAGTCTTATGTGTGATCCATTAGGTTCTTATTGCTTCTAGTCGTATGCAACGTTATTAAATTAATTTTCAAAGAATTATATTTAATCTTTGCATAACGGAATGATGTACAGAGTATGTGATTAGCAAGTCCGTAATCATTCCCCCAGAGCTATAAGAAGACAGGTTGATTTTGTCGTTAACCTTTCCGTATTAGTTACAGTATAATTCGATCCTTTATCAACTACATCCTTGAACTGAATCTTATGACTATGGGTGATGTCAAGTCACATATAGCGAGATGTTCGTTTTACTTGTACAGGCCGAGTCAACTCAAAAAGATAGGTTAAGTGAAATCTGTATTTCTTACTCTTAAGCTATCACCTTGCAAGGATTTAGAGTCGAGTCTTCCACAAGCGATCCATGGATGTATCTCCCATTTATCGGGAGTGATAAATGCTCAATCCAATATATAACGACTCCGCAATTACTTCCTATGATACCCAACGTCTACTGTTCATACCCTAGAGTCAAAGCATCACATTCCGTAATCCAAAATACCAATTAATATTCCTTTGAGTCTGAGGATTAGTTATACATATTAATACCAATGAGATGAACATGTGACAAGGATGAATCTACCCATCCTGTTATCTCAAATCGGATCCCCAATCCTAATGAACAACGTTTCATCGGATCTATGTAACTGTCCAGATATCTGTATATATGAAGCTTGTGAGATCAGCTTTCTGTCGGACAGAAGACATTGTTACATATAAGTCTCAACAGTGATATGTCAATCCCAAACATATCACTTGACTTGGGGTGGTTTTAAGTTTATCAGTTTACTATAAAGTTTTGTCTCACTTCATGCTTGTATGAACACTTTATAATCACTTTAAATAAACTTACGGATTTCCTTTTATTAGACTTTATTTAGTGCTTAAAAGGGATTGCCTTTATATAGTTATAAAAAACATATATCTCATTAAACAAATGATATAAAGAACAATTCATTTACATTAAGTTTGTATCCTAGAACAATTGTGTAACATCCCCAAAACCCTAACATATGAGTCTTCCCACATTCATATATATTTTCATGATTGAATACATACATTTTAGATTCATCTCATTGTCAGTAGAAGTTTTGTATGCATAATGCGATTATCGTGCGATTAGTAGGCGATTAGTGTGTCGTTAAGATGTAACGATTGGTTAATTGAGTTAGGACTTAAATGAATGAATTCATGAATTCATATGTCCTAAATTGATTAACTTACATTTGTGGAGGGCTGGATTGGAGGTTTGTGAGCAAGCACGAGGTGTCACTCAAGTAAGACAAAGTATGCCTCTTTGTTTTAACAATGATTGATACAACTCATTTCTCCTCATTTCCAGCCACAATTTCGACCAAAACTTCAGCAAACCTTCCTTTGATATACCCTAACATCCTCCAAACAAAACTCTTCCAATTTCTTCCATTTTCAAGCCAAACAAGTCAAGTTAGGAAGCATACTAGGTGATAGACACAAGTTGAAGGTTAGTATGATGTTTTAGCTTGTTTTCTATGAGTTGGAGATTCTGAAAAAACCTAGGTATGATCATAGGATTTGTTGTGGATGAGTTGTGATTGAGCTTGTTGAGTTTTGGTGTTGTTTTCATTGGTTTTAGGCTGTCCAAATGAAAGATATGTATCAAGTGCCCTAAACAGAAATCTAGGGTACTGCTTTCAGTCATTTTGGAGCCTATGTGTAATATGTTTATTGAGTAGGCAGCTCACCCCTTGCCAACAGATTTTACAGGTTAGGTGGAGTTCTTCTTGCTTAAGGTCGCACTAGCAGTGTCAGTCCATTCTCATCTAGGCATTTTGGAGTCTTGTGAATGTACTTTTGTTTTGTAAATCCTCTGTGTAGGATAATGACTTAAACGTGTATTGTAAATTATAAATGCTTTCTCTTATGTATAATATGTAAAATTTATATGAGATTGAAGTTTATATGATTGAGAATTGAAAACATGTCTATGACTGATATTGTGTGAGATATCATGTGATCCAAATGAGGGGGTTACAAATTGTCTATAGGACACTAAACCCCAACATGAAGGAGATGAGGATGTGAATATCGCATGTACCAGTCCATGTATGCCGCATCACAAGCAGTGGGATCGTATCCAACTGGCCGGCATCTCCTCCGATCAATGCCCCGAGCCGATGGAAATCTCTGCCAGGTATCATCAACTGTGACAGATGAATGTGTGAGCCTCTACGATAAAGACTTCTATGGCCGTATTGCAGTATCAGGTCTAATACGCTCAGTCGGGATAGGCTGAGTATATCCGACATGACGTAAGATTCGGTCAAGCATATACGGCTCAACAATGTCTCTACACCGTATCCAACCGGCGTAGGACACTCGAAGCTGATCATCATCAGCGACAGGACCATAAGGCAACCACGTCACCTACAAAAAATAATACTCAATAATAAATAATAGGGTAAATTCCAAAAACAACTCATGTGGTTTCATGGATTTCAAAAAAAAAAACCTTGTGGTTTGTTTTTACAAAAAAAAGGACCGTGTTATACGCTGTTACCCAAAAAATGGAAAATGGCTTAACAATGTTAAAAGTGATGACGTGGCAAAGGGTAAAACGGGAAAACCATTTTTTTATTTTTTGTTTTTCTTTCTCTCTCTCTTCTTCTTCTTCGTGACATTTTTTTTTCTTTTTCTTTTTCTTCTTCTTCTTCTTCCTCCTCTCTTCTCTTCTTCTTCTTTTTTCCTTCTTTTTTTTAAATTCGGATTCCAGAATTTCTGGAAATTTCCAACAGAATTCTAGAAATTTCCAGATTTCTAGAATTCTGGAAATTTCCAAAAATCTGGAAAATTCTGGAAATTTCTAGATTTTTTGGAAATTTCCAGAAATCTAGAAATTTCAGAAATTTTAGAAATTTCTAGAATTCTGGAATCAGAATTTCAAAAAAAATAGAAGAGGGCAAGAAGAAGAAGAAGAAGAGAGAGAGAAGGAAAAATAAAAAAATTAATTTTTCCCGTTTTACCCTTTGCCACGTCATCCAATTTAACGGTGTTAAGCCATTTTTTTGTTTTTCGGGTAACGGCGTATAACACGGTCCTTTTTTTTTTTGTAAAACCAAAGCACATAGATTTTTTTGAAATCCATGAAACCACAGAGGCTATTTTTGGAATTTACCCTAAATAATAATATACTATAAATAATACTTAAATTAAAATTAAAATTAAAAATATAAGTAATACTAAAATTATAAATAAAACTATAAGTAATACTAAAATTATAAATAAAACTATAAGTAATATTTAAATTTTATAAAATACCTCGGCTGCCGTCATGTGGTCCAACTGTGCACGCATGGTCTCGAGTCGGGCGGCCGTCCTGCCTGGAACCCCGACCTCCCATTTGCATGTCCGGGGATGGTCAGCTGGGATCTAGAGTGGTAGTCGATGCGGTTAGAACATCGAAAAATACTCATATATCCACGCCTGTAGTAGGGTTAAACATCCGTAAATACTAGAGCAGTCTCCTCTGCTCGCTATCCCCAGCTGCCGATATAATGTGGCAAGTGTAGCAGACCTCCAAGAAAGTCCAGCTGCCCCTCTGACACCACCGTGAACCTCAACTAGATGGGGCGGCCTGATCCTATCGCCACTCTTACCGACAAACAAGGTGGATCCGAGCATAAGCCACATCCACGCCGTGGCTCGAGTCACGTCATCCCTACCCTCGTGGGTAAGTTTGTGTACAACATCAACAAAAACACCTCCACCACTCTAGTATTTTCGGACTAGCGACAACAACTCCTCCTGATTGACCCCAAACATCATCATGCACATGGCATGTAGCCGCCCAGTACTGTATGAATCGGAGACCATCACACCGTCGATCGGATAGGCAGAATCTACCATACATCATGTAGTAGAATAGTCATCTCCCCGAACGGCATGTGGAAGGAGTTCGTATCGGGCTGCCACCGCTCCATGAACGCAGATATCAACGAGGTGTCGAGGTTCTTGAACATGGTGTATGGAAGGTGAGACAACCCAGTCCTCTCGACCATATCCCGCAGCTGTAAAATGACACATATACAATTACTGAATGTTTTTGAGGTTTAGGGTTAAAAATAATAATTAAAATAATTTTTTGACTAAATTAGTCTTACCTCAGGTGTCACACCACGTAACCACACCCCCAAATTCTGACATGCTAATGCTCTGTTGTAGCATGTCAGATACGATCGAAGCTCCCATCCCAGCATCCGTGAGGCAACATGTCCTAGAAAACTAGGAATCACGGAACCATTAATGGGGCTACCATCCACCGGCCTAGAAACAATCCAGTTGCGATCCTCATTAGCTTTGGGACGTTTGCTGGTCCCTGAAATAAATAATACTAAAAATTTAAATAATACTAAATTTTTTAATACCATACTAAAAATTTAAATACTATACTAAAATTAAAAAAATACTATACTAAAATTATAAATACTATACTAGAAATTTAAATAATACTAAAATTATAAATACTATACTATACTAAAATTATACATACTATACTAAAATTATACATACTATACTAAAAATTTAAATAATGCTAAAACTATAAATAATACCTGTACTCATAAAGCGACCACCTCTGCGTTGTTTGCTCGGCTGCACATCGCCACCCTCACCCTCACCCTCACCATCACCATCACCACTAGATACCGGTTGCCGCTGTACCTCAGCTACCTCCTGGAAATACTCATCCACAATATCAAGATCAGGATCTCGGTCATCAGAATAATCCACCTCAACCTCCGCTCCCCCAATCTCGGGCTGATCCAACATAGCCTGCTCAATCGAAGCCCCTCGCACCTACTGCGTCGCAGCCCCTCGCCGTCTACGACCTGATACATCAATACCACGCAGTCTCGTATGACGTGGTGTATCCTCCTCCACATCCATATCTAGACGACGAGCTGATGATGGGATAGATTTCCCCGCGACAGTCTCCCGCTCCGTCTACACATAAAAAATTAAACGAAATTAAATTAAAAACAAATATAATTTACAACAACTAAATTTACCTATACAATTTACAACATAAAAAAATAATTAAAATTAAATTAAAAAAGAATATAATTTACAACATAAAAATTTAACTAAAATTAAATTAAAAAAAATAATTTACAACATAAAAATTTAACTAAAATTAAATTAAACAAAAATATAGGGTAAATTTCATCTATGGTGTACAAACTTTACCTTAAATCACACTTTGGTGTACAGACTCAATTTGTCACACTAATATATACGTACTTAGAGGTGACCTCCCACTGTGGTATATGGCCGGTTAAAATGACCGGTCAACGCTCAGTCAACGCTCCACCTCAGCTTTGACCGGTCAAAAAGTAAAAAAATAATTCAACCACTAATATAAAATTACTGTTATACTATCTCCTTCTTTCTTCTTCCTTTCCCTTTCCTCTCTCCTCTCTCTTTCTCCCTCTAACCTCTCTCTCTTCAAGATTATCTCACCTAATTACCAACCTTTGAGCCTCAGACTTCCCTTGATCCAATTATTATTCTAGCTTTATTTATTTATTATTTCATCACAATTTATTTTTCTGATATTTATTTTTTCTATTTGGCCAATAATTCTGTAGCATCCATCCACTAATCAGTAGAGGATACGACTACAAGATTCCGATTCTTTAAGCAATCCAGCACTATCAGTAGTCATCAAGTCGAGAAACTCAGGAGATTGAGTGGTCTCCAAATGGCGTACTTATTATTATAGTTCAGATTATTGTTTCGCTCGAAAACCGGGCTGATGAATACTTAGTATTATAGTTCTACCTCTTTTCTCTGCCATTTCCTTAAGCATATCAATAATCTGTAAAGCATAAGTGCTATCAAGACCAGATATTGGCTCATCAAGAATCAAAACTTTAGGCTCATGTATGACTTCAACTCCAATGGAAACACGCCGCCTTTCACCACCGGAAATACCTCCAACCCTTTCGTCTCCTACACGAGTGGTGGCTACATGGTGAAGGCCTAGTTCTTAAATCAAGGAGTTGACCCTTGGTTTGAGGTGAGCTTGAGGAAGCCTGAGGCGAAATCTGGCACTAAACATGAGAGTTTCTTCAACTGTAAGAAGAGGGAAGAGAGTATCTTTTTGAGTTACATAACCTAAAATCTTGTTGAATTGAGAATTATGGTTGACTAGAATGGAACCATTTTGGGGAGTGAGTTTTCCAGATAAGACTTCAAGTAAGGATGATTTACCAGCTCCACTTGGACCAACAATGGCAAGGATTTCCCATAGTTTTGCTTTCCAATTTACATCTTTTAGAACATGCTTTACAGATCCTTTTTGATGTTTGAGCAGCAGATAATCTTGAAGAGAGAGAGAGGGGTTAGAGAGAGAAGGGGAGAGGAAAGGAAGAAGAAAGAATGAGAGAGTATAATAGTAATTTTATATTAGTGGTTGAATTTTTTTTTACTTTTTGACCGGTCAAAGCTGAGGTGGCGCATTGACTGAGCGTTGACCGGTCATTTTAACCGGTCATATACCACAGTGGGAGGTCACCCCTAAGTACGTATATATTAGTGTGACAAATTGAAGTCTGTACACCAAAGTGTGATTTAGGGTAAAGTTTGTACACCATAGATGAAATTTACCCCAAAAATATAATTTACAACAACTAAATTTACGTATAATTAACATTATACAATTTACAACATAAAAATTTAAACAAAATAAAATTAAACAAAACAAAATTTACAACAACTAAATTTAACTATAATTAAACAAAATAAAATTTACATACATGCAAATTAAATTAATTTAAACAATTAACAATTATTAAAATAACAATTATAACATATAAATTATAATCAAATTAATTTAAACAAATAACAAACAATTAACTTAAATTAAATTTATTTTAAAAAATTAAAAAAAGCCCCAAATAGAGACGGGCGTGAGCCCATCACGCCGCACCACATGTGCGGGCGTGATAGCCTCATGCCCTTACCTATGGTGCGGCGTATGAACATCACGCCGCATCAAAGGTGCGTGCATGAGGCTATCACGCCCGCACCTGTGGTGTGGCGTGATGTTCATACGCCGCACCTATGGTGCGGGCGTGATTGGCTCACGTCCCACCCCGATTCCGCAAATTTCTCCCAAAAACAAACAGATTCAGAAACGAAGTAAAAATCGATAAAATAAAACCGTAAATCGTACCATTAGTGCTTTGCCTTTACTGCCCCTCTCACGATCCATGCTTTGGTTGAGAAATTAGTCCGGATTTGATCGAATAGAGTTTAGGGTGTTTGAGAGGTTTTGGGATTTTTGCAACTTTAGCCAAAGGGTATTTCGGTCTATTCACAGGGCTAGGGGTGGGAAAGTGTGGCTATGTATAGTAATTCACTAAATAAATCAACAGATTTAGGCTTACCTCTTGTAGCGCAGATCCGTCGAATAGTAGTGGAAGTAATCAACATTGGCTCTGTATCACCAATCTAGCAGGTTACTATACCAAAAGAGCAATCTTTGTTGTTCCACGAACTAAGAACGCTACCCGAGAACAGAAGGGGGCAACGGCTAGGGAGGGGGAACAGAGTGAAATTTTTCTTGTGCAATATCTCTGATTATTGTGAAAAATTAATTGAATTGCAATAAACATATACGTTTAGCTGTGGTAAGAACCTGATGGGTCACACATTAAAAATATAAGACGAAGATTAAAACGGTAATTTGGAAATTGTTTTTGAACGACGCATTTTGAATGTTTCATAGTTTTGAGAGAGTTGAATTTAATACGTGTGTACATTAATTTAGATTAATATATTATATAGACAATTAATTCTGCCTAAATTAATATCAGCCCCTTTAAGATTTAATCCTTAAAAAAATTGTTTTGAATTTCTTAAAGATAATTAATAAATTATCTTTTATTATTAGTATATATTAGATATAAAAGATAATAAAGATATTTATCTAATTATATTTAAATTAGATATTATCTTCTAGTTAAATTCTAATTAATTAATTGTTAATTAGTAAATTAGAGTTAGGAGTAAATTAAACTCTTCTAACCTATTCTACGGGGGAAGACTAGTGTAAAAAAAGGGGGCTACATTTTGTTTTAGTTAAGCCGGACAAAATATTGATAGTAACTTAACACAAAAATATTCCAAATATTTTATCGAATTAAAAAATATTAATCTCTAATCCTATTAAAAATTAAAAAATATATATTTTTAAACTAATTGATATACAATTGGTGCAGAGTACTATTTATAAAATTGCTCTTGATTATCTTTGCACCATATCTTTTTTTTTTTTTTGTACTCCACCACCTCCTATTACAATTGCAATCTTGCTCCTTTTTTTTCCTGATGCAACACCACTAACATGATGAAGAAAGGGGCAATTGCAACTTCAATAGCTTAATTATCAGGTTCCGTACATTTGAAACTTTAAAAGTGTATGTTCAATGAAGTGAATATAGAGTTGCTTTTACATTTTGTATGTTTTAGCATAATTGGTTTTTTTTTATAAAGCAAAGTTGTTCGTATCAATTGTATTCAAATGATTTTTTAGAGTAGGATGATTTTATTATTGTTTAACTTTCTTGAGAATCAATTGGAAACATATTGTTAACATGAAGTAATTGAGATATGGGGTTCTCTGGCTGCCTTCTTGTCGAGTGCTCCTCTTGTGTTGGGATCGATCCTTGGGAACACTTTGACGTCCAAGTTAGTAGAGTCAAAGGGAGAGTATGTAACTAGAGAGAGAGAGAGTAAGTGAGAGAAAAAGAGATAATGCCCTTTACTTATGGGGTTGGTTGCCTTATCTATAGGCCTTTAAGTGTGGATCGGGTTTGGGCCGAACCTTTACCATTTCTAGTAGGCCTAGCCTGCTACTTGGTAGGTTCGACCCATATGCCTTATTAATTAGTCTCCTCCTTCAGCCGGGTGTTCCAAACCATTGTATGTGAGGTTGTCGGATGGCAGATTGGGTGTGGTGATTGCGGGGTGCTAGAAAGAATTATATATGAGGTCGTCGGGGTGTTAGTAGAGAGCTTTAGTGAGTGGATGCTAACTGCATGGCATTTGAGGGGTTACTTCTTGATCCTTGAGCATAATGATGACCTGATGGAAATTTATGGTATGTTCATGGCTTGGTGGCCGCATATGTGACAAGTGTCGAGCCTTTGACCATCACGTCTTGGTTCCGTTTGGCCTGTCTGTTGGCCTTTATAAATAGTTTCAATTTTTTGGGGGTGTAGAAACTTTTGGCAAAAAAATTTATGCTTCCTTCCAACTTTTAAGGGTTCTTATTGCTTAGCTGCTAAATTTATGTAAGACCATTGAGGCTTGTGCTGAGGGAGTGGAGGATATGTAGAGCGTAAGGTAACCTTGTGTGAAAAAAGCGTCGGTGGTAAAATGCTTTAATTTGGAGAATTTGTAAAGATGCGACCCCTACGACTTACAATTTAATGTGTTAATATTGATTAGTTGTGTTGTTTATACGAAAGAGGGTTGTAATCTAGCGTTCATATTTTTTTATAAATATCCTTTCGCCACAACAGTTTGGAACTGCTCTTTGTTGAGGATAATTTCAAATTTTATAGGGAGTCATTTGTTGTCTGGTTAGAGTTTGTGTTTAATGTATTAACTGAAGAGCAATGTTGTGTATGGGCTTCAATTGTGTAGGGTATTTAGTGTTGTAAGAATGAGGTGGTGTGGAAGGACCGGAGCACTGTTGTTACTGTTGTCTTTCGTTCGTTTGGCTTGTGTTGAGCTTAAGGACTGGCAAGATGCATAATTATTGGAAAATAATGTCTGCAGGATGCTTGGTTTTCACAGTGGAGACCCTAGGAGTGTTGTTTTGTCTAAACATCCCATTGGTAAGCTCAAAGTAAACACAGAAGCTTCAATTATTTCTAGGCCTGACTGGTTAGGCATTGGTGTTGTTCTTAAGGACATTGCCGATCACTTGTGTGGTGCGTTTCCAAAACGTATTGCTGGAAACTTTTCAATTAGGGAAGTTGAAGTGTTATCGCCATGTTATATAGAGTCTTAGAGTCTAGCTTGGCCCTATTTATATGATTTTCTCATTATTTTACTCTGATTTATAATGACTTCTGCCTCATCTTGGTCTGATAAGAGTTTCGAGTTATTTCAGGTACAATCGAGCCTTAAAAGGAGCAAAAATGACAAAATAGAGCAACCAACTCAGCAAGCTGCAACACTAACTCGACGAGGAGCAATGGTTCAAAGTCAACCAAGGATAAAGAAGTCAACCTTTGAAAACCACGAAAAACCTAGGTAGCTCAATGAGTTAGACACAGTAGCTCGGTGAGCTACGGCAGAAGAAGGAATTGATTCCTATCGAAACTCTATTCCGGAAGATCTGGTCTTATCCGACTCTATCCACTCTTTTCCGATCGAAAAGAGGCTAAAAGACCTAATCAAACTAGAGTACGACCAAGAGCATTATAAATAGGGGATTTGTTCATTGTAATAGTATTAATTGAGTTCCTAGATTAGTTTATAATTCAGTTATACTTCCGTTTACATTCCATTCAGTTTATATTTCGTTCCATTCATCAAGAAGTAAACGTCGTTTATATTTCGTTCCATTCATCAAGAAGTAAACGTCGATTTGTCTTTCATCCCTATCTATTTAATTTACGTTGTTATATTTAAGTTTCTCTTCATCTCAACTCTATCCCGTCTTATCACCTTGAATTAACAACCCAATTCGATAGACATGTGTTTGATCTCAGTCTATCTTAAAATGCCTCTGTGTTTTAGCTCGAACATGAGCTAAACCACCTTAGGCTAGGATGTCGATGGACCATGTTTGACGGGTATGGGTCGTTAATGAGTGTATATATTGTGTTGTAGGAAGTATAACGAGAGAATTAGTTAAAAAGCTACTTACTCATCTCGAACTAAGAAACCTAACCAAGTAATTAGTAAGAGAGGTTGCATTGTAAAGCCTAATCAAGTAAACTGCTCATCAGAGTAATTTAACTATTTCTATACCTTAACAGGATAGTGCGGCTTTGTAGTCTAGGTTACACCTTAGCTTTAGCTTTCAACGTAATTAATGCTTCCTAGCACATTTAGGGATTTTGTCTAACCAAGCATCGACCTAAGGGTGTTAGGAGTAGAGTTAATAGTTATAGAGTAGAATTATTATGTTTATAAGGAAAGTTTCTCGAGGTATCTTCGTTACACACAACATACATAAATTAATCCATATAGGTCAACACGGGGATCCAAAATCTTACCATTTCTCACTCATACATAGGCAACCGAATATTACTCCTTTGCTTTCTAGTTTAATTTAGTAATTACAGTGACAAAACTCAATCAAATGGGGTCAAACGGGTAGAGTGGAAACTAGTCTATGTGGGGTCGATACTTTTCGCAAGAACATTTACTACTTGGTACCACAAAGTTCACTTGCTCTTAATCGACATATAGGTTTTGTTGCCTATCAAGTTTTGGTGCGCTGTCAGCAGTGGAGTATATTCATCAAGCATGATTCAATTATAGAAGATTGTAAAAATCTTATTTTTGGTATCAATAACATTTCTTACTAATAAGATGACTCACGCTTTAGTTTCTCATTCATTGTCACAATTTGTGAAGTGAGATACCATTCTTTTTAATACAATCCACACCCCCATTCACATAATTATATATAAGTACCAATAACCCCAAATAAGCCTTCATGCCTTGATACTTTTATGTAAATCTCCCATGTTTGTTATATTTTGCAAATTGTTCAAAGCTTTAGAAAAAGGTTTCTTTTATTTCGAATAATTCACCTTTGATTTTCTTTGTCGAAATAAATCAAAAGAATTAAAAATAAGCTTACAACTGGAATATGATTAAAAATGAATTGAAAGAAACCTTCTGTTATTAATTATTTGGGAAGAGAGGAGCACACAACACAAGCTGTGTTGGTGACAACTTGTAGTATAAAATTACAATGTATTATCATTTGTCTCTAGCGACTGATTTAGGAAGTTGAGCATATATTGAGCACTCCAAACACCAATTCTAGATCGTGGCTACGATCATGGTGAAATTGAGCATCCATAGAGCTCTTCAAACACGGATTCTGCAAATGATCATTGTGCAATTGAGCATTTATAGAGAGACCACTCCAAACACCGGATTTAGATCTGTCGCTATTTGTATCTACACAAAATCATTGATTGTGTAATTGAGCATCCATAATAAGAGCACTCCAAACATTGATTCTAGATCGTCGTTGTTTGTCTCCACATGATTATGGTGAAATTGAGTATTCATAGAGCATTTTAAACACCGATCCTTCATATGATCATTGTGCAATTGAGCATTCATAGAGCAATCCAAATAGCGGTTTTAGATCCGTTGCTATTTGTATTTTGCTGCTTTTGCTCTGTCCTCTTACTCGCAGCAAGACCTCTTCTCGCAATGGCCATCCTTTCTTTGATTTGATCTTGGATTTTGGAGGAGAATCTCATAACACCTGTTCTAGATCCGTCGCTATTTGTCTCCACACAGAGTCATTGTGCAAGCACCCATGGACCACTTCAAACGCCCATTCTAGATCCGTGTCTCGACACTAAATCATTGTGCGTCGTCAGCCAAAATAGATGCATAAAGGATTTGCGCATTCCATTCCAGCATCCAGAATGAATTGCGATGTGAGATTCTTCTTCTAAGGTCTTCGTTGATCCATGGATCTCAAAATAAAACCTGTGCAAAAACACACAATCTGATCAGATTCAGATGTTTTTTGATACATTAATTAACGATACTTTGATTTTCAATTACCTTAGACTAGTTATAGTTAATCAATGGTGAATTAGGGCTCCTCAATCAATTAAAAGCCGCCGCAAAGGATGAATCGGGAAGCAGGAAAGAGGAGACCTGAGAAACAAAAAAGACAAATCGTAATCAAATAGTGAGAAAAAAAAGTAACTGGCTTCCATTTGATCTCAACACTAGAGCTCTTCATTCTCTTTCCGCTATGCGGCTCTTTCGACAAATCGAAACTCGATCCCTTCATTCTCAGCTCTTGAATACATCTGCTTACTGCTCTATTGTCATTTCTTTCCCTCTGTAATTGACTCCAAACCTTCCAATACATCATAGATTTCATCTGTACTAACACCACAAACACCGCGGATCCAACCGCCGATATTATCGACGGCATCCACCATTTTCTGCAGGTAGTGTGCTCCTCTGTGCTGTTAACTGAAGACGTAAACAAGAGAGTCAAAAAGATTCCATGAAACATTACGAAGAAACAACAGATTTCAAATAATTCGCTTTTGATCGAATTCATTCTGTTTTCTTTAATTGCGATTCTCCGGCCGAATAGATCCTCTTCTCTTTGCCATAGCTTTAAGAGAAGGAGATGGCCTGGACTGTTGGAGATTTCTGATAATGGATGGTTTTGAATTGCACAGATTAGTTTCTGTTGTTGGTGCTCTTCATCTACAGGGATTTCTACTATGTGAGCATCTTTCAATTCAGCCATTTTTGCAGATCTAAAATCAAAATGAAAATTATCGCAAAAGAATTGAAAAGAAAAAAGAAGAAACAGTGATTAACTGATAATGAAACAAAAATAATAATAATAACTCAGAGAACAAAGAAAGTAAGCTTGAGATTGCAGATTGATCAGAAAGATAGAGATTAGAGATTGAGAAAGTGAGAGAGAACGAAGGAGTTTCAGATATTTAAACTGTTGGAATTCATAAGTCACAACGGTTATAATTCAACCCTCCAACGGTCAGATTTCTTTCCTTTTCCGTTTTCACTTTTAAGCGTTTTGATCTCTGTGGGCTTGGTTTGGGTTCGGCCCATGGTATTTCCAAGTGTTATCATTAAACATTACGGTGTCGTTTTATCATTTTACAGCCGTCCTCTTTGTTCTGACCTGTGAATTCTTGAAATTCGTCCGCCGTTCCAAAGGGTGGGAAAGAAGGCATGAATTTGGAATTTGAAGGAAGGACCAAAGCATCGAAATCCATCATCTCTTTCTGTTCTAGGTAACTTCGGATTCAAATTTCTGACTTTAAATTTCTTATATATGTTCTTTAATATGCTTGCTGCAAGTTTGGGTGCTTGAGAGAAGTTTTCACCATTAGATCTTCTTCACAATATGGGTTTTGGGGAAAAAAAAATACGTGGGGGTTATGAGATAGGTCTGGGGAGATTCCGGCCTTTCAATTTGGTGGATTTAGACCAAAAGGACAAGTGTTGAAATCAATTTGAAACTTTGAGGGATTTTATGTTAGGAACTGAAGAGCTATGGCTTTAATGTTACAATATATTTGAAGTTGGAGGACTATGTGTGCTATTAAATTAACCCTTGATGCTGAGTATGGAAGAAATAGTTATTTAGGAAATGCAGCTAGAAATATCAAATTGCCCTATGGAATTTGGATATTTATTAGTGTCCTATAACATGACCAAGTGTTGATATCAATGTGAAATACAGAGACTTTGCAAGGTTTTGGTTGAATTAACTGATGAAATTGTAATTTTCATTGCAACAGGTTTTGTTTCTTTTCTTTGTTGCATAAAGGCAAACTGATGTTTATGCTTTCCGGTCAATTAGAGGTCTTTTTTATTGAACGATGAGAAGGTAAAACAACCATGTCTAGTGTGATTGTACTAAGCTCATCTATTACATTGTCACAAATCATTCATTTTTTCTCAGGTATAAGTTGGCTGCAAATGCAAACTGTTAAATCAATCTCCGGTCTCGCACCTTTCCTTTCATACAGATTTGTCATCAAAGCTAAAGAGCCTTCTTTCATTTTCGAAAGATTTTCCTTTTGTTCTTCACTTGCCAACAGCTCAACATCCTCAAATCCTGCCCTTTACCATTACCTGATAGAGACCTTAAAATTTTCTGAAACTCAAGCTCTCAACGTCTCTAACCGGTTCTCTCACGTCAAATCTATTGAAACCCCCGAGTCTGTCCTCCAGTTTTTTCAGAACCTTGGTTTTTCCAGTTCTCATATACAGACTGCTGTCCGTCTTACGCCCCAAATTCTTTTTGCAAGAATTGACAGGTGCCTTAACCCTAAAATTAAGGTTTTTCAAGATCTTGGTCTTGTGGGTTATGATCTGGGTAAGTTCATCTCCAAGAATCCATTGGTTTTAACAGCTAGTTTAAAAACTAGATTGGTTCCTCGTATTGAAATGTTGAAGAAAATATTGTTGGACGATAAGAATAATGAGGGTTTGATAAAAGCTATCAATAGATGCTATTGGATTCTATGCAGATGTCCTGATTCACGATTGCTATCCAATATTGCTTTGCTGGAGAGTTGTGGGATAGTGGGGTCTCAGCTGGCAATGTTGCTGAGGCGGCAGCCCAGGCTTTTTGTTACAGAAGAGTCTAAAGTTAGAGATCTTATTTCACAGACTTCAAATATAGGGTTTTCTGTTAATTCAAGGATGTTCGTTTATGGTTTATGTACTGTTATTGGCATCAGTGATGAAACGTTCGAGAGAAAATTTGGAGTTTTGAAGAGTTTTGGATTTTCACAGGATGAATGTACAAAAATGTTTATAAAGGCGCCAAATTTACTTAGGTGCTCAGAGAAGAAGTTAAAGTTGGGAACTAATTTCTTCATGAACACAGTGAAAATAGAAAAGGAGGTCTTAGTTAGAAATCCTCAATCCTTGTTGCTGAGTATTGAAGAAAGAGTCATTCCTAGATATAAGGTCTTGGAGATTATTAAGTCAAGGAGGTTATTAAAGAAGGAGCCATTATTTCTTAATGTGTGTCATCACACAGAAGACGAGTTTGTGCGGAAGTTCATTTTGAGGTTTCCAGATGAGGTAGAGGATTTGCTGGTAGCTTACAAAAGTCATGCTCTGGATTCATCTTCAGAAGAAGAAAACACTTGATTCAAGTCAGTTTTCCGTTTTTAATTTTGATTAATCATCCTCGCCGACTTGGAGAATAAGAGGGCCTCAAACCATATCATATACGTTGAACACAGCTGTAAGACCAAGTCACTGGATTTGTTATGTTTTTCTTATTGAAAATTTGTTTGTTGGCTGTTTAACGGATGAAGGTAAATGATTTATAAGGTATAAGACTTTGTGTAGTCTCAGAAAACAAGGGAATGATTTCTAGAATAGTTTTGTAGGAATATCCAAAGATAGAATTTGTGGTTTAGTTAGAATTATTTCCAAAACAGGGGAGTTGGAAAACTGTAAACGATTATAGCTAGCTTTCTAGTTGAAAATCATGGAAGATTTAAATGACTTTGTTCTCAATTTCGGATCCTCAGAACCACTATTTTCTGGAAATGTTTATTTTGTTGCTTGAAAAGTTCTTCAATGAAGCAAAAAAGTATTGTCATCAATCTTATGAAGTAGCAGTGCCAGAAAATGGAGGTGTGAGGTTCTGAGTTCAAAACTCAACCTCTTCAAATATTTCACAAATGTAAATACAGAAGGATTATCGCTCCCAGAAACTTCGTTGAAGGTTAGTGACAATATATTTTGGCTTTCTTGATGAAATTTTACTCTCATTTTTGCTTTTTCTTTTGGTTGATGTCATTCATGAATATAGACAATGAAAATCTGGTTGATTTTTATAAACTGCTGCACTTAAGTTACTGCTTCTCTTCATTTCCTCCCATTTGTCTCTAAGGTATTATGTTTTCCGGGGCGGTGGAATTCCCGGGAAGCATCGTGCGGCCACACTTTTCATTGAATTAAGTTATAAATTAGACAAGTTAAATATGAAGAAAAATATCCATTATATTAATTTGAAGGACGGTAATTTATATTAATTGAACAATATATATTAACATGAAAATGAAATAATATAGTAAAAGTTGTGTTTAAGTTGTCGATCTTTTATTGATTAGCAGGCTACAGATGAACCATGGCAAACTAGCAAGGTCCTCTTTTTTAGCATTCGCACATAAAAATTTGGTGCAAAAATGTTATCCCTTATAAACAATTTACCTTCAACGACCAACAAATTAATTTTCAATAAAAATGAACATAACAAATGCAATGACTTGCTTTTACAGCTGTGTTCAATGCATATGATATGGTTTGAGCCCCTCTTATTCTCCAAGTCAGCAATACATGAAAGCGAGGATGATTATTCAAAATTAAAAACAAAAAACTGACTTGAATCAAATGTTTTCTTATTGTGAAGATGAATCCAGAGCATGACTTTTGCAAGCTGCGAGCAAATCCTCTGCCTCATCTGGAAACCCCAAAATGAACTTCTGCACAAACTCATCTTCTGTGTAATGACAATCATTGAAAAATAATGGCTACTTGACTTAATAATCTCCAAGACCTTATATCTAAGAATTACTCTTTGAATTTAGCTCAATTGTCTTGGCATTGTTTTAGGAACTGTCCTTATAAGTTGTCTTTTATTATGCATAGAAATTAATATCTAGTGCTATTAAATTTTTATGTTCCAAATTTTGATGGCTTCATATTTTCATTTTTCAATTTTAGTTGTTGCTCTGGATCTCTATATTTCCTAATACTAAAAGCTTGAGAGGAAATAAAGTTCAACAAATAGAACATTTCTAGTTTAGGATGTGGAGAAAATATAATGATTGATATGCTTTATACAATGGTTGATTGTCTAATTGAGGGTTGGATGCTCCATTGCTATTTTTTCAGTTTGATAATATCTCTCATGTATTTTATTATTTAATTCAATTATTTTTCTTCTACTATAGAGCCTTTGTTGCACCAGTTGATATTCAAGTATTTACGAGTGAATTAGTGAATAAATTGTCAACTCGATGTCAAGGAAAGACCAAGTATTTTGCATAAGATGTCAAGGAAATCTGTGCAACATTTCAAGACTTGCAAAAGGAAAAATCAAGTGGTTCATTAGATGATATTGATAGATCATCAATTGGCGAGGCTCTATCAGTTAATGAGGCTGAAGATAATGACATAAACGATGAAAACAATGATGACATGGGTACCAATAGAGTTAATGTATAACTAAAATCAAGTGTGATCTTAGTTTTATATTCACTTGATCTTAGTTGTACATTGACTCCATTGGTACCCCATTCCATCACTGTCTTCAACATCTATTTCATCATCTTCTGCTCCTTTAACTGATGGAACGTCGCCAATTGCTGATCTATCAATATCATCTAGTGAACCACTTGATTTTTTCTTCTGCAAGTCCCGAGATGCTGCACAGATTTCTTTGATTACTTTGCAAAATACTTGGCATTTCCTTCACATCGAGTTGACAATTTATTCATTAATCCACTCATAAATACCTTAATATCAACCGCTACAACAAAAGCTTTATAGTAGAAGAAAAATAATTGAATCAAATAATAAGATACACTATCAAACTTGAAAAAATAGTAACGGAACATATTAGACAATCAACATTGTATAAAGCATATCAATCCTTATATTTTTCCCTATATCATAACTAGAAATTTTCTATTTGTTGAAATATAGAGATCGGGAGCAATAACTAAAGTTGAAAATACGCTATCAAATTTTGGAACAAAAAAACTTAATAGCACCAGATATTAATTTCTACGGTTAAGGTGCAAAAATACCCCTAACGTTTTGAGTCAGGAGCAATTTTACCCCTAACGTCTAAAATGGTACAATTTTGCCCCTAACGTTTGTAGCCAAGAGCAATTTTACTCCTAACGTTGGTCATTTGGGTCAATTTCAGACACTATTATAAAACACATATTTTTGTTCATTATTTTGTACCAATTGCATATCAATTCATTCTAAAAAAAGGATTTCATGTTTTTTATAATTTAATAATAAAATTGGAGATTAATATTTATAAATTCGGTGAATTTTTTGAATTTTTTTATCTAATTCGTACAAAAGATAATATATTTTTTATTTTTTAATTATTTTTTTTCACATCCCAACATATGTTTATGATTTGTTACTGATAAAATGACGCACATGTGAAGTGTAGATGATACGATTTATGACCGAGAAGACAGTTTGATGAATTATTTCTGAAATTGACCCAATTTATGAACGTTAGGGGTAAAATTGCTCTTGGCTATAAACGTTAGGGGTAAAATTGCACCATTTTAGACGTTAGGGGTAAAATTGCTCCTGACTCAAAACGTTAGGGGTATTTTTGCACCTTAACCCTAATTTCTACACATAATAAAATCCAACTTATAGGGACAATTCCTAAAACAATGCCAAGATAAAGACATTTGGCTAATGGTTTTACCATCCTACAACTATAAATATTATTACTATTTATGTGTTTTATATAAAAGACCCTTTGTAATGGGAAATTTACACAGAAATTCAGATTTGAAAAAATATCTACGTCACAAAATAATTTGAATTTTATCAAATTAAATAAACCACCATTTCTCAAAGTAACAATTCCTAAAAACTAGAAATTTTGAAATTCAACTCTACTTCCTGCCTGACATTTTTAAAATAGTTTTAATACTTTTTGATATATTATAAATTAAATTATCAGTACTGATGAAACTATAAATATTACTATTTATGTGTTTTATGTAAAAGACCCTTTTGTAATTACCAATTTCGTTCAACCGCATAATTAAACAATGAATGTACACAGTATTTTTCACATGGATCTTGATGATCATGTGAATTTGGTCACTCACCGTTAGATGTAGGCTGATTAAATCTAAACCTTAGAATGCTTTGAATATCCACCTTAGGATTTTAAACATCCTACATCTAACGGTAAATGACCAAATTCACCGTGGTTATTAAGATCCATGTGAACACTACTATGAATGTACAATATGGAGTTTTGAAGGGTTTTGGATTTTCACAGGATGAATGTACAAAAATGTCTATAAAGGCACCAAATTTACTTAGGTGATCAGAAAAGAAGTTAAAGTTGAGACTCAAACCATATCATATGCATTGGACACAACTCTAAGACCAAGTAACTATATTTGTTATGTTCCTTTTTATTGAAAATCTGTTTAACCGTTGAAGGTAAATTATTTATAAGAAATTGTGATTTAGTTTTGCAGTAAATAATTAATTTCCAGAGATGTCGTGATTAGTAAATAAAATATATATTTCTTCAAAAAAAAAAGTAAATAAAATATATATGAAAATTAAATATCGGGAGTTTAATCAAGAAAACTTGAAAATTTCAAGGAATTGAGAAAATTTGAAATATCAAAGGTTTGAATAGTTAAAAATAATGTATAATTTATATTTTCTTAATTTAACTAAATTTTTTTTTTCAATTAGAAATTTATTTATTTATTTTTCATGTGTCAAATTTTTTATATAATATAATAAAAAATAAAGCATTTTCTGTATATTTTTGCAAGAATTCAAGTAGGAGATATAAATTATGTGAAAATTTTAACTATTTTTTATTTCAATTAGAAAATTAATCTATTATTTTTTATTTTTTTATTATAGTTGTGGGTCGCTTTTTTATATATATAATATGATAAAAAAAAATAGTGCATTTTTTAATATTTTTTTGGAAGAATTTGACTAGGAAATAAGGAAATACAAATTATGTGACAATTTGATAAAGAATTTATTGATTTTTTAAAATAAATATTTAACAATTTGATAATAGTTATAAATTACAGCGTCTCTCGCATCCTAAGCCCTAAAACCAGCTTACCTAGCTAAAAACATCGTTTGGTAAATATAAAATGACTTTCCTTAAAACATCATTTGTTGAGCGCTTTTGATATTGTTTTTCCAAACTTTCTCAATTAAAAGTAGCCTTTGGTAAATGCAAAACTTCTTTCCTTAAAACGTGGGAAAGTTGTTTTCATGAAAAGCTATAATTTGTAGCATTTGCGGAAAGTAGCTATTACAACTTATCAAGAATGCTCATATTAAATTTTTTTCAAACAATAATAGTTATAAGCCACACTGATCTGGTCAATCTGGAACGACAGGAACGCAAAGGTCTGGGAGAATCGCACCACGGCGCCTACAATTTCCTTCTGCAATGCAACGGCTTTTCTTAGCAGATGGCGCCAAGCACAGGTAAAGAGCAGTTCAAGCACAGCTCTAAGTCCGACTGAGAAATGGAGAAAGCCGCCGGAGGGCCAGGTAAAACTAAATTTTGACACAGCTATATTTCCATCATCCGGGAGAGCGGGTTACGGTTATGTGATACGCAACCATGAGGGGAAATTCCTTGCGGCGGGGAATGGTATGTTGGGAGCTATAGCGGATCCACTCATTGCAGAAGGGATGAGTTGCCGTGAGGCTCTAAGCTGGTTAAAGCGGGCATCGTTTCACAATGTTCAAATGGAATCGGATTCACAACTCCTGGTGTTAGCCTTAAACAATCCCAGTGAGTTAGTTTCTCCCTTTGGCATTATAGTAGAAGATTGCAAGGTTATGATCTCAGAACAAGAGATTAAGTCAGTTTCATTTGTTAGAAGGTCTGCGAATAATGTTGCTCATTTGTTAGCACGAGCAGCAGGTTCAGAGTCTGACCTTGAGGTCTGGGTAAATAACCCCCCTCAGTTTATTTGTAATGCACTGAATTTTGATAATCAATAAATATCCTTTTCTGTAAAAAAAAAAAATAGTTATAACTTTCACTATAATCTAATATATATATATTTTTTTTTTATTTCTTGACGTTTAGAACTTTTATTGTGGTTTTTCTAGAATACTTTCTCTAATACTTCCCACATAGCCGATTCTGGATGCCATGTCAATTCCAAATTGGCATGTAGTTTTCGAAAAAAGTAGTTGTCACAACTTATCAAGAATATTGATATATTTTTTTTTCACAAGTCATAAATTTCAAATATAATATAATATAATATTATATATCTTTTTTACCAATGATGGTCTTTTTGCTCGTGGTTTTCCTATTGCCGATTTTCCTTTTCTTTCTTTCTATCGATTGATCACCCTCCAATGAAACCTCCCCGGTCTTAACCTCTTTCTTCTTCCTCTGCCTCACTCTATGAGTATCAACGAGTGTCGAATCCTTAAGGACACCGCATAACAGTCCTATTTTTTCCCCACTTGCTTCACTAAACATGCTCTCACAACCTACAGCCAAACCCCAGCCACTTAAAGTAGGCATAAAAACCCTAGTTTTAAGAGAGAAGCAAAAGATAAAGGGACTAACATCAATCTCCTAGCGTTCACTTGTTGTAGCCAAGAACTAGGGGTGTGCATCAGTGCGGTTTAAACTACACACAGAACTGAACCAATTGAATTCGGTTTTTTAGTTCAGTTTTTTTGACACTTCGGTATCGGTTTTATTTTTTAGTGCATTTCAGTATCTGATTCGGTTTCACAAAAAAATATAAAAAACCGCATCGCACCGAATTATGTATATTCTATATTGTTTTATATATATATACACATATATTTGAATTTAAAAGTTTAGTTTTGTTTATTGTTGTTGAGATAATAAGCTAATATGAATATATTTTGAAAGTATTTTAAATTTTTTATTGTTGAGGTAAATTTAACAATGAAATATAGTGATTTTTATTTATTGTTTTTATTCTTTAATGAAATTTGGTTTGTTCGATTTAAAACCGACCCGCATCGAATATTTCGGTTCGGTTATATTTCGATTTTATATGCTATTCGGTTCCGTGTTGATGTGAATTATTTTGGTACTTTCGGTATTCGGGTTTTTCGGTTCGGTTTTAAATCGATACACACCCCTATTAAGAACGACAGTTACACTCTAACTAATAGACGCTTTCCACGAACAACAATACAATGACCTAGGCTCTCTTTGCTACTTTTGGTTCTTTCTCGCTCTCAAGAAAAATTCAAAACGAGCCAAAATTTGTTACCAAGCAAATTCGCCCCTTTTATAGACAAAAGGACGGGAAAATAAAGATTCATGATGTATATTGCTAGTAACAATAATCTCAACCCACGTGTCAGTCTTACACGGATATTATTGTGGCTCTCAATGATGCACGTTCTTCCACAAGCACACCTCATTTCCAAGTCACAAAGTGATATGTGGTGCCCGCGTAAACTAGTGCTAACCTTGCACCTCACTACCAGTCCCCACTAGCAATAGGGATGACAATGGGTAGTATATCCGCGGGTATCCGGCACTACCCGATCCTAATGGGACTATCCGTACCCCGTATAAAAGGGTATGAGACGGGTATGGGATCAAAACCATTACCCGTTAGGGTAATGAGACGGGTATGAAAATACCCCCTAGGGTAGGTACTGTAGACACCGAGTCGGAGGACCTGTGACGAAAACCTGAAACAAGACGGTTGAAGCGGTTGATTCCGGGAGTTTTAACGCGAAAAAAATGTATAATAATAAAAAAAAACGAAAACGAGAGGTCAGTAGGAGTCGCGATCGCCGAGTGGACGGCTCGCGAGTGCTCAGCAACGTGGTGCGAGCGCCTAGCGGCAGTCGTCGCGTGCCCGACGACAGTTGGACGCACGCCCGACAACGCAGGGTGCACGCCCGACGGCCGCTAGGCACGCGCGCCCGACAGCGCGGAGCGTACGCCCGACGGCTGCTGGGCGCACGCGCCCGGCAGCCTCTGGGCGAGCGCCCCACGATGTTGGGCGAATGCCCAACAGGCGTTGGACGAACGCCCAACAGCGGTGGGCGAACGCCTAACCTTCGTTGGGCGGACGCCCAACCTATGTTGGGCGAACGCCCAACTTATGTTGAATCACATGTTTATTCGAAGCAGGGATATCACCGTTCTTTTTCAGTTAGACACGAGTTAAGCAAACGTGTATATCGGGCCATATTTCTTGTAGTTTTGGTAACGGTCGAAATGATCGAGTCATTAGTCAAACCCACAGTCTCGTCCATATGGCGCAATTATGCGGTTTAGCTTAATTCGGCTTTGTGATTTTAAACGGCGTATATACCGGCTCGAGACACGTATTTAACGGCATTGGTTCATTTTCTTTAACTACCCTCGGGATGGATATACATCGTAGATACAGAATGACTTTGGTCGTTTGTTTATTTTTGGCTTTTCTTTTATTTTCTTAGTCACTTTTGCGGACACGTCCATTTCTCTTAAGAACGACACCAGGCATAACGTAAGAGCTTGTCTTTTATTCGGAAGGGACGGGCCACGTTTGCGAAACTCTTTACGTTACAGCGGGGTCATTCGAAACATAAATGTTCTTTGTTTTCGTTTTGTCATAATCTCGTTTTATCCCAACCTATTTAAAGAATGTGAATAACGGCCACTGTTAATATAGTCTTTTGAATCGAGATATAACTATCCTTAATACCAAACTGATTCATACCAATACGTGCTTACGTCATAACGCATTTCCTGAACATGTGCCTTCTTCGGGACACGGAAAGGGACCAGATGGGTCGCACAAGTTGGGCGAACGCCCAACGAAAGTTGGGCGTTCGCCCAACATAGGTTGGGCGTTCGCCCAACTAGTGTTGGGTGATAGCCCAACCTACTTCGGGCGACGCCCAATTTTAATCGGGCGTCGCCCAAAGTTTCCGGGGATCCATGCCTATATAAGGCACGGATCCCCATGCATTTAGGGGGAGGGGGATTTTGGGAGAGCTTTCTCACTCTAGACATTTTTAGAGAGAGAAAGTGAATTTTTTTGAGAAAAATATTTTTTTTTCTCAAAAAGTCCGAATTTCCCAAAAGCTAAATTTTTTACTAAAAAGACGAAAAACACAAAAAAACCGGAAAATCACAACTCGTGGAATCAACGGACTTCGACTGTCAGATACCGATCTTGAGGTATTATCCGAGGACTAGACTCGTTTTATTTTATTTATTTCCTTTATTTATTTAGTTTTATGTTATAATTTTGTTTATTTAGTTATTTATTTATTTATCACGTTTTACTTAATTTTTCGTATTTATTTAATTTTCGTCTCGTATTAGATAAACGTTCGGTTTTGTTTTAAAATAAAAACCTCGTTTTGATATCCCAATACGAACCATGATCCGATTCAAAGGTAGTTCGGGTGTTAAAAACGTTGTAATTATAAGTTTTAGAAATTTTTTCTAAATAACGTTTTAAATAAAAAAACATCGTTTAAGAACCTCCGTTATAGACTATGATCCATGTTTTGTAGTTCGGAGTTCCAAAACGATAGAATAGATCTAATTTAAGGTGTTTGAATAAATCTGGAAAGTTATGGACTTTTTCTGTAATTCTTCTTTTTCTGTCATTGATTGCTGTTTACCGACGGATTTTCCGTCGGTAAATCTGTTGGAACTCTAAATACCCATTTTTGAGCCTTTTTATTACTTCTTTTAACATTTCTCCTTAAATATACGTCTATTTAATTATGTAAAATATTTGATAAATGTACTTTGGATTTATATAATTATTATTTACATATTATATATCTATTTATTCTATATTAAGAATTTGATTTATATTGATTTGATTTTATAAATTATATATAAGTATATATGTATAGTTTTTTGGACTTTTGGATGATTAATTGATTTTTGGGGTTATGATATAAGTTCTATTTTTGAACCGAAAGCTATTTTCTTATTTGTAAACTTTATTCATTATTTTCATGAGTTTTGATTATAGTATATCATACTTAGTGTTATTTTCATTATTATACATATACTTAGCTATATTAGGTGGTATCCTTTACTTGGTTTTCAAAGTTATATGTATGTCATTATTTTTTAATATATAAGTATATATATATATATATGTTCATTTCCTTATTCTTTTGGCATTTGGGGATATATGTTGTAAATTAGTTTTCAATTGATGAATTTTGGTTTAGTTCATTTATTGTTGTAGTTATATTCAAGTAAGGATTAATTGAGTGAAAAGGGGAAAATAAATTACAAAAAAGAGAGTTTAATTTGTTTGTTTAAATTAAAGCTTTTCTAGATGTTCTTAAAGTATAAATAATGTTTTCTTGACATTTTTAAATCATTTCTTAAAATATCACGTTTTAAAACCTTAATTCGTTCCAACGACGGATTAAGCGGACCTTGTAATTAAAATTGCTTTTAATTGTAAATAATAGAGTTTTGGATTGTTTTCCTAAATGGTTTTTTGAACAAAATAAATTGACTTGTATGCTTAATCACGTTTTCTTGTTAAAACTTTTATCTCAACATTTTCGAACGCTCGAGTCGTTCCAACGGCGATTCGAGTGAACGTCATTAAACGGGGTTTTGAAACGTACCTAAATCGTTCCAACGGCGATTAAGATACGAACCATGTAAATAAACTCGTTTTTGGGAAGTGAGTTTAGTTTAGAGTTAGTGTGTAATACGAAGCATAAATCACATTGTAAACAAATCGATTCTTTCTTCTCCCCCCTCTCTCTCTTATGTATCTTGAACTGATGTAAATGGGTGATTCTTTACCAAAATGGCCTTCAATAACATATGCTCAAAACGGTTTTCAAAACGAGAAAGAAAAGGTTTCAAATGAATTTTAAACTTAAAGAAATATGCGATTAGTCCGTTATCGCCTAACACGCTGAGTAGGAGGCCGGTGGTTCATAATCGGGCGATGTCGGGGTGCCTAGTAGCCTTTCTCCGGAAAGGAGCTAGCCTTCTCAGCTCGTACCTAAGTTTCCCGAACCCTCACCGGTCTCCCGCAAGGGATCGGTGTTCATTTTCCCATTCGTGGGTGGCGACTCTTCCATACTCCGAGCTCCGGTCCTGCCGAGCAGCTTGATTCCACGATTGGTTGCTTTTGGCGCCAATCACCGCTTACGTCGCCATGAGGTGTCCGCCCGAGAGATTAGGTCGCGGCACCTCGTCTAACAAGTGGCGACTCTGCTGGGGAAGCGAGAAATTTGATTCCGGAAGGCGTGTATTAAGCCCTTAACGGGGACGGATCGTATTATTTCTTTTCGTATGCATTCATAAGCACTATTGCAAACCTTTTGGGTAATTTCCGTGAAACCTCTAGCGAGAGTCCATTCATCGCTCGAAAGAGGCTAGTGTAAGTTCCCCCTTACAGTAAGGCGCCAAAGGCTCCCCATCCATTCGTTAGGGGCGAATTTGTGCGGTCCTGTGAGGTCCCGCGATCAGCCGTGTCAGCATATAGTAGCCTTAGAAGTTTCCATAGGATTACCCGTTACCATTTTTGATGTGATAAATGAATCAGTTCGTGTTTTCAAATTGCCATGATACGTGTCTAATCCTAAAATATGTAAAGAAAATGAAACGATACGTTAATATATACTCTTAAACCGATATACAAACTACCCCAAAACATCGAAACGATTCGAACTAAAGACGACTTAGTCATCTCATATGAATGAACTTGTGCGACCCGTCTGGTCCCTTTCCGTGTCCCGAAGAAGGCACATGTTCAGGAAATGCGTTATGACGTAAGCACGTATTGGTATGAATCGGTTTGGTATTAAGGATAGTTATATCTCGATTCAAAAGACTATATTAACAGTGGCCGTTATTCACATTCTTTAAATAGGTTGGGATAAAACGAGATTATGACAAAACGAAAACAAAGAACATTTCTGTTTCGAATGACCCCGCTGTAACGTAAAGAGTTTCGCAAACGTGGCTCGTCCCTTCCGAATAAAAGACGAGCTCTTACGTTATGCCTGGTGTCGTTCTTAAGAGAAATGGACGTGTCCGCAAAAGTGACTAAGAAAATAAAAGAAAAGCCAAAAATAAACAAACGACCAAAGTCATTCTGTATCTACGATGTATATCCATCCCGATGGTAGTTAAAGAAAATGAACCAATGCCATTAAATACGTGTCTCGAGCCGGTATATACGCCGTTTAAAATCACAAAGCCGAATTAAGCTAAACCGCATAATTGCGCCATATGGACGAGACTGTGGGTTTGACTAACGACTCGATCATTTCGACCGTTACCAAAACTACAAGAAATATGGCCCGATATACACGTTTGCTTAACTCATGCCTAACTGAAAAAGAACGGTGATATCCCTGCTTCGAATAAACATGTGATTCAACGAAACGTTGATTTTCTATAACCACGCTAAAGGTGATATATCCCGTAGATTGGAAGGAATAAAGAGTTGTTGTTAGCCGAAAGATTACCGTGTGCTCAAATAAGACTCGCCGTCTTTTTACGTAGCCAAAACGAGCAAACGGATTCTTAACGCTAAAAACAAACACGTTACGCGATGAGTCCGTTCCTTAAAATAAAGAGTGCTTTCATCACTGAATGAACACGTGGTTATGTCTCTCGATAGATCCAAAAGATCCCGTCGTAATCCAAAAATCGAGAAACGAACCCACGCGAATAAAAGGGAACGAGTCATTATCAATAACGAACGATTGGACTGAAAGAATAACTCGTACCACGTCTGAAAAACCGAGATGCGCTCAAAGGGAGTCAAAACCCGAACTAATGCATCTCGCAAAAGGACAAAAGACGAGTTATCCCGAAAGGACAATCCAACTTGGTCGATATCTTAGTCACTGAACGTTGATACGTCAAAACGAACTGTATTGTCTGATGGATGATTTACTTTTCCGCAATAATCGCCGGCATCACGCGTCCTCTGGACCACGATGTGAGCCCATACCAAAATCTTAGGAAAGAGACTTGGACCAACGAGTGTGTGGAGGAATAAGGATGGAAGAGAGATGATGTGATAATTGTGATTGATATCTAACATTTTCTTTCTCTTGTTGCGATCTGATTACGCGTTATGTACGATTTTCGCTAACTAGTTTGTTTGTATAGATTTATATCTCGTTGTACATCAGTCGAGTCAGATTTAAGTTATAATGCATTCTATGCTTAACGAATCATGGTAGTCATGCCATATAGAGCATTGCATGCTAACCAAATTGCGTGCAGCCATTCTAGGTTTCGTAGACTTAGGACGTGTCGACCCCAGCGTCGCGTGTCATTCAGGAGGCATACCAGTTATGTCGTGACGTATCCCATACGTCTTTGCCTTGTCGTACCTATGTGTTGGGACGCATCCTATGCGTCCTTGGCATGTCTCGTGTGTCTTCACCATGTCGTTTGTATGCTAGCTAGGAGGCATGTCCATTATGTCGTGACGTATCCTATGCATCTTCGCCTTAGCATACTATGCGTATAGTAGCGTACCTCGTATGTTTTTCCATTATCATAGGAACTAGTCAGAAGGTATAACCATTATGTCATGGCGTATCCCCCATGCCTTGGTTTTGGCATACCCCGTATGTCGCGTCATCTCCTGTATATCCTTGCCCTGTTAAGAGGCATACTGTTCTCTCATGACGAATCCCCTATGGCCTTGATGCGTCGTGTCATCATGCGTCCACCCGTCAGGAGTCCCACCTGTCATGTGGTGACATATTCCTTGTATCTTCACTTTGTTGTACCCCGTAGGACGTAACGCGCCCCATGCATCTTCCATTAATCATCCAGGCACCAATCAAGAGGCATACCCGTTATGCTATGACGTATACCACATGTCATTTCCCTGTCGTGCCTCGTATATTATGATCCATTCCTTGTGTCTCTACCACGTCATTAAACACTGGTCAGAAGGGGTACCATGTAACGCATCATGTACATCTCCGCCTCATTCCTTGCGCCAAGCAAGGGGCATGAGTTGCATGCCCCATATGTTAGGGCATATCAGGTGCTTGTTCACCATGTTATGTACGTTAGATGAAAGGCATACCATTTGGGATGTGACGTAGCCCATACGTCCTTACCCCGTCCCATCTTCCATATCGTGGAGTGTCCTATGCGTCTCCATCGCGTCAGGTATACACTAGTCAGTACGTGTACTCGAGGCGCCGCCGTGCACCGCGTACATCTGGGTATTGTCAAAGTCGTACATCGCGATAAGTCGCATATGCGTTTTCCATGTCGGATACGCTAGTCTAGAGCCATACCCCGTATGTCACGACTTGAGTTCTCGCCTTGCTAGGTGCCTAACAGAAGACATACCCCGTATATCGCAATGTATCTCGTGCGTCTTTACCATGTCTCGCATATCTGTTGAGAGGTCTACCCCGCATGTTATGATGTGTCTCATATATTAGTCCGGGGGAGTACTTTTAGGCCCTAAGGTATTCCCTACGTCTTCACCAAGTTATACTGTGTGTGGGATATGTCGCACATATCTTTATCGTCCTGTTCATACCATTAGGGGGTACCGCCTGCATCGTGACCTGTCACATGCGTCTTCGCCATCGTGTTTAAGTCATCCGGAGACATATCCCATATGTCGTGACGTACTCCGCCTCCCTCTATCATGGTTAGGAATACCAAACTGCTTGGTGGTCGTACCTCGTTGTCATAACATTCACCTCGTGGGGCAGATTCCGTTCACTTTCCGCATGGTCGACTCGAGACACATTATGTATGTTGACACGTTGCTGACAACATATCGATAGATCAAAGATTAAAAAAAAATTTATCACGACGTCGGTTCCCTCAAGACTCGAATTAACCATTCATCACATGTCTCATACACGTCCTACTTACGCCTCAAGACATACCATGTATGTCGCTACGCCTTAGCCAACACATCTCAAGATTATGACTGGTACCTTGATCTCAAATAGAACCATAATCTCACGGGTCGTCGTCACCTCCCTTTCGTATCTCAAGACATACCCATGGATATCGCCACGCTATACACAATGCCCAGGTGATTCCAAATTACGTTGTTGTATTATCCATGCCCCTCACCTCGTAGGTTGCCATCGTGACCTTCGCATGCTAAGACATGTCGCATGTGTCGGTGCGCCGTGCACCTATACTCCAAAGTTACGTGGTTGTAAGATCGAAACCTTAGGGTCGAGTGAACTGTTTCATACGAATCTCGTTTACCTATCGTCATTCGCATCTAGGGAGGTAATCCATACGTAGCACCTCCGTATTTCAGAATTATGGGCAATACCCTGAGCTTCGAAACGAACCCTTGACTGGTGTGTTGTCCACGCTTCCCATTTGTACCTTTAGGTGCGCCATGTGGGTTGTCATAGTGTCCCCTCGTCTTTACATCATCCCACTGTCCGGACCCCAAGTTCAAATTGACCCTCTGACGCACGCTTCACACGAAGTCATGGCATCACATCCGCGCTTTAACTGGCACCTTATATATCGCCTCGTCACATCTAATGAATCTATACGTCATTGTACTAACCTCTTGGCTAGTAGGTCATCCTCATGCCCCATTGGTACTCTCGGCCGTACCTTGTATGTCGACATGTCATTGTACTAGGGTAACCCGCGCATCCTTGGTCTTCTTGAGACACCCCGTCACATCTTCAAAACAGCCAAATCGATATGAGACGTACCAGGTGTGTCACCGTATATCGTAACACGTCAGTATTCCAAAACATGTGACACTAGTGCTTCGAACACGTATCAGCTTTCGGTGCATATCCCGTATGTCACCGCTTGCGCTTTGGTCACACGATGGGCCTTGTCAAAATGTGCCCCACATGTCGCCTTGTCATCAGCAATATTTGCAGTCCACGAATATGTCATTAGGCTATCCAATTCTGGACCGACCTTTGACACGCGTTCCGTATGTCATCCCTCGCACCTTACTCACATGTCAAGGACTGAGTAGTTTATACCACCCAGTCAGGGTTAAGCTTGTGGCACACACCCCCATACGCGGTTCGGTACGTCCAGTTCGCATGTCAAATGTCGAGTCACTCATGTCATTGAGTTTAAGTCGAATCTGGGGCAAGTTCATATATGTCCTCACGTGCATCTTGCTTACATCTCCAATGTCGAGTCATTTGTATCGACAAGTTCAAGTTGAACTTTTGGCACGTACCTATCATATAGAGTGATTCATGTCATCGAATCCAAGTCATACCCTTAGGCACGTACCCTATTGGCCGTCTCGAGCATCCCGCTTATACCTTGACACACTGAGTCGTTCATGTCGTGAGGTTCCTATCAAACTCTTGACGTACGCCCTGTAAATTGTCACTCATATCTTGAGTACGCCTCAAACATCGGTTTGTTTATATTGTCAAATCCTCGACACGCTCCCCCTACATCATTGGTATTATTGTCTATGCGCCTCAAACTCCGAATTGCCTTACTTACGAATCTGAGACATATGCCCTATGTGTCGCTATTTGGGTCTCGCTCATATCAGTAGTATCAAGTTGTTTGTACCGCGGCTAAGTCCAACATTTGGCACTTACCTCGAAGGTCTTGGTTTGCGCCCTCGTGGCTCCTCGAGTTGTTCATAGTAATAGGTTCCAGTCGAACTATGGATGTCTACCCTGTGTGCCATTACTGGTATGTCAAATATCGGTGATGGACCCAATACGTCGTAAATATCCACATAAGATCTTTAGGGATTCTCATAAAACATATCGTCGTCAGGTTTGCGCTATGAAACAAATTGACCTTCGACACTTACCAGGTAAGTCGTCGTTTTCGTCTCGTTGATACCTCGATCGGATTAGGACACCTCTCATTCTACCAGACGCACCGATGTCCGCAAATTCATCGAGGTATTTGGGTCTCTAGCTTAAGTTAATCCTTGAACCGCACCCTGCGTGTCGGTATCATGTCTAGCTGACACTTCCAATGTTGTTAGAAGGTACCTCTTGAGTCATATCTGTGCTTCATCTATACCTAAAGTTGGTCAGATAATACGTGTGTCGTATGCGTACCCTATTCGTGTCTCGTACCTAGCATGTTGGATTTCCCCCACGATGGTTGAAATCCCAAAATCAAGCCATCACATCATTCGTGAGTTGCGTATAAATCAATCGTGGGGGCACATCAAGTGGGACTCCCATCATGCCGTTTGGCTACCTCTAAGGCATACCACGTACGTCACCGTATTTCCTAAATGCACCATGTTTCAAACCACTCTGCCCAGGCACTAGTGAGCCAAGTAGGAGTTAATAATTGGCACATACCTCGTGTGTTGACATATGCATCCTATTCGAACCTCGAGTATCAGGTATTCCGTGTGCATTATCCCGTCAAATAATACCCATCATCGTAATAGTTTCTTTCCAGGAGAAGCTGACAATTGGCGCACATCACGTATGTCACTCGAGTCTCCCTTATGCCTTAACCTGTTTAGGGCATGTCCCGTGCGTCACCACTTTCTGCATAACACGCCAAGGTTCCGTTGGTACGTCTACGTATTTGTGTCTTGGGTTTAAACTAACCATTGACCCACACCCCATATGTGGTGGTCTCGTTCCGCTTGCTTCTTATTTAGGACACACCCTCTATGTCGACCTATTTCAGGAAACTTGTGTTTCCCAGAAAGACGGTTCCTTGCTATCAGTATCGTTACCAGGTAAACTATGGACACATGCCCCACACGTCTCCATCATGGTCTGTTTAGGTCTCGGACATACCATGAGCGTCACATCAGCCCGTGTAACGCCCCGTATCTTCGAAGTACGTCATTACAACCGATGATGACAATCCCTAACATACACCTCATACATAGTCGCTTATGTTGTTTTTTTTTAGATCGTGAGTCATGTCGATGTACCAAGTATGTCATTCCCCCCACTCATGTCGCTACCCCTCGAATGTATCTACACGTCACGGATATCATCGGGGTACACTCTCATCTACTTAGCGTCCTAGGGAATTTTACTCATCAGGAGGGTCGTCTCAATCTCACAAGTCTCAGTCGTGTCAAGCGTCATTTAACATTATACAGCTTGTGAAGCATTACGAGGTAAACTCGTAGGGTTCATACTAATGTGTGCATAATAGTTGAAATGGTTTCAGGCATTCGCACTTCCAAACAGGTAAGTTAGCATAGACGACCGAAGTGCTACCGATGACTCTGGTAAAAAAGAAAAAGAAAAAAGAAGGGGTTTAGCTCCAGTCAAATCGTGTTTATGTTGTAAGAAATAAAGCGCAGACCACGAATCATGCATAAATCATACATCCATCTATAGGAGGCACAAGTAGATAGCTTTAGCATTCACATCGCACGTACATTGCATCATCAAAATTCATAATGCCTAAAAATCTCCACTCACCTATCCTTTCTCTTTCCTTATTAGAAACCCAACTCATGGCCCAGTCCAGCAATTCAAACCACAATCTTGAGAGCCGTGTGCAAGGGGCTTTAGCCAAATACATCTTTTCTGATGAGTTCAAACGTGCTCTTAATGATCCGGAGAATACTAAGCATGAGGGGGTTGAAAATTCCCAAGAGATGATAGGAGGTTTCAATCTTAAAGGAACCCAAGGAATCCTTCAAAGTAAAAATATTGTCTCAACCAAGAGACCATTGGAATTGCTACACTTGGATCTTTTCAGACCTATCCAGCCACTCAGCTTGGGAGGTAAGAAATTTTCCTTGGTCATTGTAGACGATTTCTCTCGGTACACTTGGATCATCTTGCTGAGTAGCAAGGATGAAACATTTGAGATGTTCACCACATTGATTAAAAAACTTGAAAATGACAAAGACCTAAGAGTAGCTCATATTAGAAGTGACAATGGTGGAGAATTCAAAAACCAATAGTTTGATGAATTCTGTGAAACCAGTGGTATTGTCCATAATTTCTCTGCTCCTAGAACACCTCTACAAAATGGGGTTGTTGAAAGGAAGAACAGAACAATTGTCGAAATAGCTAGGACAATGCTGAGTGAAAATAGGCTTCCAAAGTATTTCTGGGGAGAAGCTGTCCACACAGCATGCTACATTCTAAATAGGGCTCTAGTTAGACCTATTCTTAAGAAAACCCCATATGAACTTTGGAAAGGACGAAAACCCAACATTGGCTACTTTCGTGCCTTTGGGTGTAAATGTTTTATACTCAACACAAAAGATAATCTTGCAAAATTTGATGCCAAAGCTGACGAATCGATCTTTTTAGGGTACTCAACTAACAGCAAAGCGTATAGGGTATATAATAAACGAACTCAGGTTGTAGAAGAATTTGTCCATGTTGAGTTCGATGAAGCTGACCCTGCAGGAAAGTCAACTCAGCTCACTGAAGATGAACCAAGCTCAGCTTCCGCTGATCAAAATGGAGCCTCTGAGTCATCAATACAAGGGCTGACCAAAGGTAAGCAAGAGATTGAAATAACCTTTGCTGACCAATCTATTCCTGTAGAGATTGTAGAAACACATGTTCCAAACAACTCAACATTACCCAAAGAAATAAAAATTCCAAGAGGACATTCAGAGAAGTCCATTCTTGATGCTGTTGACAACAAGCTGATGACGAGAGATCAGCTTAGGAAGTATCTCAGCAATGTTACCTTCGTCTCAGTGCATGAGCCAAAGAATTTTGCTGATGCTGAGCACGATGAATACTGGATCAACGCTATGCAAGAAGAGCTTGATCAATTCATAAGAAATGAGGTATGGGATTTAGTACCTAAACCTAGGAATCAAAAGACCATAGGAACTAAGTGGGTCTTTAGAAATAAATTATATGAGCAAGGCAATGTAGTCAGAAAGAAAGCTCGACTTGTAGCCCAAGGCTATAGTCAGCAAGAGGGCATTGACTATGGTGAAACCTTTGCACCTGTTGCTAGGTTAGAAGCTATACGAATACTGTGTGCTTATACTAGTTTTATGAACTTTAAATTATATCAAATGGATGTTAAGAGTGCATTTCTTAATGGCTTTATAAACGAAGAGGTATATGTTAGTCAGCCTCCCGGGTTTGAAGATCCAAAATTTCCAAACCACGTTTATAAACTCAAAAAGGCCCTATACGGCCTAAAGCAAGCTCCAAGAGCTTGGTATGAGAGGTTGACCAACTTCCTGCTGACCAGGAATTATGTCAGAGGTAAAGCTGACACAACCTTGTTCATTAAGAAAAAGGGTAAAAATACCCTACTTGCACAAATTTACGTAGATGACATAATTTTTGGTGCTACTAACGATTCTATGTGCAAAGAGTTTAGCAAACAGATGCAAACTGAGTTCGAAATGTCTATGATGGGCGAACTCAACTTCTTCCTCGGACTTCAAATCAAGCAAGGTAAGAATGGCCTCTTCATAAGTCAGTCTAAGTATGCCAAAGAAATGTTAAAGAAGTTTGATATGGAAGAATGTAAGCCCATATCAACCCCAATGGGTACTGACACGGTCCTTTATGCTGACGAGAAAGGTAAGTCTGTAGACAACAGGTTATATCGAGGTATGATAGGCTCTCTACTTTATCTTACTGCCAGTAGACCAGATATTCAGTACTCGGTATGTTATGGCACAAGATATCAAGCTGACCCTAGGGAATCTCACTTAATAGCTGTAAAAAGAATTTTCAGATATTTGCAGAGCTCAGTTAATGCAAGTTTATGGTATCCAAATACAAGTGACTTAACACTGATTGGATATACTGATGCTGACTATGGACGAGATAAGCTGGAATGAAAAAGCACTTCAGGAGGATGTCAATTCCTAAGAAGCTGTCTGGTTTCGTGGTTTAGTAAAAAGCAGTCATCAGTAGCCTTGTCTACAACTGAAGCTGAGTACGTCACTGCTGGAAGCTGTGTGGCCCAAGTTCTATGGATTAAGCAATAACTTGAGGATTATGGCGTCAAAACAGAAACAATATGCCCAAGTTCTATGGATTAAGCAACAACTTGAGGATTATGGCGTCAAAACAGAAACAATAGAAGTCAAATGTGATAACAAGAGTGCCATTGACTTATCTAAAAATCCAATCCAACACAGCAGGATGAAGCATATCAGCATAAGACACCACTTCATCAGAGATCATGTACTCAAGGGTGAGATCAAGCTGACCTATGTATCAACAAATGAACAGCTTGCGGATATCTTTACGAAGCCCTTGGCTCGTGAGCAATTTAACATACTAAGGGAAGCTATCGGTATGTCTAATCCTCTTCAATAAATTCTATGTGCTAAATTGAATGTTGAGTGATTGCCATGCTAAGTGATTTGTGATAATTTAGTAACTGTTGCATGCTGAGTTAAGAATGACATGAAATCACCCTAAGCTGAGTAGACATACATGCTGAGTGATTTCTTCCAAGCTGAGTTACTAAGTCTACAAATCACTATCCTACGTAAAACTGACTACTCAAAATCACAAACGTTTGATATTCTTAATGCTGAGTAAAACCCATTTAAAACATTAAATGCTAGCACGCGCATTAATAAGCCACCTAGGATAACGTAAGCAATAATGAGAAAACCCATGCGCTGAACGTGTCATAAATGCCAGAATCTCTGTCGGTTGATAATCTCGAGGTTAAACGGCTAGTTCAACGAATAGGATCATTTAGCACCTCTATAAATAGTGGAAGTTTTCCCACTTATCACTCTTTACACACGATATCCTTAGCATTCGAATCCATCTCTCTAAATCTCAAAAATCCTCTCAAAGAATTCATAGAAATGGAGAAATCCCAAAATCCTTCCGGTGGCGGTAACAACGACGACCACACCGATGAAAACCCTAAGTCTCCTTCTCAACAAGGTCAGCATGACCTAACTCCAAACAGAAACCCCAAAACTGACCTAGCAACCTCTTCAAAGAAGAAGAAGAAGGATAAACAGCCGAATGAGAAATTCTTCATCAAGGTGTACCCAAATGTGAAGAATCATGAGGTTCTCAGATGTAGATGGTTCTCCCCAAGCTTCATAACACATGAGCAGCTGTTTTGTGAATGGATTGCGAAAAACGGATGGGCTGGACTCTTTTCGCTTGCTGGAAGAACCTACCCTAGATTAGTCCGTGAATTCTACTCCAACCTCTGTGTTGATGGAAGTGATGCTGACCATCTAGTCACTCACGTTAAAGGTAAGAAGGTCACCATTACCCCTTCCTATCTCGCAACCTTGCTAAACCTTCCAAACACCGGAAAGGAATTCAGGACCACTAAGGAAAAGCTTGACCACACAGCCACCTTCTGTAAACCTGAGGGACACAAAGGGGAAATACCCAGCACGTGCATGGGGCAAAACCAAAAGATGGCGCACTATATACTAACCAACTTCATCTTCCCGAAATTCAATACAGCATCATCCGCGTCAAACTTCGAGCAGTGCTTCATTTGGCACATGCTGACCTACAATCCCCTCAATATGCCCGTATTTCTGGTAGGCGCACTCCAAAGAAGTACTATCAAGCTCAGGCTGGGTTCTCTTATTACCCGAATTCTTGAAGATCACCAAATCGACTTGGTAAATGAAATAGAAATGGTGGGAACAGAAATTACAGCTGCTTTGTTATTTGGGTTAGTATACAACCAACCTATCAAGCCCAAGAAGGGAAAAGGGGTCGTCGAGGCAGCTCAGGGGGAAGCTGAGGGGGAAGCTCAGGAGGAAGATGATGATGAGCTACCTCAGGAAGAAAATATCGTTGTAGCCGAAGCTGCTATCCAAACCAAGCGAGAAAAGAAACGTAAGGCAATCCAAACCAGCTCGAAGGACGTTGATGCTGTCCCCAAGAAAATTCGGGTTGTCTCTAAGGGGAAGAAAATTGATGCTGACCAAGGCAAGTCAGCAGAGAAAAGAAAGAGGCAAGATGAGCCTGAGGAGCTAGAAAGTGAGGAAACTCCTCTGAAGAAGAAAAAGAAAACTGCTGAGCTGAGTCCAGTTGAAGCTGTTCCTCTTGGATTTGTTGTTCCTGATGATTCTCACTTCATCAGAAGCCAAGAGATTGACCTTGAGCAAATTCCTGCTGATCAAGAAGCAGAAGAACTAAGCAGTGATGAAGATCAGCATGACACTGATGAGGATATTGAGCAATATCAAGAAACTCATACTGAGCAAGAACAAACAGGCAATATTGAGCAAGTTGAAAGTCCAGCCATACAGGATGAGATAGGTGATGCTGAGCTCCTAGAGCAAGAAATAGTCAGGGAAGGGCTCAACACTGATCTAGGCATAGAATCATCTCTTGATTCCATTCCTGCTGACCCACCTCCCCCAAAGACTAAAAAGCTAAGAAGGCTTAAGAAGAAGGCCTACAAGTCTCCATCTATTGACCTCCTGGATGATTCGCCTCCGATGGATGAGATCACGGACCTTACAACTACTCACTTCAAGTTCTTCTCATCACATCCTGAGCCCTCCATATAGGAAAACCAAGCCTCTGTTACTCATACCGAGCAACACGCCAAAACTCCAGAAAATCCAAACCAAGCCGAGCAAGAATTCGAAGTCCTAGCTGCTCAAGGAGACAAGCAAGCTAAGGAAAATCCTGCTCAATCTGAGGTGCCTCCTCCTGCACCAACTCAAGTTCATATTGAGCAGGTAACTATCTCTGCCGATCCACCTACTTCCCATCCTATTTTGCAGAACATTAAGCAGTCAGCTCCTGTTGTTCATCCACATCAAAGTCCAGTTGCTGACCATACTGGCACTTCTACTCAAAGACACCACCAAACACCTCCTCAATCTGGTGCTACTAGAATTCCGGCCACTGAGGTAAATCCTGAGGCACAATTTTCCTATCTTAATGCAACTGAGTCCGGCCGTCGCATCATCGACTCGGCTCAACATCTTCTCCAGGATCTACATAATTCTCATGTCGATGCTGCTGGGTCCGCAAATGCTGAATCACAAGAGTTTTCATCTGTCACTCAGCTTCTCAATGAGATCAAGAATCTCAAAGATTTAGTAAGTGTCATGACCTCAGTCCAAGCCCAGCAACCTAAGCACGAATCCTTTGTCAAGCTGACTGAGCTGATCTTGATGATGGTGAATCACATAAATTCACTCCAAGGGCAGATCAATGTCTTACCTACCATCAACATGGGCTATGCTACCTCTGCTGAGCTAGATCATTGCTTTACCAAGCTGTCTTCTAAGCTGACTAGTGCTCGTGATCTTCTCTCTTCATCTTCCCAATGCACGATGGATGAAATTAGTGAAACTGTCCGTCTTCTGAATCTGAGCAAAGAAGAGATGGAAACTGATGTGGTCAAAACCAATACTATCCTTCAGACTACTCAGAGTTTATTTAGGCATGTACGTCACACAAATGCTCAGCGTGACATTTACGATAAGGCTATGCTTAAAATGTACCATCAATCGTATGCCCAGCTAGCAGAAGCAGTATCTTGGCTAACTAAGTCACAGGAATACATGCTCAGCATGATCAGCTCAACTATTCGCGTCCCTGGTGCAGTTCTGGATGATGGAGTTCCAGTACTTGATGGATTATTTGAAAGCACAATGCGCCTCAAAGCCTATTCAGTCAAGCTTGTTGGTCCCTGGTAATTAGTTCCAAGGGGGGGTTAGGAACTAATTTAACTTTTTCGCGTTTTAATTAAGCTGACTGGAAGTTATTTTGAGAGTTTATTAACTCAGCTTTTGGTCAGCTTGGTGAGAAATGTTTCAAGACAGCTTTAGTCAGATGTTAACTAAAGTTGTTTTCTTGTGAGTTGAGAATTGACACTCTTGGAGGTCAGCTTCTAACTCAGCACCACTTATTTACTCAAGGTCAGCTTAGGCAATTTATATGCTAAGTAAATATAGCAAACAATACATGCAATATAAGAGAGAGTTCAGAGATTACTCAGTATCACTTATCCTGGTTCGACCTCACTGCCTACGTCCAGTCCCTAGAGTCCTCCGGGCTTTTTGAATCCAATACTGAGCTCTTTAATGGTAGAGCACAAACCAATTACAAGGCAATTGAATATGCAAGAGTACCTTCCTCTATTTGTCTACTCAACTCCTACTAAGTGCTACAACCCAGCACCTAGATTTCTCTACCACTGAATGCTTACAACCAAGCACTCAGCTTAACACTCTCAATATTCCTATTGATTACAAACTTGTTCTTTTTATGCTAAGAACACTTTAGATGATTACACAACAATCAATCTAGCATTTACACAGAGAATGGAAAAATTGGTGTAAGATCTTTTTGTTTTTGAGTGCTTTCAAGATTTTCTCTCCTTGTATTTTTCTCTTGATGCTTCAGTGATTATCCAAGGTTCTCCATTGTCCTTTTATAGAAGGAAAACTGCAGATTTGGATCGTTTGAATTGTTGTTACCGTTAACACCAAAATGGCTCTTTTGGGGGATAGATTCTGGTCAGCTTCAGTCTGTTCCGCCATTCCCTTCCTCTATTTTCTTCAAGCGTCAGGTTTTGTCTTATTGCACCAGACTTGTCTTTTTGCGCCAGTTGTCTTTTACCAATAATCCAACGACCCATGTTTCTTGGAATTAGTCTTTTGTGTGTCTTCGAGGTTCCAATTATTGGTGCAGAAGATTTGCAGACTTTGTCCTTTAGTGAACGGATCCTTCATGCTGTCCTGACTGTCACTCAGCTTTCTTCGTTATCTTCGGATGTTCAACTTCTAAGCTGAGTTCCTTCTTAGTTAGCTTCGTTCTGGCGACTTTGAAGGAAGCTTCTGATGCTAAGTTCTACTCCACTCAGCTTCTCCTACTTTCATGTTGAGTTCCGTTTAACTCAACTTTGGCTTATGCTGACTTCTGACCTGTCTTACTTTATATATCGTATATTTTTGCACTCAATATTGAACAAACACATTATTACAATTAAATCAAAGCATTTAAATTTAATTGTCTCTTAATCATGGATGATTTTGTCAAATCAAAATCTTGTGGAAAAGGTGTTTCAACAAACTCCCCCATTTTGATGTTGGCAAAATACATAATTATGGAACTCAGTTATAAGTTACCCCATGATTGACATTTTTGAAATAACTCCCCCGTAAGGGTTGCACATATTGTCTTAAACTTTCCAAGGTTTTTTAAGACACTTGTGTATGCTGACTTAGATTTAATGTTGGATTTTTCAAGATCTGATCTTTTTGAATTTTAAGTCAGCTTTCAAAAATATTAAAAGTATGTTGTTACTCAGTTTATTACCTAAGTGTTTTAGAGTTAATGTATACTGAGTAATTTTTTACTTCTTAATTTATTTGTTCAATTTTATCAACCAGTTTGAGGAAATTGTACTTGACATAGATTTAAGCAAAAAGATAAAGCCAACCAGGACATATAAATGTTTCTATGCAAGTTCTAAACAAACAACATTTACTAGACTAGACTACATCTAGTTCTACTTCTTCTTCTTCTTCTGAGCTTGGTGGTCAGCATGAGCAATTCCTTTGCCTTTCTCTTTACTTCCAGAAACATTACCAGCAGGCTGAGTTCCTTCTTGACTTGTCTCCCCCGTTTTGCCATCATCGGGCTTATACAGGAAGGTTTCATTTCGAGCTGCAGTTGAGAGATAATGGGAGTAGCGCTGAAGCCGTTTTGTGCTTTCACCCAAACCGTCAATAACAGGAACACTGTCATCCTGGACATGCCTAGGAACCCGGAAGGAGCTGCTGATCATGCTGAGTAGGCATTCATGGGATTTGCTTAGCCAGGTGAGCGAGCTGGTGATCTGACCAAAAGATTGATGGTATAGTTTTAGCAAGGCAGAGTCATAAAACATGCGCTGGGCATTGTTGATGCGCATTGCCTTCACTGTTGGAGACTGGATCAACATCCATCTGTGCTCTGTGGATGTTGAGTAGGCTGACTGCTTCACTTAGTTGGTCAATAGTACACTGAGAAGAGGAGGATACTAAGTCACGTGTACTGGTCAGCTCAGCATTAAGCTTGGTGAAGCATTGTTGAAGTTCGGCAGATGTGGCAAACTCAGCATTGCCGGGTGTACTCGATTTGGTCAGGTCTTCAGTTAACTTGGTAAAATATCCTTGAAGTTCAGTAGAAGTGGCATACCCTGGATTGACTGCCATCAGCTGTTGAATCTTGCCTTCAAGCGAATTCATATGGTTCGCCATTGTGAGCACCAATTCGGTCAGTTTTGCTATTTGATCTTGATTTGGTTGCCGAGTCTAAACTGTAGTTATGATGCTGACCAGATCCTTTAATCCTCGGAGTTCATTGAGAAGCTGAGTGATACCTGACAAATGTGAGGACTCAGCTTGAGTAGATTGATTAGCATTAGCTTGAGGAAGGTTCAAATCTTGAAGCAAGGACTGAGCAGAAGCAATGATACGGCGTCCTGACTCAGTAGCATTCAAGTACGTGAATTGAGCACCATGAGACTCAGTAGCTAGTATTGAGCTTGATGGTGGTGGAGGAGTTGGCTCTCTGCCAGATTGAGTACCTTGATTAGTACCTGGACTTTGATTGATTTCATGAGCTGAGTTATCAACATGATGAGTTGGAGGTGGAGTTTGATTAGGCATGTTGACCTGCTCAACTTGAATGGGTGAAGTTGAGGCCGGATTTGATCTATCGTGATCAGCTTGGATTGGATTGTCAGGGGTTTTGGCTTGTTCCTCATCCTGAGTAACATAGGCTTGTTTTTGTACAGTATCTGCTGGAGGTGACTCAGTCTCAGCATCATTCGAGAAGTACTGGAACTGGATTTTGGAGAGGCTAGTCTCAAGCTCATCAATAGGAAAGTCGTCCATAAGATCAATTTGCTTTTGCGCCTTCTTTTTAAGTCTTCGACGTGTCGGAGCTTTTGGGGATGAAGGGTCAGCTGGAATACCTTCACTGGACTCAGTAGCAACTGTCTCCTCTTCTACATATGGATTTTCAAGTTGCTCAGCATGATCCTCAACAGCAACATTTTCATCTCCTTTAACTCTCTGTTCAGCCTCATCCTGAGGTTGCTCAACATTAGTCTGCTCAGTTTGTTGCTCAGTTTCTTTCTCAGCTTCCTGCTCTTGTTCAACTCTTTGCTCAGTTTCTTCCTCAGTTTCCTTTTCTAGGTCAGTTCCATGACCTTGGGAGGATACAACCCAATCTATCAGATCAGCTTCAACTGGTTTTAAGGAATTAATCTTCTTCTTTTTCATCAAAGGGGATTCTGGAGTTTCATCTTCTTCATCTTTAGGCCCTTCTGGCCTCTTTCTCTTTTCTGCTGACTCAGCTTTAGCTTTGTCAGCCTTAGCTCTTTCTTGAGATATGAGTCTTACCTTCTTTGGGACAGCATGAATATCTTTAGTGCAAGTTTCAAGAGCCTTCCTCTTCTTCTTCTTCTGCTCAGGCTGAGCTGTCTAGGAGACTCAGCATGAGCCTCCACTTCTTTTTCAGGTTCATGTTCAAGCTCAACTTCTAGTTGCTCAGCTTCTTCATCTTCTTCACCATCTCTAACATCTTCATACCCTTTCAAAGGTTGATTGTACAACAATCCATCCAGCAGAACTGCAGTGATTTCACTCCCTAAGCTACTTGTTTCATTTATCGTCTCGATCTGCTTGTCTTCGAGAATTTTTGTGATTAGAGACCCCAAGTGGAGTTTCTTACCACCTCGTTGAAGAGATCCAACTAGGAAGACGGGGAGATTGAGTGGAGTGTAGGTCAGCATGTGCCATATGAAGCACTGCTCGAAGTTAGAGGCGGATGAAGCTGAGTTGAGTTTGGGGAAGATAAAGTTGGTCAGCATGTAATGGACCATCTTTTGTTCTTTTCCCATACAGGTGCTGGGTATTTCACCCTTATGATCCTTGGGTTTACAGAACCCCTTGATCTTCTCAGCCGTGTCTTTTGGCACTTTCTCCTTTGTTGTTCTAAACTCAATTCCTTCGTCTGGTAAATCTAGTAAGGTGGCTAGATAAGCAGGGGTTATGATGATTTTCTGACCTTTAACTGTGGTCTCCAAATAATCAGAGTCATCTTCATCAACATGTAGATTTGAATGGAAGTCCCGTACTAACCTAGGATAGGTTGTTCCTGAGAGAGAGAAGAGACCAGTCCACTTGTTCTTCTCGATCCAGTCACAAAATGGTTTCTCAGAGGTGACGAATCCTGGAGAGAACCATCTGCATTTCAGAACCTCCAGATTGTTGACCTTTTTGTGTACTTTGATCATCTTTCTTTCTATTTGCGTTGAAGGACCCGCGGGGTCACCCTGAGTGGGTTTGCTTGAGGTTTGAGTTGTGAGTTTAGGGGTTTCGTTCTTCCCAGAAGCCATTGTTACAGATGAAGGTTTTTGAGATTTCAGGGAGAGAGAGAAGTTCGATTATAGGAGATTGCAAGCGTAAAGAGTGAAGAGTGGGGATTCTTCCACTTTTTATATAGATTTACGGCGGCCCTTATTCATTAACTAGCCGTTTTACCTAGGGACGTTCAACCGATAAAGATTCTGTCATTTATGACATCTTCGGCGCATGGGATTTGTCATTAATGTGCGTCTTTCCAAGGTGCCAGAAGTTACACGTGTAGGTATTTATTTTACGCGAGTGGGTTTCTTTTTGGTTTCGCTAGAATTCGAAGCATTCGTGATGTTGAGTGCCCAGTTTTTGTAACCATGATTTTTCTATCTCTAAATAACTCAACATACGTTTGAGCACTCAGTGTGTGTCTACTAAGCATAAGATGATTACTCAATATGTCTATCTACTCAGCATAATCACTCAATGTATATGTCAACTCAGCCTAGGGTGATTATTTCAAGCTTTGGTGAGTACAAGTTTCTTATTGTTAATTTACTCAGCATGGCATTTGCACAATCATTCAGCAATCACTCAACATTTAATTTTTCATATAGATTTATCTAGAGTGGATTTTACATACCGATGGCTTCCCTTAGTATGTTGAATTGTTCTCGTGCCAAGGGCTTAGTGAAGATTGTTGAAACACCTTTCCACATAATTTTGATTTGACAAAATTGTTTAAGTATAATATATATACATATTCTAGACACACTAAGTTTAAATGCTTTGATTTAATTCTACTAATGTGTTTGTTCAATGTTGAGTTAAAATATTATAAGACATAAGAATCGAAAGGCCCAAGCCCATTACGAAAGCCAAGGCCCAAGTCAAACAACTCAGTACACTCGGCCCGCGTATGTCAAGACGTTGCCGTTTTGAAACAAAACGCAACTCAGCAGACGGAAGGATCTAGAAGACCTTCGGGAACAACTTCAAGATGAAGCTGCTGAGTAGTCTCGACAAAGCGTACAAGACAGCAGCTGGCAAAGGAAAACTTCCAGACAAAGTGTTTCCTCTTTTAGCAAAGTTCAGACGACACAGTATGCTGTCCAATTGACTTTACCATAAAAGGAGAGACCATCTGCTGAGCTGACTGAGGACAGAAGATACACGATTGTGATTGGCCGAGAGCTCTGTACAAGTCAGGATGACAACGACACATAGCCGTTTCCCTCCAACGGTTATTTCGAAATTCGAAATGACCGAAGACCCAGACGTCTCTATAAATAGTGCCATCACAAGCTTCACAAGATACAGAACTTGATCAAGCCATTACACTGACCAAATCTCTACAAGTTCTGCAAGCAAGAAGCAAAGCAAAATTCTTACACTACATTTCTCATATCTGTGTAAAAGTCTAGAGTGATTGTAAATCGTCTAAAGTGTCTTAGCACATCTTTGTATTAGGACAAAACACTTATCATTTCTAGAGATAGAAAGGAGAGGCTGAGTACTCGGTTTTAAGTACTCAGCGGAGAGATTAGGATTGAGTATAAGTATAGAGGAAGGTACTCTTGTCATACTCAATTGCTGATATTGTAAAAGGTTTGAGGCTCTACCTTTAAAGAGCTCAGTAGAGTATTTGAAATCTCGGAACGTGTTCCGGGGATAGGACGTAGGCTTAGAAGAAGCCGAACCTGGATAAATCTGCTGAGTGAAGTATTTCTTACCTTAACTCCTTATTTATATTCTTGCTTTAAATAATCAAAACTGACCAAGTAAAGAGGTCAAGTTGAGTTGTGCGCGTTGAACGTCTGAGCTCAGGAATAGACTCTAAGTGATATCTCATATCTCCATGGGCGAAAACAGCACTCGGTTTCTCCCTGGAAACCAAACAACTCAAATACTGCATGAGGGGCTGTCCATTACTAGGCCTCCCCTATTCTTCGGGTCAAACTATACCTTCTGGAAGAATAGGATGAAAAACTTCATTCAGGCTACAAACATGAGTTCCTGGCTATCTATAGTCCAAGGCCCGTTTGTACCTGTCGAGGTTGTGGCTGGCCAAACAGTTATAAAAGCTGAGGCCAAATGGACAGAGGATGATCTTAAGAAGCTTCAAAACCATGCTTCGGCTATCAATATGCTTCACTGTGCGCTCGATGCTGTAGAATATAACAAAATCTCAGGTTGTGAGTCGGCACAAGAGATCTGGAAAAAGCTGGAAGTCACCTACGAGGGAACAAACAAAGTAAAAGAATCCAAGGTGAATCAGCAGATGAGACTGTACGAGCTGTTCGAGATGAACAATGATGAGGGCATTTCAGACATGAACGCAAGGTTCACCAACATCATTAATGAGCTCAAGAGACTTGGGAAAATCTTCACTGAGGAAGAACAAGTCAAAAAGATACTCAGGAGTCTTCCAAAAGACTGGCAAGCAAAGAAGACAGCAGTTGAGGAAGCTCAGGATTTAACCACCTACAAATATGACGAACTCATCGGCTCATTGCTGACCCATGAGATATCCATGAAAAACTTTGAGGTGAAGGAAAAATCTGATCACAAGAAGCAGAAGTCACTTGTCATGAAAGCTGACTCCACTGACGGGAGTTCAACTGATGATGAGGAGATGGCTATGTTCACAAGGAAGATGAAAAGGCTGTTCAGGAAGAACGACAAATATTCTAAAAAGCCTTACAAAAAGTTTGATAAGTATAAGGCTGACTCAAGCGACAGCAAATACAGAAAGGACAGCTCAAAGCCTATTACATGCTTTGAGTGCCATCAAACTGGCCATATTAAGTCAAACTGCCCCACGCTGAGGAAAGACAAGAAGAATGGGAAGAAGGCAATGGTGGCTACTTGGAGTGACAGTGATGAATCTTCATCAACAGAAACTGAGGCCACCGAGTCAGCAAAGATATGCTTTTTGGCTGACGAACTTGCTGAGCCATGCGTCTCTAAGCATGCTGACCCATACATCGCATCAGATGATGAAGAGCAATCAAATGAGGTAATTTCTCTTCCCCAGCTCAGAAACGATATGGTTAATGCCCTGAGTGATCTCTATACACTTGTTAAGAAGTGTAATAAGAAAGTAAGAGCACTCAGCAGGCGCTGTGACGAAGTGGAAGAGGTCAAACTGAGTGACCTCATATTCCTTCTTCAGGACAATTCGACTCTGCATGATAACATGAAGATCATGAATGAGTATGTCTCTGAAGTCCAGTCAGTTTCAAAGAAACTGAGGAAGGACGTCACAACCATCCAGAACCAACTAAAGGTTCCAAATAAAAATAACATTCCTCTGAGAACTCAGTACCAAGGTACTCGGCAGAGATGGAATCCCCAGCGAAAAGACCAGTGTGACTGGGGTGCTGACAAGTCAGTAAAAAATCCTAAACAGAAGGTCAGTTGTGACTTCTGTGGAAAGAGTGGCCATACTGTCCATGTATGTCGCCATAAAATAAAATATGATGCTATACCTGTTGCACCTAACAAGTCAGGACCCAAAAAGAATTGGGTACCTAAAAGTAACTAGTTACAATGCAGGTAAGCCTGAGATGTGCCGAGAAGTCAAAGATGTGGTATATTGACAGCGCATGCTCAAGGCATATGACGGGTGATGAAACTTAGTTCATCACGTTTGAACATAAACGAGGAGGGAGCGTAAGTTTTGGAGACAACAAGAAGGGTAAGATAGTAGGCTCAGGAACCATAGGAGGTAATCCTACTATTGAATCTGTCTCCCTAGTCAGCGGACTCAAATATAACTTACTCAGCGTAGCTCAGCTATGTGACAATGGGAGAAAAGTTATATTTGATGCTACTGGATGTAAAATATACGAGGGTAAAAAAAATGAGTTAATTTTAACTGCCCCTCGGATAGATAATGTCTTTATGCTAGACTTAGAGAAAAAGTTTTCAAAAACTGTGTGCTTAGTAACAAAGGAAGAAAATTCCTGGCTATGGCACAGGAGACTTGGTCATGTAAGCATGGACCTCCTGGCCAAACTAGCAAGAAAGCAATTGGTTGAGGGACTGTCTGAACTTAAATTTCAAAAAGATCAATTATGCCACGCTTGTCAAGCTGGAAAACAAACCAAACAATCTTTTCACAGTAAAAACATTGTCTCAACTAAACGTCCGTTAGAGTTACTACACTTGGATCTCTTTGGTCCAGTCCAGCCGCTGAGTCTGGGTGGAAGAAGATTTTCCTTGGTCATTGTAGATGACTTCTCTCGGTATACGTGGGTCATCTTGCTGACCAGCAAGGATGAGACTTTTGAGACATTTTCAAATTTGGTTAGAAAAATTGAAAATGAAAAAGACCTAAAATTAGCTCATATCCGTAGTGATAACGGTGGAGAGTTCAAAAACCAAAAGTTTGTTGAATTCTGTGAAGCCAGCGGCATTGACCACAATTTTTCTGCTCCTAGAACACCTCAACAAAATGGGGTTGTAGAAAGGAAGAACAGAACTCTGGTTGAAATAGCCAGGACAATGCTGGATGAGCATAAGCTTCCAAAGTATTTTTGGGGAGAGGCTATTAACACAGCATGCTACATTCTTAATAGGGCTCTAGTTAGACATATACTCAAGAAAACCCCCTATGAACTTTGGAAAGGACGAAAGCCCAATATTGGATACTTTCGTGCCTTTGGCTGTAGATGTTTTATTTTAAATACCAAAGATAGCTTAGCAAAGTTTGATTCAAAAGCTGATGAGGCTATCTTTTTGGGCTACTCAACAAACAGCAAAGCATACAGAGTTTTTAATAAGCGAACTCAAGTTTTAGAAGAGTCAATACATGTAGAGTTCAATGAAACTGACCCTGCAGGTAGATACCAGCCGCTGACCGAAGATGATCCAAACTCAGTAATCATCGCTGACCCAGAACCAGCTACTGAGTCATTCACGAAAAGGCTGACCAAGAGTAAGAGTGAACCTAAGATTACTTTTACTGACCCATCTACTTCTGCAGAGATTGTTGAAACAGGAACATCACAAGACATAAATCTACCCAAAGAAATAAGGATTCCAAGAGGGCACTCCGAAAGTGCAATCCTTGATTCTGCTGGGAATACCCTGATGACGAGGAATCAACTCAAGAAGTACCTCAGCAATTTTGCTTTCGTCTCAGTACAAGAACCGAAGAATTTCGCTGAAGCTGAGTACGATGAATTCTGGATGAACGCAATGCAAGAGGAGCTCGATCAATTTCGAAGAAATGATGTATGGGAGTTAGTGCCTCATCCAAAGAGTCAAAAGACCATCGGAACAAGATGGGTCTTCAAAAGGTATAGACTACGGTGAGACCTTTGCCCCAGTGGCAAGGCTAGAGGCAATTAGAATATTATGTGCATATGCATCTTACATGAATTTTAAATTATTCCAAATGGATGTCAAAAGTGCATTTCTTAATGGAGTTATAAACGATGAGGTTTATGTAAATCAACCTCCAGGTTTTGAGGACCCTAAGTTCCCAAACCATGTTTACAAACTCAAAAAGGCTCTGTACGGCCTCAAGCAAGCACCACGTGCTTGGTATGAGAGACTGACCAGTTCCCTGCTGACTAGAAATTACGTCAGGGGTAAAGCTGATACAACCTTATTCATTAAGAAAAAGGGTAAAGATACCCTGCTGGCCCAAATTTATGTTGATGATATAATATTTGGTGCAACTAACGAATCAATGTGCAAGGAGTTTAGCAAACAAATGCAGACTGAGTTTGAAATGTCTATGATGGGAGAACTCAACTTCTTCCTCGGTCTTCAAATTAAACAAGGAAACAATGGCATCTTCATCAGTCAAGCCAAATATGCCAAGGAGATCTTAAAGAAATATGACTTGGAAAATTGCAAGCCAATATCCACTCCTATGGGCACTGACACTGTCCTCTGCGCTGATGAGAATGGTAAGTCAGTAGACAGCAAGTTATATCGAGGTATGATAGGCTCTCTACTTTACTTAACAGCCAGTAGACCGGACATTCAGTTTTCAGTATGCTACTGTGCTAGATATCAATCTAACCCTAAGGAATCTCATTACATTGCTGTAAAAAGAATCCTTAGATATTTGCAAAGCTCAGTGAACGCAGGTTTGTGGTATCCAAATACTCATGATTTTACACTCATCGGATACACTGACGCTGACTATGGACGAGACAAGCTGGAACGAAAAAGCACCTCTGGAGGATGCCACTTCTTAGGAAGCTGTCTTGTATCCTGGTTCAGCAAAAAGTAGGCGTCAGTAGCCTTGTCCACCACTGAAGCTGAGTACATTGCTGCTGGTCATTGTGTTGCTTAAGTCCTATGGATCAAGCAACAACTTGAAGATTATGGTGTTCAAACGAAGACAATTGAAGTCAAATGTGACAACAAAAGTGCAATTGATCTTTCCAAGAACCCAATTCAACACAACAGAATGAAGCATGTCAGCATCAGACATCACTTCATTAGAGACCATGTACTCAAGGGTGAGATCAAGCTGACCTTTGTCCCAACGGACGAACAGCTTGCGGATATCTTCACGAAGCCACTGGCCCGTGAGCAGTTCAGCATACTGAGAGAAGCAATTGGTATGTTTAATCCTCTTCAGTAAATTCCTGTGCTAAATGAATATGAATGCTGAGTGAATTACATGCTGAATGTTTTATTGTTTGCTGAGTAACTCATCGAAACTGACTGAATATACAATACTGAGTAAACTTGCACGCTGAGAAAATTAGTTTAGAACTTGAACTTAAAATCATCCTTAAACACTGCACTGACCACTCAGAATATCAAACGCTTGACATTCTAAATACTGAGTGATTAATTCGTTAGCATAAATGCAAAGCACGCGTATAGCCTAGGATGACGTATTCGCCGTAATGTGTCATAAATGCCAGGATTGTTGTCGGTACATGATCCCAAGGCAAAACTGACACATGGATTCGATTAAGATCCACACCGTTCATTTCATCTATAAATTATGGGTATTTCCCCATCTTTTACTCTTTACGCTTAATCAATTCTAAAGGCAAAGAAATCACTTAGAACTTCTTCTCTCTCAAATTCTCTAAGTTTCCCATCTTCTAAAAATGACTAAGATATCCTACAATGTCTCCGGTGCCGGTCACCAAAAGTCCAGCTCCGATGAACCTTTACGAAACCCTTCTACACCGAGCAAGGGTAAAACTGGCCAAAGCTCTGGCCAAGGGAAAGCTGTTAAGATCAGGACCTACTCCAAGGTCTTCGAAAATGTCCGCGAGTGGAAGGTTGAGCCCTCCAGATGGGTCTCTGAGCATTTCATGCAACATGAATAGCCATTTTCCGAATGGATTTCTAAAAACGAATGGACTGGGCTGTTCTCGGTCAGGGATGAGACATATCCTGACCTAGTGAGGGAGTTTTACCACAACCTCAAGGTCGCTAATGACAATGCTGACTACCTATGCACCGAGGTAAGAGGAAAAACCATCTTCATCAACCCTCTGTACATAGGAAATCTCCTCCAGCTCAAGACTGAGGGAGTAAGGCTGAGGAAGTCAGGTGATCAGGAGAAAACCAACTATGTCCATACCTTCTGCAAGCCTGATGGTTACTCAGGAGAGGTCTCAGCATCTTCAATGGGTCAGCACCAGAAGATGGCTCACTACCTGCTGAGCTATTTTATTTACCCAAAGATCAACTGCACTACATCAGCAACAAACTTTGAACAGTGCTTCATATGGCACATGCTGACGTACACCCCCATCAACATGCCGGTCTTCTTAGTTGCTGGGTTCCTACGCAGCACGGGTACGCTGAGGCTTGGGTCACTCATAACTCGAATTCTTCTTGACCACAAGATTGATCTCGAAGGCGAGGAATCCTTCAAAGGAACTGAGATCACAGCTGGCTCGCTGAGGGCACTGAAATTTGGGCAGCCCTTGAAGAAAGGAAAAGCTGATGCTGCTGCTGCTGGCCAAGCTGGCCAAACTGAGGAAACTGTTGCTGAACCTAAGAAAGGGAGAAGAACTAAGGCTCCAGCTTCTCGCAAGAGAAAATCTACTGAGTCACCAAATGTTGAGTCTCCTGCAAAGAGGCAGAGGTCAGCTGGAAAGTCAGCTGAAAAGAGATCCAGGCAAGATGAGCCTGGAACTGAGGAAGCGACTGAGCTACCTCAGAAGAAGCAAAAGAATTCAACACTGGCACCTCTGGACGTTATACCGACCGACTTTATTATACCGGGTGATTCTCATTTCACTCAATGCCAAGGTACTGATGCTACGGAAACTGAGGTCCAGTTAGATGACCACTTCATCTCCCAAGTTGAGGAAGAACTTGACGGAGATAGTTCTGAGGAGGAAGAGGAAGAAGAAGAAACCAGCGGTCAGGATGGCGCTGAGGATTCAGAAGAAACTGCCAACGAAATTGAAGCTGAGGATGCTAACACTGGGTTAGCTGGTGGAAATGTGCAAACTGACACCGAGTTAGCTGCTGGAGTTGAGCAAGTTGAGCAAGCTGACCAGACCCATACTGAGCAAAAGGAACCTTCTCCTACTCACTCAGAAGAACCTGCTCATCATACCACTCCACCACGTAGAAGGCGAAAGCTGGTTAAAGCCAGTGAGGTGATGGTCAGTGAACTTCCTGTGCAATCACCATCTATTCCTGAACTTGTCCTCTCTAAGACAACAAAGGACCCTTCTACTGTTCAACTAAAGTTTTTCAAACGGCCATCAACTTCCTCTACTACAACGCCGTTGGAAAAACAAGCCTCTGTTTCTTCTCAACAGGAACATGCCGACCATAACACTTCAACCACTTCAACAAGTCAGGTTGAACCAACCACTGTCCATGCTGTCTCCTCAAGCATGGTGCTGACTCCCCATCTTTCTGCTGTCAGCACAGACAGTGTTATGGTTATGTCTTCCATCAACAACCTCTCTGCTGATCAATCAACAATTCCTTCAACTCAAGTACAGATTGAGCTAACTCATCCAGTCACTGACCAGGGTACTCATTTCACTCCACTTTCTTCTGGTCATACTGATGTACATCGGGATGCCACTGAGTCCGGCAAAAAGCTCATTGACTCAGTGCAAGCACTCATCCACGATCTTCAACATTCCGCTTCGCCTGCTACTGGATCTTCAATTCCTGAGACAACTCAGCTCTCCCAGGTCACTCTACTTCTCAACGAAGTCAAGGGACTCAAGGATCTGCTGAATGTCGTCTTGTCATTCCAAGCCCAGCAAGCTAAGCAGGATTCACTTGCCAAGTTGGCAGAGATACAGCTGTCAACAATTCAACATCTGAACTCTCTCCATCAGCAAGTTCAGAAGTTGTCTGCTGTGAACACTGACTACGCCACTTCCTCAGAACTCAAGATGCTTTTTGCTCAGCTTCATACTGAGCAACTTAAGACAAATGAGCAAATGGTGTCCTATAGTCAGTGCTCAGTCGAGCAAATCGGTGAGGCCATCAGGCTACTTAACCTCAACAAACAAAAGATGGATACTGACACGTTGAAGCAGAATGAGTTGCTATCTCTCGCACAGCAATCCTTCAATCACATCCGTCATAATAATATCCAGCGTCATCATTATGACTCAGCTCTCTTGAAAACTTTCCACCAAGTCTTTGCTGGCCTCTCTGAAGCTCTCATCTGGCAAGCAAAAGCTCAAGCTTTCAGTGTAAATATGCTCAGTGATGCTGATCTTCGCGTACCAGTCGAAGTATCAGCTGATGGAGTTGCCATCTTTGATGGCGTAAATGAAAGTGCTGACAAACTAAAAGAGCTTTCACAAGAACTTTCTCGTGCTGTCTTAACCGATGCGTTCAAGCTCCCTGAAGTTGACAAAACGGGGGAGAAAGCGCAAGCTGCTAGAGCTCAGCATGAGCAACGTCAGTACAAGAGAAGTCAGTCACAGGGCAAGAGAAAGAAATAGATAGGCTAGGTCTTAACATTTGTAATCTATGTGCTATGTTTATTTCTTTTGCTGTGTAACTGCTGATTTCTATCAATATATCATACTTACTTTCCTATTCAAATCATGAGTTATGATATATGCTTTTAAGTACTGAGTCATTATGTATCTTCAATTAAATCAGCTATGTTTAAAACTTGTAATATTGACTAAATGATATGCTGATAACATGTTTGACATGAACCTATGTACTTATGAAATATTCTGATAAGAACTCATTGAACAAATTACTCAGCACGCGCTCTATATGTTTAAACCTTCCGCTTACCACTGAGTAAATAGAATATGTGATATAGCTGACCTATACCTAAAAACTGACCTTAGACTTACTCATTTAAATCCTTAAATGTTTTAAGTAAAACTAAGTCAGTAGCTCAACCCTTACGGGGAGTTTGCTAAAGTATATTAGGTCAACTATCATGGGGGAGCTCATACTGAGTTCTTTGCTGAATAGTTTTGCCAACATCAAAATGGGGGAGTTTGTTGAAACACCTTTCCACATAATTTTGATTTGACAAAATTGTTTAAGTATAATATATATACATATTCTAAACACACTAAGTTTAAATGCTTTGATTTAATTCTACTAATGTGTTTGTTCAATGTTGAGTTAAAATATTATAAGACATAAGAATCGAAAGGCCCAAGCCCATTACGGAAGCCAAGGCCCAAGTCAAACAACTCAGTACACTCGGCCCGCGTATGTCAAGACGTTGTCGTTTTGAAACAAAACGCAACTCAACAGACGGAAGGATCTAGAAGACCTTCGGGAACAACTTCAAGATGAAGCTGCTGAGTAGTCTCGACAAAGCGTACAAGACAGCAGCTGGCAAAGAAAAACTTCCAAACAAAGTGTTTCCTCTTTTAGCAAAGTTCAGACGACACAGTATGCTGTCCAGTTGACTTTACCATAAAAGGAGAGACCATTTGCTGAGCTGATCGAGGACAGAAGATACACGATTGTGATTGGCCGAGAGCTCTGTATAAGTCAGGATGACAATGACACATAGCCGTTTCCCTCCAACGGTTATTTCGAAATTCGAAATGACCGACGACCCAGACGTCTCTATAAATAGTGCCATCACAAGCTTCACAAGATACAGAACTTGATCAAGCCATTACGCTGACCAAATCTCTACAAGTTCTGCAAGCAAGAAGCAAAATTCTTACACTACATTTCTCATATCTGTGTAAAAGTCTAGAGTGATTGTAAATCGTCTAAAGTGTCTTAGCACATCTTTGTATTAGGACAAAACACTTATCATTTCTAGAGATAGAAAGGAGAGGCTGAGTACTCGGTTTTAAGTACTCAGCGGAGAGATTAGGATTGAGTAGAAGTATAGAGGAAGGTACTCTTGTCATACTCAATTGTTGATATTGTAAAAGGTTTGAGGCTCTACCTTTAAAGAGCTCAGTAGAGTATTTGAAATCTCGAAACGTGTTCCGGGGACAGGACGTAGGCTTAGAAGAAGCCGAACCTGGATAAATCTGCTGAGTGAAGTATTTCTTACCTTAACTCCTTATTTATATTGCTTGCTTTAAATAATCAAAACTGACCAAGTAAAGAGGTCAAGTTGAGTTGTGCACGTTGAACGTCTGAGCTCAGGAATAGACTCTAAGTGTTATCTCCTGACTCAAGCTAAGAAACTGACTTAGTCACCTGTTGACTAAGCCAGTATCTTACTGTTTACTCAGCACCGCTGTTCAAACCTTTTTCTTTAGAAAAAGAAGTCTGCCTAAATTGCAAAAAAGTTTAAATAGTTCCTAACCCCCCCTTGGAACTATACTTGCAACTAAACAAGGGACCAACAAAGATATCTGCAAGCTGATCATTTGTTGGCACATAGGTCAGTTTAATCTCATCTTTTAGTACATGGTCTCTGATGAAGTGATGTCTTATGCTAACATGCTTCATCCTGCTGTGTTGGACTGGATTCTTGGATAGATCAATGGCACTTTTGTTGTCACATTTGATCTCTATTGTCTTTGTTTTGACTCCATAATCCTCAAACTGTTGCTTTATCCATAGGACTTGTGCAACATAGCTTCCAGCAGCCACGTACTCAGCTTTGGTTGTAGACAGGGCTACGGATGATTGCTTCTTGCTGAACCAAGATACTAGACAGCTTCCGAGGAAATGACATCCTCCCGAAGTACTCTTCCGTTCTAGCTTATCTCGTCCATAGTCAGCATCAGTATATCCAATGAGTGTGAAGTCATTTGAAGTTGGATACCATAGACCTGCATCAACTGAACTTTGCAAGTATCTAAAAATTCTTTTTACAGCAGTTAGATGAGATTCCCTGGGGTCAGCTTGATATCTAGCACAATAGCATACTGAGTACTGAATATCAGGTCTACTAGCTGTGAGATAGAGTAAAGAGCCTATCATACCTCGATAGAGTTTACTATCAACTGACTTACTCTTCTCATCCTTGCATAGGACAGTATCAGTACCCATGGGGGTTGATATTGGTTTGCAATCTATCATGCTGAATTTTTTTAACATTTCCTTGGTGTACTTAGACTGACTTATAAAGATGCCATTCTTACCTTGCTTGATTTGAAGTCCAAGGAAGAAGTTGAGTTCACCCATCATCGACATTTCAAACTCAGTTTGCATCTGTTGGCTAAATTCTTTGCACAAAGACTCGTCAGTAGCACCAAATCTTATATCATCTACATATATTTGTGCAAGTAGGGTATGTTTACCCTTTTTCTTAATGAACAAGGTTGTGTCAGCTTTTCCCCTGACATAATTCCTGGTCAGCAGGAAATTGGTCAACCTCTCATACCAGGCTCTTGGAGCTTGCTTTAGACCGTACAAGGCCTTTTTGAGTTTATAAACGTGGTTTGGAAACTTTGAATCTTCAAACCCAGGAGGTTGATTAACATATACCTCTTCGTTTATAAAGCCATTAAGAAATACACTTTTTACATCCATTTGGTATAGTTTAAAATTCATGAAACTAGCATAGGCACACAATATACGTATAGCTTCTAGCCTAGCAACAGGTGCAAATGTTTCTCCATAGTCTATACCTTCTTGTTGACTATAGCCTTCGGCTACAAGTCGAGCTTTGTTTCTAATCACATTTCCATGCTCATCTAGTTTATTTCTAAAGACCCACTTGGTTCCTATGGGCTTTTGATTCCTAGGTCTAGGTACTAGATCCCATACCTCATTTCTGGTGAATTGGTCAAGTTCTTCTTGCATGGCATTTATCCAATATTCATCTTGCTCAGCATCAGCAAAATTCTTTGGCTCAAGCATTGAGACGAAGGAAACATTGCTAAGGTATTTTCTAAGCTGATCTCTGGTCATCAACTTGTTGTTGGCAGCATCAAGAATGGCATGTTCTGTATGTCCTCTTGGGATCTTTATTTCCTTGGGCAATGTTGAGTTGTTTGGAAGAGGTGTTTCTACAATCTCTACAGGAATAGATTGGTCAGCAAATGAAATTTCAATTTCTTGCTTACCTGAGGTCAGCCCTTGTATAGATGACACATAGGCTTCTGGTTGATCAACGGAAGTTGAGCTTGGTTCATCTTCTTCAAGCTGAGCTGTCTTACCCTTCTTGTTGTCTCCAAAGCTTACACTTCCACCTCGTTTAAGCTCTAGTGTGATGAACTGAGTTTCATCACCTGTAATATGCCTTGAGCATGCGCTGTCTATATACCATAGTTTTGACTTCTCCACGCATGTCAAGCTGACCTGCAGTTTAAACTATTCATTTTTAGGTACCCAATTCCTTTTGGGTCCTTTCTTGTTAGTATAAACAAGTGCAAAATCATATTTTAACTTGTGACGGCATACTTTTATGGTGTGGCCTGGCTTACCACAGAAATCACAAAAAGGCACCCTTTGTGGGTTGAACTGAGTATGGTCAGCATTATTGTGTTGGGCATGCCAACATACTTTTGTGGTATGCCCTTTTCTTCCGCAGAAGTCACATTGGACAATCCGTTTGTTATGCCAACACACATCCTTTGTGTGCCCCCTTTTTCCACAACACTCACATTGAGTGAATTGCTTATGCTGACTAGTATTTGCATACTCAGCATGGGGTTTATTTCTATTTGAGCCCTTCCATTGACTCTGTAACGTTGTGATATCCTTTCTAAGTTTCTTTGAATCAGATTGAACCTCCGTGACAAACTTATGTAAGATTTGCATGTTGGTATGCAAGTCAGAGTTGTCCTGGAGAAGATATCGGAGGTCACTCAGCTTGACCTCTTCAATCTCATCACAGCGCCTGCTGAGTGCCTTAATCTTTTTGTTACACTTCTTAGTTAGTGTATATAAGTCACTCAGGGCATTTACCATTTCGTTTCTAAGCAAAAGTAAGGATGTTACCTCATTGTTGTGATCCTCCTGGTCAGTTTCATCAGAAAGGTCAGCTTGCTCAGATTGGGATTGGTCAGCTCCATCATCTGCCATAAAACATATGTTGGCTGTTTCATTTTTCTCAGCCTCAGATGATGTTGACTCATCACTGTCACTCCATGTGGCCACCATAGCCTTTTTGCTCCCCTTCTTCTCTTTCTTGAGGTTGGGACAACTTGACTTGATGTGCCCAGTTTGATGGCACTCAAAACATGTGATAGATTTCGAGCTGTCCTTCTTGTATTTGTCACTTGACTCGGCCTTATACTTGTCATTTCTTCTAAATGACCTTTTGCCGGTTCTATCATTTCTCCTGAACAGCTTCTTCATCTTTCTGGTGAACATGGCCAATTCCTCATCATCAGTTGACTCCGCTTCAGTTGAGTCAGCTTTTATGACAAGTGACTTTTGTTTCTTATCTTCTGATTTTTCTTTCTCTTTGGCTTCAAAGTTTTTCATAGAGATTTCATGGGTCAGCAGGGATCCGATCAGCTCATCATATTTATAGGTAGTCAAGTCTTGGGCTTCTTCTACAGCTGTTTTCTTTGCTTGCCAGCTCTTGGGCAGACTTCTCAGAATTTTCTTCACCTGTTCTTCTTCAGTGAAGTTCTTTCCAAGCCTTTTTAGCTCATTTATAATGTTTGTGAATATTGCGTTCATTTCTGAGATGTCTTCATTCTCATTCATCTCAAATATCTCGTAGAGTCTCATATGTTGATTGACTTTAGACTTCTTAACTTTGCTTGTGCCTTCATAGGTTACTTCAAGCTTCTTCCAAATCTCATGTGCTAACTCACAACCTGAAATCTTATTGTATTCTGCAGCATCTAACGCACAGTGAAGCATATTTATAGCCGAAACATTATTTTGTAATTTTCTAAGGTCATCCTCTGTCCACTCAGCCTCACTTTTAACAATTTTCTCATTGTTAACAATTTTGTATGGCACATGTGGACCTTGAACAATTGCAAGCCATGCACTCATGTTTGTGGCTTGTATAAAGTTCTTCATCCTATTCTTCCAGAATGTATAGTTTGACCCAAAGAATAGGGGAGGTCTGGCGATAGATAATCCCTCTGGGAGTATCTGTGTTGTTTGGTTTCCTGGAAGAAACCGAGTGCTATTCTCACCCATTTTAAGGGATCAGCTCAAGATTGTTAAATCTTTGAGTAGAGAGCTTAGGCTCTGATACCACTTGTTGGTCCCTGGTAATTAGTTCCAAGGGGGGGTTAGGAACTAATTTAACTTTTTCGCGTTTTAATTAAGCTGACTGGAAGTTATTTTGAGAGTTTATTAACTCAGCTTTTGGTCAGCTTGGTGAGAAATGTTTCAAGACAGCTTTAGTCAGATGTTAACTAAAGTTGTTTTCTTGTGAGTTGAGAATTGACACTCTTGGAGGTAAGCTTCTAACTCAGCACCACTTATTTACTCAAGGTCACCTTAGGCAATTTATATGCTGAGTAAATATAGCAAACAACACATGCAATATAAGAGAGAGTTCAGAGATTACTCAGTATCACTTATCCTGGTTCGGCCTCACTGCCTACGTCCAGTCCCCAGAGTCCTCCGGGCTTTTTGAATCCAATACTGAGCTCTTTAACGGTAGAGCACAAACCAATTACAAGGCAGTTGAATATGCAAGAGTACCTTCCTCTATTTGTCTACTCAACTCCTACTAAGTGCTACAACCCAGCACCTAGATTTCTCTACCACTGAATGCTTACAACCAAGCACTCAGCTTAACACTCTCAATATTCCTATTGATTACAAACTTGTTCTTTTTATGCTAAAGAACACTTTAGATGATTACACAACAATCAATCTAGCATTTACACAGAGAATGGAAAAGTTGGTGTAAGATCTTTTTGTATTTGAGTGCTTTCAAGATTTTCTCTCCTTGTATTTTTCTCTTGATGCTTCAGTGATTATCCAAGGTTCTTCATTGTCCTTTTATAGAAGGAAAACTGCAGATTTGGATCGTTTGAATTGTTGTTACCGTTAACACCAAAACGACTCTTTTGGGGGACAGATTCTGGTCAGCTTCAGTCTGTTCCGCCATTCCCTTCCCCTGTTTTCTTCAGGCGTCAGGTTTTGTCTTATTGCACCAAACTTGTCTTTTTGCGCCAGTTGTCTTTTACCAATAATCCAACGACCCATGTTTCTTGGAATTAGTCTTTTGTGTGTCTTCGAGGTTCCAATTATTGGTGCAGAAGATTGGCAGACTTTGTCCTTTAGTGAACGGATCCTTCATGCTGTCCTGACTGTCACTCAGCTTTCTTCGTTATCTTCGGATGTTCAATTTCTAAGCTGAGTTCCTTCTTAGTCAGCTTCGTTCTGGCGACTTTGAAGGAAGCTTCTGATGCTAAGTTCTACTCCACTCAGCTTCTCCTACTTTCATGTTGAGTTCCGTTTAACTCAACTTTGGCTTATGCTGACTTCTGACCTGTCTTACTTTATATATCGTATATTTTTGCACTCAATATTGAACAAACACATTAGTACAATTAAATCAAAGCATTTAAATTTAATTGTCTCTTAATCATGGATGATTTTGTCAAATCAAAATCTTGTGGAAAAGGTGTTTCAACAAAGCTGACTCGTGCTGCTCTCAATGATACCTTCATCCCTCCTCCGCCTGATGGTGGAAAAACGGGGGAGAAAAGACAAGCTGATGGAACTCAGCAAGACACTGGTGAAGCTACAGGTAGTAAGCAGCGGAAGGAAAAAGGCAAAGGAAAATTGTATCAAGCTGCTCATCAAGCACAAGTTAATAGGAAGCAATAGCTTAGTCAACTTAGGACTTAGCTTACTTTGTATTTATGCTTGATGACTCGAATATATGTTTAAGTATCCTTTTCATTCAAATTGACTTAACTATATGCGATGCTTATTAATTTATGATATATGCTGATCTACCTAAAAATTGAACAAACAAAATAATTTCAACTTAAAATACTCAGTACTCACTAACTCTGATACCAAAACTAATCATGTATCAAACTGAGTAAACATTGAACTCTTCTGAAAATTGACCTAGAAGACCTTAGAAAGTCTAGAATTGAACTAAGTCAGTACAAACATGTCTTCTCTAAGGTTTAGAGTTAAGTTAAAACAATATATGCAACCCTTATGGGGGAGTAATTTCAGAAGAATAAAATGTAATCCAATCATGGGGAATTTCAATACTGAGTTCCACAAATTAAATATTTTGCCAACATCAAAACGGGGGAGTTTGTTAAAACACCTTTCCACAAGATTTTGATTTGACAAAATCATTTAAGTTTAATCCATGATTAAGAGACAATTAAATTTAAGTGCTTTGACTTAATTGTACTAATCCGTTTGTTCAATATTGAGTATAAATGCAAAAAGAAATAAAGATTAAGACAAGACAAATTCAGCATGGGAACACAACACAAGCTGAGTGAAGAGCAACTCAGCATTAGAGAAGAAAAGTCATCTTCAGAATAACAGCTTCAGAATAAAGCTAATCAAAGAAATTGAGTAAAGCAAAGCTCAGCACAGAAGAAGTCTGCTCCAAGAAATAGATTCTACAGAACGAAGCTGACCATGGATGTCACACCCGACCCCAAACGGCATCGGGTATGAAGGAAAGACAAGATACCGAGTGTTCGCAAGTCTAAAAGGCCAATTGATTTTCTAACAGATAAAAATTTATTCGAACTAACTAAAGTTTATTTAATTATTCGGCTTGAACTTGATAATTCTATCAAGCTTCCTACGTATCCCAAATCATCTCTTAATTTTTAAATCGGGAATCAAAGCCACGCAGTTCTACCTAGTTTTAAACAATCTAATATGTTAGATTCCTCATATTCAACTTAGTTTCATTATTACCTTAATAAAACATTTTAATTCATGGTAGAGAAATATTTCTAATAAGATCATCCTCCTATTCAATATATTCCCCTCGATCTTGAAATGAGTAATCTATATTAGTTCTAGCTTATTTCTATTTTCGGCAGGTAATGCAAGCTTAATATATAACTTCCAATTTATATTTTTCAATTCTTAAACAGTTTATAAGTCTCAACTTTTGTAAATGACTCTACTTCTCATTCCTTTTATTCACACATTTTAACTTTTAGAATTCACATAATTGACACTAAAATACCTCATGTCAACTCAAGTACTAAAACAACCCTTTTACCAAAAGAATCTAACTAAAACACCTAAGAAGACTCTTTTTACTAGACGAATCATTTTATCAACCGATTTCCACACAACTCAAACATGATTCTTTTTATACCAACTGAATCGCTTAAGCCTAATATGATTTTTATCTAATGGAATAACTTAAAGTCTAATATAATTTTTATCAAACCGACTAATACGACTTTTATTAAACAAATTAACTCAAGTCAAATATGATTTTTACCAAGGTTTATATATGATTTTTACCAAGTTTTACCATATGGTAAAATTCAAATCTAAAACGAGTTTTACCAAACGGAATAACTCAATTCTAAAACGATTTTTACCAAGTTTAATCATATAGAACAACTCAAATCTAAAACGATTTTTACCAGATGGAATAACTCAAATATAAAATGATTTCTATCAAACGAAACCAATTTAAACGACAGGAACAACAACGAATCATTTTTATCAATTTTAAATAAATGAAGAAAACAACCATTAGAAGACACCAGAATCCACATCTATCTCTAATTTGGAGAAAAACTCCCAACTAGCTCAAATCTGCAGAATAAATTCTAAAACCAGTCTACGAGGTCATCTTCCTCCTCCTCCTCCCTATTTTACTCTGAACCCCAAACCGAACAGCCACATACCTTCTCTCTCAACTCAAGAATTCAGAGGATAACAACATATTACGCAACTGTAAGCAAAGATCTTAGAAAAGAAGAAATCATATATAGAACTCGCGAACAGAGACAATTTACCTTTGAAAATCATGTTGCATGTTCAAATCGGACCATTAGAAGTCCCGAGGATATAACCGATAACCATTAACCTTTGGGAGGGTTGGAACCTCCGCCAAACCCCACCGGAAGTGTAGATCGGAGTAAGTTGCTCCGTTTTCCCTAAGTGAAATAGTCTGAAAGTTCTTAAAAGTAAGAGAACCTTGAGTGAAAACCTTAGAAAACCATTCGGCAATGGTGAGAGAAAGACAGATTCAAACTCCAGTGACCACAAAAACTAATAACCTGGTTGTTCTGCAAGCATCAATGGAGAATATGGAAAGGAGTGGGACGGGTCTCCTGAAAATTGAAGATTTTTCTTTTTCCTTTGTGATAGATGAACAGTCCCTTTCTTAGAGAGAGAAACTCTTTTCTTTTATTCCCCCCCCCCTCTAATAATCCCATTATATAAATATATATATCATAACCTGAATTTCTTTTATTGCTTTTAAGTGTTTCTTTGATGCATTTTTGCTCAAATTGATATGTCTTTATTTTTTAGATATTTCTAGAATTCCTTCATACCATACTTATTTAGATACGAATAGACAGTGGCTCTACTTTTGATCTATGAAAATAATTAACAATTTGGTTAGAAATAGTAGTTAGAACTTAATTAATTAAGACTTGTTTAATGAATAAATTATACATATGGTGATTTACTTTTATTAAATTGGTAAATCACCATTTGGATCCAATTTCATTTTAGGAAGAAAAGAAGTACGTGCATGACAGATATAAGGCATTAACATCATGTAATCTAATATTAAATTATAAGTGCTATTTTTTGAAAACGGGCATGACAATGGAAGCTGAGTGGAAAAAGAACTCAGTATGAGTATTGGTGACAATCGAAGACTATGATTATCGAAGTGAAGCTGAGTGATCTTCAGGACAGCATGAATGATCTGTTAGCTAAAAGACAAACTCGACAACTGTCTGCACCAATAATAGAAGCCTTGAATTACGCAAAAGCCAAATTCCAAGATGCATGGGTCAACTGTTCGATGCTATAAGACAAACTGCCGCAAGAAGACAAAGTCTGTAGGAAGAAGATAAGTCTGACGTCTGAAGAAGTCAGAAGACAGGATTGGCCTGCACATCTGAAGCTGACCAGAAGTTTGTCTCCCCAAAAGAGTCGTTTTGGACTCAACAGACAAATCAATTTCAAATGATTTGTTCCTCACATTACAACTATAAAAGGGACAAAGATATCATTTGGAAGATTGCCGATTTACAGAAAATTACAAGTGAGAAAGAAACAAATTCAAAGCACTCAAAACAAAAGAGAAAGCTTACACCAATCTTCTATTCTTTGTGTAAATGCTAGATTGATTGTCTGTAATCATCTAAAGTGTTCTTTATCTTAAAAGGAACAAGTTTGTGATCAATTGTAATATTGAGGGTGTGCGTGCCGAGTACTTGGTATTAAGTACTTAGTGGTAGAGAAATCTAAGTGCTGGGTTGTAGCGCTTAGTAGGAGTTGAGTAGATGAATAGAGGAAGGTACTCTTGCATATTCAACTGGCTGTAATCGGTTTGTGCTCTACCCTTAAAGAGCTCAGTATTGGATTCTAAAAGCCCGGAGGATTCTGGGGACTGGACGTAGGCGGAGAGGCCGAACCAGGATAAGTGATACTGAGTAATTTCTAACTCTCTCAAATATATATATATATATATATATATATATATATAAGTGCTTGTGTTACTTGTTATATTTACTCAGCATATAAACTGTTTGAAACTGACACTGAGTAAATTGGAGTGCTGAGTTGGAAGCTGACCACACAAGTGTCAATTCCCAACTCTCTAGTAAAACAGTCTTAGTCAGCATCTGACTAAAGCTGTCTTGCATTAAAATCGGCCAAGCTGACCAAAGCTGAATCAATAAACTCACCAAAATTATTAAGTCAGCAAGATTAATTAGCGAAAAAGTTATATTAGTTCCTAACCCCCCCTTGGAACTAATCACACGGGACCAACATTTTATTCTTATTAATTAAAGTTCAATTTGTTCAATTTTTAGATAGATGATTTATTAAATTTATACTTTGTTAAATTTGTAATATTTTTTTTTATTTATTGATTCTTAATGGGTAAGAGTATCCGCAGGTACCCACGAATTAAATGGGACGTGTATGAGATGCAAAAAATATACTCGTTAGGGTAATGGGACGGGTACGAGTAATTAAAAAATAAAAGGATAAGGGTTTGAGATTGACATTACCTGCGGGTACCCTACCCGTTGCCATCCCTAACGAGTAGGGCTGTAATCTAGCCGAGCCGAGCTTTGGCCTGTTCAAGCTCTGCTCGCTATAAAATCAACGAGCTCGAGCCAGAGCCGAGCTTGCTATAAAATTAACGAGCCTAGCCTGAGCCGAGCTTTGGCTTGCTCAACGAGCTTGAGCCGAGCTTCGAGCTTGTTTCGAGCCCAAATCCTCTTTTGGACTTGGTTCATTAAGAAAATTATCTAAACCATGAATTGTTTGTGGGTAAATTGTTAATTATATTTGTGAAGTTTACTCGCAAATAACTCTTTAATTGTGTACATAAATAAGCTCACAAGCAAATTTCGTGAATAAATAAACAAGATGCTTACAAATAGTTCGTCTATTACTCATTTATTATGTTTGTGAACGAACTCATCTAATAGCAAATGAAATAATATTAAGTTTAGATATTTGTGAACTAACACAAAACTATATAGTTTTCTACAAAATTAAAATTTGTTAATAAATGTTCTAATCGAGACTGCTCGCGAGCTTTCGAGCCGAGCTTTGGCCTGCTCAAGCTTGGCTCGTTTACGAACCGAGCCAGTAAATTATGTTCATGAGCGGCTCGTTTACAAATCGAGCCGAGTCGAACCGAGCTTTTATCGAGCCGATCACTGAGCCGCTCATGAGCGGCTCTGTTCATTTACAGCCCTACTAACGAGCAACACCACCCCACTGCACTTCGTTTTGACCTCACATTGAAGGGATTGGTCACAAGCAAAGGATGACTAATTGATGAAGAATATGAGTCTATGGACCAAACCCACCTAATCAGCTATCTAAGAGCAGACGACCCAACAGATAACAGACCCAATTGATGAACTAGCCAAAAACGTACAGAAATAGAAGATATTTTTATCATATGTCCAAACGTGTATGAATAAAAGACCAATAAACGAAAGCCAATACAGGATATTGAAATGCCAGAGTAAAAATTTACCATGTGTGACGGCAAGAGAAGTACTAGAAAACGTTGAATCAAACAGGAAAAAAAAAAGGAGAAGTAGAAAGCGACAAGAAGTAACTAATTCTGATGTGATGATGAACTCAACTGGCACACTAATCAATGGATTGTATTCTTCTATTCTGCTTCGCTTTTCCTTCATTCTCCATCTACACCGTAACCCAGACCTTGCTTCACCGAATTAAGTGTCTCTTATCCTTTTCATCTGGTAATTCCCATTCTCTTCCCTTCCTTGTTAATTTTCATTCACGGATTCGCTAATTTCTGCGTTCTCTTTTTCATCCTTATGCATCAATTAGCTTTTCCAGCTAAGGTTTAGTTACCATCGTGAATTCAGCAGATAAACAATGACTTCAATTACATCAAATTTCAATTCTTAATTTCAGGTGGCACGTATGTATGCCATTGATAAACTATGGAGCACCCTTTTCTATAGCTTCTACTTTTTTAATTTTGCCATTAAGGATATGCAGAAATTTTCTAGAGAGGGCTTTGGATGTTGAGTCAGTTTTTCAGTAGGCTTTTTTATTATATGTCGTCTTTTGTGTTTGTATTTCCCTAGGCTTATAATGAATAAATCAGTCCATTTGACCTAAATTTTCCAGCAAGCCTCGGATTGTGTTGACAACTGAATGAATTGGGGAGAATTTTCTTATAATTGTACGTGATGCCAAAGCAATTTTACATGAAAAAGCTTTAGGTTATTTAAGGCCAGATTAAGGGCATACTCTGAAAAATGCAAGGACATTTCAAATGAACTTGAATATAGTCATTCTTTTATGCTCTTGATTTTCTTGGTTAACCGAATGAAAGGTTAATATAGGTGTTTGCAGAGGTGGACGACACTATGGCTGGGAGCCTTGGCTTCCAGTCAGGCCAAAATTACCTCTTAGTCCGGTGGGAGAAGGATTTTGGCCCCCCAGCCCAGCTAACAACCCCTTTAAAATTTTGGCCCCCTTTAACTTGATACTGCTTAGGCTCCTGGGTGTTTGCTTCAATTATTGCAGCATAGAATCAGCCTTTACTCTTAACAGGCAATAGAGCTACGAAAGCTTGATAGTTTGATGTGTGATGTACACATAATCGTAGTAAGAAGTATCAGCTTTTGTTTTGGATTGCTTTATTTTTATTTTTTAGCTTTAGTTTTTTGCATTGTTGTATGGCAGGTACTTAAAGAACAAACTACCTGCTATAGTTGTTTGCTGATAAATTTTGGAGCATAAAGCTAGAATCTTCAAGGATTTTCATTATCATCAAACTTATAATTGAATATAGTTGCTTCCTAAATCTTTATCTTTTGTATTCTTTTTCCCATCTGGCTATCATCTAAGCTCTTCCTCTCTGCCATTGAATTTTTCTTGGTGAAGGCGCTTTTTAAGGACTGAGGAAAGAATTTCTCCTAGCTTGCCATATAAGTCGAAATAATCAAGATCATAATGCATCAATTATTGAAGTTGATTAACATGTGTGGACAATTAGTGATTTTCCCAAAATCGGGCATAAGAATATTTTTGTTTGTGCTGTGATGCTATAACATTGTTGTTTATGTATGTTCATATATTCAGAAGTAGTTGTCACTTGATGTTTGTCTCTATATACTGAGGACTCAGCAATGAGGAGCAATACTACAATAGGATGAGGTGCTATGATTCATTTCTCATGTCTAAATTCCTTTTTTAAAAGATTAAGTGGCTGTCCAAGTGCATACGTTTGAATAATATATGTAATCAGGGATGGATCCAAGGGGTCATCCACTAGTTGCTGAAAAACACCTGAAAACTCCATAAAATTTGTGTACAGGGTTTTAATTTTTTCTTCACAACACCAAAAAAATATCAGTTGAGCACCCCAAACACCTCTTGTCAGTGAATGCTGAATTTGCACCTGTATGTAGTTCTGGTGCACTCGCATAATCATTGGCGTTGGCTCTAATGAGTCGAGTTGATCCACAGGTTTTCTGCAGTGTTAAGATTGTTATATATATCCTTGATTTGTTGCAGAGGAGGTTGAGTAAGAGGCTGAAGAATAAGCACACAGAAATTCACAAAGTTATATTCTGATATACGAATTGTACAACTTCTGAATGCATCTAACTTCTGATATACTATCTCTTAGTTCATATATTAGCTCCATGTTTTCAGTGCTTGTTTTGGTTGGAAAACAAACTATGACTATTGGAAACCAAGTAAAAGAAATATATTTGTGCAATGTTGTGATCCAATCTATAATCACTGAAAATCAAATCTGATTGAGATTTTTCGCAACCTTCTTTGCAGGGTAACGTATGGCTGCTATAGCAACAGCTGAAGCATGTGATGCAAATGCAGCACTATTAGCAAGTGGCGATTTGCGTGCTTTACAACCGATTTTCAAGATATACGGGCAGAGGTGGATGTTCTCAGGTCCAATTGTGACTCTCAAAGTGTTCGAGGACAACGTATTAGTTCGAGAGCTTCTTGAAAGTAAAGGGGAAGGAAGAGTTCTGGTAATAGATGGTGGGGGAAGTATGAGATGTGCATTGGTAGGAGGGAATCTGGGACAATTGGCTCAAAATATGGGATGGAATGGAATAATAGTGAATGGTTGCATAAGAGATGTAGATGAGATAAATGAATGTGATATTGGAGTAAGAGCACTGGCATCACATCCAATGAAATCGAACAAGAAAGGGATGGGAGAGAAGCATGTTTTGGTGAACATTGGTGGAATCCAAATTCGTGATGGTGAATGGCTGTATGGAGATAGTGATGGTGTTCTTATCTCAAAAACTGAGCTTGCTATTTGATAATTGGAAGTTGCATTGCTTAGGGGGGGCATGGATTAAATTATATTAAGGATGTGAACTTTGGACAATCATGACACATTGTAATCCCATATTTATTTACGTCAAATAATTGGTAATCCTAAAGCCAACAATGTTTGGTTGACATTGCAAATCTATAAATTCATTTTTTTTTATCTTTTGGCTGATAATAATGTGTAAATTTTTTACACAATGGTTGCATCTTGGAGTCATTTTTTTTATCCAATCTCCAATACATATGAACCGTTTATATTTAAATTGGATATTTTTATCCTGATCTTTTAGGTATATTTATGGTTTATTTGGAGTGTTTTTAAGTTAATTTTAAATTAAATGTTTTGCTTTAGTTTTAATATAGGGAAAATTATAAAATTGGGTCAAATGAGAGACTCATTTACATATTTAACTCATTTACCCAACCTACTGCATATCTAGACTATGTGACTTTCGCAAAATACCCACACCTTTCATCTCCCCCTTCCTCATTCCTCTTCCTTACGGTTTCTTTTCTCATTTCCATTCCCAGACCTTTGATCTTTCTCTCTTCTTTTATATTGCGAAATCTGCACCAATTTCTTCGTCACCATGTTTTTCTCTTCTTCCTCTCTTTTTCTCTTGATTAACTAATCTTCCTATTTCTAGAAAATTAAGCCATGGTTCTGCATCTTCCTGTTTCTTCTCGTCTCTTGGTTTCTTTCTTCTTGTACGGATCGAAGAAATCGTTATTCGGCGTTATTTTGATTGTTTTTGTGTGTTTATCATATGGTTATTGGCGATTTTAATGGTAAAATACGGGTATCTACTGTTTTCTCTTCATTTTTTTCTTCAGAAAATTACTTCGCGAAATGAGCTTTTGCGAAGGTCTGCGAGGAAAAAGAGACTGAAACGGACGATTTTACTTCGCGAAAACAGATTACGCTAAGTCTGCGAAGAGAGATGTTCATGATTTTTACCTTCGCAGACTTCGCGTAATCTGGTTTCGCGAAGTAAAATCGTCCGTTTCTGTTATATTTCTCTTCGCAGACTTCGCGAAATCTTCTTTCACGAAGTAAAATCGTCCTCTTTCTTGTACATTTTTCTTCACGGAATCTTCTTTCGCGAAGCCAAATCGTCCTTTTTTCTTGCTAACATGATTTAATTTTTGTGAAGGTGGTTGAATACATAACATCCCTTTCAAGAAAGTGATGTACTGGGATGCAGGGGAGGTGATAACCTGCCGATTTTTCTTGGATTGTTTTCTGATACAAGGAGAAATGTCCATCAAGATTGGTCACATTGACTTTGAAATGATAATGTTATGATTTTAATGTTGTTATTGTTGCAATCTTGTTGTAAATTTTGACAATGTTATGATTTTAATATTGTTATTATTATATACCACTTCTCATATTTCGTAATATGCAAAGTATGCGAAGATAATACTGCTTAAAAACACGTCTTTTACTTCGTATATTGCGAAATCTGAATGAAAGTTATTTTACGAATTAGTATGGTCTTCGCATGCTTCGCATATTGCGAAGTATGCGAAGATAATACTGCTTAAAAACACGTCTTTTACTTCGTATATTGCGAAATCTGCGAAAATGAAAGTTATTTTGTGAATTAGTATTGTCTTCGCATATTGTGAAATATACGAATTAAAATCATCTTCTGAACAAAATATAATCTTCGCATACTTCGCATACTGCGAAATATGCGAAGTCAGACGAAAGGGGGAAAGAAAAAAGACTAAAAAATTTCTAAGTGTTATATATATATTAAGGGTATTTTAGGAAAGTCACATAAAAACTAGTCTAGATATGTAGTAGTTTGGATAAATGGGCTAAATATGTAAATGAGTCTGCTACTTGACCCAATTTTGTAATTTTAATTTTCATTCAATTATTTTGCAATTACTTCGTGCAATACTCAATCATTGTCCTACGTACAACTTTCACAAGTGCAATAAGAAATAATATCAAATATTACTTCATAGTCCAAAATCACAATGATGATTATTTACACCTACTATCACTTATGAGATTAACCACTGGCATTTGAAGTTACTATCCATATTGATCCCATGCTAGATCTCCAATACATATGAATTGTTTATATTTGAATTGGATATTTTTATCCCGATCTTTTAAGTATATTTATGGTTTACTTGGAGTGTTTTTAAATTAATTTTAAATTAAATGTTTTGCTCTAGTTTTAATATATGGTTTATTGTATTTTTATGCTTTTAGTATAAATTAGCTTAATTTGCTTTAATTTGTGTATTTTTTTTATTTTTAGTTTTAGGTAAATAGATTTTAAGTTGTTAATTGAGTCATTAATTAGATTTTTTTTTTTAATATATTAGATAGATTTTAATTGGTTTTATTTTATTGTTTAGATTAGATTTATTTGAAATCATTTTATGATTTTTAATTAGTTAGAATTGCATTTAGTTTTGCATCTCAGTATTTTTTTACCTTTTCAAATTCAATTACCAATATATTAATGATTTAAATGCTCATTAATTTGAATTTGAATTTATAGATGAAAATTTAATATGACTAGAATTTAGTCTTAATTTTTAAATATTAGTTATTATTTTTGACTTTTGTTTTAATAAATGATAAAATCTTTAATGGTTGATTCAAAATGGAATATAATTAATAAATATTTTAATTTTGAAAATTTTCAGTTAAGGAAATGGATTAATAAAAATTTATTAATTGAGACCAACACTTGTCCCTAACCAAATTTTATCACTTGTTAACGATGAGATACACCTGTCCAAGTTAGTCTTACTCAAAAGATACACCAAATTGGTTTTAGTTTTCATCAATTACATGTCTTAATGCTCCTTTAGATCATCTCTCGGCTCGAGATCATCATAGAGTCTGGATTCCAGTATCAACAATATTTTATCGATAGCCAAGTATAACCGTGGTTGAATATATTTGTTTGAAATTATCATTTATTTAGGCTATAATTAATGTTCTCAAGACCAGATTGGAGATAAAAAAAATAATAAATAATATATATATAATTCAAAATAAATAATATATATATAAACATTATCACCAAATAAAAGATACAAAATCACAATAAAATATACTAAATTATACATTAACAAAAAATTAAATTATACATTAACAAAAAATTAAATACTAAATTAAAAATTAAAAATAAGATAAAAATAATCTTTTAATATAATAAAAATATAATTCAAAATAAATAATATTTCATCCATCTGTTTCATATTACATATCTTTTTAAAATTTTTTTATTATTTAATAATACATGTCATTTTAATATGATCAATACACATTAAATCACATTTTTTCTACTATAAAATGTGGATTTATGGAGATTGATTAGAATAATGGAATTATTATAAAATAAATAAATAATAGAATCAATAAAGGCATCAAAGTTGAATACGGATGGCTCCTGCCTTAGTAATGGCAGAATTGCTGCTGGTGGAGTTCTTCGGGATGCTGGTGGCGCCTGGCTGGCTGGGTTTACCCATAACTTAGGTACGGGCTCCTCCTTTACTGCAGAGCTCTGGGGGATCTTGTCTGGCATTAAACTCGCCATTCGCATGGGTGTTAAAAGACTTTCGGTGGAGTCTGACAATTTGGAGGCTATCAACAGGATTTCGGATAGACAGGCTGTTTGTCTTAAGAGTCAGAATCTCATTAAAGCCATCTTGAGGCTTCGTCCTGCCTTCGATTCTCTTACCTTCTCCCATATTTATAGGGAGCAAAACCGCGTGGCGGATCGCTTGGCAGCTGCTGGGCATGGGGGGATGTTAGGTGTTTCTACCCTTTCCGTTCCTCCTTCTTTTCTGTTACCTTCTCTTCTTGAGGATAGGATTGGGGTCAGTCTTCCTAGACTGATCCCGGGTTAGGTTTTTGTTTGTTTGTTTTTTTTTCTTCCCTTCTTACCAAAAAAAAAAATAAAGGCATCAAAGTCTTCTTTTAATATTCTTAATTTCTATGTAATTCACTAAAAATATATATTAATATGAAATTGATGGAGTATATTAAATTAAAGTTAAAATATAGTACAAATTATATTTAGAAACAATCAATTTTTTTTTATATAGTTGAACTAATCATTTTCATCATTCTCACTCATTTCAATATCCTTATTACTTTGATTAAATATTACGTCATCGCCTTCTTTCACAATTCAATAAAATTACAAAATAATTCATTAAAGACTTGGACTTTCCAGTGTGACTATGCGAAAAGAAGGACATATAAAGTTATGATCCTTTACTAGATTAATAGGAGGTGTTTGGTTATCTACTTTTCATCTTCGGTTTGCCTTTTCATTTTAAAATACAGAGTTTTAGGTGTTTGGTTAGACACATTTGTTTATTTTTTACGACTGAAAAAGTAGTTTTTTACAAAAGCATAAAATTTCTGTTTTTTAGAAAAGAAGCTTTTTCCAAAGGCAAACATCAAATAGGAACAGCAACCAGCAAACATGAACAACAAACAGCAAGTAGCCAAACAGACCCTAGATTAGAGCTTTTTATTTTATTTCAAGAGTTCTTTTATATTTTTTTTAATACTGAATAAAAATGTTTTTGTTTTAAATAAAAAAACCGAGGTCATTCGGTTGCCAGATTGGATTATCAGGTTGACTCCGTTGTTTTTGTTGGTAATTATATTTTAAAAAAATTCAAATATCTCATACTATGTCTCGATCCCAATTTGACCTGTCCGAACATGACAACACTCGAATGTATTATGAGTCGTAAAAGTCCGAAGATCTTTATATTATACTTTAAAATTTAGTTGTCATTCATAGTATTAATAAACCCGGCTATAAGAGTGGTTTCAATGATAAGCTATTCTTGTGGGGTTTTGATTTCCATTAGAGTTTTCATAGATGGAGTGATATATAAATTCTCGTAAGTCTCTCGATAACATTGAATCTCTTTCTTGAGTTCTTATATTATAACCCTACTTAATAAAATAAAATAATGAGATATCTTATAATATGCATGAATCCATATCATACATATCAAAATATATATATTCTTCATTTGATACCAAGAACCGGAGGCTTTTCATAATTTCCGTTTTTTCTAACTTGAGGTGGAATTACAGAGTCTCTAGCTCCGTACTCTAGTTATCCCTCCTCCCCCTAAACTTTAAAAAAAAAAAAAACCTATATAATATAGGGGTCATGTGTATAATTTACCGAATAAAAAAGCACTTTTTAATGAGTCCAAAAAAAAGCACTTTTAAGAAAACAGTTGTTAGAGAGCAGAGCAGAGCACGAGCAAAGGGCAGCGCAAACTATCAGGTTTACCAGTACCAGTAGCAGAGGCGGCAGTAGCTGATCGGCAATCGATCACGAATAACGATGGAGAATCTGCCGAGCATCCTCATAACCCAAGAGATACTAACAAAGTTGGATTTGGAGGCGCTATGCACGGTGGCCTGCGTTACCAAAACCCTGCACTCCTCCGCCTACCGCTATGTCCTTCCCTTCTTCACCTCTCTCGATCTCTCCTCATCTTTTATTCCAGATGCTAATTCTCTTCATTATATCCGTAACCGATGCAATAACATTAAGACTATCTCCCTCAATTGCCAACGCCTATCCAATTCCTTCTTCACCCCTTTCTTAGCTCCACATATCCAGCAACTCAATCTTTATTGCTGTTCGTTGCTCACATCTCAGATTTTTGTTTCCATTGCGGAAAACTGTCGCTTCATCAGGTTTTTCTCCTTTTCTTTGTTTTCGTTCTCCATATCTTGCTAGAATAGTCATATTTCGCCTTCTTGATTTTTTAATTTAAACCCCATTCATTTCAATTTGATGTTCAAATTCTTACTCTGCTATGAATTCGACTTGTAATGCTGTAGCTAATTAGCATCTAAGGAGTATATATATGTGAATTTACTTCTTCTATTTGGTATTGTAAGTAATTGTGCTGTATGATTTACTTCTTCTTTGTTGGCAGGGTGCTAATGGTAGAATTTGCAGAACAAGACTCACCACATTTATTGGAACCTGATCTTATCTACATGCTCAGAAGGTGTAATCTATTGGAGGTAAGCTATATTTTGTGATTATATTCATGCTTAGAACTTTATAAACACAAGGAATTGCAATTTTATCAGCTGAGTCATGCCTCTTTCTTGATGGTAGTGCCTTTCTATTACGATTAGAGGGACAAAATTTTATGTCAACTTTTTCCATTCCGTTGGATGCTTTCTGCCCAAAACACTTAACACTCTCATGTTAAAGCCGGTGCTTGAAGAAAATGCATTTGGTGTTGTAAACAACCTAGAAGGTGGAAGTTATTCCGCATATGAAGAATTGAGCATTCCTGTTTCGCCATCACCGTCTGTTTCTGGATTGCAGCGCTTGTCGCTTGTCTTAGATGTGATATCTGACAGGCTACTTATCACTATTTCCTGCATTCTTCCTCTTCTTCTAGAGCTGGATCTTAAAGATATGCCAAACAAAGAACCAGTGCCTAACCGTGACTTGACTGATAATGGTCTTCAATCGCTGTGCTCTTGCCGTCATTTAACTGGTCTTACTCTCATTCGCGGTAGACATAACTTCCAAGGATCATTTAAAAGAGTAACTGATATGGGCATGTTCCTCCTTTCTGAGGGTTGTAAAGGTTTACAGTCAGTGAGGCTTGGTGGTTTCTCTAAGGTTAGCGCTGCTGGCTTTGCGTCATTGCTACAGTCATGCCAAAAGATAAAGAACCTTGAAATTCGTAATGCCCCATTGTTGTCAGATTTGGCATTTTATAATCTAATTGAAGCTCCATCTACCCTTGTTGAGGTGAGGTTATTGTCATGTAATCTCATAACCAGCGAAACCGTGAAGAAATTGAGCTCTTCCAAGAGTTTAGAGGTGATAGACCTTCGTGGTTGCAAGAGCATTGCGGATTCTTGTCTGTACTCTGTTTCACTACTTCAAAAGTTAACATCTCTGAATCTAAGTGGAGCTGATATAACAGATGGTGGGTTATCTGTTCTTGGTCGAGGGAGTTCACCTATATCGCATTTGTCTCTTAGAGGATGTAAACGAATAACCGACAAAGGAATTTCTCATTTGCTAAGTGGTGGCGGGGCGATAGTGAAGACATTGGAATCCTTGGATTTAGCTCACATGCCAGGAATATCAGACAATGCGATTCTTACTATTGTTGCTTCTGGTAAAGAAATTACTGAACTATGCCTAAGGTCTTGCTTTTACGTGACCGATAGTTCATTGCGAGCACTGGCGAACAAGAGACGATATGAAGATGATAGTAAGCAACTTAAGCAACTAGACATTTACAACTGCACTGGATTATCTGCTAAAGCATTGGAATTGCTAAGGAAACCTTTATTCCGTGGGTTGCATTGGATTGGTATTGGACAAATTTATTTGGGTAGGAAGAGAAATAGAGTTATGGCTGAAATTCAAAATGAACGACCATGGCTTACTATGTGTCTAGATGGCTGTGAAATGGGATGTCATGATGGGTGGGAGTACCATTGTAGACCACAAGATTATTGATTTTCGTCTCAACTTTACCAACACAACATTGCATTGCATTTTTGTGCAAAAACATTTTGTGTGACATGGAATTGTTTTACTTGCAACTTATTGCTTGGATGATTTTTTTTTTCTTTGACAATTGACCTATAAAAATTTGATTGCTGAATATTCAATATTTTTGTTAATAGGTTTCTATGCATGAAGAACAAAGAAAAAATGATCTTTCAATTAATTTTATTGCAAGTATAACGTAGAAAGAATGAATGCTGTTCTTTGTTTTGAGAAGAAGGAATGCTGTTCTTTGTTAGGAGTTAGGAACTTGATTTTTAATTTTTAATTTCTGCAGAAGACAATAATTATAACACTGTTAGCTTATTTTGATATGGTATGAATAAAATTGTCTTTATATGTCGGAACCTAAGTTTCTGGCGGCTGAATTAGAAGATTTAGGGAGAGAGAGAGAAAGAAGAAGAAAATATGGGAAGAAGAAGATTTCATTCATTTGTAACTGAGTTGAGCTTTAGGGAACCTTAAGGAATGAAAATGCTTTACTCACTCAAAAAGCAAAGAAAAGATGCAACTCTTACATCCTTCTAGTTGTGCTCACGAGCGGAATCTTTTCCATTTCTATATTCATATTTTAGGGAGTGAGAGAGGTTGGAAAGGATACCTTTTTAGTACAATCGCAGCAGGGTCTCTAAATAGAATGAGGTCATAAACGTTTATATGAATAAAGCTGTCATTCTGATACAATTGAGCAAAACAGACTAGCTAATAGTTGTACTAAGCTTCAGGCAGTAAAAATATAGAAATTCTAATAGCACAAGAATTAATAATGATAAAGGAATACATATTCAGTTCTCAGAGTTTCTTCTTCCTTTGATACGTGACAACAACCCTTCATTTCCTGCATTTTTGTCCTCAAGAATGATAGAATTCTAGAAATTGAGCTGCAAAATTATCTTGAGTCTCCTATATAGCATCAATAGTAGGAAACTAAACTAGTAATTGAGGAACAGGAGGACCATCAATGATAACTTTGCGAGATTTTAACTTTAGCTGGTTGAATAATGAAGTCACCATCGAAAATTGGAGGTAAGGTAGTGAGAGATGCATTTACTCGGGTAGTCTTCTTTTTTTTAATAGGGATTTGTGGAAGACATCATGCATGAGATAGTTAAGAGGTAACTGGAGCGGGTAAGCCAATTTATCGATTTTGGCAAGGATTTTGAAGGGTACGTAGTAGCATGCAGACATCTTTATAGAGGTATGATGAGCAAGTGTGTTGGAGCTTGAGGAAGACCCAATCTTCAACTGAGAATTCTCAATTTGTACGTTTAGGATCAGCAAATTGCTCCATCCTATTCTGGACAGAGGACAAACATCCTTTGAGGAAGGTAGTCATTTGTGTCCTTTCGTGAAGTAAGTCCTGCGCAGCAGCCACATTAGAGGACTAGGTAGGCAGTATAGGAAGTTGGGTAACCAAACCATGGAGAGCTTGAAAGGGAGACATCTTGATCGCGCTATAGTATGTAGAATTGTACCAGTATTCAGCCAAGCTCAGCCATTTAGACCATTTTTTAGGGGCCAGAAAACATATGTTGCGGAGATAATTCTCTAAGCATTAGTTGAATCTCTCGGTTTGACCATTAGTTTGGGGATAGTAAGCACTACTAATGAGTGGTTTAGTGCCAAGTAGAGTAAGCAACTCCTTCCAAAATATTAAAAATTATGTCCATGTTAGAGACAAGATCTAGGAAGCCCATAAAGCTTTAAAATGTTGTCTAAGAAGACCTGAGCAATTGTAGCTGCACTTTAAGGATGGGACAAGGCAATAAATGCCCTCCCTTAGAGAACATGTCCACAACAAGTATTGCATCATAACCATCGATAGTGATATCTCTCTAAGCTCTATCTGGAATGGAAAGTGGTTGAAGTACACCAGGATAGGCAGCCTTGCATCGTTGACATGTATCACATTTATCACAACTGTTCTTCACTAAAAATGTCTTCTGAATTATTACACTTCCAGAATTGACCTTTTGGGTCAAATCTACTCCAAATTAGAGGTCATTTCGGTCTAAGTACGTGGGACACCACATTTTGATCGTTGTTGTCACTTGTTGCACGGGTCCGGGTTGCTACTTCAAGTCTCAACCACGTGTTCGTTGGCCTACCCAACACCAAATAAACTGGAAAAACATTTCAGAGGTAACATCTGAAGGGTTTTAAAAGCATGTTTCCTACTGTCTGCTAGTTGTTTATTTTATTTGGTAATTTCTCCCCTTGTTTTCTGATTCTGACACTAAAACAGAGGGTCTGCCCGAAAGGTCTTCCTCGATCGAAGATGTCTTCTTCGATCGAGGATCCCCATCGTCGATCGGGGATCTCCCCAGATCGGCGACAGGAAGCTTTTCGGGCAGAATCACGTTTTCTTGTCCGGGTAAAATATGTTTTCTGTTATTCGGTAAATTTAATATATTTCAGCCAAATCTGCAAATGAAGATAAAATCAATCCCGAGATAGGGGTATTTTAGGTATTTCTATTAAAATCTGTCTAGACATTTAATTTAGGCTTCAGAATAAATGCATGCTACGTGTTAGATCTTATATTTGATCGAGTCCGGCGTCATAGTTTAAATCTGAAAGACGGGTCCCAAAGCACCCGCAGCTAACGTTTATTGTCTTGCAGGTTTAATAGATTTAATTCCTAGGGCTAGTTTTGATGTATTAGGGCAGAATGATGCCATTTGTGAATTGATGTAATAATTTATCTTTCTAGTATTTATTTATCTCTTTCGAACGATCACACGATATTAAAATTGAAACTGGAATAGAAATATATGATATTTTAATAAAAGACAAGTCTATGTGTTTATTAATCAGACTCTCATAAGAGTTTAAGTCCCGAACCCAACTCTGAAGAGGTAGCATATTGTGAGCCCGTGTGCTATCTAATTTTAATATGTTCCCGAGCATCTAATTTGGGTGGCGACTCTGAAATAAATACCTTAGCCCAAAACATGATAAGGGGTTAAAGTATAAAACATAAAGAATGCATACACCGGAAGGATCACACTAAGCGCCGTCCTTAAAAACGGTAAATGACGATGTTATGTAAAAACAGAATCCAATTTGCCGGAAGTCCATCTCCTCCCTTGCATGAGTAAAGGGTAATTTAGGTTCCGCGGCCGCTCACAGGTGTCGATGGAAAATGCCTAGTTTATACATCGCCATGTAACTTGTGGGGTATTTACTTTTTTTGTGGACTATTGATTATTGAGATAATAACAAAGAAGCGAGAAATGTGTTATGGGCCAAGTTAAGGGAGTTGAGTTTGACTGTCCAAAAGGGTGGCTTGTACAAAGGACTTCAATGACATTTTGTTTGTTGAAGATAAAAGTGGAGGGAGTTTAATTCAAGGAAATCCTGCTTTTAAGGATGTTATTGAGTATTGTAATCTCTTTGAGCTCACACGAAATGAACCACATTTTACTTAGACTACCAACCAGTTTGGGGAGGATAGAATTTGGAGCAAAAGAGATTGGGCGTTCTGCAATGAGAAGTGGATGGATTTATACAAGAATTTTGTCACTTATGTCCTTTCTCTTGGAGTTTCTAACCACACATCTTTGTTAGTTTCTCAAGAAAAGGATACCAAGATTCAAAGGTGCATGTTCAAGTTTTTTAATATATGGACTACGCATCCTTGTTTTTTGGATAGTGTCAAAAGTGTTTGGAGTATGCATGTTCTTAGATGTACTATGTATAAATTTTGGCAAAAAATGAAGATGTTGAAAAAGGATTGTGACAATTGAATAAAAAGAGTTTAGTGATATTTCTGAGAAAGTCAAGAGTTTAAGGCAATCTGTTAATGTTGCTCAAAGGGATTTGCAGGCTGATCCTCATAACCCTATCTTGATTGATGAAGAGAGGGCTTTGGTTCTTGATCTTCGATTAAGGCTATTGTAGGAGGAGTGGTTTTACAAGCAAAAAGCAAGGATTGACTGGATTCGGTTAGGGATGCTAATACTGCCTTCTTTCATTGAGAAATGAGAATAAAAAATATATTGGTAATATAATTAATTGACTGAAGTTAGATGATTAGAATGTGGTGACAGACTCTTCTTTGATTAATCGAGCAATGATTGATTTTTATTCGAAACTTCTAAGTAATTCGAATCAGAATAGGATGCATGTAGATCCTTTTGTGTTTTCAGCTGGAAATACTCTATCTGAAGAGATGTGCTAGTCTCTTAGTGCTCCATTTGTTGATGAAGAGATTAAGAATGCCATGTGGGGGATTCAAAATGATAAAGCATCTAACATTGATGGTTTTTTAGTTTCTTTTTCAAGAAAAGGTGGAATATTGTGGGGGGGGGGGGGGGGGGAGATTATTAAAGCAGTAAGAGAGTTTTTTGTGCCAGAAAAATTACTAAAACAACTTAATCATTGTATTCTAGTAATACTGTAATTCCTAAAAAGGAAGATGTTGAATCCTTGGGAGATTACCATCCTATTGCTTGTTGTACGGTGTTGTACAAAGTCATCTTCAAAGTGATTTGTGCTAGGCTCAGCAAGGTTCGTAATCACTTAATTAGCCTTAATCAATATGCTTTTGTTCCGGAAAGGAATATTGTTGACAATGTGCTTTTAGCGCATGAATTAGTCCATAATTATCATTGTAACAGGTCCCTTGGAAGATGTTCTTTGAAGATAGATATCCGGAAGGCATATAATACTTTGAATTAGGATTTTATTGAGGAAATTCTAATTAGGTTTGGCTTTCCTAATGTTTTTATTAATTGGATTATGGTTTACATTTGATCCTCGACATTTTCTATATCTGTCAATGGAACTCTTGAGGGTGTTTTTTTTTTTTTTTTTTTGCTGGAACTAGTGGGATTTGACAAGGAGAACCTATGTCTCCACTGCCTTTTGTTATGGGTATGGAATATCTATCTCATTTATTCAAGATGACGATTTCCCCTGCTTTTCAGTTTCATAAAGTTTGCAAAAAAGTTGAAGATCAACCACCTTTGTTTTACTGATGATTTGTTTATTTTCTGTGGTGGGAATTATCAATTAGTGAGGGAAATAATGAAAATTTTAGCATAGTTCGGTAGAGTTTATGGATTGAGTCTTAATAAAAAAAAATCGTCATTTTTTCAGTGGTGTCAAATCTTCTAGCAAGTAGGAAATCATGCAAAATATTTATTTTGAAGAAGGCCGATTGCATGTGAGATATCTTAGTATGCCTCCTATCTCTACCCGATTAACAAAAAAGGATTGTGAGGTACTGGTTAAACGTATAACTAATCAAATTGATAGTTGGGGAATTAGGCTTGTATCCTACACAGGAAGGCTAAAACTTACCATTTCTGTCCTCAGAAGTATCCATGTATATTGGGCTTATATTTTTGTGTTTCTAAAGGAGGTTGTTAGGTCTATTGATGTCAGGTGCATATATTTTTTTATGGTCTGGTAAATCTGACTCTCATAAAGCTTTAGTCGTTTGGTCTACGGTTTGTCAACCTGAGTCGAAAGGTGGGTTATGGATCAAAGATTTATGTTTGTGGAATAAAGCTATTGTTGGGAAAAGAATTTGGGATTTGGTTAGCAATAAAGCGACTATGGGCAGTTTGGGTAATTAAAAATAAGCTTAAATGTCTTAGTTTTTAGAGGAATTAATAAACATTTTAATGCAAGTTGGAATTGGAGATGGTTGTGTGAAATAAGACATGAGTTTAAAGGACAACTTGCATATAAGATTGAGAATGGCAAGTTGATACATTTTTGGGACGACCCATGGATTCAAGGTTATAGTCTCAATGATTTGCATCCTTCTCTTAATATTGTTGATTCAGAAGTTCCCATGACTGCAATGGTTGGTGATTTTTAGAGGAATGGTAGATGGGTCTTGCCAGATCCTTTAGATAATATAACTGATGCTGCTTGGTACCGAGTGAGAGAGATCTAATTGAATGCTAATGACGATGTTGTGCTCCAGAAACCTAATCCCAAATGGTATTCTATCATTAATGCTTTATCTGCTCTACAATCAGAGAGAAGATTTGTGGTATGGTGAAAAATTGTCTAGGGTTCTAAAGGGATTCCTAAGAACATTTTTATTCTTTGGTTGGTTGGTTGGTGGCTCATAATCGGTTAGCTGTAAAAACAAGATTGAAGAGATGGAATATGGTAGCTAACGATGTTTGTGTTTTATGCAATAGTTGCCAAGAAAATGTAGAACATATTTTTTTAAAATGATGTGTGTCGAGGAAGCTTTGGTCTGTTGGTCTGTCATTGCTACCAAGTGTCAGATTTCTTGTTGTATGTATGCTTGAAGACATATTTTTAGCTGGATGGGAAGAAAGGCTGCTGGTAAAAGTGCTTTAGCTACTTTGCGACTTATGGCGTTTGTTGCGTGTGTTTATGAAGTATGGAAGGGGAGGAATAATCTGATTTTTCAGCAAATTCCTTTTGATAATGTTCAAATTGTGAAACATATTGTGTACAGTGTGAGATTAAAATTGATGCCTCGTGTGAGCATAGGAACAAAAACTTGTATAGATTGGAGTACTTGGGTAGGATGGTTGTATTATGTTTGAGTTACCCTGCTTGTTTTGGTCCTTTTAAGGACATGTGTTTGTGTGTATTCTCTTGGTTTTGAGCTTTAATAATTTTGCAGTTTGACAAAAAAAAAATATAAATAGAATAAACACAATATTAAAGAGAGTAGGGATAAATAAGATTTGACACAAAAAGCTTTATAGTGGTTCGATAAATCAAGGCCTACTCTACTCCTTAAGAGTATGCTTGAGATTATAATTTAATCATTCAATAGGCACAAATCAAGTCTCACTTAAGCTTATGGATGCTTATGAAACATGTGTTAAGTTTACGAGTGTTTAGCAAACATGTGTAAAGCTTACATGTGCTCAACAAACTTGACAGTACTTTTTACAAGATCTAGTACCAAACCTATCAAGGGTTGCAGGTGCTTGACGAACTATTACAACACTTTTTACAAGATTTAGTACCCAACTTATCAAGACTTATGGATGCTTGGCGAACCTTTACAATCCTTTTTCCCGTAAGAATCACACAACTGATCACTTTTATAGCTTAAGTAATTAACTCTCCAACACACAACCTATTGTCTTTACAACCTTACTTTAAAGATTAAGAAACTTTTACATGATAACTGAATAAAAGTATCTAAAATGAAGAACACTCAATCTTTTAATCTCTTTGAAGAATTGTGGAAAAGACTTTGAATAATGTCAATAATTCAATAATGTTGCAAGTTTTCCCTAATTTCTAATGGAGCTTGAATCCTTTATTTATAGAAGTGGAAAATTTGTCCATCGTGACTCAAAAAGTAATCGTTAGATACATAAGCTGTTGGGAAGTAACTGTTGTTTCATCTTTCAGTGAAAGTTCCCTCCACTAAAGAAATTTCATTTTCTATAATTTGAGTTATGTATCATGACTTATTTATTATTGTAGTCTTTATAACAATTGGCATTGCATTAATCTTATTGATGCTTATAGTAGCAAACAATAATAAATGTGTTCTAAAAGCAACTCTAATGGTTGTTCAAAAGGAATAATCTGCAATTATAAAAATTACAAAGAGTGTATCCAACCATTAGAAAGAGAAGAAAATATTGTATCCAATGTTAGAGGGTATCCAAATTTGGATACTGATCTCAAATGTGAAAGCTAAATATTAGTGGACCCTATATATTTTATATGGCAAACAAATTTTATTTTCTTTTCGAGATGAGTTTTCATTTTACATTTTCTGCCTGTATTTTTTTTACGCTTTTCTATTTGTAATTTAACAGTAAATTAAAACATGTGAAGTTCATAAAAAAAAAACAGTTTGAAAAAAAAACTATAATAATACGGCATGATTTTAATGATTGGTTTAAAATTGTATTTTTTTTGTTAAAAACATTTTTTTTTTGGTAAGAAGGGAAGAAAAAAACAAACAAACAAAAACCTAACCCGGGATCAGTCTAGGAAGACTGACCCCAATCCTATCCTCAAGAAGAGAAGGTAACAGAAAAGAAGGAGGAACGGAAAGGGTAGAAACACCTAACATCCCCCCATGCCCAGCAGCTGCTAAGCGATCCGCCACGCGGTTTTGCTCCCTATAAATATGGGAGAAGGTAAGAGAATCGAAGGCAGGACGAAGCCTCAAGATGGCTTTAATGAGATTCTGACTCTTAAGACAAACAGCCTGTCTATCCGAAATCGTGTTGATAGCCTCCAAATTGTCAGACTCCACCGAAAGTCTTTTAACACCCATGTGAATGGCGAGTTTAATGCCAGACAAGATCCCCCAGAGCTCTGCAGTAAAGGAGGAGCACGTACCTAAGTTATGGGTAAACCCAGCCAGCCAGGCGCCACCAGCATCCCGAAGAACTCCACCAGCAGCAATTCTGCCATTACTAAGGCAGGAGCCATCCGTATTCAACTTGACAACCCCTTCCCTGGGCTTCCTCCAACCAACTAACTGGACCTCTTTAACCGGGGAGGGGTGAACCAGGGGCTCTCCTTCAAAACTCTTTGTAATAACAGAGAGTTTTTTCGAGAAGTAAAACTGAAGGTCGGGAATAAAGACAGTCTTCTCAGCAAATAACTCTTCATTCCTCCATTTCCACATTTGGTGACAAATAATAGCGAAGAGAATAGCCCCGTGCTCCATACTGGCCAACAAATTCCCATTAACGCCTTCAGAGAACCAGTCAATATCAGAGAACCCCATAAAGGAAGGAAGGATGTGGTGAGGAAGGACCCCTTTCCAAACCTTTCTACTATTCGGGCAATCCCTCAAAGCATGGCACAAGGTTTCCACATGGCCGCTGCATCTGCTACAGGCACCAGATACAGCCAAGTGCCTTCTGTGTCTATCTGCATTCGTGAGGAGACTGTCTTTGACTCCCAGCCATAGGAAACTCCTAATGCGGTAGAGGACTTTGAGGGCCCAAATGGACTTCCAAATTTCCAAGGGAGGATCAGCCCTATTAGGGGTAAAAGCTTCATAGGCCGATTTGCAAGAATAAGAACCATTATTAGTCAAGGCCCAGCAGTGTCTGTCCTTATCCTCCTCCTGATTACTAATCTTCACACCTCTAATATTAAGGAGGGTCTCCAGGCTAAGAAAGGAGTCGAACTTAGACCAGATCCAGTCTCCCTCCGAGTCCACCACATCAGCAATTCTCCAGGAGAGGAGATCATTCGGCGGAGGGGCGATGCACACCTCAATCAACGGTTTGTCACCAATCCAGGTGTCATACCAGAAACTAATGGATCTCCCATTACCCACCTCCAAGCCAATCCCCGTACAGAACTCAGCAAAAATAGCACTAAACCCTTTCCAGAGGAAGGAACAGCTGACAACCCTCTCATTCGGGCCACCAAAGATTCTATCTTTCCTATACTTTCCGCACAGAAGACGAACCCAAAGGGAGGAGGGGGATTGCCACATTCTCCAAAGAAGCTTCATTAACAGGACTTTATTATTGTCCTTAGCTTGCCTTATACCAAGACCCCCCCTGCTCTTAGGATGGCAGGCTTCCTTCCAAGGGACCAGGTGAATCTTCCTCCCATCCCTAGACTCTCCCCACAGAAAACGCCGATTAATTTTATCAAGGTCGTTGAGGACCGGCTCAGGGAGCTTACAAGCTTGCATGATGTGATTTGGAGCAGCACAGTTGATAGACTGGATTAAAGTAAGGCGACCTGTAAGGGAAAGAGAATTAGCTTTCCAGCTAGCACACAAACCGTTAGATTTGTCCAAAATGTCTTTAAAAGAGGCTTTGGACACCCTATCACTATGAAGAGGGACCCCAAGGTATTTCCCAAACGATTGAGTCAGGGGAATGCCAGACATCTCACTCAGTTTTCTACACAAGCTATTATCCATATTCTTGGAACAAAGCATACGGGATTTATGGATGTTAATCTTCTGGCCATAAGCCTCACAAAAGCAGTCGAGGATATGCATCACAGCCTTAATTTTTTCCTCATTACCCTCCATAAAAAGCATGACATTATCAGCAAAGAGTAAATGGGTAACAGGGGGGCAATGTCTGTTGATGGAAACATGGTGGAGAGTCCCTTTGCTCACCGCCTCTTGGATCAGGTGAGACAATCTTTCCATGGCAATAACAAAAAGGAAGGGGCTCATAGGATCCCCTTGACGAATACCCCTGGATGGAGAGAACTCATCCGACATATCCCCATTGATCATAACCTGGAAAACAGGAGAGGAGATACACTTTCCAATCAAATTCCTCCAGTTCTCCGGGATACCAGCTTTGGCTAAACTATCCAGAAGAAAGCTCCAGTTCAACCTATCATAGGCTTTCTCCAGATCCAGCTTGAGAGCCACGATCCCTTTCTTGCCTTTCTTAATCTTCATAGAATGGACAACCTCCTGGGCAATAACAACGTTATCCATCAATTGTCTTCCAGGAACAAAGCTCCATTGATTTTGGCTGATAATATCCGGAAGGATCTTCCGGATTCTATTAGCCACAATCTTAGTAATAGCTTTATACAAGACATTACAAAGACTGATGGGTCTCATCTGGAGAAAGGAAGAAGGCTTGGCAACCTTAGGAATCAAGACAAGGAGGGTTTTATTAACCAAAGTGATATCGTTCGAACCACCAAAGACACCTAACACAAAGTTGTATATACCTAGGGATGTAAACGGGGCGGGGCGGGGCGGGGATTCGGTTTCCCATCCCCGTCCCTGCCTAAACGGGGATTCCCCGTCCCCGTCCCCGTCAACTAAATGGGGACAAAAACTGTCCCCGTCCCCGCCCCACGGGAATCCCCGCGGGTACGGAGAATCCCCGTTTACCCATTTCGTACAAAATTATCAATTATAAAAAAAATTAACTAAAAGACATAAAATAATTAATAAACACTAAACCATTAAATGTTTATAGAAAACATTAAATCATTACAAATATATAAAAGTTACAGAGAAGGGTGGAGATAAAACCTTAGAAAAGGAAGCAGAGAAGGGTAAAGAGCTGCTAAAGATATTTGTTTAGAAATTCTAATATTTAAAAAATTTAATATTTGTTACTTACTTAGTGAAAGATTAACAATAAATAGAATGAGTTGATTTTAATGGGTTATAGTTCGATTCTCCATACTTACATTTTAAGTAAATGTTTTAGCATTTTATTTATAAACGGGGATTAAACGGGGATTCCCCGTCGGGGATTTACGGGGACGGGTATGGGGATCCCCGCGGGGCGGGGATACCATTTCCCGGCCCCGCCCCGTACCCGCCTACGGGGACCATATTGGTCCCCGTCCCCGTCCCTGCTAAGAAACGGGGCGGGGAATCCCCGCCCCGTCGGGGCCCCGACGGGTACGGGTATTCCCCGCCCCAGTTGCATCCCTATATATACCCTCTTTAACCGTGTCCCAGTGTTTATGATAGAAACTAGCGGGGACACCATCAATACCAGGAGCCTTAGTGGAACCGATGCTGGAGAAGGCCAGATCAATCTCTTTAAGCTCAATGGGATGGAAAGCATTATTAATAGCATCCTCCCCCAAACGAGGAAAGGAAATGCCAGAGTGGGCACTCTCTAGGTCCACAGCTTCCTCTCTGAACAGGTCCTTGTAGAAATCAAGGGCAAGGCGCCGAATGTCCTCCTCCTCAAAAATCCACTCACCACTGGCGTCTTTAATAGCCTCGATCCTATTTCGCTGTCTTCTAATGATCGTTGAGAGGTGGAAAAACCTGGTATTCCGGTCCCCGTCTTGAATCCAAGCCTTCCTAGATTTCTGGAACCACAGAAGCTCTTCCTGTCTAAGCACAGCTTCCAACTCGTTCTGAAGAGCTCTTAGGTGACCATTCAGGCTATGATCAAAACGAACCTCCAAGCAACGCTGAACACCTTCCATTCTCCTCAAGAGTTTGTTCTTCCTCCTGATAATATGACCAAAAGTATTTTTATTCCAAACAGCCACATTCCTCCTGAATTCCTCAGTAGCGAGGAGAACATCAGAGTGGGGATGCCAATTGCTTTTAACGAAATCCTTAAACTCGGGGTGAGACTCCCAAGCCACCAGATACCTAAAAGGTCTATTACCTTTCAGCCGATTTCCTTTGACCAAATTAATGAGGATAGGGCAATGGTCTGAGTGACGGAAAGGGAGATTAAGTACCTTGACCTCAGGAAACCTATAAATCGCTGCAACATTAGCGTACACCTTATCCAACCTAACAAACACACTATTCCTTTTCCAGGTAAATTTGTGGCCAGCAGCACCCAGGTCCGAAAGCCCGCACATATCCATACTTTGCTTATGATTAAGACACCGGTTCACATAATGATTACCCCCTCCTCTCTGATCACTCAAGAGGGAAATGTCATTAAAATCCCCGGCAACCAACCACGCCTCCACCATGTTAGAGCTAAAAGAATGAAGGATCTCCCACAACCTTCTTCGGTTAGTCGAAACAGGATCAGCATAGACGAAGGTAATAAAGAAGGGTTTATTACCCGGGTAACACACCTTACAATGGATGAATTGACTGTCCATAGTAACAATATCAATATTGACTTGACCTGGCTTCCAAAAGAGCCAAATCCCCCCTGCCCGGCCAGTAGCCTCCGACCTGACGCAATTCCAATTCTTAAACTTTCTAACCACCTCATCTGCTTTGGCTCCACTAACCTTGGTCTCAAGAAGGACAAAGCAGGAAGGGTTAAACTGTTTAATGAGATCATTGACATGAATGCGGGTAGCCTTGCTCGCCGCACCTCTAACATTCCAAACGAAGAAGTCCATCAGAGGGGGAGACTACAGACGCAGCCCAAACCCTAGATCAGGTATTTGTTCGGGGCTCCGGAGAGCCTAGAGGCGGTCCCAGAAGGACCCCTTTTATCCAAAGAATTCAAACCATGAAGGTTCTTTTTAGGTTTCCCTTTGGGATTCTTCATGTTTAACTTACTCACTCCTATAGTCTTACCAATAGGAGCATCAACAGGAGGATGTAGAGTACTCGCCTCCCTACTCAAACCCTTCCCAGCTGACAGGATAGACTGGGGAATCTCTTTGCCTTTAGCAGAAGCATTAGAGACAAAGAGAGGATTAATAGAATTACCCAGACCAGAGGCATGCTCTACCGACTCCAGACCAGACATGCTTAAATCAATCTGCTTATCAGAAGGATCCGAGTCCTGATCTTCCTCCATAGACAAAACACCGAACCTTGACCCGGAACCCGAAGCTGAGTCCACTCCAGTCTCAATCCCCTTCTTAATATCCGGGGGTCTGACCTTGATCTCAGGAGCAATCTGGAGAGTAGTCATCTTCGTACTAATATCTGGTGAATGATTAGCATTAACATTAGCCCGTGGCTTCCTTCTCACTGGCCTCTTGGCAAGCATCCATGGGCCAAAGCTCCTTACTTCCCCTTGACTCTTCTCAGCTTCGCCTATGATAGGTTGCACCAACTCCTCCACGTCCTTCCTCCTCTTAGGACAACCCTCAAGGGTATGGCCAAACATACCACATTCATAGCAGATGTTGTGTATACCTTCATATTCAATATGATAGACCTTGTTTTGAGTACAGAACTGAGAAAGAAGAGGCTTAGCGAGATCAATATCGATACAGACTCTGGCAAACTTGCCTCTCACTGCCCCAATGGTAGTCTTATCAACATGGTGGACTTTCCCAACAAGGCTACCTATCTTGTTCAGGAACCTATCACTGTAGTATTCAAGAGGTAGGCCCGGGAACCTAACCCAAGTAAGGATCCTGTTAACAGAGTAATCATGGGGATCAAAATTTGGGACCCAAGGTCTCAGAGCCAACACATGATTGGAGATAATATACGGACCACCATTCACAACAGCATTGAAATCCTCAGCCCTTGTGAATTTAATGACATAATAGTCATTTTCAAGGTCTGTGATAGTAACCTTTCCTTTCTTTGCCCATTGAGCCTGGATCCTCTGGGCAAAATAATTGAAACTGATCATTTTCCCCAACACAGTGACGATTAACGCCAATTTCCACTTCGATCTCATGACCCGCTTGTCATCTGAGGACAGCCGGATCCTAGGACACAGCGGGTTATCAGGCTCTCCATCCTCAGAATCGGAATCAGAGAGAAAATCCCCGGAATCATTCTCAAAAGCATCCACCTCCATCATGGGATCCTCCTCTTACACCCCTAGCAACTTATCCCTCCAGGAGGGGCCTCCCAAATCCACGGAAACTCCCGCTTGAGCGGCTTGCGCGGCCTGTGCGGCTTGCGCGGCCAACGAAAGTCGCACGGCATGCTCATCCTGCTGGGGAGAGACGGCCGGTACTCCCTGTGGCCCAAGCACCGGAAGCGTCCCTCTAACTCCGGAATCATGCGCGCGTCCCTCCGCGAAAAACGAGTCCAGGGCCGCGGCCGCGGCACCAACACCTTCCAGCCCCCGATCGGCCGCCGCATCCCTAGAAGCCCCCAACGGCACCGACGCACCCCTAGCACCCCCGTCGAAAAAATTAAATTAAATTAAAGTAAAGAAAATAAAATATTATGACATGTGGGTCCATTAAAATAAAATGATAATATCCAACCATTAGAGGGGATTTTTAAAAAAAGTGTTTTTATATAGAGGATGTTTTATAATAGTGTAAAATGATGACGTGACAATGGTTGGAGTGAGCAACCATTAGGGATGCTATACCTTCATCTTTTTCTCCATTCCCACATATCTTTTTCTCCAATTATGTGCTTCATTTTTCTTCTTTCTTCATAGGAATCTTCTTGTAATAATATTTTTTTATATGGTAAATAGTATGTATTAATTTTTTTTATAGTACATAAGATATTATTTTACAATCATTTGATAATTATTTATCTCATTTTTTTAAGTCATCCTATTGCAAAAAGATATATTTACTATAGTAAACATGCTAACTGTAGTGAACTATATAATCGTCAAAATATCAAGAGACAATAAATTTATTCATTGGTTTTTTCTCATCTATTTATGTACTAGTAACATTTGATCGTTCTTTATGATATATTCAACAATTTTCTGACATTTATGCAACTTTTTTATCAACTTTTTCTTCTGATATTAGAGCATCTCTAGTCCCCTTAGTCCCAAGTCACAAACCTTGTAATTTTTCTAGGGACATGTAGGAAAAGTAAAAAACTAAAAGTAACATAGTATTAGAATAGGTTATTACTTTGATATTTTATGGTGTATAAAAAGTAGTTTAATTAAAAAAAATAAGGACTCAAACAATAAAAGTCTAAAAAGTAATATTGCTACTATAGGAGGCGCCTGATGCGCCACATTTGACGCGTGTCTGACACGCGCCAGATGCAGTGCATCTGACGTCTCCGTGAATGACACTCTCTTTTATGGTTGGTTTTTTAGTTTTATATGGTGAAAGATAAAGGTTGTAACTTTATTTGGTAACTAACTATAAAAAAAATAACAACTCACCTAATGTTGAGTTGTAACTCCAAGTAGGAAAGTAACAATCAATTGTTAAGTATTAGGGTACAGGTATTCACATGGACCCTGATGACCACGTGAATTTGGCCATTCACCGTTAGATCTAGACTGATTAAATCTAAGCCTTAGGATGCTTTCAATCTCCATCTTAAGATTTTAATCAATCTGGATCTAATGGTGAATGATCAAATTTACCGTGGTCATCAGGATGTCCATGTGAACACTACTGAGTATTAGGGATGCTCTTATTAAGTTAAAAGAAAATAAAACGATAATAAATTACGAAAAAAATAACAAAATAGAAAATAAAATAAAAAGCCTTTGACAGAAAAAGCTAATAATTTTTCAAAACTTAAACGAGCCCAATCCACGAAGCCAAATCCGGGGAAAATGACAAAAGGGTCAAGTATATTGACAAAGTATAAAGGGCACTGAAGATTGAGAAATCACTTGACCGTTTAATTTCTTAGGTTCTTTCACCGACGGCGAGTCCGATCGATATATACGATTGGATTGGGGGAATTTAAGAGAGGGTAGAGACAACTCCAGTGAAAACCACAATGGCGTCTTCTTCTAGCAGTGGACTAACGTTCAAGCTACACCCCTTAGTTATAGTTAACATCTCCGATCATTACACTCGTGTCAAGTCTCAGTTGAATCCTCCAATCTCCCCCAACAACACTAACAACAGCCACACCGCCGGAGATGCCGGGGCATCTGCTTTGTCCACTGCTTCAGCACCGCCGCCCAGAGTGTACGGTTGTGTCATAGGAGTTCAGAGAGGGCGCACCGTCGAGATCTTTAACAGTTTCGAACTTCTCTATGATCCCATGACCAATTCTCTCGACCGCCCCTTCCTTGAGAAGAAGCAAGAGCTCTGTAAGATTCCTCTTTCTTTTTTTATTGAGTCATCTATTTTTCAATTTGGGTTTTGGGAGTTTGTAGGGTTCTATTCGTATGATTTAAAAATTGTTTTTGAATTGCAGATAAGAAGGTTTTCCCCAACTTTTACATTCTGGGATGGTATTCAACTGGGAGTGATGCTGAGGAATCCGATATGCTTATCCACAAGGCTGTATGTTTCTGCTGTTCTTCCTCTAGATTTCTTTCCATGCTTCTCAGTTTTAAGCTTGTAATTTAAATTTTAGACTTTTCCGAAAACGAACAACTTTTTTTTTTTTTGTATAAATGGTTAGTTTAGGTATTTACAGAGTATAATGCAGCAAAAATGAAAAATAAAATAACATTGCTACATCCAGATATTGCCAGAGGCAATTCAAAGTAATAGTGCAGTAGTTCTCCTTGTTGCCCCTATTCTTCGTATGTTGGTTTAGAATGCATTTCCATCTGGATTAGGAGCAGTTGATTTTAATTTGGATTTAAACTAATGGAAGTCTCTGTACTTGATCTAGTATAGATTTCTATTTATCAAGTAGCTCAATGAACAGCATGTGCCTTCCTTGGCCTGTACATTTCTCTCTCCCACTTTTCTTTTTTCTTTTATTTGTATTCATGTTGATTGATTTTGCAATATTTCGAATAGTTAAAAGTAATAATACATGAATTTACATGAAATATGAATTCTCCTTTGAGGAAAAAGAGGCTGAATATAGAGAAGAGACATTAAAAAGAAATCTTGACACTTACTTTTTTTTTGGTTTACAATCTTGACACTTACTGAAATCAGCAATTTTGCATATAAGCCACTGCATTGGTAAAGAGAATAGTACAACAAATTTTTTAAGCATGTGCTTAGATGCTGCAATTAACATTCCTGCTAATCCATGGGTTTATCTCAAAGCACCTTTGCGAATCATAATGCTTTTGCATTATTTGATTAATATCTATTTTTCATCAAGGACCTAATAACTTTTGCGTTCATGATATATACTTTGGAACTGCTGCTTTGTTCAGTAGCATCTTTTTAATAATAATTGCATATGCATCTTTTCTTTTGCCCGACCCTTTCCTGAAATTTATTCCTCCCTTAAATTTAATAAGGTAGCTGGTGATGAGTTACCTAATCTTGACTGCCTTACAGTAGGCTTGTCTTTCTTGTTGCAATTCTATATCCACATATGCATGTGTTTTTCTTTTCATGTTGTATAAGTCTTCATTCTCTACTTTCTGGTGTCGGAGTCTTGATGTTTGTGTTTGTTGTTTCTTATGTTTTGAAAAATTTGATTTTGTTTGTCAATGGGTAGTAACACTGATTTTTCTGTAACAGTTGATGGATATTAATGAGAGTCCTGTTTATGTTCTACTCAATCCTTCAATCAATCCTGCACAGAAGGATCTGCCTGTGACAATATATGAAAGTGGTATGTGACTTGTACTTGTTTTTCTTCCTTCATATGATGTTTGGCAATGTCAATGCTTTTAGTTGGCCACCCACATAATAATCATATGAACTTTCCTGTGGGGATTTATTAAATGAGTTGATGATATAAAATAGTTTCTGGCATTGCAAATCCATGAAGACTTGTTGTCCTTAGCTAAATATAAGGTTTTATTCAACAAATCCATGTGCTTTGACAAATTGCCTCTTGCAGTACCTCAAAATATTATTCTTTCAGTGTCCCTAGTGCCATTGATCTTTTATTTATTTGAAGAATTAAAAGGTCAAGTGGTTAGGTGGGGGCGATATGATGAACTTAGAATCATATAAATTATGGTTATCAAGTTGAATTCGTATTCTCCAATTAATCTTTTTCCAATTTTAATCCTTTTTCTTACTAAAGCTGTTTTTCCCCCTTGTGTTTTCTATTCTCTCTCTGACACAAGGGGCAGCTTCGAAGCTTACAAGGTATTATTTATCATGTTGTTACTTTGAATTGAATCTTCTGTTTTTAAAACCGGTTAAGTATTGATGTTTCCTTTGAGAAATAGCATTAAAAAAATTTAAGAATGGTAGAGTAAGCCCAAGGTGTACCTTCTCTTGCCTAGCTCCCTGCCCAGGGTGTTGTTGAGAGGCGCTATGCCTCGCCTCGCCTCACCTGGGCTTGTGCCTCTGTTGCCTTTCACAACAAAGGTGACTAGGTGAATGAGAGTCCAATACCATAGGAAGAAAGCAATCTTGAACTTTTTGAATGTCAGGGTTGAAGAGTCACTTTTATCAATGCTTCGGAAGGTAGCATATGCACATATTTTAAGAATTAGCTCGTATGAGCAGACATATACTTTGGAATTCCTTATGCAGAAACTTAGGCATTTTGAAGCAATAGGCTTCATTATCCTGAAGTGGGGCCTGTAGGGTGGTATCCTGTGGTACATAATATTATTATGTGGTAATATACAATATATGTGCATACATGATCATATTATAATTTTTATGTTTACTATAAATACTGATTCAGCAAGGTTATTCCATCTATTGCCCAAAAAATTCTGTTTTTTGTTCTTATGATCTATTTGTGAATTCTGCTGTTATTTCCTTTTTTTTTTTTTTTGGTAACCAGAGCTGCATGTGATAGATGGCATTCCACAACTTATATTTGTTCGCTCCAGTTACACAATTGAGGTTGTATATCTCGATTCTTATTTACCCTGTTATATATTCTTTGGCAAGTTACATTTGTTGACCATTGTCTTTTTGGGTCTAAAGACAGTGGAAGCTGAGCGAATCTCAGTTGATCATGTTGCTCATCTTAAACCATCTGATGGAGGCTCTGCAGCAACTCAATGTTAGCTTCTCTTCTCTATGTTTTTATTGAATAAACATCACTTCGATTTATTTGGTTAATTTAGCTTGGTTTTTGTCTGCAGTGGCTGCTCACCTTACTGGCATACATAGCGCCATCAAGATGTTGAATAGCAGAATTAGGGTGCTTCATCACTACCTTGTTGCAATGCAGAAAGGTATGTGTATTTCTTTTTGATGGATAGTGATTCAATCTACACAATGTTAAGAGTTTCTGTGGAAAAAAAATCTCTGAATTTAATTGATATGAAAAGCTGCAATATAATATTTCTGTACTGATCTTTAAGTGGAAGATATCCTAAAACTTACAGTCCTCCTTTGTTAAAGGAGTACAAGGATATTTACTGGGCAATGAGTCCCAAAGTCAAAATAATACTGCTTAAAATACGGAGGCATATACCTTATATATTGAGGCATTTATCTTTAAATCCTCACTGCTATACACGCTCTTGATGAAAATATATCTGCTAATCCACTTGACTGATGGACTATCAGCTGCTAATCGCCTCTGGCATAGGCTCATGAATCATAATAAAGGAGTATCATGGATTTTAGCCTGGAAAAATGACTAGCATACAGACTCAAGGGTGATAATGATTTGAAGAAAAAGGGCCATTGTTGTGAACTAATATGTTCACTTTGAAAGGTTGGAGGTGCTAGTTTTAGAATTGATAATAATTGCATGTGTTACATTTAATAATGCAGGCGAAATCCCTTGTGAGAACTCACTATTAAGACAAGTATCCAGCCTTTTGAGAAGACTGCCAGCTATTGAATCTGAAAAATTCCAAGATGATTTCCTGATGGTGAGTTTTAACAGATTTATTGCTGCTTGTGTCGATGTGATTGTGTATAACCAAATACTGAATTGCTTAGTTGCATATGTATTCCTTTCCAAAGTAGACATTTAAAATATCATGTCTATATTGCATCGTAACAGAAACAAATATTGAAACAGAAATGTGGGGCTGAATGTGTAAATAATAAAAATATTGGTGAATGTTCATAAATTTTAAACTTATAAGGATGAATTTGTAGTTTTTATATATACACAATAAAAGAATTTCATGCAAGTTATAAAGGGCGGCCCGGTGCATTACGTGTCCCCGCTTAAGCGAGGGTCCGGGGAGGGGTCCCACCACAAGGGTATACTGGGGGCAAGCCTTCCCCTGCCAATATTTTGGCAAGAGGCCGCTCCTAAGACTCGAACCCGTGACCTCTCAGTCACACGACAACAATGTTTACCGTTGCGCCAAGGCTCACCCTCTAATTTCACGCAAGTTATATGAGAAGAAAATAGAAGATATATATATATATATACATTTTGAGGGCTCAAAGAACACGATCTAGAAATTTTTTGGCGGTAATGCTTTTGGAAACGCATTATATTTTAGAAAACAAGTTTCCGATTTTCTTAAATTACAAAAGCCTGATCTAAAATGTTACATACAAGTTTCTGAGAGTTTCCATTTCTGAAACGTGGAAACTCTTCAAAATTAAAGTTTCCATACAACAGAATAGTAGTCCATGGAGATAGAAGGAAATGAGAACTTGGCCTGTAGATTACTTTAGATGATGAGGGGAAGTTTGAGAGCTGATATATAGGAATTGGATGCGTAAAGCTATGATATGTCGACAGCCATACCGAAACTTAATTCCTCAATCTGCAACTCAATGGTTAAACCTACTACAACAATTGGATCTGTTGAATTAAAATTAGAAGGCAATAGCAACAGGTGTCAGTGTCAGTGACATGTAATATGTAGGACCGGTAATCAGTTCTGGCTGACTGGCAATGTTTGATGGTGGAAAGATGAGTTATGAACCAATGCTGTCTATGTTCTGGCATCAAATTAGTTTCAGTTTCTCTTATATGCTGTTGATAACTAATTGATTTGTCCACATTACAAAACAAAAATGAAGACTGACAATTATACTGGTTGTCTAGAGGACAATGATCTTAAAATTTCTGCTTTTGATATTATACAGCTGTTTTTATTATGAGTTACTATCACATGAATGATATGATATATATAATTCTTTTTGACAGGAATACAATGACACCTTATTAATCACTTACCTGGCCATGTTTACGAACTGCTCGAGGTATGGTTTCTTGGCATACTGTGTAGCATTTGATTCTTTCTCTCTCTTTCTCTTTTGCTATATGTAAACTTGTTGATTAAAGGAAAAGGGAAGGCGTAAACTTATTGAAAATGAGTAAACCAGAAATGAGTATAGGGTCTCTAATTTGATAGAAACTCTGTAAACCATGGAAGATCTTTTCTGGTAAAAAGTAAACCATGCCTCTCGGTTGTGTTATTGTTTACGCATCTCGGAAATGAGCCAACCTAGATAGGATAGCCACATGTCCCTTTTATTCCCTTTACTGCCCTTAATTCTCATATAACATTATCTGACTCATGCTCCATGAGACACTGTATAATTAATCGTTACTTCTAACATCATCATTGTGTGTGATCCTCCATGATATCAGTAACTCTGACCTCATTTTCTTTTTTCTCTCCAGCACCATGAATGAGCTAGTTGATAAATTCAACACTGCCTATGACAGGCATAGTCGAAGGGGCGGACGAGCAGCGTTTATCTGAAAACTGCTCTCTTGTATAATGGTAATGGCAGTTTAAGCCGAGTTAATAACCATTTGAGGAATGAGTGTTTTTTTGTTATTTCTGTGCATAGCACATAGAGGCTTAGGGCATTATTATAATTTCTAGAAACCGAACAATTGAAAAAAGAAATAGGAACCCATAGGATATTTCTGGGCTTAGATTTACTCTTGCTGCTGCACAATTTGGCAGTGGCATATTTAATCCTCCTGGGGAGAAACGTATGGATATGGGTTGTTATGTATGAGGCTTGTCCTATTATTAGTATAAATATTTCATAAGATGGGGATTTGTTTTGCTGACACCTCAATCCGGGTTGCTTATCTGAACCTCAATCCGGGTTGCTTATCGAAACCGATTAGGAGATGTTTTTTTTTATTTATTTTGAAATTTAGGTTAATGGACTCCTAAAAATCGATGGTTAATGATTTCATATTTTGTTAGGATCTATAATATATGGGAACGTACACCTGAAAATGTAATTTCTAAAAAACATAAGAAGCTGAAATGTGGGGAAAAATGTAAATATTAAAAATATAAAGGTATATTTATAAATATTAAATACTCTCTTTTTTTATATAAGTCATTCTAGAGTATTTTACATAAATTAAGAAATCCAATTAATTAATTTACATTGGTTAACTAAAAGGAAATTATCTCTCATGTTATGGTTGATGAATAAGTTTTGGAATATTTAAAATTTCTTGGAAAACATGAATGATTTATATTTGGAGAAAAGATTAATTTGTTAGAATTATTTATATAAAAGAATAGAAGGAATAAGAGTATCTTTTAAAAAATAATATGCGGTTTTTATATATAACCAATTATTAATATTATATGCATAATAAAATAAACAGTAACTAAACTTTTGACTTCCTATTAATTTATCCATCAATATTTTGCAAAATGCTTTGCAAAATAATTTAGAGAACATAAACATTCCCCAATACAGTAGTGCTCACATGGACCCTAAATGATCAAATTTAAGGTCCATGTAAACACTACTGTCCACCACTAAATTATTCTTTCACCAAGTCATCCAATTAAAGGCTACTTTGACATTCTTATTACAGAACCTAAAAGAACCGTTGTCAGGTTAAAAAATATTTAGTAAATGCAAAGACTACTTTGACATTCTTATCACAGAGCCTAAAAGAAGCTTTGTCAGCTAAAAAAATATTTAGTAAATGCAATGAGAAAGTAAAATGCATATTTGAGAAAGTACTTTCACAACTTATGCGAAAAGATGATATTAATTTTTTTTTTCGATAAAATTAATGGGATAAGGTGCAAATTTGCTCCTAACGTTTTTGGGAGGATCACATTTACCCCTTAAGTATGAAATAGTAAAATTTTAGGTCTATGGTTTTTCTAAAGGTGCCATTTTAGACCTATTGGATGAAAAACTTTAACATTGTTAAAATTGTATGCCATGTCAGTTAAAATTGTATGCCATGTCAGAAAATTTGGAATTACACTCATCCTTTCTTAATTACACTCTAATTACTGTGATTATGTCGTTTAATTTCTGAATGTTTACGAGGCTCTTCATCTCCCTTCCACTGCCTAAATCCAAAATCAATTATCGAGAACCAGTTAGGAAAAAAAGAAGCAAAATCGATTATACTCTCTTCCCTAAATCATTCAGTTCCATCTCCTAGTTTTTTCTTCCACCACTTTCCCTTGATTGCTGCTATCGCTTCAACACTATAAAGGTTCCTTTGGTCCTTCCTTTTTGGAATCTCCTTGTTGTTTAATTTGCGATATGCCTCTAAAGAACTAGTGAGTAAAGAGAATTGAATTCAAAATTTCAAGGTAAAAAACACTTATTATAAATCTCTATTTGTTTCTTAGGTGTTAGTAATTTGTAGTCTCCGTTGCTACAAGTCTCTGTGATTAGCAATAGCACTTCTCAACAAACTTGCTATATGTGCATTTTTTTCTTTTCCTTTTTGTTTGTATCACTATTCTTATTTTTATAAGATACAAAACATGTTGCTTTGTTTTACATTGTTGTAATTTTTAATTGTTGATCTTCCATGTACAGTATGACCACCCTATGTGAATTACATTTACATTATGGTGGAAAATGGGAATTACTACCAAGAAGAGATTATGTGGGGGGAAAGGTTAAAATTGATAAAGGAATTGATATTGATTACTTGTCTGTCAAAGATATAAGAGAAAATTTCCTACTAGAATTGGGTTATAAAGATGTGCAAATGTTGATGTATTTAGAGAGAGGTCAGTCTTTGGATGTTGGGTTAATTCCACTGGAATCTGATAAAGACATATGCTTATTAATGTCCAAAATAATGGAAGCTAGAGGTGGTGAAGTGCATATATATGCACTTGACGAAGATGACTTGCCGTTATATTTCTCACATAATGATCTGCAACATGTTGGGAAGAAAGTTATTGGAAGAAACATTCGTGGCTCCACAAGTGTCAAGGGCTATAGATAGTGAGGTTGGAAACAACTTGGAAGAAGCAATCTGGAGCACACAATTTAGCCAAGATGGGGAAAGATTCAATCAATCAATTCAAGTATACGAGGAAACCTCAAAGAAAGATGGTCCATATTGTTCGACACATACAAGGCAACAAGAAGATAGTGATAATGAAGACCAAAGTGAGAATGAAGTTGAAAGAGAGAATGAAGATGCAAGTGAGGATGAAGATAGTGAAGCAATGGAAGAAGAATGTTCTAAATATGATGAAGTTGGAGAAGAATATCAACTGTTGAATCTGATAGATGAAAATGTAAAGGAATTTAGAAGAGAAAGGGAAAACAGACATAGACCTATAATTGATCTTTATGCGGGGCAAAGCTTTGCTAATGCTGATGAATTTAGAATGACAGTTTCTCATTATGCAGTTAAGGAAGGTGTTCCATTGAAGGTATTGAAAAGTGACCCTAAAAGGGTGAGGTATAGGTGCAAATTTTTTGGTATTTGCATCTAAGGATGGTGCAAATGATGGATTAAGTATCAAGACACTAATTCCTAATCATACTTGTGATAGACAATATGTGAACCCAATGGCTACTGCTATTTTTCTGGCCAATTATTTTAAGGAAACTGTTAGAGGATCACCTGAGTACACTGTATCACAGATGATAGATCATGCTAAACAATACCTTAGTCTAGATGTGAATCCATCAATGTGCAAGAGAGCTAAGAGACTAATCATCAAAGAAATAAACGGGGGTTACAAGGATGAATACTCTTGCCTTGAGGCATATGTGAATGAGCTGAGAATTAGTAACTCTGGTAGCTTTTTCGATCTGCAGTTACAACCTAAAGGCCTGAGACGAGGTAAAAGAATATTCTGGAGGCTATTCATATGTTTCCATGCATGCAAAACAGATTGGTTAGAAGGATGCAGGCCTATTATTGGTCTTGATGGTTGTTTTCTCAAAGATTTCGTCAAAGGTCAAATGCTTGTGGCTATTGGTCATGATGCAATGAACCATTTCTTCCCAATCGTATGGGCCGTGATAGACAAAGAGACAAAAAAAAAATAGTTGGGAATGGTTTATTGGTCATCTTAAACAACAACTTAATCTTGGAGATGGCTCAAAGCTTACTATAATGTCAGACATGCAAAAGGTACATTATTATAGAATTCAATATTAGTTTGTATATAATTGGAATAAGGTATCAAAATAGGTCTATGGTTTTTGGGAAGTATCAGTTCAGGCTTCACGTACAAAATAGTACCAATATAGGCTTAACGTTTAAAAAAGATACAAATTTAGACACGTCATTAATATTACTCTGTTAAGTTCTGTCAATTGTACATGGAGGGAGAAATCAGAACTTAACAGAGTAACAGGAATAACGTGTCCAATCCGTTATCGAGTCCTAAATTGACACCATTTCTTAAACATTAAGCCTATATTGGTGCTATTTTGTACAAGAAGCCTAAATTGATACTTCTTCAAAAACTATAAACCTGTTTTGGTACCTTATCCATATATAATTATATAATTTTGATCCTTACATTAGTTTGTTATGATAACCTAAGACCTTTAATTTTAGTTTCTAGATTCTGCATCAGATAAATTCTATAATTTTGATCATTACATTAGTTTGTATTGCTTAGATTTTATCTAACTTGTTAATAAGCATTTCATAAATTACTTGTTGTTATGATATTCTCCTTTGGTTATTTATGTTTGTTAATACCAGTTTTCTGATCTGAGTAATCCAATACACAAAGTACATGGCTATAATGGTTATTTATGTTTGCTACCAATTGAATTTTATTTTTTCTAATTTATGTTTATATATAGTATGTCATGTTTTAGTTTAAAGCTGAATTTTATTTTCAAATAATGAAGGGTCTGCTCCCAGCTATTAGTGAACAATTGCCAATGTCAGAACACAGATGGTGTGCTAGGCATGTACTTGCCAATTGGTCACTTAAGTTTCGAGGTAAAGAGCTGCAAAAGCATTTTTGGTCATGTGCATGGAGTATGTTTGAAGAAGAGTTCAAAGACAATTTAAAGAAGATGGGATCAGTGAATAAGAAAGCAACTGAATACCTTCTAAAGTATCCTCCTTAACACTGGTGCAGGGCCTTTTTTTGTACAAGATGCAAGGATCAAATGGTGGATAACAATATGACAGAGAGTTTCAATAGCTGGATCCTTAAGTAACGGTCAAGACCAATTCTGAGAATGGTGGAGGAACTTAGGTTGAAAGTGATGAAACGACTTATGGAATACGAGAAAATGCTAGATTCATGGACTACCGAATACACGTACAAGTTTGGATGTATATCATGCCAATAATGAAATCTCTAGATTTTGTAGGGTTGAATTCAACGGGAATAAGAGATATGAGGTGACAGAAGGGGTTGACAGACATTGTGTTGTCTTATCGAAAAGAAAATGCACTTGTAGAGAATGACAATTGAGTGGGATACCCCTTCATTAGGCTCTCTTGTTCTTTTCTTCTTAGGCCTCCCTGGCATACTTTGTATTTTTGGGGGTTCTATAGGCTCAAAATCATCACTTCTCCAAAATCTCCTACCTCGAACAGGCTGCAACTTATGCTTATAAGTATTCTGGTACATTGACTTGTGGTAGAATTTGTCAATTACATTCAAATGGTCAATTTTTGCATGATACAAGGCACAACATCTGGGCAAGGTATCCCACTCAATTGCCATTCTCTACAAGTGCATTTTCTTTCCGATAAGACAACACAATGTCTGTCAACCCCTTCTGTCACCTCATATCCCTTATCCCCGTTGAATTCAACCTGACAAAATCTAGAGATTTCATTATTGGCATGATATACATCCAAACTTGTAGGTGAGTATTCGGTAGTCCATGAATCTAGCATTTTCTCGTATTCCATGAGCTGTTTCATCACTTTCAACCTAAGTTCCTCCACCATTCTCAGAATTGGTCTAGACCGTTGCTTAAGGATCCAGCTATTGAAACTCTCTGTCATATTGTTATCCACCATTTGATCATTGCATCTTGTACTAAAAAAGGCCCTGCACCAGTGTTGAGGAGGATACTTTAGAAGGTATTCAGTTGCTTTCTTATTCACTGATCCCATCTTCTTTAAATTGTCTTTGAACTCTTCTTCAAACGTACTCCATGCACATGACCAAAAATGCTTTTGCAGCTCTTTACCTCGAAACTTAAGTGACCAATTCGCAAGTACATGCCTAGCATACCATCTGTGTTCTGACATTGGCAATTGTTCACTAATAGCTGGGAGCAGACCCTTCATTATTTGAAAATAAAATTCAGCTTTAAACTAAAACATGACATACTATATATAAACATAAATTATAAAAATAAAATTCAATTGGCAGTAAACAGAAATAACCATTATAGCCATGTACTTTGTGTATTGGATTACTCAGATCAGAAAACTGGTATTAACAAACATAAATAACCAAACGAGAATATCATAACAACAAGTAATTTATGAAATGCTTATTAACAAGTTAGATAAAATCTAAGCAATACAAACTAATGTAATGATGAAAATTATAGAATTTATCTGATGCAGAATCTAGAAACTAAAATTAAAGGTCTTAGGTTATCATAACAAACTAATTTAAGGATCAAAATTATATAATTATATACAAACTAATGTAAGGATCAAAATTATATAATTATATATGGATAAGGTACCAAAACAAGTTTATAGTTTTTGGGGAAGTATCAATTTAGGCTTCTTGTACAAAATACATAACAACAAGTAATTTATGAAATGCTTATTAACAAGTTAGATAAAATCTAAGCAATACAAACTAATGTAATGATCAAAATTATAGAATTTATCTGATGCAGAATCTAGAAACTAAAATTAAAGGTCTTAGGTTATCATAACAAACTAATTTAAGGATCAAAATTATATAATTATATACAAACTAATGTAAGGATCAAAATTATATAATTATATATGGATAAGGTACCAAAACAGGTTTATAGTTTTTGAAGAAGTATCAATTTAGGCTTCTTGTACAAAATAGCACCAATATAGGTTTAATGTTTAAGAAATGGTGTCAATTTAGGACTCGATAACGAATTGGACACGTTATTCCTGTTACTCCTTTAAGTTCTGATTTCTCCCTCCATGTACAATTGACAGAACTTAACAGAGTAATATTAATGACGTGTCTAAATTTGTATCTTTTTTAAACTTTAAGCCTATATTGGTACTATTTTGTACGTGAAGCCTGAACTGATACTTCCCAAAAACCATAGACCTATTTTGATACCTTATTCCAATTATATACAAACTAATATTGAATTCTATAATAATGTACCTTTTGCATGTCTGACATTATAGTAAGCTTTGAGCCATCTCCAAGATTAAGTTGTTGTTTAAGATGACCAATAAACCATTCCCAACTATTTTTTTTGTCTCTTTGTCTATCACGGCCCATGCGATTGGGAAGAAATGGTTCATTGCATCATGACCAATAGCCACAAGCATTTGACCTTTGACGAAATCTTTGAGAAAACAACCATCAAGACCAATAATAGGCCTGCATCCTTCTAACCAACCTGTTTTGTATGCATGGAAACATATGAATAGCCTTCAGAATATTCTTTTACCTCGTCTCAGGCCTTCAGGTTGTAACTGCAGATCGAAAAAGCTACCAGAGTTACTAATTCTCAGCTCATTCACATATGCCTCAAGGCAAGAGTATTCATCCTTGTAACCCCCGTTTATTTCTTTGATGATTAGTCTCTTAGCTCTCTTGCACATTGATGGATTCACATCTAGACTAAGGTATTGTTTAGCATGATCTATCATCTGTGATACAGTGTACTCAGGTGATCCTCTAACAATTTCCTTAAAATAATTGGCCAGAAAAATAGCAGTAGCCATTGGGTTCACATATTGTCTATCACAAGTATGATTAGGAATTAGTGTCTTGATACTTAATCCATCATTTGCACCATCCTTAGATGCAAATACCAAAAAATTTGCACCTATACCTCACCCTTTTAGGGTCACTTTTCAATACCTTCAATGGAACACCTTCCTTAACTGCATAATGAGAAACTGCCATTCTAAATTCATCAGCATTAGCAAAGCTTTGCCCCACATAAAGATCAATTATAGGTCTATGTCTGTTTTCCCTTTCTCTTCTAAATTCCTTTACATTTTCATCTATCAGATTCAACAGTTGATATTCTTCTCCAACTTCATCATATTTAGAACATTCTTCTTCCATTGCTTCACTATCTTCATCCTCACTTGCATCTTCATTCTCTCTTTCAACTTCATTCTCACTTTGATCTTCATTATCACTATCTTCTTCTTGCCTTGTATGTGTCGAACAATATGGACCATCTTTCTTTGAGGTTTCCTCGTATACTTGAATTGATTGATTGAATCTTTCCCCATCTTGGCTAAATTGTGTGCTCCAGATTGCTTCTTCCAAGTTGTTTCCAACCTCACTATCTATAGCCCTTGACACTTGTGGAGCCACGAATGTTTCTTCCAATAACTTTCTTCCCAACATGTTGCAGATCATTATGTGAGAAATATAACGGCAAGTCATCTTCGTCAAGTGCATATATATGCACTTCACCACCTCTAGCTTCCATTATTTTGGACATTAATAAGCATATGTCTTTATCAGATTCCAGTGGAATTAACCCAACATCCAAAGACTGACCTCTCTCTAAATACATCAACATTTGCACATCTTTATAACCCAATTCTAGTAGGAAATTTTCTCTTATATCTTTGACAGACAAGTAATCAATATCAATTCCTTTATCAATTTTAACCTTTCCCCCCACATAATCTCTTCTTGGTAGTAATTCCCATTTCCCGCCATAATGTAAATGCAATTCACATAGGGTGGTCATGCTGTACATGGAAGATCAACAATTAAAAATTACAACAATGTAAAACAAAGCAACATGTTTTGTATCTTATAAAAATAAGAATAGTGATACAAAAAAAAAAGGAAAAGAAAAAAAATGCACATATAGCAAGTTTGTTGAGAAGTGCTATTGCTAATCACAGAGACTTGTAGCAACGGAGACTACAAATTACTAACACCTAAGAAACAAAGAGAGATTTATAATAAGTGTTTTTTACCTTGAAATTTTGAATTCAATTCTCTTTACTCACTAGTTCTTTAGAGGCATATCGCAAATTAAACAACAAGGAGATTCCAAAAAGGAAGGACCAAAGGAACCTTTAAAGTGTTGAAGCGATAGCAGCAATCAAGGGAAAGTGATGGAAGAAAAAACTAGGAGATGGAACTGAATGATTTAGGGAAGAGAGTATAATCGATTTTGCTTCTTTTTTTCCTCACTGGTTCTCGATAATTGATTTTGGATTTAGGCAGTGGAAGGGAGATGAAGAGCCTCGTAAACATTCAGAAATTAAACGACATAATCACAGTAATTAGAGTGTAATTAAGAAAGGATGGGTGTAATTCCAAATTTTCTGACATGGCATACAATTTTAACAGTGTTAAAGTTTTCCATCCAATAGGTCTAAAATTGCACCTTTAGAAAAACCATAGACCTAAAATTTTGCTATTTCATACTTAAGGGGTAAATGTGATCCTCCCCAGAAACGTTAGGGGCAAATTTGCACCTTATCCCAAAATTAATCATAATTTTTAATATTATATAATTTTTATTTAACTTTTCTGTTGGTCCCTAAATCTTATGTAAAATATTATAAGTAAAATGCATATTTAAGCTCCTGTGACAATTCGTTTTTAATTAATTGATCTTTCAAATAGATACATTAAGCCATTGTATTTTTTAACACATTAAGCCTTTGACCTTTTAAATAGATATATTAAACTCTTGATCAATTACTTTTTAACATATTAAATCTATATTTGACATATCTGTTATATGAATAATTCAAACTCTATTTAGCATGTATAAACTGCCAGCATATGAATCACAAATATAATAATTACCTGGTGTGACAATCCATATGTCAATTGTCATGTTAAAACAACACTATGCCAAAACCCTCTTCAGACGATGGTTAAAAACTGTCATCCCGCACAATATAAATCTGTCACAGGGCTCGCTGCCGTCTGATAAGGCATCAGATGACGGTCGAGTTCTGTCATCTTTTGCAGCGACAGACGACACGCGCTTCCTAAGGGTCTGTCATCTTTTCCATGTTACAACGACGTTCGACTTAGTTGAAACCGTAGTATTGGTTGATTTCTAATGACAGATTTTTTATATATACCGTCATTGTAGTATGTGAAACCATAGACTTTTACTTGTCATACGATATTTTTTATTATTGTTTGTGTCATTGTAGATAAGTTACGACGATAGTTTTCCTCTTTGTTGCTATCGTTTGAAGGTGTTTCAGATGACGTTGTCTTTAAAATTTTTGTCTTGTGCGTGGATTTCGCATGACATTTTCATTTAATCAAATGTCATAAAAGTTAATCAAATTTGACTACGTCAATTGTAAGACGACAGTCCTATTTTTTGTTTATGTCATCTTAGCGTTTTAGTCATGACATTATTTCATTGACCTGTTATTGTGTCATGCATCATAATATGACAATTTTTTTAATTTTGCACTCATTCGTTAATGCATTAGACGCCAGATTTTTTTTTCCCAACTGTGTCGCATAACATGTAACCCTTTCATGCACCTGTACATACTGCAATTGAAATTACATGATAGTACTACTCCAATTACAACCAAGTTATAAAGTTCATATATAACTTAACGTATCCATTATTTACATAATATATACACCAGTTGTGTACAATATATACACATAGAACCAGTGGGATATCATTGTACGAAAATATGCACCAAAAAAAGACCCAAAATATGCACAACAACAAGTGTACCACAAACCGATAATCATATTGTACGAAAACAGGATTACAAAGACAATCCATTGTCACTTCAAGTAAAGCACATGCTCTGCCCATTCTATGCGGAGATGATCCAAATCCGAATGGTTGTAACTCAATCCACACTTGTTTATCCACTACAAAACATAAATGCTTTACTATTAGGAATTTGCTCTATATCATTGATAACAACTGCATATATCTAAACACAATATTATGGTAATAAATTATGGTACCTTTGCAACAAAGTTTAAGTCCTTATCCATGACGATCTCTCGCATGTACAACATTACCCAAAAACCACATGTTTTATCATCTCGTTGCTCAGGTATTCCCTGTGGCACTGAATATAATGGTTAGACCCCAAAAAAGACAATATACACTTGCTCGTGTAACTGTAAAACTCACTAAAAGCGGTGGCATCTTCAACTTGGTCTTCGTCACCTTCTTTGGGTCTTTCTGAGCATAGTAGAACTTCATCGCACTGCAACAAGTGTAACAATATGTATGCGTATGTGAGGAACTATTTGAATGCGTACACATTAGAGGCATTTTGTAACTTACTTGCTGACAACATCCGTCCATTCTATGGAATTTGGCAATCTCCTTTTCAATGGATCTAACCAATATGATTTTTTCTTTTCAATGTCAACAACAGTCAGAGTCCAATATGATCTGCAAACAATAGCCATTTCAGCTGTATCAATATCAGATAATCAACTGATAAACACACATTACAAAGGATTCATAGTTACCCTGAGTTGTAAAGAATAAGGAATAAAGAATTAGCACCACCCTGTTTGAACCGATCCATCAACTCCTTCGAGCGGTCCGTTGGAGTTTTCTTAGTTCCAAGAGCAAAAGTGGTACATGGATCAATAAATAACACCTTTTCTTCCATTCTTTCTTTTTTCAGTACATGGTATAGATGACTGGGCAAATACATATATAAGTGTTGATGAAATAGATATCCAAATTAATAAATTTGTGTATTGCATTCATGTACCTCATGTAAAATGTAATTGTGCCTGCGGTCATCTCAAGTAGGTGTGCCATTGCATATAAATCGTTAGGCATCAATATTTGCATTCGTTCTGCTCCGAATAACTCAGGTCCAAAAGTTTTGGTTATACATTTGAGTCCATCCATATTGGTTCTCGCCCAGTTGCACAACTTTTGCAATGGGCGTGGTAAATTTGTTGGCAGCTTAACGAAATCAATCGCCTCAGCCTCACTATTAACTTTCTTCAAGGCCTTCGCAAAAACTTTTACCGCCTTAAACACGCATTATACAACCAAAGAAATAATCGAAACACATAATACAACCAACGAAATAAATGAATATTACCTCAACAGATTTGACACTACATAACACCTTTGGCCATGCTACAATAGACCCCATTGCCTCCCTAACAACTTCCATTTCACCTTTTATCGGGTATGGCAGACATGCATCTCCATCATCAAATGATACAATCTCCACTCTATAATTGTCCTTTCCCAGTGGTCGCCAATGGATTGTCTGCTCTTCTGGGTCAATTTCTGATTGTAGCAATCTCCCATGGGCAACAATCTTCCCACTCTCTTCCACTGACAGTGCAACCTCAATGTCTAGTGCATTGTCCTGATTCAACAATTTCAAATATAAGTGATAAATTCAACAAGTTGACAATCATAATAACCATTTACCTCTGAGATCGTTGGAATCTCATATCCTGTGCCTTCACCAACAACTTCCTCTTCTATGGTATTAGAGACCTCTAATACCAACTTCTTCTTCGCCACAGCTTCATATTTCCCTAATATCTCCTCTCTATTGACATCATCTCGATTACAACTACCTTCTCCTGATTTTCCATTGTAAGTTGTTGGTGCAGCTGCTGGGGATTCCTCAGTCGTAACCCCCTTGGACACAAGTTTCTCCATTCGATCTAGTTTTTGGACCATTTTCACTTCAGACTTCTTTAACTCCTCTTGATACATCTCATGTATCTTCTTCAATTCTTCATCATGTTTCCTTGTTGACTCTTCCTCCCACTTTACCCTTTCTTTTTCAAGCAATGCTTGCAACTCCTCAGCTTGCTTCTTTCTTCCCCTCTTCTGACCCGGTAGCTTGAAGAATACTACCGGCTTCACAGCCCCCACTCCTCTAACCCTTCCACTGTGTTCTGGATTCCCTAGTACCTCAGTTAGCACATCATTACTACCCTTGGCTTTAAACACACCTTTGTTGAAACACCTTTCCACATGATTTTGATTTGACAAATTTATTTAAGTAATGATAAAAATATTCTAACACATTAAATTTAAATGCTTTGATTTATTACACTAATGTGTTTGTTCAATGTTGAGTTTAATTGTGTATAAGACATTGAGATTAAAAAGCCCAAAGGCCCATAAAGTGGAAGTCAAGCCCAAGTCTACACATCAAGACCATTCGGCCTAAGATTTCAAAACGAAGCCGTATCAACTAAAACGACGACTCAGCAAGAGAAGGATCGAGAAGGCTTCGTGGCAAAAGCTTCAAGATGAAGCTGCTGAGTTGGACGACAAAGCAGTCTGGACAGCGGCAGACAATGTTCAACTTCTAGACAAAGTATTTCTACTTTGGGAAAAGTTCAGAAGGCGCAGAAAGCTGTCTCGTGGACTTTTCCTTAAATGTCGAAACATTCTGCCAAAGACTGACGAAGACAGAAGATGCATGAATCCTATTGGCCAACGACGCTGAGCACGCCCAGAGTGAGAACGATAGGAAGCCATTTCCCTCCAACGGTTATTTCGAAATTCGAAATGACCAGGTGCCTCAAGTGTCACTATATAAAGGCCATCCATTTGCTTCAATCAATGCAGATCTTCAATTAGTCAAAACGCTGACCAAATTCATACTTGAAGTTTCTGTGAGAAAAGCAAAGCAAATACCTTACACCAATTTCCATATTATTGTGTAAAAGTCTAGAGTGATCTTCAATCATCTAAAGTGTCTTAGCAATTGTTGTTTAGGACAAACACTTTATCATTTCTAGAAGAATAGAAATGAGAGGCTGAGTACTCGGTTATAGTACTCAGCGTAGATATAGGAGTGAGTAGAGGTATAGAGGAAGGTACTCTTGTTATACTCAGCTTCTATTTGTAAAAGGTTTCGTGCTCTACCTTTAAAGAGCTCAGTAGAGAATTCAAAAAGCTCGGAACGAGTTCCGGGGACTGGACGTAGGAGGAGAGGCCAAACCAGGATAAGTCTGCTGAGTAATATCTTTCTAACCCTTAAACTCCTTTTATATATATTGCTTGCTATGAAAACTGACTAAGTAAAGAACTCACATTGAGTTAAGTTTACTAAGAAGCTGAGTTCAGGAATAGATTCTAAGTGTTATTTCCTGACTCAAGTAAAGAAGCAGACTTAGTCACAAGTTGACTAAGCTTGTGTCTTAAATCTACTTAGTGACGCTGTGTAAACCTTTTCATAAGAAAAGAAGTCAGCCTTAACGGACAAAATTTTAAATAGTTCCTATCCCCCCCCCCCCCCTTGGAACTAACTTGTCACGTTATAAGGGACCAACAAGTGGTATCAGAGCTTAAAAGCTCACTGTGCAAGGTTTAACTACCTTGAGCTGATCCCCACTATGGCTGAGAACAGCACTCGGTTTCTCCCAGGAAATCTGACAACTCAGATTTTTCCTGAGGGTCTGTCCATAACTCGGCCTCCTCTATTCTTCGGGTCTAACTATACCTTTTGGAAGAATAGAATGAAAAATTTCATTCAGGCAACAAATATGAGTGCATGGCTATCTATAGTGCAAGGCCCATTTGTTCCTGTTGAAACTGTTGATGGCCAAACGGTTGTTAAAGCTGAGACTAAATGGACAGAGGATGATCTCAAGAAGCTACAAAATCATGCTTCGGCTATAAACATGCTTCACTGTGCTTTAGATGCTGCAGAATACAACAAGATTTCAGGTTGTGAGTCAGCGCAAGAAATTTGGAAGAAGCTGGAGGTCACCTATGAATGAACCAACAAGGTGAAGGAATCCAAGGTCAACCAGCACATGAGGTTGTACGAGCTGTTTGAAATGAATGATGATGAAGGTATCTCTGACATGAATGCAAGGTTCACAAACATCATCAACGAGCTCAAGAGACTTGGAAAAATCTTCACTGAGGAAGAGCAAGTCAAGAAGATTCTTAGGAGTCTTCCTAAAAGCTGGCAAGCAAAGAAAACTGATGTTGAGGAAGCTCAAGACTTAACCACCTACAAGTATGATGAACTCATTGGCTCGCTGCTGACCCACAAGATATCAATGAAGAACTTCGAGGTGAAGGAGAAGTCTGAAGACAAGAAGCAAAAGTCTCTTGTCATGAAAGCTGACTCCACTGATGGGAGCTCAACAGACGATGAAGAAATGGCTATGTTCACTAGAAAGATGAAGAGGCTATTCAGAAAGAATGACAAATATTCTAAGAAGCCTTATAAGAAGTTTGATAAGTACAAAGCTGAGTCCAGCGACAGCAAGTACAAGAAGGACATCTCAAAGCCCATTACATGCTTTGAATGTCATCAAACTGGCCATATCAAGTCAAGCTGTCCCACACTAAGGAAAGAAAGAAAGAACAGCAAGAAGGCAATGGTGGCAATTTGGAGCGACAGTGATGAGTCTTCATCATCAGAAGCTGATGCCACTGAGTCAGCAAAGATTTATTTCATGGCTGACGAACTTGCTGAGCCATGTGTTTCTGAGCATGCTGACCCCTCCATTGCATCTGACGATGAGGAACACTCAATTGAGGTAATATCACTACCCCTGCTCAGAGATGAAATGGTTAATGCCCTGAGTGACCTCTACACACTTGTCAAAAAGTGTAATAAAAAGGTTAGAACATTCAGCAGGCGATGTGACGAGATTGAGGAGGTCAAACTGAGTGACCTTCGATATCTTCTCCAGGACAACTCAACTTTGCATAGTAACGTAGAAATTATGCAAAAGTTTGTCTCTGAGGTCCAATCAGATTCTAAGAAACTGAGAAAGGATGTCACATCAATTCAGAACCAACTTAAGGTTCCAAATAAAAGAAATATTCCTCTAAAAACTGAGTACCGAAGTACTAATCAGCAGAGATGGAATCCTCAGCGGAATGTCCAGTGTGACTTCTGTGGGAAGAAAGGACACAGCACAAAGGTGTGCTGGCATGCTCAGCACTGGGGTGCTGACCAGTCAGTGAAACATCCTAAACAGAAGGTCAACTGTGACTTCTGTGGAAAGAATGGACACACTGTCCAAGTGTGTCGTCATAAAATGAAATATGATGCTTTACCTATTGAACCTAACAAGCAAGGACCCAAAAAGAATTGGGTACCTAAAAGCAACTAGCTATATTGCAGGTAAGCCTGAGGTGTGCTGAGAAGTCAAAGATGTGGTACATTGATAGCGCATGCTCGAGGCATATGACTGGTGATGAAACTGAGTTCATCACGTTTTTGCATAAACGAGGAGGAAGTGTAAGTTTTGGAGACAACAAGAAGGGTAAGATAGTAGGGTCAGGAACCATTGGTGGTAATCCTACTATTGAGTCAGTCTCCCTAGTCAGCAGACTCAAATATAACTTACTCAGCGTAGCTCAGCTATGTGACAATGGGAGAAAAGTTATATTTGATGACACTGGATGTAAAATATTCGAGGGTAAAAAAAATGAGTTAATTTTAACTGGCCCTCGTATTGATAATGTCTTTATGCTGAATTTAGAAAAGAAGTTTTCAAAAACTGTATGCTTAGTAAGAAAATTCCTGGTTATGGCACAGGAGACTTGGTCATGTAAGCATGGACCTCCTGGCCAAACTAGCAAGAAAGCAATTGGTTGAGGGACTGCCAGAACTGAAATTTGAAAAAGATCAATTATGCCACGCTTGCCAAGCTGGAAAACAAACCAAACAATCTTTTCATAGTAAAAACATTGTCTCAACTAAGCGTCCATTAGAGTTACTACACTTGGATCTCTTCGGTCCAGTCCAGCCGCTGAGCTTGGGTGGAAGAAGATTTTCCTTGGTCATTGTAGATGACTTTTCTCGGTACACTTGGATCATCTTGCTGAGTAGCAAGGATGAAACCTTTGAGACGTTTTCAAATTTAGTAAGAAAACTTGAAAATGATAAAGACCTTAAGTTAGCTCACATCCGAAGTGATAATGGTGGAGAATTCAAGAACCAACAGTTTGTTGAATTCTGTGAAACCAATGGCATTGACCATAATTTTTCTGCTCCTAGAACGCCTCAACAAAATGGGGTTGTTGAAAGGAAAAACAGAACCTTGGTTGAAATAGCCAGGACAATGCTGAGTGAGCATAGGCTTCCAAAGTACTTTTGGGGAGAAGCTGTTAACACAGCGTGCTACATTCTTAATAGGGCTCTAGTTAGACCTATACTAAAGAAGACCCCCTACGAACTTTGGAAAGGACGAAAGCCCAACATTTGATACTTTCGTGCCTTTGGTTGTAAATGCTTTATCTTGAATACTAAAGACAGCCTAGCTAAGTTTGACTCAAAAGCTGATGAGGCTATCTTTTTAGGCTACTCAACAAACAGCAAAGTATACAGAGTTTTCAATAAACGAACTCAAGTCTTAGAAGAGTCAGTACATGTTGAGTTCGATGAAACTAACCCTGCAGGAAGATACCAGCCGCTGACCGAGGATGATCCACACTCAGCACCCGCTGACCAAGAAACTGCCACTGAGTCATTCCCTCAAGGGCTGACCAAAGGTAAAAGTGAAACTCAAATTACTTTCATTGACCAATCTACACCTGCAGAGATTGTTGAAACACAACCAGCACAAGACATCAATCTACCAAAGGAGATCAGGATACCAAGAGGTCACTCAGAGAGTGCCATTCTTGATGCCGCTGAGAATACCCTGATGACGAGGAATCAACTCAGGAGATACCTCAGCAACGTAGCATTCATCTCAATCCAGGAACCAAAGAATTTCGCTAAAGCTGAGTATGATGAATTCTGGATGAATGCAATGCAAGAAGAACTTGATCAGTTTAGACGAAATGAAGTATGGGATCTAGTGCCAAAACCAAGAAGCCAGAAGACCATAGGAACAAGATGGGTCTTCCGCAACAAACTGGATGAACAAGGGAACGTGGTTAGAAACAAAGCAAGACTTGTAGCTCAGGGCTACAGTCAGCAAGAAGGTATTGACTACGGTGAGACCTTTGCCCCAGTGGCAAGGCTAGAGGCTATTAGAATTTTATGTGCATATGCAAGCTATATGAACTTTAAACTGTTTCAAATGGATGTTAAGAGTGCATTCCTTAATGGAGTTATAAACGAGGAAGTTTATGTTAATCAGCCTCCAGGGTTTGAGGATCCTAAATTTCCAAATCACGTTTATAAGCTCAAAAAGGCTCTGTATGGCCTCAAGCAAGCATCACGTGCTTGGTATGAGAGGCTGACCAGTTTCCTACTGACTAGAAATTATGTCAGAGGTAAAGCTGATACAACCTTATTCATTAAGAGGAAGGGTAAAGACACCATGCTGGCTCAAATATATGTTGATGATATTATTTTTGGTGCCACTAACGAGTCAATGTGCAAGGAATTTAGTAAGCAGATGCAGACTGAGTTTGAAATGTCAATGATGGGAGAACTCAATTTCTTCCTTGGACTTCAAATCAAACAAGGGAAAAATGGCATCTTCATCAGTCAAACTAAGTATGCTAAGGAGATATTGAAGAAGTATGAACTTGAGAATTGTAAGTCAATATCTACCCCAATGGGCACTGACATTGTCCTCTGCGCTGATGAAAATGGTAAGTCAGTAGACAGCAGATTGTACCGAGGTATGATTGGTTCTCTACTTTACTTAACTGCTAGTAGGCCGGACATTCAGTTCTCAATATGTTATTGTGCTAGATATCAATCTAACCCTAAGGAATCTCATTGCATAGCTGTAAAAAGAATCCTTAGATATTTGTAAGGCTCAGTGAATGCAGGTTTATGGTATCCCAACATTCATGACTTCACACTCATTGGATACACTGACGCTGACTACAGACGAGACAAGCTTGAACGAAAAAGCACCTCAGGAGGATGCCACTTCCTTGGGAGTTGTCTTGTGTCCTGGTTCAGCAAGAAGCAGGCGTCAGTAGCCCTGTCAACCACTGAAGCTGAGTACGTTACTGCTGGAAGCTGTGTTGCTCAAGTCCTATGGATTAAGCAACAACTTGAAGATTTTGGCGTTCGGACTAAAACAATTGAAGTCAAATGTGACAACAAAAGTGCCATTGACTTATCAAAGAACCCAATCCAACACAGCAGGATGAAGCATGTCAGCATAAGACATCACTTCATTAGAGATCACGTACTCAAGGGAGAGATCAAGCTGACCTATGTCCCAACGGATGAGCAGCTTGCTGATATCTTCACAAAGCCACTGGCTCGTGAGCAATTCAACATACTTAGAGAAGCCATTGGTATGTTTAATCCTCTTCAATAAAAATTCAAGTATAGTATGCATGCTGAGTGAATTACCATACTGAATGATTTGTGCTATTACATGCTGAGTAGATAAATATATATATATGCTGAGTATCTATCTCAAGCTGAGTCACTACGCATAAGATCGATTCCGCTGCATAACACTGACTACTCAGAACTTTAAACGCCTGAAATTCTTAACACTGAGTAAAGAGCCGTTGCAAACTTTAATGCAAAGCACACGAATTAAATAGCCACCTAGGATGATGTATAGGCTATAATTAGAAAATACACGCGCCGTATGTGTCATAAATGCCAGAATCTTTGTCGTTTGAGAATCTCGAGGCAAAATGGACTACTCAACGCCTTGGATTAACTCAACATCCCTATAAATAGTGGATAAATTCCCACTTCTATTTCCTTACGCTTAGAAATCTTTGGCATTCATACTCTCTCTCTCTCGAAAAGTTCCCAAACCTTCTAAAAGTTTCTCTGAGAAAATGACTAAAATTTCTCTGAACATCTCCGGTGCGGGTCTCTCCCATAACCGCTCCGATGACAATCCCACTTATCCCACTCAGAGTGATCACGCTGGAGCTACTACACCGAGCAAGAAAGCTCAAGCTGTCCTAGCCATCTCTGCGAAGGAAAAACAACAGCAAAAGGACAAGGGTAAGAAAGTAGTAAAACGCACTTACACTCAGGTCTTTGAGAGTGTTAGGGGATGGAAGATTGACCACTCGCGGTGGTTCTCAAAAGGATTCGTGGAGGCCGAGCAACCTTTCTGTGAGTGGATCAAGAACAATGGATGGACCGAGATGTTCTCAATTCGGGATGCTACTTACCCTGAGTTGGTACGAGAATTCTACGCCAACCTGAAAATCGCCAATGACAACAAGGACTACCTGGCGACTCGTGTTAGAGGGAAGGACATCTCCATTAACCCAGCGTACCTTACCTCACTGTTCAAATTGAAAAACGAAGGAGCTATACTTCGTAAATCAGGTGACCATGAGAAAACCGACTACGTTCAGACCTTCTGTAAACCTAAGGGTCATGTGGGTGAAATTTCGAGCACTTTTATGGGTCAGCATCAAAAGATGGCCCATTACATACTGACGAACTTCCTTTACCCTAAAATCAACTGCACCAACTCAGCAACCAATTTCAAGCAGTGTTTTATATGGCACATGCTGACCTACATGCCGATAAATATGCCTGTCTTCATAATCGGTGGGTTTCTACGAAGTACAGGAACCCTTAGGCTGGGCTCCTTCATCACTCGTATCCTCCAGGATCACAAGGTGGATATGATTGCGGAAATTCAAGTTTGTGGAACCGAGATCACAGCTGCTGTCCTATTCGGTTTGGCTTATGATCTACCTATTTTGCCGAAGAAAGGAAAAGGAGAAGCTGTCCAGAACGCTGAGGGGGCAGTGACTCGAAAGGGAAGAACTCAAAGAAAGATGAAGGCTGTCTAGAGCACCTCTAAAGCTGCTGCTTCTACTCCAAAGAAGATTAAAGTTGTATGTGGGGGAACTAAGCCTCAAACTCAGCAAAGCCAGGGTGGATCTAGGTCAGCAGAGAAAAGACCTAGGAAAGCTGAGCCTGAGACAGAAGAAAGAGAGGACGTTGATGAGCAACCATCAAAGAAGAAGAAAAAGCTCAACTTTGAGTTAACCAACAGATATCATCGTTCCTCCTAACTCACACTATGCACAGAGTCAAGGCATTGACGCTGAGCAACAGTTTGAGGAAGAACAAGACCAAGACCAATTAGGTGGTCAGTTTGTCGAGGAAGAGTTGGATGACCAGTTAGAGGAAGAAGAACTGGATGATGAGTCTGAAGAAGAAGAAAGTGGTTAGGATGACACCGAGGAACCAGCAGATGATGAGAATCTTGAACCAATCAACACTGAGTTGGTTGATGAAGATGAGACTGAGCACCAAGTAAATGCTCCTGCTGTTCAAAGGGAAGCCTCACCCACTGACTCCATTGAGTCTATCCCTTGTGACCCTACTCCTCCAAAGCTTAAGAGACTGAGGAAGAAGAAAGCTTTTAAAGCACCCGTTATTGATCTCATGGGTGATTCACCGCTGAGAGATGAGATCACTGACCTCACCGAGGTACATCTTAAATACTTCTCCAACCCACCTGTACCTCAACCAGATTTACCAGAAAAACAAGCCTCTGTTTCTCTGAAGGAACATGCCGACTTAGATGCTTCTGCTAACCAAAGCAATGCCGAGCAAGTGCTCGAAGATTCCGCTCCTCAACACGTTGAGCAAGCCAAGGAATTACCTGCTCAGGTAAACAATGCACTTCCTCAACTTCTAACACCTAGTCAGCTTTAACCTGACACTGAGCAAGCAACACCTTCTGCTGATCCTCCACTTCCACAACTCAATGAGCAGAATCAGATTCAGTCAGTTTCAACTGACAATCCTAATTCTAGGCCAGCTGCTGATAATGCTGGGCCTTCTAATGATGAGCAGAACCAAACACTGCCTTTATTCGGTTCTACTCCTCCTCCGGCATCTGGGCCAACACAAGATGGATCCTTTAGCTACCTTAATGCCTCTGAGTCTGGTCGAAGAATCATTGACTTAGCTCAAGCTCTTATCCAGGACCTCCATCAAACAAGTACCAATGCCGCTGGGTCTACTAATGTTGAGACAACTCCATTTTCATCTGTCACTCAGCTTCTTACTGAGATCAAAGGTATGAAGGATCTTCTGAGTGTCATGACTACACTACAATCTCAATAGCCCAGGTAGGACTCCTTAACAAAGCTGGCCGAACTCCAGCAGACCATGGTTAACCATCTGAACTCACTGCAAGGGGAGATTCATCAATTGTCAGCTGCGAACTCAGCATATGCCAATTCTGCCGAAGTACATCATCTCTTCAGCCAGCTTCACACTAGGCAAGAGAAAACAAATCACCAGCTTTCCACCTCCTCTCAGTGCTCCATTGAGCAAATTAGCGAGGTTGTGCATCTGCTGAACTTAAACAGGCAAGAGATGGCCACTGACGAGCTTAAAACCAACGAGATTCTGAAGTATTCTCGAGCAACTTTCAGCAATGTGCGCCAAATCAACGCTCAGCATGAGTATTATGATTCCTCTTTGCTAAAGATGTTTCATTAAGCCTTTGCAATGCTCACTGAAACCATGCACTGGATTGGCAAGTCTCAAGCCGCTGTTTTAAGTATGTTGAGTGATGCATCTATCGGAATTCCTCGATCCATTGTGGATGATGGTGTTCCAATCTTCGACGGAATGAATGAAAGCACGAGAAAGCTAAAGGCATTTTCTCAATGCCTCACTCAAGCTGCAATTGAAGCCACCTTCATTCCCAAACCTGATGATGGCAAAACGGGGGAGAAAGAACAAGCCCCAAGAACTCAGCAAGCTTCAGTTAGTCAGCCGCAACACAAGGGCAAAGGCAAACAAAAGTAGCTTAACTTGTATTGACTAGGATAGCTAGCTTTTTGAACCTTTATATCTGTGTTCTTTTTTGTGAACCCTACTGTGCTGACTTTAAATTCAAAACAAATTATATGCATCTCTTTCATACTGACTACTCTTATGCGATGCTTACTTAAGTGATTATTATAATTTGTTAAAATGCATCTTCATTGAATTAACTGTGCTACACTGTCTATATTAATATGTCTGCTGTGTTGATCTAATATGTTGACCACTTATTATATGTCCACTTAACTAAAACTCATTGAACAAAGCATACTCAGCGCTCTCTGATATTTAAACCTTCCGCGTAAAACTGAGTTAAATAGAATATGTTCCATGAGCTGACCTATCTTTGAAAACTGACCTTAGACTTACTCAATTAAACCTTGAAATGTTTAGAGTAAAACTAAGTCAGTAGCTCAACCCTTACGGGGGAGTTGTTTGATAAAATAAGGTCAACTATCATGGGGGAGCTCAACACTGAGTTCTTCGACTGAATATTTTTGCCAACATCAAAATGGGGGAGTTTGTTGAAACACCTTTCCACATGATTTTGATTTGACAAATTTATTTAAGTAATGATAAAAATATTCTAACACATTAAATTTAAATGCTTTGATTTATTACACTAATGTGTTTGTTCAATGTTGAGTTTAATTGTGTATAAGACATTGAGATTAAAAAGCCCAAAGGCCCATAAAGTGGAAGTCAAGCCCAAGTCTACACATCAAGACCATTCGGCCTAAGATTTCAAAACGAAGCCGTATCAACTAAAACGACGACTCAGCAAGAGAAGGATCGAGAAGGCTTCGTGGCAAAAGCTTCAAGATGAAGCTGCTGAGTTGGACGACAAAGCAGTCTGGATAGCGGCAGACAATGTTCAACTTCTAGACAAAGTATTTCTACTTTGGGAAAAGTTCAGAAGGCGCAGAAAGCTGTCTCGTGGACTTTTCCTTAAATGTCGAAACATTCTGCCGAAGACTGACGAAGACAGAAGATGCATGAATCCTATTGGCCAACGACACTGAGCACGCCTAGAGTGACAACGACAGGAAGCCGTTTCCCTCCAACGGTTATTTTAAAATTCGAAATGACCAGGTGCCTCAAGTGTCACTATATAAAGGCCATCCATTTGCTTCAATCAATGCAGATCTTCAATTAGTCAAAACGCTGACCAAATTCATACTTGAAGTTTCTGTGAGAAAAGCAAAGCAAATACCTTACACCAATTTCCATATTATTTTGTAAAAGTCTAGAGTGATCTTCAATCATCTAAAGTGTCTTAGCAATTGTTGTTTAGGACAAACACTTTATCATTTCTAGAAGAATAGAAATGAGAGGCTGAGTACTCGGTTATAGTACTCAGCGTAGATATAGGAGTGAGTAGAGGTATAGAGGAAGGTACTCTTGTTATACCCAGCTTCTATTTGTAAAAGGTTTCGTGCTCTACCTTTTAAAGAGCTCAGTAGAGAATTCAAAAAGCTCGGAACGAGTTCCAGGGACTGGACGTAGGCGGAGAGGCCGAACCAAGATAAGTCTGCTGAGTAATATCTTTCTAACCCTTAAACTCCTTTTATATATATTGCTTGCTATGAAAACTGACTAAGTAAAGAACTCACGCTGAGTTAAGTTTACTAAGAATCTGAGTTCAGGAATAGATTCTAAGTGCTATTTCCTGACTCAAGTAAAGAAGCAAACTTAGTCACAAGTTGACTAAGCTTGTGTCTTAAATCTACTTAGTGACGCTGTGTAAACCTTTTCATAAGAAAAGAAGTCAGCCTTAACGGATAAAATTTTAAATAGTTCTTATCCCCCCCCCCCTTGGAACTAACTTGTCACGTTATAGGGGACCAACAACCTTCAGCCTCCTCCTTTTCCAGTTTCAACTATGGAAATAAACAGATATACATCAGTTATACATATGCGTTTTTTGAATTACATTGTGTATTTGAATAAATGCTACTTACAATTTTTTTTAACCGCCTCCTCTACTTTAGTGTCCTTAAAATTTCCCAGTTTGTCTTGCCTTCCCTTTATCCAATATGTGTGCCTGCTGATTTTTTCGACTTCCTCTTTTGATAGCTCTGAGGTCTGCCACATAGTACAAATAATATCAATAATCATACAAATCTGAAGTCTGAAAATAGACAATAAACGACCATACCATTTCAACCCGGATTCCTCTGTACCCTTTGCGAGACATTCGGTGGTTGTACTTGTTCTTTTGCCGCTTGGATATCTTCACTTAGCGGATTTCCTAAATAATAAAGCCATATATGTGTATTTGTAAGCACAGCAGATACAAACTAACAAATTAAGGTTAAAGTATATACGTAAATCAAATGGCAAACCATGTGCTGATTTGTAAGCCGATCGTCTACAAACTGATTCCAGTCATCCTTATTCATGAACCGGTAGTCATTAGGAACCTTTTACAAGACTTTAACATCATCCTTGTGGGGCATGATATACTTGGATGTAAGTAAAGACTTGAAGTTCCTCCATTTGGTTACAGCAGAAACCAGGACTTCCTTCTTTTGACTCGGTGATAGCACAAACAACGACTAAAGAACAGCATACAAGTGTGGTCTAAAGAACAGCATACAAATAACGTCTAAAGAACAGCATACAAATAACGTCTAAAGAACAGCATACAAGTAACGTCTAAATAACAGCATACAAGTATGTGTATACCATAACAGATTCCCAAAGTTATTCCTTTACATCAGCTGGCACTTGTCTCCAGTCTTTGTACGCGATGGATATCCTCGTGCATGCCAATACTCCTATATAGGATTGCATCCACCCAAACTCTTTGCCAATAGGATCTCCATGGCGATTATACTTAATGTTCATCCGAATCATCCGAATCATGGCTTGGGTCAGCCACGCCATAATCACGGTCTCACATTTCAGCAGTTTTAACCCACCAGTCATATTTGTGACTTCAAGTTCGTCGATAACAGGTGGTGATTCAGAGGCAGGTGATATCGATTGACGTTTACTGAGGGTTATGATCATTGTCTCATCATTGTTGGGTGACACTTTATGTTTTCTCCCAGTCTGATTGACCCTCTTTCGTTCCAATGACTTCTTAGCAATTTGCTTTATTTTATTTTTTGCAAAAAGCTGCACACGCGTTTTTTCTGGTGCTCCTCTCATAGTAGAGCTGGGTGCCATGATGATATTCCTAAAGTTGCATCAATCAAAACATACATGAAGGAAACTTGTAGGTACATGACATTAAGAGTATGCACAATAACTCAAAATCAATCACATTATAACCAAAGCAAGTAGACACACAATAACTCAAGTAAATCACATTGATTTCATCAAACATCAATTATTCCAAAGTGTACAACTAAATCCAGATTGACATACATGGTATAAGAACAAGCACACAAACAATTTCATCATAATTTCACTTATCAATCCATATTGCTTCTTCTCCTGGTCTGGCATATGAAACTATACAATCGGCGTCAACATCATCGAAGGTAGGCACATTCAGTGGTTGTTCATCGAATATCCTGCTGTTATCATCATCATAATAATCATCATCAACCACATCAACTTCATCTTCGTCATCACATTTGAAATATTTAACCGGGCACGTCACGACAACCGACCATTCAGGATCCAAGGGGTCCTCAATGTAAAATATTTGCTTTACATGGGTAGCCAGCATGAATGGATCGTTCAAATGACCAATTCTATCGAGTTTGACCAAAGTAAAGCCTAGATCGTCTACTTTCACCCCTCGAGCTGACTCAATCCAATCACATAGGAATACTGGAATCCTAAAGTGGTAGTAGTCCACCTCCCAAATCTCACTGATACGGCCATAAAAATTCATGTCCATAGTCTTAGGCTTTTTATCCTTTGCGCTTGCAAACTGCATAGCATCGACAACTAAGAAGACACCACTGTTTTGAACTGATCTGGTAACGTCCCGTGCTTTTGTGTTGAAATCAACGCCGTTGACATGATAACCCTGATATGTAGGAACATGACTATTCGGTCCAGAAGTAAGCCACCTCAAGGTCTCAAAAACGGCAGACTTGCCAACTCTTATTTCATTTGAAACCTGACAAATGAAATCATTTATAGTTAGTACACAACAACCCATTACTTCAACCGGATATGCATAAATATCAGCAATTGAATTAATGTAAAAATTACCCTATTTTTAAGCCAATCGGGAAATGTCTTGTTTTGTTTATCTCTCATCAACTTAGGAGTCTTTTTTTGGCCGGGATAACTCAACTCTAAGAACTTTATATGCTCCCTGCAATTCATACATATTTCATAGGTAAGCAATAATTACTTATTCTACAAACAAACAAAAATAAAGCAAAATCACAAGGTATACACGATAGTACTTACAGAAAATAAGGTTGTACATCTTCACAGTTTTGCAAAACTGTTAAATGAGCCTTATGCAGTTGTTTTGTGTCCACCTGTACAATGGTAGGGGCAGATAAAGACTTGCATCCATTTACTAGTCCCTTCATGTTTCTTCTAGGAAGCCCCACATTTGCAACATCTCCATTACTCATATGCTCTTGAACAAATTCTACGGCTTCTTCAACAATGTAGCACTCTGCAATGCAACCCTCAGGAAATTATCGATTATGAACCATTCCTTTAAACACTTTCATATACCTCTCAAAGGGGTACATCCATCTATAAAATACTGGACCACACAACTCGACTTCTCTTACAAAGTGTAGGGTTAAGTGAATCATTATGTCAAAGAAAGAGGGTGGGAAAAACTTTTCAAGCAAACAGAGGGTATTGACAAGCTCAATTTGGATTTTGTGAAGGACTAATATGTCGATTACTTTAGTGCAAACAGATTTAAAGAATAAGCAGAATCGAATGATGGCAATTCTAACAGGTTTGTCCAACACTGAACGCAATGCAATGGGAAGGAGCAATTGCATTATAACATGGCAATCATGAGACTTTAAATTACCTATTCTGGAATCTTTTAATGAAACTAGGTTCCGTACATTAGATGAAAAGCGAGAGGGGGTCTTCATATTGAAAAATGAATTGCAGAGAATCTTTCGTTCTTCCGCATACAAGTTGATCTGACTCATAGGCAACTTGTCTCTCTTTTCACCAGATGCGGGTTTCAAGTCAGTATGGATCCCCATATCAATCATATCATTTCTAGCTGCAACTCCATCCTTTGTTTTACCCGGTATGTTCAATAGTATCCCAAGAATAGACTCACAACAATTCTTTTCAATATGCATTACATCTAGATTATGTCTGACTGGAAGGAATTTCCAATATTCTAGTTCGTAGAATACAGACTTCTTCTTCCAACATGGTCTAGACTCAGGGTCACCCTTATACGGAACAGATTTCTCACCCTTCCCACTAGCTTAGGGCAAGCATTGAACTCTTTCATATAACTCCTCCCTAGTTAATGGTTTAGGAGGATCATCCTTTTCTACAATATTATCAAAAGCAGAAGCTTGCTTTCTATAAGGATGGTTTCTTGCAGTCCACCTATAAGTCCTTATATAAGCCATCTTTTTAGAATACTTCAACCTTATCGGTTTGGTCTGGTCAATACATATAGGACATGCATTGTACCCTTTAACAATGCTCCCTGATAAGTTCCCATAAGAGGGAAAATCGTTAATAGTCCATAACAAGACCCCTCTCAACCTAAAGTATTCTCCTCTCACTGCATCATACACTCGATCAATTCCATCATCCCACAAGACTTTTAGGTCATCTATTAAAGGCTGCAAGTACACATCAATAGCATTTCCAGGCTGCTTGGGTCCAGAAATTAACAAAGTTAACATCATGTACTTTCGTTTCATACATAGCCATGGCAGAAGGTTATAAACAACCATTATGACTGGCCAACACGAGTAGGTGCTGCTAAGATTTCCAAATGGGTTAAAACCATCTGAAGATAGTCCTATCCTAAGGTTCCTAGGTTCGCTACCAAAATCTGGCCACTTAGTGTCAATCATTTGCCAAGTTGGGGAATCAGCTGGATGTCTCATCAATCCATCATTTTTCCTACCAGTCTAGTGCCAAGTAAGTTCCTTAGCGGTAACTGTGGACTGAAACATTCTTCTAAACCTTGGGATTGGTGGAAAATACCATAAAGTCTTAACTGCTACCCCTACCTTCTCTGTATTATCCCTAGCTAGTTTCCACCTAGAGACATTACATGATGGACATCATGTAGCACCCTCATTAACATCTCTATACAAAATGCAGTCATTAGGACATGCATCAATCTTCTCATATTTCATCCCTAAAGCATGAAGAGTTTTTTTTGCCTCATTGGCAGACATTGGCATTTCATTCCCATCAGGAAGAAGGGTGTGAAACAACAATAAAATGTCAGTATAACAAGACTCGGTCAGACCATGTTTAGCTTTCATATTAAAGGTTTGTAGTAAACCATTCATCTTGGTGGATTTAGTACAACCAGGATACAAAGGCTTGTCTCCAGCATGAACGAAATGCATAAATTCATCTGACTTTACTGAGCACCCATCTTCTTCTAAATCTCTCCCTAAGTCATGGTTCATTTCAACTATTTCAGAACTCTCACTTATATGATTTGAGTCTGTAATAGAACACTCACCGTTCCATACCCAAGTTGTATATGTTTTCATAATTCCATTACAGATTAAATGATCCTTAATGAAGTCAATACTACCACCTCTGAGGTTACAACATTTGACACAAGGACAGAAAATATAGTTTGGGTTTGTAGCATTATCAGTTACAAACTTCAGAAACTCTTGTAAGCCTATTCTAAACTGTAGCGATCTCCTATCAGACACCATCTATGATTTATCCATCTTGAACAAACATAATCTATAATCAGTTTTATTCTAACTAATATCAATAAACACATATATTGACAAAAAACAAACAACAAAGAAACCCAATATGTATATGTAAATGTATCTGCAAGACTATAAACCCAGCATCAAACGTACATGAAAGAATCATCCAAAGTAAACCCAGCATCAAAAGTACATGAAAGAATCATCCAATTAGAACAGCATTGCCAAAAATTCAGATAAACATAAAAAATAAACAGATATACTAAAACCACATAAAACCCTTATTTCAGAATGTCAATACCTAATTTTAATCAAACAAACTTCGAATTATAGAAAGAAAATGCAGTAGATTAAGTCAAAACTCACATGCAGATAGTATAATAATTTGAAGAACAATCGTCATGAACATAGCGCAATGTCTTAAATAAACCCTAAAACGAACCTTACCGAGATGAAGAATTAACGAGTTAGAAGACGATTCACCCGATTGAGAGAGATAAACCAAGCAGGAGAAGATGAATTGTGTTTAGGGCTTTTGCAGAGGTGGAGATCGAAGGAGAAGAGGAGTTCGAAAGACTGGGTTTAGGCTAAATTGGCCTTATATACCCCGTTCTTTTTTAAGCGCGCAAAATAAAAGTTAGAGTTTTTGCTCCCCCGCTTTTCTAATATTTGGTTGCCGCTTTTTTATTTTCGTACAACAATGACAGTCATTTATTCGAAGTGTCGTCTGATGCTTAAGTGACTTTTCCATAAAAATCGCGTTCTTTTGGGATGACAGCATACTGTAACCGTAACGTCATCTGAGATGCGAGCGCATTTTTTATTTCGCCTTCCGATGACATAAAATTAAAATACTGTCACGAAAAATATTCAGACGACATGAAAATAAATGTCTGTCATATATCTTGTGTCATGTGAAAGGGAAAATGGCATAGTGCAAAGACATTGATAATTTTGTTTGTGCTAAATAGAATATTAACCACACACATAACAATTTTTTCGTCTAATGTAGGCCCCGACTTTCTCTTTTGTCTGGTTTTAGTTAATACATATTTAAGGAAATATTGCAATTCTGATTTGTGTTTTTGTATTTTAAAATTATGAATAGATTTTAGTTATTTTATTTCTGCTCGTTCCTTTTTCTGGATTGATATGTTGCTAACAATCTTAAGTAGATTTATATCTTCCAAAAAGGTGGAAAAAATCTATTTTAAGACATTAACTTTGGATAATCTTGAAGAATGAACTATTTTCAAACTAATTAGACAAACTATTAAAATAAAAAGATTTGTTTGTTGTTTGTCTTTTATTTTTGTGTAACAGATTGTTTCGTGTTTCTAACTTAATTTGTTTGTATTTCAGAAGAAAATTAGTAAAATTATGCTTGAAGATGGTATCTGTTCTTAGAATGGGTCTGATTCACGCGATGAGAATACGATCACTCCTGAGGCACCATGCTTAGTCTTACAAGTGATAACACCTATAAGCCACAATGAAAGGCTGAAAAAATTAATCGGTGTGAATTTCAAAAAGTGGCAACAAAAAATGCTCCTTTAATCGACTATGCTCAACCTTGCTAAGTTTTTGGATGATGATCCTCTTGTTATCAAAGAGGATGAGATAGATGATGCTACCAACTTCAATGTAGTTGAGGCATGGAAGCATTCTCACTTCCTTTGTGGTCATAGTCTTAAAAGGCGAAAGGCGAGTCAAGGCGACAAGGGCAAAGTATCGCCTTGAGGCGAGGCGATGGCCTCTCGCACGTGAGGCGACAAAAAAATTAGAAAATCAAATAAAATAAAATTAACTCAATAAAAACTAGTAGTACTTAAGGATAGTTTAATTTCTAAGCTTGTAAACCAAAATAACTTAAAGTCTAATAATAAAGTGCTAATTCTTAAATCCAAATAGCATAATATCAAGCATCTTCATCCCCCAAATCCAACTCCTCATCAAGATCTATATCCCCATCAAGATCTTCCACTTCATCATCCTTATATTCTTCTTCATCTTCATCTTCAACTTGATACTCATCATCATCCTCATCATGGACCTCATCTCTAACAACTCGAGGAGGATTGGCTTTTGACCGGGAAGAGTTTCCTCTAACGTATGTCTTTATGACATTAGCACTTGGGGTAGGGGTAGCACTTTTTCCTTTTGACCTAGTACGGTAGACATCTTCTTCCGCTCCACTAGCTATACTATAGTCCATGGCAAATTGTCATCCTCAAATACACGATCATCATCATCACTATTATTCTCTCCCTCCATTCTACCCGTCAACCACTCATTACAATCATCAGTAACCTTCAAAGTAATGGTTGTTGGTCCCGTGTAACATGACAAGATTAGTTCCAGGGGGGTTAGGAACTATTTAAAAAAAATTCACGTTAAGGCTGACTTCTTTTTAGTTAAGACTTTTACTTAGTCTTTTAGCATAGTGATGCTGAGTAAGATCAGAGGCAAGTTTAGTTAACCAGTAACTAAAATTGCTTCTAACATTGAGTCAGGAGATAGCACTTAAGTCTATTCCTGAACTCAGTGCTCAGTTCACACAACTCAGTATGTAGATTTTACGTTTTACTAGGCACAACACAAAGCAAGTATATAAGGAGTAAGAGTTAGAAAATATTACTCAGCAGACTTATCCTGGTTCAGCCTCCTTGCCTACGTCCAGTCCTCGGAATCCTTCTGAGCTTTTTAAATCCACTACTGTCTTTCAGGTAGAGTACAAACCTCTTACAATAGTTACTGAGTATACAGAGTACCTTCCTCTATTCTTCTACTCAAAACTATTTCTACCACTGAGTGCTATAACCGAGCAACTCAGTATCTCCTTCTATTCTCTAGAATTGATAAAGTTTTTGTTCTAAATACACAGAACACTTTAGATGCTTAACAATCTAGACTTTTACACAAGATATGAATGAGTGTAAGATTTCTCTTTGCTTTGCTTTTGAGACAGAAACTTCAATTAGCTATTTGGTCAGCGTTTCGACTTGGTTGAAGATCTGCAACGAATGAAGCATTTAAGAGGCCTATTTATAGTGACATCTGAGGCACCGGTTATTTCAAATTTCTAAATAATCGTTGGAGGGAAACAGCTCAATGTCGCTTTCACTTGGTCAGTGCTCAGTGTCTTCGGCCAATAAGAATGTTGCATCTTCTGCCTTCTTCAGTTGCCAGGTACTTCTGGTCGGTAGGCGTCAGATTGTCCCTCTACTTATGGCAAAGTCTTCTAGACAACTTCCTGCGTCTTCTAAAACTTTCCCAAAGTGGAACGACTTTGTCTCGAAGTTACTCAGGTCAATTGCTGACATGTCTTCTATCCGTTCGACTCAGCAGCTTCGGCATGAAGCAATTGAGAATACTTTCTCGATCCTTCTTGCTGTTGGGCTTCGTTTCTTCCTGCTGGGCCGCATGGCTTCATTATGTTGACTTGGGCTTTGACCTTCTCTTGTGGGCTTTTGGGCCTTGATCTTTTAATGTCTTTAAACTCTTATAGATTTAATTACTCAACATTGAACAAACACATTAGTATTAACTAAATCAAAGTATTTAAATTTAATGTGTTGGAATATTTTATCATGGGAATTTAAATCTAATTTAAATAATTTTGTCAAATCAAAATCATTGTGAAAATATGTTTCAACAAAGGTGTCCTTAACCCCTTTTCGATTCTTCAAAGCTTGATTATACTTCACATAAACTAAATCATTCAAGCGTGTTTGAGCTAATCGATTTCTTTTTTTGCTATGAACCTACAAATAATAATTAAGAACAACAATCAATTTTATTAATGACTACCATAACTAATATTAAAACATAAAAAATCTTATTAAAATTATTTTTATTAACTTACATGTTCAAAGATACTCCAATTTCTTTCACAACCCGATGCACTACAAGTGAGACTAAGCACTTTGATGGCAAATTTTTGTAATTGTGGAAGACTTCCTCCAAATGATTTCCACCAATCAACTAAACACAAAAAATTATAATGCTTATTAAAATGCAAATGCAAACAATGAACTTAAAGTTGGAAAATTCAAATGTCTAAAGTTATTATTTACCTGGATCTACTGTTGTTCGTTGCCTAACTGCCATCTTCATTCCAAATAAATTGGTCGGTGAACTATTATGATATCTAGTCAACTGTGTATTGATTTGGTCTTGCTCTTGCTCACTTGGAACCAATCTCTCCAATGTCTGATAAAATCCTTTTCTAACCTCATCATTCTCATCCGGTGCATTGAAAAATGATGGATTTAACATATAACCAGCTCCATGCAAAGGTTGACGGAGTTGTTTATTCCATCTCTTGTTAATTATTTCAAAAACATTATCATACTTATCTGTATCACCATCGAAATTCTTCTCTATCGTCTCTTTAGCCATATCCATAGCCTTATGGATATATCCCATAGCAGGCCTTTTCTCACCATCCACCAATCGAAGCACACGAACTAAAGGACCAAAGATCTTTAAAATGTAAAGAGTGTCCGCCTAAAATGATGTTGACAATACATAACCAACCACTGTCTTTCCTCCAATTTCTTTTGCCCACTTGCTTTTGGTCCAATCATCGGAGACAAACATCCTTCTCAAAAGAGCCTTCACCGAATGCATGTGGTAAAGTGTGGATAAACAGTGGCAAATCTTATGATACCAGGCCTCACAAGCTCTCTTTCATTAGTGAATTTTCTCAACAAATTCACTACACCTGGATGAATATAAATGTAGGAATTCAACTTCAATGCCCTCTTTACAGTTCTCTGGACAATTGGCAACTTGCCAATATCTTCCAATATCAGATCAATGCAGTGAGCTGCACATGGCGTCCAATACAAGTTTGGCCTCTTTGCTTCCAAAAATTTGCCTATATGTTATAAAAGTATGATAGCAAAAATCAATAAAAGATTGCAAAATAATAAAAGTACAAGTAAAAAATTAAATAATGTAATAAATTAGCATTGTTTACCTGCAAGTACATTTGATGCAGCACTATCAGTAATAAACTGAACAACATTCTGCTCTCCAATTCTTTCAACCATATTATCAAACAATTCAAACAACTTCTCCCTGGTTTTGGAATAATCAGAAGCATCAACTGATTCGATAAAAACAATCCCTTTGTGAGAATTAACCAAAAAGTTAATCAAAGTTCTTTGCTTTTTGTCTGTCCAACCATCAGCCATAATTGAACATCCATACTTTGCCCATTCTTCTTCATATGATTTCATTTCATCCTTCACTTTGATAACTTCTTTATTCAAAAGGGGAACTCGAACTTCATACATTGTAGGCGGCTTCAACCCAACACCATATTGTCCAATGGACTCTACCATCACATCAAAACTAAGATAATTTACAGCATTAAAAGGAATTGCCGCATCAAACATCCACCTAGCTATATCCTCACAAGCTTTTTCTCGCAACTCTTTTTTACATGCTTCATTCATTGTTGTTTGTCTCAACTTTCTATCTTTCACTGCCTTTTCAGCATCTTGTTTGAAAAATACATCCATTGGACCCTTCACCCTTGGTTTCTTCGGGATATGAATTTTAGACTGACTTTTCTTTCCACCCCTATTATCAGACTCTCCAGGATCATCCAGCTCTGTCTCATCATCCCCAAAACTATCTAAATTGGTGATATCTACCTCTTCCACCAATTTACGTGCCGCCTTTTTAGATGCAAGATAATTAGCAATTTCTTCTTTCACATGAGGTGGACATTTTTGGCACACCTGAACACTAGTATTTCCTCCAGCAATGTGATACTTAGCTCGACATATTCCAGCTTTGGAAACAAAGTCACAAAAGTTACACTTGAGATCATTTGTAGAAGGTGGCTTATTTAGCGTCACATACTTCCAACAAGGATCCGCTCTTACATTCGGTTTTTTCGATACAGTAGAAGCAGTAGCACTAGCACTACCACTCATTTCCAAACACCTACAAAATTCAATCAATTGAAAACATCTTAATAACAAAAATGATACACAAGTAATTTATTACAATAAAATTCCACAAAACATAAAAAATATAATCAATTAAAAGCATAAATTCAAAGCATATCTCAAAACTAGAAATTTTCACAAAAATTCAGCATCATAACGGCACAATTACATGGAAATAAAGAAAGTATAAGAAGAAAGAAAGTATAAAAAAAATCAAGAGTGAAGAAGAATAAGAAACCCTAACCCTAAACAGAAAAAGAAGATAAAATAAAGAGGAAAGGAGAGAAAAAACATACCTGCGGTGATTGATGACCGGCCGCCGGCGAGTTGAGAAGCAGAAACTCGGTGGTGTGGAGGAGAAGAATAAGTGGTGAGGAGGAGAAGAAGAGAGCCGTTGGAGTTTGGGGGGTGTCTGTGTCTGTTTCTTCTTAAGTTATCGGGCTTGCGTTTTGGTTTTAATAGAAATTAGGTTTTTTTAAGAGGCTAACTTATCGCCTCACATTCAAGAGGCGATCGCCTCTCGCCTGAGAGGCAGAGGCGATCGCCTCTTGAAGGTAAGCCCCCTTCCATTATGGAAGGCGGCAAGATGATCGCCTCTCGCTTGAGGCAACAGAGGCGATCACCTTTTTAAACTATGTTTGTGGTAATTACATTTTAGAGGTTTGACTGATGCACTTACAATGTTTATCAAGTCAAGAAAAATGCAAAGGAACTTCAAGAATATCTAGACCATAAGTATAAATCAGAGAATGCATGTGCTAAGAAATTTTTAGTTGGAAATTCTTTAATTTACCATGGTAGATTCTAAGAAAGTTGTAAGTTAGGTGCAAGAGCTTTAGCTCATTATCCATAAAATCCATGCTGATTATATGGTGATTAATGAAACATTTGGACTACAATAATAGAAAAATTTCCACATGGATGGAAAGACTTCAAAATTAGCTAAAGCAGAAAAGAAATAAAATGACTGTTGAAGAGCTTATCGATAGACTTTGTATTGAGGAAGACAATAGTGGCTTAGAGAGAAAAGTACAATGTTGCAAAAAAAAGGGCAAATATGGTAAGTTCAAGAACTCCAAGAAACGCAAGCAACCTCAATATGGGTCGATGGTCGGTCCAAAAGGTTGCATTTCTAAGAAAATCAATTTCAATGGGAAATGTTACCATTGCAACAAGATGGATCACAAGTCATCTAGTTACAGGCTGCCAAATAGGGTCAAAATGAATGAAGTTAATGTAGTGGAAAGCATTATTCAAGATGTGGCTAACATCGATTTTTGTGGTGTGGGTTCTGAAGTCAACATGGTTGATTCTAATCTAAAGGAATGATAGCTTGATAATGGTGCCACACGTCACGTTTGTTGTGACAAAGATTTATTTGATGAACTGGCTCTAAAACTAAGGAGAAACTCTATATAGGAAACTCTACTTCAACAAAGATGAGGATAATTGGTACTATAATTCTGAAGCTGACTTCTGAAAAACAAGTGAAGTTGCAAAATATCTTGTATGTGTCAGACATTCTGAACAACCTAGTTTCTAGTAGCCTCTTAAGCGCCATGGGTTTAAAATGGTTTCTAAAGATGAACTTTTTTTTCTCTAAAGGGTGGAATGTATGTGGGTGAGGGGTGTGTACCCAGTGGAATGTGAAAACTTATGCAATTTCTTGTAAGTCCAAAACAATGAATATCAATAAGAATAAAGTTTTTTCTGTTTATATCATTGAGTAATTTAATATATGACATGGTAGACTTGAACATGTTAATTATGATGGTTTGCTTAGATAAATTATCTTAGAATATATTCCTTCGTTTCAAATTGATTACAAACATAAATGTGAATTTTTTTTGTAGAGATAAAACTAATAATATCTTCATTTTCAATGGAAAGGAATACAAAACCACTATAACACCCCTTTTATAATATTAAGGAAAGCCAAAAAAAATATATAGAAAATATAATTGTTTCATTCGTAAGAAAAATAGTATATCTTGACATAAGTAATTAAAAAATTATCATCCAGAAGTACACCAAAGAAGTTTGAATCTGTATCTTCAATATCATAGATCGTGATAAAGCAATAGTAGACAATGCTTGTAACTATTTTTGGTACAACGACGAGAAACACACTCCATCCAGAATTGACTTCATAGTCTTTTTTCTTCTCCAGAAATAACTTCATGATCTTTCAATTTAATGATAGACAAAACTTTTACGTTTTTCGATAAAGGAAAACATGATAACATCTCATATATGGAGACAGCCGACAACCACCCATTTATGGAGGTAGACGACAATCGCCCATATAGGGAGAAAAGACAAAAAAAAAATTACAAATAAAAAATAAACTACCAAATCTACCATAATAGAAATCAAAAGGAATATCGAAAATTCGAGTGGCTGAAGCTGAAGCAGCTACTTTCGAAGTAACAAAAAAGAAAAGCAACGACTAGAGTGGGAGAGTCACAGTCGAAAAGAGGATTCCTCACTTCTTTCTCTCATTCAAAACCGTGCATGAGATATCAATAAAAAAATTATTCAATAAAGAAAAAACAAAATAAAGCAAAAAATGAGCTTATCATTTGGTTAAAACTGGAAGAAAACTCAAAATTCTAAATAAAAAAAATAAAAATTTCTCAACAGCTAGGTTTAGATCAATTCAGTGAATTCACTTTTATTTGAGTCAATTTAATAAAATTTGTTTGTGAAATGTTCGTATAAATTAAAAATTATGAACTTAATTTTTAAAACTATTAAAAATTAAAATAAAAATTTAATTTAGAAAAATAAATGATGATCACTAAACAAGACATTTTTTTTATGATCTATTCTTTAAAAAAATAATAATGAGATTATCTATAGTTTACTACTAATAGTTTTCTATTCCCTTTTTTTTTGGTAGGGAAAAGAAGGAAAAAACAAAACACCACAACAAATTAGCCCGGGATTAGCATAGGAAAGCTAACTCCCACATTATCTTCCAAAAGCAAAGACAAACGGAAATTAGGGGGAGACGAGAAAATCGAGACGTCTGATAGGGGCGTTTCGTCCCTATCTTTTAGCGTGGTTTACGGTTTAATTTAAGACTAAATAAACAAGTTTATTTACAAAAATAAGGGTTTTTAATAAAATAACGAAATAAAAATAAAATCCGCACTTTCGGTTAATTGTCTTTATTTTTTATTAAATTTAGATACTAAAATGTCAAGCTAACTCGGCTCTCGAGAATTGTATTTCAGGTACGAGTAAGGAGCAAAATCCCACCGACATACGCGGGGCGTATAAACCTCCACGTGGGGCGTGATATCTAGTCAGAACTGATTGCCCAGTCCACATGCACCACGTGGGACTCACCCACTGATACGCGAGGCGTATGAACCACCACGCGGGGCATAGAAGCAATAATAGTCTCAATCATGAAGGTCAGACTGCATGGTCTTCCAAGTCAACAGGTTCTACGCGGGGCGTCATACCTTACACGTGGGGCGTATATGGAAATTCTTCAATCTAAAAGATCCAGAGACTCATATATGCGGGGCGTTCTCCAGGCTACGTGTGGCGCAAAAGACTTAATTCAAGCTACTAAATCTCAGAAGCTCAACCACGCGGGGCGTACCCTAGTCTACACAAGGCGTGGTTGAGACAACAAGATCTGAATTTGGTCCACATGCAGGAGATTATTGACGGAATGGGTCAATATACGGGGCGTCCTTAATCCTACGCGTGGCGTATCATGGTGCAACTGCAGAAATAATGTATCTCCATGCTTGTATCTTGTAGATTTACAATTTGATCCCTAACTTGATGTGTATAAATAAGAGTGATTAGCACTCATTTAGATATTCAGATTTTACATAGCAAAACTCTATCACCTTGAGAGCTTGTTCGTGTATTCCGTTACTCCGTGAAAGTTCCATTCCATCCTCGTTCACCAACCTCGAGAGTTCCACCTCCAAGTCCTAAGAGACGGCCTTGAGTCCGGTTAGCTAGTTCCGAGGGCTGATTCTTCCCTTTTCACTTGCTAATTAGCTTGTACTCTTCCTATGTACTAGGCTTGGTTGTATTCCGTATTTACGCTTTCCATATTTATAACATATGATGTACAATTTCTGTTTTTTATACGTGTTGATGTTTGCTACTTGTTTTGATATTCATAATTGATTATTGTGTAGGGGAACGTGATTTCCGACGCCATTCGGGCTATCTTTAGGGATTCATATAGGTGTTGCCTTACCGGAAGTGACGCACCGGAAACCGTAGGAATTGACAAGCCACGGAACTTACGGGCCCTAGTTTCTAATCCCCAGCATTAGACACGCTTTGACTAGGAACCACGTAGTCTAAGTACTTCACGGGTCGGTCAAACTACACGTAGTCGTCATTGCAAGAGTAAATCATTAACCGTATATATTCGGAGTCATTGTTTATCATACTTATAACTTATCGCCATCCATATCACTTCGTAGAGTTTTCGTTATATAAATCTGTCTCACCCGTAGTTAGGAGTAGTTTGTAGTTGTTTCCCAAATCAACCCAAAGTATTCACCGCTTAGATAACGTATAAAACCGAGTCGTTTAATACTTGTGGTTATAAATCCCATGGATTCGATACCCGGTCTTAACCAGATTATTACTTGATACGACGGGGTACACTTGCCCCTAAGTAGTAGCGTCTAGTAGAGATAGAGCATTTAGGAAGATCACATCCATAGTCGTAACTTCCTTATCATAATATATATTTAGAGCTCTACCGAACACGCATAAAGTTTTTTGGTGCCGTTGCCGGGGATTTATACTTTCTCGCAATATTAGACAAAAACGTTTTATTGTTAGTCTAGGCATTATCTTTGTATAAATTGTTTATATACACTTTTACTAACAATATTCTTTCTTGTTCATAATTTCTTTATTTCTTTATTTTATGCACACCCGATCTCGGAGTGATACTCTCGTTCCTATTGATCTTGAAATTGAACATACTCTTTGTAGTATTCGGAGAGAGAAAATGGCCAACCTCAACAATGAAGCTAACCAACCCGAGACCAATCAAAGACCGCCGGTTCAACCCGTGAATAACAACCGCAATGGTGGAAACGACACCCGGACAATGATGGAGATTCTTGCTTTGCATCGCCCTCAAAATCGCAACGGAATCGTTGCTCCCACCATTCCGGCCAACACATATGAAATAAAGACTAGCATGATCCAACTAATTCAACAACTTGGTCAATTCGGAGGGGAACCCCATGAAAACCCCAACGAACATCTCGATAAATTTCTTATGTGTGCCGAAACTTCTCGGCAGAACGGTGTTCCGGTTGAGGCCGTCCGACTAAAGTTGTTTCCTTTCTCTTTGACAGGACAAGCATTGGAGTGGTTGCACTCGCTGGAGGCGGGATCGATTACATCATGGGAGGAGCTTGAGAAGGAGTTCCTTTCCTACTACTTCCCGCCGTCCAAAACGGTTAAGCTGAGGAATGATATCACGTCCTTTAGGCAACTTGAATGCGAGGCCCTTCATTCAGCTTGGGCTAGGTTCCGGAAGTTGCTCCAAAACTGCCCCCACCATGACATCCCTAAGCATGATTTGGTAAGTACCTTCTACCATGGTTTAACTCCCACTAATCGTGCAACCGTTGATTCCGCTGGTGGGGATTTGTTTCGAAAATCGGCAAGCGAGGCTTATGAGCTCATCCACGAACTAGCTCGGAAAAGTGTCCAATGGCAAGAAGATCGGTAAGTACCTTCTACCATGGTTTAACTCCCTCGCGACATCAAACATTTGCCGTGGAAGACGAGGCTCCAAAAAGTTCCATGGCGGAAATGAGTAAGAAACTAGACGCTTTGATAGCACAGTTGAGCCTCAACAAAGATGCACATGTCCTGATGTGCAATCATTGTGGTGGAGATCATGAAGAACTTAGTTGTCATGTCGGTAGCCCTTTCACCGGTGACACCGAAAATGTAAGTTACGTAGGAGGTAATTGATAGCTCCCATTTATATAGGGTTTTTAGGATTGTTTTAGTTCGTTTTTGCTTTATTTCCTTTCAATCTCAGTATCATTTTGTTATCTTTTAGTTAAAATCAGTAATTTCCGTTACTTATGGCATTTTTTGTATTTTCAGGTGTTTTTAGGACTGCTTGAGCATTTCTGGACAGTTCGGGGACCACTAGAGCAAATTCCGGAAGCACAGGGACCAAAACAGATAACTTCCGGAGGGAACTGCCCTTTTTCAGCACTTGTCTCGCCGAGACAGTGCCTGCCTCGGCGAGACAGGCCCTTGTCTCGTCGAGACACAGCCTGTCTCGGCAAGACGTGGTGGGCTGATGGTTCCCAAAGGGAACCATCACGTGGTGTCTCGACGAGACGCCTAGTGTCTCATCGAGACACCCTTTCGTCTCGTCGAGACACCTCTTGTCTCGACGAGACGAGACGCTGGGAAGCAATTTCCCAGCGTCTTCTCACCTCCATGGCGCGAATCTTGGCCCAAAAAATGTCCAAAATACCCCCCTAACACACCTAGCACTTAAAGGGGAACATGATGCCTCTTTGGTGGCGGTTACTTTTTGTTTTTTGCTGGATTGGCTTCTCTACCTACTCTTTCCCCCCTTTTTTGTTTTCTTTAGTAGGAGATTTTTAGTTTCTCCCCTTGTAATTGTTGTTGCTTGAAGATTGGTGAGGAGAGTTCTATCAATTTTGTAATCAGAATCAGACAAAGCCGAGTTTTAGATTTCTAAATCCCTCAATCTGTCTCTTACTTTTCTTACTTATTTGATTAATGATGATTCATGTTGATAATATGTGCTTCAGTGATTTGATTAGTTTAATTATGAACTAATCCCCATCCAATCTGGGATGGGGATGAGATTGATTGAGTAACCTTGAATGATTAGGGATTTGGGTTTATGGGATTATTCCCAATTGATCAGATTATGCATGCTTAGTGACCTGGATTTGTCAGAACTAGGATTATAGTTAGAATGAGATTCGATGATGATCAACTAGCCTGGAATTGCTGAACCTAAAGTCTTGATTCTGACAAATGTAGGATTATAGATAGGTGAGTACCTGACCAAGGAACTACCTAATCCGAATGAGAATAATCTGACCTCGCTAGAGACCACTAGGAGTGCGGACTAGTGGCTGGGCTACGTCCCTAGCCTTAATCACCACAGACCCTAATGCTTTGCATACCTAGGTTATATGCCTAATCAAGCCGTCAACCGATGGCATGTGAATAGACTACACGAGATTGGCAGTCTTAATGTGGTTAATTAGGTGATTACCGTCAATTATCATTAGGATATAAACTTGAATCCCAGTAAATCATACATGGAGACCAGTTAAGGGAATCCCCATCTTAGATTGTTTCATCAATTAGATCAAATCCTCCCCGTCACACGTTTTTGTCTTTTGTTTTCAAAATTCATTTGCTTAATCATTTTTCCAATATTTATTCATCCTCCTGAACAATTACGCCTTCTTCCCTAGACTAATTAGTCGTGGCAAATAGTCCTTGTGGTTCGATCTCGTGCTTAGCATAATACTACTTGATGCGATAGGATACACTTGTCCTGTTAATTGCTATATACTTTACGAGCATCAAGTTTTTGGTGCCGTTGCCGGGGACTAATTTTTGTTTATAACTAATTAATTCATTGCGAAGCTTGAATAATTGTTTGGGATTCCTCTAACCGAGAGTCTGATAATCAATCATACTCTTATCTGAATTCATAAGCTGAAACTGTTCTTGCAGGGCCTGAGACGAGGATCAGTGATGGAGTTGCTGAAGGCGAGGAGGCCGACAAGCACCTCTGGCATCCTCGATCCGGCAATAACAGTGGAATCATTCGAAATCAGACCAGCGATGATCCAGATGATTCAGAACTCGGGACAGTTCAAGGGGGATTACTACGAAGATCCCAATTCACACCTTGACAAGTTCGTAGAATATTGTAGCACCTTCAAGTGCGAAGAAGTCACATCTGCACAAGTCTACCAGAAGTTGTTCAGATTTTCCTTGAAAGAAGAAGCTGCAGAATGGCTTCATTCAGTTGAGCCAGGCTCTCTGACTGATTGGGACACCACTCTATCAGCTTTCCTAGCGAAATATTTCCCTCCATCTAAGACTGCTCAGTTCAAGAGCGAAATCGCATCGTTTAGGCAGACTGAAAGTGAGAACCTGCATCTAGCTTGGGAGAGGTTCCAGAGATTGTTGAGAAGGTGCCCCCATCATGATTACTAGTGGTACCAGCTTGTTGATATGTTCTATTCGGGGATATCTCCTGTTAGCCGTGCTTTTCTTGATACAGCGGCGGGAGGAAATTTGTTCAACAAAACCGCAATACAGGCTTATAATCTGGTGAAAGAATTGGCGGAACGAAGTGCGTGTTGGCAAGTTGTAAAGCTGCCTCCGAGCAGGGATACAACAGTAGAGGAGTGCATTGGAGTATGTCCAAAATTAAATCCTCAGATAGCAGCACTCACAGAAAAGGTAGCTTTGCTGGGAGATCACTTGAAATCACCGGTGTCAGTGGTGAGCTGTGAGGTTTGCAGCGGAGGGCATAAGAGTGTGAAATGTCCCATTGTGTTCGAACAGATCCACTATTTAAAGCAGGACGGGAACAGAAGGGCAGGCTCTGAATTCAATTTAGAGAAGGGTATCAACACCCTGATAGAGAGCATGAGTGCCATGGAGGGAAGATTGGCACACAATGAAGCATTCTACCAAAGACTTCAGACGCAAGTGAGTAAGTTGGCATAAGAGGAAGCACGAGCAATTACGCTCAGAAGTGGAACACAGGTCAAAGGACCGGATTTTGTGCCTCAACAAGACGAGGGGTTAGACCCAGTTACTGGTAATAACTCGTCTGTTCCATCTTCTCCTTAAGTAAGTGTTTCTGATCCTGTTTCGATACCTAACACTGTTGACCCACCAACACAGGTGACATTACCTTATCCTACTTCTAGAAAAGCTAAATTAGATAAGGATTATTCAAAGATGCTTAATGTGTTTAAGAAAATAGAGATTAATCTTCCGTTCCTTAAACTTCTTGAGAATATGCCTGTGTATGGAAAGTTTTTGAAAGAATTAATCTCTAAAAAGAAAAGATTAGGAGATCATGAGATGGTAATGCTGAGCCAGGAATGTTCTGCGATGCTCACAAACCCACTCCCAAAAAAATTTAAGGATCCTGGTAGTTTTAGCATACCTTGTACAATAGGCAAAGTTCATTTTAAACGTGCCTTATGTGATCTAGGAGCAAGCATTAACTTGATGCCTTTGTCTGTTTACAGGAAACTGGGGATGGGAGATCCGAAACCAACATCAGTCACCATACAGCTGGCTGACAGATCGATAAGGCGACCGGTAGGGGTGGTAGAAGACCTTTTGGTGAAGGTAGATCAGTTCATCTTCCCGGCTGACTTTGTGATAATGGACATCGAGGAGGATGATCAGGTGCCTATCTTATTAGGGAGGCCTTTCCTCGCGACAGGACGGACCCTGATTGATGTTGAAGGGGGAAAATTAATTCTCAGACTGCAGAATGAGGAAGTAGAATTCAATATTCTGAAGTCTATGAAATTCCCCGTTGATGACGAGTGTTGTAATTTCCTAAGCCTTACTGACTCTTTGGTTGAGAGTACTTTTCAGGAAAACGAGGTCAAGAATCTGAACATCGAACTAGAAGAGGAGGTGTCAGATGAAGAAATTGGGGACGAAAATAAAGAAGGATGTAATTGGGCGCGGCACGATGAACTCCTAGAGAGGGAGACCAAAACAAGGCCTAAAACATCAATCGAGGAACCATCGACCCTCGATCTAAAACCCTTACCTACACATTTAAAATACGTGTTCTTAGCACCACCTATACATTTACCTGTAATTATCTCTGCTAAACTTACAGGTCCTGAGGAAGATCGCTTGGTGGAGGTGTTGAGGAAGCATAAGGGGGCTTTTGGATGGCAAATGTCGAACATAAGAGGGATCAGCCCGTCGCTCTGCGAACACCGGATCTATATGGAAGATAAAGTAAAGCCGACTGCTCAACCACAGAGAAGGCTTAATCCGAAAATGAAGGAGGTGGTGAAGGCTGAGGTGATTAAGCTGCTTGATGCAGGGATGATATTTTCGATCTCTGACAGCCAGTGGGTGAGTCCTGTGCATATGGTGCCAAAGAAGGGAGGCACAACAGTGACGTTGAACGAGAAGAATGAGTTAATTCCGGTGCGGAAAACGACCGGGTGGCGAATGTGTGTGGATTTCAGGAAATTAAACGACGCCACTAGGAAGGACCATTTTCCCCTTCCGTTCATCGATCAAATGCTCGAACGCATGGCAGGTAAGTTTTTCTTCTGTTGTGTGGATGGGTATTCGGGCTACATGCAAATCTCAGTGGATCCTGACGATCAGGAAAAGACCACTTTCACATGCCCTTTTGGGACATTTGCATATAGACGGATGCCCTTTGGATTATGCAATGCACCTGCTACGTTTCAGAGGTGCATGACAGCTATATTTTCTGATATGATAAAAGATTTCATGGAGGTCTTTATAGACGATTTTTCTATTTTTGGGACGAGCTTTGATAGCTGTTTGCATAACTTAGGATTGATGCTGCAAAGATGTGAGGAAACTGATTTAGTTCTAAACTGGGAAAAGTGTCAGTTTATGGTCACTGAATGTATTGTTCTAGGCCATAAGGTGTCACGAAAAGGCATTGAGGTAGACCCAGCTAAAATTGAGGTCATAGACAAACTGCCCCCTCCTTCCAATGTTAAAGCAGTTAGGAGTTTTTTAGGCCATGCTGGTTTTTATAGACGTTTCATTAAAGATTTTTCTAAAATTTCCAGGCCTATGACCCAATTGTTATTGAAAGATGCCAATTTCATTTTCACACCAGAATGCCTTGAATCTTTCAATACCTTGAAGGATAAACTGACTAAAGCTCCGATAATGGTTAGCCCAAATTGGGATTTACCCTTCGAATTGATGTGCGATGCTAGTGACACAGCTGTAGGTGCATGCTTAGGACAGAAAGTGGACAAAATTTGCCAACCAATTTCTTATGCTAGTAAAACCCTTAATGATGCTCAAGTAAATTATACAACCACAGAAAAGGAGTTATTAGCTGTGATTTTTGCACTTGACAAGTTTCGTTCATATTTAGTGCTTTCAAAAGTTATAGTTTACACTGATCATGTTGCACTGAGGTATTTGTTTTCTAAGCAGGATGCAAAACCTAGACTCCTTAGGTGGATCTTGTTGCTGCAGGAGTTTGATCTGGAGATACGAGATAAGAAAGGAGTGGAGAATGTGGTTGCTGATCACCTCTCCAGATTAGAACAAGAGGAAATGAATGCGGAAACAACTGCAGGCATCCAAGAGACATTCCCCAATGAATACTTGTTGTCGGTACAACATGTACCTTGGTTTGCTGATTTTGCTAACTTCCTTGTAGGAAAGGTGATCCCTCCAGAATTCTCCTACCAACAACGGAGAAAATTCCTGCATGATGCGAAGCAATATTTTTGGGATGATCCATATTTGTTCAAAGTCTGTGGCGACAACATTATTCGCCAGTGCATACCTGAAGAGGAGATTGCCTCTGTCCTGGCATTCTGCCACTCCAAAGAGGTAGGTGGACACCACGGGGTAGATAGAACCGCAGCTAAGGTACTCCAGAGTGGGATTTATTGGCCCACCATCTTTCGTGACGCTTTTGATTTTGTTAAAAACTGCGATAAGTGTCAACGAACTGGCAACATTTCACAAAGACATGCCATGCCCATGAAACCAATTTTAATTTATGAAATTTTTGATGTTTGGGGAATAGACTTCATGGGTCCTTTCCCGAAATCATTCAATAACGAGTACATCCTTGTAGCCGTAGACTACGTTTCCAAATGGGTTGAGGCTGTAGCCTTGCCTAGTAATGATGCGCGGGCTGTCATCCGATTCTTGCAAAAGAACATTTTCACACGGTTTGGCACTCCCCGCACCATTATTAGCGACGGGGGGGTCCCATTTTTGCAACCAGGCTTTTAGACAGGTCCTGCATAAATATGGGGTCACCCATAAAGTGGCAACCCCGTATCACCCTCAGACCAGTGGCCAAGTAGAAGTTTCTAATAGAGAAATCAAAGCTATCCTTGAAAAAACTGTGAATTCCTCTAGAAATAATTGGTCTCTCAAATTAGATGACGCATTGTGGGCCTACAGGACCGCGTTTAAAACGCCAATTGGTATGTCCCCATTTAGGCTAGTTTACGGTAAGGCATGCCATCTTCCCGTAGAACTCGAACATAGAGCCTACTGGGCTACACGTTTTCTAAATTTTGATACAAGAGTTGCAGGAGAAAAACGGTTACTACAGTTGGATGCCTTGGAAGAGTTCAATCTTGGTGCCTATGAGAGTTCACGAATCTACAAGGAGAAGACGAAAAGATGGCACGACAAGAGAATAATCAAACGTCACTTTGAGGTAGGGGATAAGGTGTTACTATATAACTCCAGGGAGCGATTATTCCCTGGTAAGTTAAAGTCGAGGTGGTATGGGCCATTTGAGGTCACCCAGATATTCTCCTCCGGAGCAGTAGAGATCACGAACGGCCGTAGCCCCTCATTCAAGGTCAATGGGCAGCGTCTGAAAATTTATGAAGATGATTTGGGCTCAGTGGAGACACTGCGTTACATAGACGCACATTGAGGGAGTTTTCCTATCCTATCTCCTTTCTTTCACTTACTGTTCATTTTCATATATATGCATCTTTTGGAATTACATGCATAATTTAGTGTGGGGGAGGAGGCAATAGGATAGGACGTCTTGTACACGTACGTACACGTACCAATTGCATGCTTCATACACTATTTGTATTTGTGTTTTGTGGTATGTTTTGGTTTGTTTATTGTCTGCTTTCAATTCGTAGGATTTAGGAGATTTCGCTTTTGCTTTCAGTACTCAGAAATAAAAAGTGCAAGAATCTTAGGCAGTTGATTTTTGATGCGTCTAGCAATCCTGACATTACAGTTGAAATTGTGCTCTGAAAGTCTGAAAGCTCAGGGAAATCGATGCATGCAAAAACTTGTGAACAACATTTGAGTCCCCAAAGAGTGTTTTTTTAACTAAGATTGACATGGAACGTTTCGTTAGGTGAGGCTAGGATTGTTGCAAATAACCCCTAAATTGTGAGCTAGAGCCTAAAGGTCGATATTTTAGACTCATTTTTAGGAACAATCGATCTCTTAGGTGTGGGATTACAGTTATTGTCATTATGCTCATAGGAATTGCATCCAATACTGGTTGAATGTGGTGTTATAATTGAACTTGAAATGATGAGGCAATCTAGGTCTAGCCATTTGTGAACGCAGCCCGGTCTTTGATTAGCCAAAATCCTTTACAAATTCCACTAGATAAGCCCCTTTGAGCCTTATTTACCCATTTTCTTTGATCAACCGTGTTACAAGCCCTTAGCCTTCCTAAATGCCCTTTCTTACCCAAGTTAACTGACTTAATTTCAGCTAGAAGGTCCTTAGGCACACATCCTTCAAATTTCCATTATCTATCATTGAAAGGTTATGATTCTAAATAGAAGAAGTAGCCAATTCATATTGACTCTTTGTCCCCTCTGTCTCAAAAGAAAAGAAAAGAAAATTAAATTTATTGTTCAAAAATTGAACCGAATGGATTGTAGAGGAAAGGATAGAAGACACTCTTTAATTGCTTCCCGAACTGAAATTAAACAACCTTGAGCTTTCATCTCGCACATAGCTTTCATTTAGCTAGTTGAGTCATTAACTTTTTGCCTAAATTCCTTTCTTCCTACCCCCAAACCTTAGCTTATGTTACAACCCGTTAAAGACCTCTAATCTTGTTTATTTGTGATGCGTGATTTTAACCAGATGGATGATGCAATCCCAACGTGACCATTTTGTGCAACACACTGTAGAGCGTTTGCCAAATTCATATGACACCCAAACACTTAAGCGCAAGAGCGACCACCTGTGAGCTAGCAACCTTAGTCCTCCCCTTTCGTTTTCGCAAAGTGTTGGTTGATAAAACTAAATAATTAGTTTTGGAGATTTATCTGAGGTTCACTTTGTTTTTAATTGCAACCTGAGTAGTCTGAAACCGTATGGATTATAAGAGTGCAATGGATCCCTGTCTATGTGCAGGAGCTATTCGTTGAAATTTCGATGCTTTTGACTCTTTCTTGCTTGAGGACAAGCAAGATTCAAGTGTGGGGAGGTTGATAGCTCCCATTTATATAGGATTTTTAGGATTGTTTTAGTTCGTTTTTGCTTTATTTCCTTTCAATCTCAGTATCATTTTTTTATCTTTTAGTTAAAATCAGTAATTTCCGTTACTTATGGCATTTTCTGTATTTTCAGGTGTTTTTAGGACTGCTTGAGCATTTCCGGACAGTTCGGGGACCACTAGAGCAAATTCCGGAAGCACAGGGACCAAAACAGATAACTTCCGGAGGGAACTGCCCTTTTTCAGCACCTGTCCCGCCGAGACAGTGCCTGCCTCGGCGAGACAGGCCCTCGTCTCGTCGAGACACAGCCTGTCTCGGCGAGACGTGGCGGGCTGATGGTTCCCAAAGGGAACCATCACGTGGTGTCTCGACGAGACACCCAGTGTCTCATCGAGACACCCTTTCGTCTCATCGAGACACCTCTTGTCTCGACGAGACGAGATGCTGGGAAGCAATTTCCCAGCGTCTTCTCACCTCCAGGGCGCGAATCTTGGCCCAAAAAATGTCCAAAATACCCCCCTAACACACCTAGCACTTAAAGGGGAACATGATGCCTCTTTGGTGGCGGTTACTTTTTGTTTTTTGCTGGATTGGCTTCTCTACCTACTCTTTCCCCCCTTTTTGTTTTCTTTAGTAGGAGATTTTTAGTTTCTCCCCTTGTAATTGTTGTTGCTTGAAGATTGGTGAGGAGAGTTATATCAATTTTGTAATCAGAATCAGACAAAACCGGGTTTTAGATTTCTAAATCCCTCAATCTGTCTCTTACTTTTCTTACTTATTTGATTAATGATGATTCATGTTGATAATATGTGCTTCAGTGATTTGATTAGTTTAATTATGAACTAATCCCCATCCAATCTGGGATGGGGATGAGATTGATTGAGTAACCTTGAATGATTAGGGATTTGGGTTTATGGGATTATTCCCAATTGATCAGATTATGCAGGCTTAGTGACCTGGATTTGTCAGAACTAGGATTATAGTTAGAATGAGATTCGATGATGATCAACTAGCCCGGAATTGCTGAACCTAAAGCCTTGATTCTGACAAATGTAGGATTATAGATAGGTGAGTACCTGACCAAGGAACTACCTAATCCGAATGAGAATAATCTGACCTCGCTAGAGACCACTAGGAGTGCGGACTAGTGGTTGGGCTACGTCCCTAGCCTTAATCACCACAGAACCTAATGCTTTGCATACCTAGGTTATATGCCTAATCAAGCCGTCAACCGATGGCATGTGAATAGACTACACGAGATTGGCAGTCTTAATGTGGTTAATTAGGTGATTACCGTCAATTATCATTAGGATATAAACCTGAATCCCAGTAAATCATACATGGAGACCAGTTAAGGGAATCCCCATCTTAGATTGTTTCATCAATTAGATCAAATCCTCCCGGTCACACGTTTTTGTCTTTTGTTTTCAAAATTCATTTGCTTAATCATTTTTCCAATATTTATTCATCCTCCTGAACAATTACGCCTTCTTCCCTAGACTAATTAGTCGTGGCAAATAGTCCTTGTGGTTCGATCTCGTGCTTAGCACAATACTACTTGATGCGATAGGATACACTTGTCCTGTTAATTGCTATATACTTTACGAGCATCAGTAATCAAAGGTACAACCCTAACCCGAACTCCTATTCACACCACCACAATAATATTGATAACGGGTGGAGACCTCGATACCAACACCCTAACTTGTCGTACGGCAATAACAATAATGTATTGAGGCCCCCACCCGACTTTCATCAAGAATATAGGGAAAATGGGCTAGGGCAATCACAAACCATGCCCGGAGGTCGGAACACTCAACCTCCCAACAACGTACATGGCCAATCGGTAACTTCCTTGTTAAAGGACATCCTAACCCGTCTTGCCGACAGTGAGGTGTTTTGCAGGGACCTAAGCCACCAGGTAGCCGATTTGAATCGTCAGGAACAGGAAAGGCAGTTAGGAACTCTCCCGACAAACACCGAGCAAAACCCGCGGGCCAAAAATAGAGAGTCCGGACAAGCAATAACTCTCCTTAACAGTAGAAGTTCGGACCCATCGAGTTCTAACTCGGACAGCCTGCAACAAGCCGCCGTAAGAGAAAGTCGAGCTACTCTGACTCTAAACGTAGCCCCGGTTTGCATTTTTCAAACCCTTTGTTTATATGTATCATATCCGTTTTTCACCTTATTTTTATTTTCTCTCTTTTTCTTCGTACGCATTGTCTTTTTCCTTCCATTTCTATTTTTATTTGTCTTCCCCTCTATCTCATTTCGTTTCTTTTAAATAAAAATCCACGAAAAAAAAACAAATCCCATTAACATCCAAAGTCTTACGCGGAGCGTACGCACCAGTGCGCCCCGCGTCCTTGGTCCAGCCAATTCGCAACTTAAAATAAAAGGCCACGTGGGGCGTACCCCCTTCCACGCCCCGCGTGTCCTCGAGGAGTTGCGGATTGTAACTCCCCATAACACCTTTTTCTCTTCCCCAAACATTTTTTCCACTTCCACACTCCACCTCCTCTCACCCCCAATCACATCACTTCTTTTCAAAATTCAAAATTCTTTAACTTCCCTCTACATTAATTTTGCCTTAACCACCCTCCTAATTACCCTTTAAAAATCATAAAAACATTAACCACCAATTAAAATCCATAAAAATTTAAAAACTCTTTGAAAAACCAAAAAATGCTTCCACTTCCCTCTTCCACGCGGGGCGTATCCCCAGGCACGCCCCGCATCCTCGCCATTCTCCCACGCATTTTTGGCCAGGAGATGCGATACGCGTGGCGTGCTTCCCTGCACGCCTCGCGTGCCATGCCATTTTTTGCGTCGAATAAGATCAGGAGGTGGGATACGCGTGGCGTGGCCCCTTCATGCCCCGCGTATCCCTTTGGGAATCCGCATTTCACTTGGATCCCCACTCCTCCCCTATTTATACTCCTCCCCTTTTCCTACCTCCCTCCCTTACACTCACTCTAACTCCTCATATTCCTCCTACAATCTTCCTCACTCCTCCCAAATCATGACTCGAAGCAAGCGTGCGGCCGATATCCGCCCCCCACGGTCCACTCGTGCCCGCTCTTCTCGCTCCCAACAACACCAATCACCACCACCACCCGAACGAGAAGAAACACCACCACTCACCCACCAATACAACGCCCAATTTCACCTCCACACTGAAGCGGAGGTGGTCCAGTACCTCACCATCTCCACTTCCACCGTCATGGCCCTCCCATTTATCGATCGCAGTATTCTCGACCACTACGACCTCGGTAGTGCGTTCGAAGATCGTCTACCAGTCGTTGGTTCAAGAATTCTACACTACCATTGTGTCTAATGGTGTCCCTGGTGCATCCCTTTTCAACTTCCGCCTTCACAACCATCCCTACTCCATTGACACGGCCTGGATCCGCACGCATTTCACTAAGCAAACGGAACCCGACACCACCCATTGGCCCTCCGATGACACTGCCCGCGAATTCTGGGCCACCATCATCGGCTTGGATACCTATGATGTCTCCAACCTCCACCCGGGTAGCATCCGCGACCCCATCCTTTACCTTCTCCACCGCTTCATCAGCTATTATTTTACGGGGAAGTCCGAGTCTAACAAGGTCAACAAGCTCGAGCTTCTGGCTTTGTATTGTTTCGCGAACGGTCTCACATTCGACCTCTCCTTCCTTGTTGCTACTATGCTCCACCAAATGCCAACACGGAGGCGTGCCAAACTTAGGCTCGAGAATCTAGTCACTGTTTTTGCCACCTCCGCCCTAGGTCCCGCCGCCCTTGACCGCCTTCGCCATATAGAACCCCGCCCCTTGGAGAAAAACGCTTTCAAATCCCTCAAATGTCGTGCCTCCAGCCCGGGTGAGAGTTCGAGGGCGGACGAGCAACAAGCGGAGGAAGGATCGGACTCGGACATGGGCCTAAACTTTAGCCCACCGCCCAACCATGATTTCAACTCCATATATGCCCGGTTGGATGCCTTGGAAGGCCACCAACGTCAAGATCGCGCCCACTTTGATTCTCAATTTGCCACCCTCAACGCCACTCTCACCACCCGCTTCGATACCCTTGAGGCTAATCGCCTCATGGACCATTCCACCTTCACCACCCGCTTCGATTCCATCGAGGCCCAACGGCGTGAGGATTGGGCCAATTTTGACGCCTTCACCAACGCGTTCTTCACGCATTTCAACATCCATGGGCATCCTCCTCCGCCTCCGCCTTAGTTTCTCTTTATCTTTCCTTTTCATGTTTTTTTATGTTTTTATCCTTTCTTGTTTTTCCGTTTCCGTTTTTGTTGTGTTTTTGTTATGTTTTTGTCCTCTTTTGTGTTTATAGTGTACTTGCTTTTATTTTAATATATCTTTCCCTTTCTTATGCTCTCTTTATTTTGTTTCATTTATTTTCCATTTTCTTGTTCGTTATTTCTTTTTTTTGCGTGAGTTAATAATGTTCACGCGGGGCGTGCCCCTTATACGCCCCGCGTGCCCAACCTTCTGCCTTCCAAACTGGCCTGGAGCTCGGAACACGCGGAGCGCCCCTCTAACTGCGCCCCGCGTCTCCGTGTCTCTGGCCATAATATACTTAAAAAGCATCTCTTACGCGGGGCGCCCCCTGGGTACGCCGCGCGTACGACCTGACCTCCAGGGTCATTTTTCTATTTAAATTCTATCTTTTTGTTTTTGTTTTCCTTTCTTTTGTGACGTCTTTGGAATAAACGTCTTTTTAATCACGTGGAGGGCCGTGCAACCCCGCACTCACCGTTTGTTTTGCACTAACAAAAACAAAAAAATAAAAATCAAATAAACAACAAAATAATTAAACTAGTTTATTGATTCTTAGAATTTTTCTGACACACTACCTCCCTCGGAAATTAATTAAAAGTTCCGTTATTTGTTCTTAAATATAAAGACGTTAAAACAAAGGATCGGTTTAATTAAGAAATTTTAGTCTTGATTCTGAAGTTATAGAATTTATGCAAAGCCTAGGTTCGTACTAAACAAAAGCATTGAGTCCTAACATACAGGTTACCTCTATAATGAAATTTAAAAAAAAGGCAATAAAAACGGGATGGTTGAAAGTTTGGTGAGAACATGAAAGTACAAAATCTAACCCGAAATTCTTATGAGGTATTTTTTAGCCTAAAAGAGTTCGTACGAGAACTCTATTTCTTTCACAACTTTTCGAGGGCTTTGACTTCACTCGACTCATAGAGTTTGCATCTAATACCGGGGTAAGTACACTTATTTTGGTAAAAAGAGCAATAGATGATAAAACGAACCCACTTAGGCTAATTCTTTTTTTTTTAAATTATTTTTCTCATTTTCATTAACCTTTAGGAAACCCCCTCGAGCTTATTGACCGACTTCTTTGCTAAATACCCTTTTAACATTTAACCCTTTTTCCTCTTGTTCAAATACCGATAGAATCAAATCGCACCAGAATTACCTAAAACAAGCCAAGGCCTTGACAAGTAAGCACCATAAGCTTTCGAAATCATTTTTGTGCCGCTCTCGAAACAAAAAGAAAAACACAATAAAGAGCAAAAAAGGCATTCTCAAGCTCCACCCGAGCAATTTCGAGTTATATTTTACGAACTCGCTAAGGCCAAAATGAAAATACGGTGCAGTCATCAAGACGGTGTTTGAACTCGAGTTTCTATAAAAAATTAACCACCCACATTACAACCCCCCTCCGGGTTCATTTTTAATATTGCCTAAACCATAACATAGGAGGAAAAACTCGGATGAAAATGCAAACTCAAGGTGACTTCGAGTAAGTACAAAGGAGAGTGCAAAAACACCGACCCACCAAAAGTTGAGCGTAAGAGTGAAATCCCTTGGTGAGGTATAATCGGGTTCTCAAAAAGATAATCGGCCCCCGTTGATATTGCCTATTAAGTTTGATCATGGAGGTTTCAAACAAGTTTTGGTCGCTCATTTGTTTGCGTAGGTACTTGCCGAAAACTTTGCGTAAAACTTTAGTTTTGGAATCACGCACTTGGTAAAACCAACCGACGTTTGTTTCTTACTTGTCTCAATCCTTTGTCTTTCAACTTCTTTTACTTGAGGACAAGTAAAACTTTAAAGTCCGAGGAGGTTGATAGGGGTGTTTCATCCCTATCTTTTAGCGTGGTTTACGGTTTAATTTAAGACTAAATAAACAAGTTTAATTACAAAAATAAGGGTTTTTAATAAAATAACGAAATAAAAATAAAATCCGCACTTTCGGTTAATTGTCTTTATTTTTTATTAAATTTAGATACTAAAATGTCAAGCTAACTCGGCTCTCGAGAATTGTATTTCAGGTACGAGTAAGGAGCAAAATCCCACCGACATACGCGGGGCGTATAAACCTCCACGCGGGGCGTGATATCTAGTCAGAACTGATTGCCCAGTCCACAGGCACCACGTGGGACTCACCCACTGATACGCGAGGCGTATGAACCACCACGCGGGGCGTAGAAGCAATAATAGTCTCAATCATGAAGGTCAGACTGCATGGTCTTCCAAGTCAACAGGTTCTACGCGGGGCGTCATACCTTACACGCGGGGCGTATATGGAAATTCTTCAATCTAAAAGATCCAGAGACTCATATACGCGGGGCGTTCTCCAGGCTACGCGTGGCGCAAAAGACTTAATTCAAGCTACTAAATCTCAAGAGCTCAACCACGCGGGGCGTACCCTAGTCTACGCGAGGCATGGTTGAGACAACAAGATCTGAATTTGGTCCACATGCAGGAGATTATTGACGAAATGGGTCAATACGCGGGGCGTCCTCAACCCTACGCGTGGCGTATCATGGTGCAACTGCAGAAATAATGTATCTCCATGCTTGTATCTTATAGATTTACAATTTGATCCCTAGCTTGATGTGTATAAATAAGAGTGATTAGCACTCATTTAGATATTCAGATTTTACATAGCAAAACTCTATCACCTTGAAAGCTTGTTCGTGTATTCCGTTACTCCATGAAAGTTCTGTTCCATCCTCGTTCACCAAGCTCGAGAGTTCCACCTCCAAGTCCTAAGAGACGGCCTTGAGTCTGGTTAGCTAGTTCCGAGAGCTGATTCTTCCCTTTTCACTTGCTAATTAGCTTGTACTCTTCCTATGTACTAGGCTTGGTTGTATTCCGTATTTACGCTTTCCATATTTATAACATATGATCTACAATTTCTGTTTCTCTATACGTGTTGATGTTTGCTACTTGTTTTGATATTCATAATTGATTATTGTGTAGGAGAACGCGATTTCCGACGCCATTCGGGCTATCTTTAGGGATTCATATAGGTGTTGCCTTACCGGAAGTGACGCACCGGAAACCGTAGGAATTGACAAGCCACGGAACTTACGGGCCCTAGTTTCTAATCCCCAGCATTAGACACGCCTTGACTAGGAACCACGTAGTCTAAGTACTTCACGGGTCGGTCAAACTACACGTAGTCGTCATTGCAAGAGTAAATCATTAACCGTATATATTCGGAGTCATTGTTTATCATACTTATAACTTATCGCCATCCATATCACTTCGTAGAGTTTTCGTTATATAAATTTGTCTCACCCGTAGTTAGGAGTAGTTTGTAGTTGTTTCCCAAATCAACCCAAAGTATTCACCGCTTAGATAACGTATAAAACCGAGTCGTTTAATACTTGTGGTTATAAATCCCATAGATTCGATACCCGATCTTAACCGGATTATTACTTGATACGACGGGGTACACTTGCCCCTAAGTAGTAGCGTCTAGTAGAGATAGAGCATTTAGGAAGATCACATCCATAGTCGTAACGTCCTTATCATAATATATATTTAGAGCTCTACCGGACACGCATCAACGTCCAAAGCCCTCTCATGGCCTTCTGTAGCAAGCCGATCTGTCACCCGATTCTGTTCTCTACAAACATGGCAGAAGTTGATACTATCGAAAGAGGAGCAAATCCTTCTAATTGCCTTGACTAAATTCTGGCTCCCTAAGCACAGAGCCCTTTTATCAGAAATTAAATTGACTGCTTTGAGATTGTCTGACTCCACGAGTAGCTTCCTAATCCCCAGACCCTCTGCCATCCTAAGCTCAGAAAAGATACCCCAGAGCTCAGCAATAAATAAGGAGCCCAAGCCCAGATTCTGAGCAAAACCAGACAACCAAGCACCTCCAGCATCTCTTAAAACACCACCGGCAGCAATTCTTCCATTCTCTTTACAGGACCCATCGGTATTCAACTTCACCACCCCCTCACCAGGTCTATCCCAGCCTAGCAGATGAACAGCTGTCCTTAGGATAGAACCTGCTAAACTATCAACTGTAAAACTCTCAACAATTGATTTAACTTTCCTGAAGAAGAACTCCAACAAATTAGGAATGACAACCGCTCCTCCCACCACCTCTACATTCCTCCAATGCCAAATTTGGTGGCAGACCACAGCAAACAGAATTGCTTCATGCTCGAGCTCGGCCAAAATCTTCCCTCCAACACCCTAACCAGTCTTGTTCCGAATAGGAAAAGAAGGCAGAAAGACACTATTCAGGCAACACTTTTATCCACACGGCCTTACTTCCAGCACAATCTCTAAGAACATGACAGCTGGTTTTCGCATGAGCTTTACATCTACTACAAGCATCAGAATCTACCAAATGTCGTCTTTTCCTTTCAACATTCGTTAGGATCCTATTCTTAGCACAGAGCCAAAGAAAACTCCTAATACGATAAGGAACCTTCAAGGACCAAATAACCTTCAAAAGGTTTGAAGGAGGAATATCCATATCCTGATTAAAGGCCTCAAAAGCAGATTTACAAGAGTAAGCACCGTTATTAGTAAACGACCAACAGCGAGTATCGCCATCCTTCTCCATGCAGCTAACTTTAACTCCTCGGATTCTCAGGAGAGTTTCAAGGATGAAAAAAGATCAAATTTAGACCAATCCCACTCTCCATCATCAGCCACAACATCCGCAATTCTCCAATTTCGAAACTCCGGAGGCGGAGGAATAGAACAAATCTCCAACAAATGCTACTTCCCTAGCCAAGCATCATTCTAAAAACTAATCGATCTCCCATTGCCAACCGACCATCCAATACCAGTGCAAAACTCAGAAAAAACCGCATTAACCCTTTTCCATAAAAAGGAACAAACCTGAACTTTTTCTTTATGCCCCCCAAAAATCCTATCATTCCTATACTTCCTGCAAATGAGCCGGACCCACAGAGCAGATGGAGATTGCCACATCCTCCAAAGGAGTTTCATTAACAACACTTTGTTATTATCCTTAGCCTGTCTAATCCCAAGGCCACCCAAACCTTTAGGTTGGCAAACCTCCTTCCAAGGAACAAGATGAATTTTCCTACCTTCCACCGAGTCCCCCCATAGGAAACGACAATTGATTTTATCTAAACCGTTAAGAACTGGTTCAGGAAGACGACAAACTTGCATAATATGATTAGGTGCCATGCAGTTCAATGACTGAATCAAAGTAAGACGAGCTGCAAGAGAAAGTGATTTTGCTTTCCAACTAGCACACTTGCTATGAATTTTGTCAAAAACATCATTGAAATACGCTTTAGACACTCTATCACTATGGAGAGGAATCCCTAGATAAACTACAACAAATCATCACTTGTGCCACGGTTAAAATTGTGGCTCAAGTTTAATATTTCCGTGGCTATGTTATTTAGCCACGGAAATTCAAGATGGCTACTCCTGTGGCGCAAGTGAGCGTGGCTAGTGGTCGTGGCATAAATTGATTTTTATGCCACGTGAAAATCCGTGGCTAATCATATACCTTTGCCACGGGTAAAATCGTGGCAAGAGTAAAATACATGTGGCAAAACATAATGGTCCGTGGCAATCAATACCACTTAGCCACGAGGATAACCGTGACAAAAATAAGATACATCTCACTAGAAATCTTACTTAGCCACGAATATACCAGTGGCAAAAAGAAAACACTTGTGGCTAGAAACTTTACTTACCCTCGAATCGTAGCAAAATTGATCGAATTTGAGTAATTTATTTTTATAAATTTCTAATTTTTAATTTCATTTATTAATATTATTATTATTATTATGAATATTAACATTTGGATTGAAGAGAGATATATTAAATTAGTTGGAACTAATTAATAGAAAATAAACAAATTCCAAAATTTGAATCATTTTTAATGAAAAATAAATAAATTATTAAATGAATATTAATCCTGATTATCCAACATCAAAAAAATCTCCTAATTATCCAACACAAAAAAAAATTATTCCCTATTAGTATAATGCATACGAGTAAGTGGAAAAAATTGTAGAGTTGAATATAATCAACTTTTCAAAGTTGCAATATATCCTTAATCCACAAGCTCCTCGTTGATTTTTGCAGCTCCAAATAATCATCAGTTAGGAGGAAAAAAAGTTTATTTTATATATGATATGATTAAAAATAATGTTAGTATATTATAGTTCTCAAATTTTGTTGGGAATTGTATGCTCATGTTCTTGGAAATATAAAATCATATTACCATTAACTAATAGATTGACAGGAATATGCTCCATTATTAGTCAAGGCCCAAATGATTTTCCAAGTTTCAAAGAGAGGAGCAGACCTATTGTGGTTAAAAGCTTCAAAGACAGATTTACAGGAATATGCTCCATTATTAGTCAAGCCCAGCAATGATTATTCTTATCTTCCTCCTTATTACTTATCTTCACTCCTCTAATTCTAAGGAGGGTATCCAGGTTAAAAAAGTATCAAACTTAGACCAAATCTAGTCCCCCTCAGAGTCAACCACATCGGCGATCCTCCAATTACGGATATTACTAGGTGGAGGGGAGCATTATTTATACACTTAATTAATAAAATAATATTTTATAAATATTAATTTAACTAATTTTAAAAGGAATGTATTATTATTCCAGGTTCAAAAAAAAAGGAATGTATTATTTTTGATATAAAATTAACTATATTGTTCTATTTGTATAAAATTTACTGTAGTTTTTAGCTAATTAGATCTTAATAAAAAAAAAGGGCAAGTCTGTTTGCCGGAATAGCTTGAATATTATTAAAGGCATTAAAAGGATTGGGTCCTCCTTTGAGTCTATTAAGTTTGTTTATATTTATAGGGAGCAGAACCGCGTCGCGGACCGTCTTGCAATGGAAGGGCACTCTGGTTTGTTGGGTCTTTCTACATTTTCTTCTCCACCGGGCTTCATTTCTTCTTTGATCTTGGAGGATGTGGTGGGGGTCAGTTTTCGTAGGCTGATCCCAGTTTTCATTTTCTACCAAAAAAAAAGATCTTAATAAAAAAAAATATAATTATTATTTTTATGTAAATTTTGTATTTTGTGAGTTAATCCAAACACAAAGTGTGTATCGTGTCATTTTCGGGTTGATTTGAAAGTAACTTATTACCTATTAAGTCAAACTAAAACACTAAAATTACAAGTTATGTATGGTATAATCGAATTGTGGGTAATTTTGTCTTTCCAAATGAGAGGGTCCGAAAAAGAGAGAAATTGGGATAGGAAGAAATTGGCGCACAGTGTATTGCTTCAATGTTTTATAGGGTGATATTGATTCAACATATAATAATATTTAGCTATTAATTAAAGTAATTAGTTGTACATTTTTTTTTGTGAAAACATTTTCTATTTTTATTAAATGTAGTACTTGATAAAAGTTACTTTAACTAATTGTTAAGTCAAATAAAGCAAAGTTTAAAGAGACTGGAGTGACTGAGAAATGGCATGAATAAATTTTTGTGATCCCCGCCACATGAAAAAAGAGCAAAAAAGAATAATACGTTGAAATTAATTTTCAAATAAGTAATAATTTATTCGAATAAGTAATAATTTATTGAACTTTATTTTAGAATAAGTGATTTCTTGTCACGAAATAAATTAATCGTGGCATAAGTAATTTTATGCCACGAGTAAATTTTTTCCATGGCATAAATAGATTTAGCCACGGAATATAATTTATCCTGGCAAAAATTATGGCATAAGTGTAAGTTTGCCACGAAAAAAACTTACACGTGGCATAATTATAACATGAGACCATATGTTTGTAGTGGAATTTGTTTTTCCCGTGGCTAAATGAAAATATGCCACGAATTTTGAATTTACGTGGCATGATTCGTGGTGCAAGTGATAGGGTTGTGCATCGGTTTAAAACCGAACCGAACTGAACCGAACCGAATTTACCGATACCGAAATATCTAAAAATCTTATACCGAACTGAACCGACGTAAGAACATAAACCGAACCGAACCGATCCGATTTTTTCGGTTCGGTTCGGTTTTTCCCGAATTTACCGAATTAATATAAAACTTTACAAATAATCTAAAAAGCACAAAGTTTTAATTCATATACTAAGTAATAGCATAAATTAATGGTTATATTAAATGTTTTTTTAAGGTAAATAGGTGTTAGATTAGAATTTAATGGTTATATTAAATTCAAAGTTAAGGTAAATAGATGTTAAATTAGAATTTAATGGTTATATTAAATGTTTTTTTTTTTGTAGAATCATAAATTCAAAAATTAGCAGGTTGTGTTATCATTAGATAAGGCCGGGGTATCCGTCAAGGGGATCCTATGAGCCCTTTCCTTTTTGTTCTTGTTATGGAGAGGTTGTCTCACCTCATCCAAGATGCTGTTGACAATGGGAAATTCCACCCGGTGGCCATCAATAAGTTCTGTCCCCAGGTTACTCATTTGTTCTTTGCAGACGATGTGCTAATCTTTCTAGAGGGTAATGAGGAGCAGTTAAGTATCATTATGGATATTCTTGAGTGTTTCTGCTCGGCCTCTGGTCAGAAGCTCAATGTCCAGAAGTCCAGGATGATGTGCTCGAAGAATATGAATCAGAGAGCTTGTAAAAGGTTGAGTGATCTGTCCGGAATTCCTCTTACTTGTTCTCTTGGTAAGTATCTAGGTATTCCCCTCCATAGTGAGAGAGTGTCAAAAGTGTCCTTTAAAGATACTTTGGATAAAGCTAATATGAAGTGTGCCACTTGGAAAGCTAGGACTCTCTCCCTAGCTGGCCGGCTTACGTTAATCCAGTCTGTAAATTGTGCGACTCCCAATCACATTATGCAGGCTTGTCATCTTCCTGAGCCAGTTCTAAAGGATCTTGATAAAATTAATCATAGATTCTTGTGGGGAGAAGCTAAGGAGGGGAGGAAGGTCCACCTCGTTCCTTGGAATGAGGTTTGTCAACCTAAGGACATGGGAGGTCTGTGCATTAGGAAAGCTAGTGATAATAATAAAGTCTTATTAATGAAGCTTTGTGGCGAATGTGGCAGCTTTCTTCAGCTCTTTGGGTTCAACTTTTATGCGGAAAGTATCAGAAGGATAAGGTGTTTGGGGGTCCTATGGATAGAGTGGTTAATTGTTCTTTTCTTTGGAAAGGAATCAATGCGGTTTTTGCTGAGTTTTGTACAGGGATTGGGTGGAATGTGGGAAATGGTAGATCCATCAGTTTCTGGAAGGATATATGGATTGGGAATAAGCCTTTATTGGAAGTTTGTACTTCGTTGCCTCCTTTGGATATTCAGAACTGGAGGATTGCAGATGTGGTGGATTCTGAAGGTGAGTGGATTTGGTCAAAATTTAAGTCCTACCTCAGTATGGATTTGCTCCTTAGAATTGGAGGAGTTCAGATTAGTAGTAAAATTGATGATAAGGATAGTTATTGTTGGTCTCTGACAAACAATGGGGCTTATTCTTGTAAATCTGCTTATCAGAAGCGCTATCAGGATTTGGATTCCTCGCCCCTTGGGGTGTGGAAGACGATTTGGGCTTTAAAAGTGTCGTACCGTATTAGAAGCTTTCTATGGTTAGGGGTTAAAAATAGGTTGCTTACTAATTCGGACAGGAAAAGGAGGCATCTGGTGGAGTCTGGAGCTTGTGGCAGATGCAGAGGCAATGAAGAGACTTTGTGCCATGCTCTCAGGGACTGTGAGAGAAGTAAAGAGGTTTGGAAGAGAGTTCTCCCTATGAATGTTCTTCCTTCTTTTTTAGCCCACTCTGAGAATGATTGGTTTGTGGATGGGGTTAATGGTAAGCTTCTGGCTGAGGTAAATCAGGGTGTTCTTTTATTCGCGGTGGTTTGCCATCAGATTTGGAGGTGGAGAAATGAGGAGGTGTTTGGAGGAGAGAAGGTGATTTTGCCAAATGTCTTAGAGTTCTTTTCCAAAAAAATTAGCTCCCTGGTTGATAGCTTTGTTGAGGACCCCTTGGCTAGGGCTGTTCAGAGAAAGGAGACCCATCTTTTAGGCTGGTGTAGGCCGAGAGAAGGTGTGGTTAAGCTTAACACCGATGGCTCTTGCCTGAGGGACGGGAGAATTTCTGCTGGAGGGGTGCTGAGAGATGATGGCGGCAGGTGGGTTTCTGGTTTCTCTCAGAATTTGGGTATTGGTTCATCCTTTTCCGTAGAGATTTGGGGGATTTTCTCTGGTCTGAAGCTTGCTAAAAATCTGGAGATCAAGAAGCTTCTTGTTGAGTCAGATAACCTTGAAGCGGTTAATATGATCTCTGGTAATAATGTTATTTGCCTAAATAACCAGAACTTAATTAAAGGCATTAGAAGGCTTGACGACTCCTTTGAGTCTATTAGTTTTGCTCATATTTATAGGGAGCAAAATCGTGTTGCGGACCGTCTTGCGGTTGAAGGTCATTCAAGAATGTTGGAGCTTTCTGTTTTTGCTTCTTCTCCGGTCTTCATCTCTTCTTTGATCTTGGAGGATGCGGTGGGGGTCAGTTTTCCTAGGCTGATCCCGGGTTGAGCGGTCTTTTTGTTTATTTTTTTTTTCTTTTCCTTTCCTACCAAAAAATTAGATAAGTGGTGTGTATAAATTTAGGAAGGATTAGAATTTTTTTTTCAACCATACATGTATAAAACGACATAGTAGCAACTAATTGATGCGGTTCGGTTATTTCGGTTTTTATTAGAAACCAAACCGAACCACACTGAAAACCGATATTCATCAAAATAACACACCAAATCTGAACCGTATAATAATAAAACCGAACCGAAAAGCCGAACAGTGTTGGTTCGGTTTTGCGGTTTCAAACCGCATAATGCACAACCCTAGCAAGTGATGATTTGTTGTAGTGATAGTTGCCCAAAGATTTGGTAAGAGAAATGCCTGACAACTCACTTAGCTGTTTATAGAAACCCTGTTCCATATTATTAGAACACAGCACCCAGGATTTTTGGATGTTAAGTTTTTGTCCAGAAGCAGAGCAAAAGCAATTGAGGATATCTATAATCACACCAATTTGCTCCGCACTTCTTTCATCCGCAAAAAACAAATGTGTCACCGGAGGCAAAACTTGTTAATAGTTTTCTATTCCCAATTCATTTTGTTGAAATTATTCCTTTTTTTTTCAAATATTGATCATTTACTAAAAAAAAAACTTATATTTTTTATTTTGTGTGGGTATAATTTAATTTCATTTATTCTACTATTTAATTTAATGTTTTTTACTACTTACAATAAAGTTAAAAACGTGCTTCATATTTTAATTTTTTTAAGCATATTTTAAAAATCAGACTATAAAAATATTTTAATAAAATAACATTATCATAAAATAATTTAGTTACTTCTTTTTATATATTAATTAGAATTATAAAGATAAAAAAATTAAAACATATATTGAATATCAAACATGTAGATGTAGATCATTATAGCTTTCACAATGTGTATTTTTTCCTCCTAATTCTTGTGTAATTTTCCTTGGTAAGAATACTAATATCGACTTAATTATAAGCCAAACAAAAATAAGATTTTAACTTTTATATATATATATAACTTCGATCCCTTCCAGAAAAAAATTTCATTTCCCTCCTCTTTTTCTCTTCTCTCCTCTTTCCCTGTGTGAACTCTTCCTCTTTCTAACAGGTTAGATTTCTGTGTTTTTTTTATTATTATTATTATCAGTGTTCATATATTTTTATCGGATCTCCTTTATTCGTCTGAATTATAAATGTTCTCTATTATTCCGTCGTTTATACATTTCTCAGATTTAGCAAGAACGGAAACCGTTTATCTTATCCGTTGATCAATAAATTTGTGTGGTTGTAACAACAAAAATGACTCAAATCCGAATATGCGCATATGCTTTTATACAGATTTGGATTTACGAGAAGTATACAGGGGCGGAGCCAGAGGGGGCGGGGAGGGTCAGCTGACCCTCCAACCCCGCCGAAAACCCCCAGAGACGGGGTTTTCCACCCTGGCTGGAGCCCCTCCAGCCATGGCGGCTGAAGACGAAGAAGACCAGTAGGTCTTCTTCGTTCAAACAAAACAGATGGAAAGGGCTAAAATGCCCTTCCATCTTGGCCTCTTCTTTTACTTCTTATTTCCTTGTGGTTCGCAGAGCAGGAAAATAAGAGAAGAAGATGCCAAGTTAATCTTTTACTCTTAAAAAATAGTGTAAAATTCCATAAATCACTCTTAAATTATTTTTTATTTTCATTCAACTTCTAACTTCCAACTTTCAAGTAAATATTTTATTTTCTTGTTTATTTTGGTTCTAGATTTAGTTTTATGATTTATATAGAGATTGCTGAATTGGGGATTTTTTCTTTTTTTGTGATTTCTAATTTACAATTTTATTTGAAGATTATTAATATGTTGTTTTTGCTTAGAAATTCTTGAGTACTTCTAATTAATTTAGGATTTCTAATTTATGGTTTATTTAGAATTTCTAATTTAGGGTATAGTTTGGATATTCCTAGTTTGGATATTCCTAGTTTACTTTAATTTAAATTGTGATTTATTTATTATGTATGAGATTTCTAATTTACTTTAATTTTGGTTATTTGTTTTTATTTTATTTAGGAACAAGATGCATAAATTTATGGAAACAGATATTCAATTAGTGTAGAATAACGAACAAAATGTGTGTATTGTATAATCATGTCTAAAATTGACCAAACTTGCCAACGTTAGGTAAAATTGCTCTTGTCTGCTAATGTTAGGGGTAAAATTACAACATTTTAGACGTTGGAGGTAAAATTGCTCCTGAATATAAACATTAGGATATTTTTACGCCATATTTTTTTTATGAATATGTTGGTGTAGCATTTTTTTTTGCCCACGGTCTAGCCCCTCCGACCTTTAGCTCCTGGCTCCGCCACTGGAAGTATATGTAATATTGTTGTTTGATGTTTTTTATACATTTTATGGTTTTCTTTGCTCTTTATAGTTGTTTTCATCCTTTTGTGGATCTTGTATTGGTTTTATCCTTTACTTTGTTGTACTTCTTCTCTCTTTTCATCTAATGAAAATATAGGTATTTTTCTAAAAAAAACAAAAAACTTATATATATAGTTAAACCTCGATAAATGAATGTTCGATAAAGTAATAACCTCGTTTATATAATAAATTCTTTCGGTCCCGACTTGGGCCAATGGACTAAAGTAATAACATCGCTAAATGCATTAAGTAATAAAAATATTTAAATCTTTAAGGGTCCAATGAAAATATAAATTAATAATTATATATATATATATATATATATATATATATATATATATATATATATATATATATATATATAGGGAATGGATCAAGTGAGAACCCTCCCTTAGGTGAGGACACTTTGTTAGGTGAGAACACTCAAAACTACGTCGTTTTGAGTATAAAAATCAATAAAAAACACTTATTGCTACTTGTGGGATTCAAACTTGGGCTCTCCTATTTACACTTCACCCTACTTACCACTAAGACAATTACTTCTCTTGTTCATTTTATCACACGCGCTGCTTAATATAACATTGTAATAGACTAGTAGTTTCTATTGTTTAATATTTGACGCATGCACTTATTAATATCGATTAAATATGCATAATAATGAATTATTAATAGAAAAAAAAGAAATGTGCATAATAATGAATTATTAATAGAATGAAAAATGAGAAAAACAAAAAACACGAAAAACTTGAAAAAATGCAATAAAAAAGACGAAAAACAAAAAAAATCGTGATGGAAATATTTCATCACGTTTTTCGAGTTTTTCGTTTTTCGTATTTTCAAGTTTTAACGTTTTTTTCATTTTTAATGTTTTCTAGTTTATTTTTGTTTTATCGTTTAATAAGAATTGTGCATAATAAGTATTAATAACAAAATGCAAGAGTTAGTCGTAATGAGGATTCATGTCTATTATTTATGTAATGCTCATTACATAAATTTGTAAAGAAAACTTGAGTGATGTATTTGTGATTCTAAAATCTAAGAACATGCTCTAATTTCTTATTTATTTAATTCATTTATATTTTTGTAATTTATGTTATATAAGAAAATATATTTTTTAAAACATACGTTAGAACATATATTTTAACTTTTAAAACACGAACTATGAAGTTTAGAACGTACGACATATTTTTTAGAACATACGATATGTTTTTTAGAACATATGTTATGTTTTTTCGAACATGAGTTATAAATTATATTATAGAACAAATGAAAAAACGATCTATATACCTACTGATTTTTTTAGAACATTATACTTAATTTTTGGAACACAAACTATATATTTTTAAAAAAAAACGTTAGAACATATGTTTTAACTTTTAAAACACGAACTATGAAGTTTAGAACATACGACATGTTTTTTAGTTATATTATAGAACAAATGAAAAAACGATCGAGATATCTACTGATTTTTTTTATAACATTATACTTAATTTTTGGAACACAAAATATAAACTTTAGAACATACGTTATGTTTTTTAGAACATACATTATGTTATTTAGAATATGAGTTATAAATTATATTATAGAACAAATGCAAAAATGGTCCATATATTTACTATTTTTTTAAAACATTATACTTAATTTTTAGAACACAAATTATAAAGTTTAGAACATATGTAACAATGGTGCTTTCTATGGTTACTTTGTTTTTGACAAAGTACCATTACTTGGTGTGTTTTCACCGTTGGATGATGGAGTGTAAAATTAATCCAATGGTGAAAACACACAAAGTAAAGCTTACTTTGTCAAAAACAAAGTAAGCATAGCTTTTACCATGTAACAATATTTAGAATATCGTCCTTAACATTTTAAAATATAAATTACAAAAATATAGAGGAATTAAATAAATAAAAAATTAGAGCATGTTCTTGGATTTTTTTTCTATTAATAATTCATTATTATACACATTTCTTTTTTTTCCTATTAATTTATTATTATGCATATTTAATCGATATTAATAAGTGCATGTATCAAATATTAAACAATAGAAGCTAAAAGGGCAATGATATATTAAGCAGGCGCGACATAATATACAAGAAAAGCAATTGACTTAGTGGTAAGCAGTGTGAAGTGTAGTTGAGGAGTCCAAGGTTTGAATCCCCCTATAATCTAACAGCAGCAATTTTTTTTTTTAATTTTCCTACTCAAAACTACGTAGTTTTGAATGTTCTCACCATAAGGAAGTGTCAATATATATATATATATATATATAGGGGAGGGATCAAGTGAGAACCCTCTCCTAGGTGAGAACTCACCTTAGGTGAGAACCACCCAAAACTACGTAGTTTTGGGTGTAAAATTTAATAAAAAAAAGCTGCTGCTACTTGGGGGGTCGAACCCAAACCTCCTCCATTACACTCCACACTCCTTACCATTGACCCATTTGCTTTTCTTGTATATTTTGCTGCGCGTTAATTAATATAGCAATGCCCTTGTAGCTTCTATTGTTTAATATTTGATGGGGGGGATGCATGCACTTATTAATATTGATTAAATTCGCATAATAATTATTAATAGAAAAAAACAAATGTGCATAATAATTAATTATTAAAAGAAAAAAACCAAGAACATGCTCTAATTTCTTATTTATTTAATTCCTCTATATTTTTGTAATTTATGTTTTAAATTGTTAAAGACGGTGTTTTAAATATTGTTACATATATTCTAAACTTTATAATTTGTGTTCTAAAAATTAAGATAATGTCTTAAAAAAATAGTAATTATATGGGCCATTTTTTTGTAAAAAAAAAAACTCACATTCTAAATAACATAACGTATGTTCTAAAAAACATAACATATGTTCTAAAGTTTATAGTTTGTGTTCCAAAAATTAAGTATAATTTTCTAAAAAAAGCAGTAGATATCTGGATCGTTTTTTCACTTGTTCTATAATATAATTTATAACTCATGTTCGAAAAAACATAACACGTGTTCTAAAAAAACATAACGTATGTTCTAAAAAATATGTCGTACGTTCTAACTTCATAGTTCGTGTTTACTTCATAGTTCGTGTTTTAAAAGTTAAAATATATGTTATAACGTATGTTTTAAAAAATATATAGTTTGTGTTGTAAAAATTAAGTATAATGTTCTAAAAAATCAGTAGATATCTGGATCGTTTTTTCATTTGTTCTATAATATAATTTATAACTCATGTTCGAAAAAACATAACGTATGTTCTAAAAAATATGTTGTACGTTCTAAACTTCATAGTTCGTGTTTTAAAAGTTTAAAATATATGTTCTAACGTATGTTTTAAAAAATATATTTTCTTATATAACATAAATTACAAAAATATAAAGAAATTAAATAAATAAGAAATTTGAGCATGTTTTGGGATTTTTTTTCTATTAATAATTCATTATTATGGACATTTTCTTTCTATTAATAATTCATTATTATGCAAATTTCTTTTTTTTTTCTATTAATAATTTATTATTATGCATATAATCAATATTAATAAGTGAATGCATCAAATATTAAATAATAGAAGCTAAAAGGGCATTGGTTTATTAAGCAGTGCACAACATAATACACAAAAAAAGCAAATGGCTCAATGGTAAGGAGTGTGGAGTGTAATGGAGGAGACCAAGGTTCGACCCCTCCAAGCAGTAGTAGCGTTTTTCAGTTTTTTTTTTAAAATTTTCTACCCAAAACCACGTAGTTTTGGGTAGTTCTCACCTAGGAAAGGGTTCTCACAAGAGCCCTCTCCTATATATATATATATATATATATATATATATATATATATATATATATATATATATATATATATATATATATCAACTAGAAGTTATTTCTTCTGAAAAAATGCATCTATAGTTGATTGTTTTTTCTTTCCACCTAAACCAAAATGAACACCATCATTAACTTTTTGTAGTGCAAACACAACTTCTAGTATATTTTACTCAAAGACCTCTTTTAACGATACATTTGCGACAACGCATATCATTTCCATCATCATTGTTCATTATTGACTGAATAATTTTTTCGTCTGTATGCATTTTAAAGTGAAAAATTATCTATAAAATAATAAATATTGATTTATCGATAAATAAATAATCTCGTTTAATGAATATTTTTTTTTCTGGTTCAACGTTTTACTATATATATATATATATATATATATAAAGGTATTATTTTTCATTAACTTATAAAACAATAATCAGACTAAATTTTATAGCTAAATTATCTTGAATTTAACTTGATTTACTAGTATGAATAAAATTGAATATAAGTGCCTAAAAATGTGTGCAATTTGTCAATTTCTATACAATTGTGATGACTGATAAAACGGCACAACACAACACAACACAAACATACATACATATCGTTATCATATAATATACATACATATATTTTCTAAAAAAAATTATTATAGAAAAATAAAATTCGGATACCGACTATATACCCTCCTAATGCATTTCAAAAAAAAAAAAACCTAGGAATATATAATATTAAATATATTAAGCTTAATATTTATATTCAAGATCATTTTTTTTTTTAAGAAAGACACTTAGCAATAAATATAAAGTACTTTCTAATTAAGAATAATTATTACACCCGACTCAAAATAGAATTGGATACTACAGTGATTATAAGTCCAAAACAATATCTCATAAGAAAAAAATAATTTAAGGATGAAAAATTAATTAAAATTAAAGTTTTCTAAAAAAATTTAACTTGACCAACCGAGCTTTCTTACATCATATCTCAAAATATATACATTTGAATTAAGCGATCCTAAATTCTTTTGAAACCTAAGATATAAGGATAATCTCCGATTAATAACCCGGAACTGAATCTTAACAGAAAAAAGTTGAAAAAAATAAGTTTAAACTTGAAAAATATGTAAAACGACCTATACCTATTATTTATAACTCACATCCGAAGTTTGAATGAGGTGATTCAAAAACCATTGGAAACTTAAGACATAAAAAAAAACTTCTTTTTATATTTCAAGGGCTAATTCTGGCGGTACCAGGTTGAAATATGACATAGAATTGCCACGTACGGATCTGATTTTTCATAAATACAGATTTAAGCTAACAAAATCATCCAAATCCAAAACTTAAGCTTATAATTGCCTCAATTCACACTATAAGAGCACAATTCAATATCCCATCTCAAAAATACACATATCATATATCAAATAACCTTACAAAGTTACAGTAACATAAAGTTAAATTCAGAGATACGACTCTCTACATACGATGTGTGGATCGGGGACGAACCAGACGGAAGCTGGTGGGCCTGTAACAACCCTGTCCGAAATAGGTGGCGTCGGGGTAGAAGGCATGAACAAGGAGTTGTCTTAAGGGATGGTGATGGTGGCAGAGATGAATTGAATCCCATATCGGAAATGGAAAGAGAATCATTGAGTTTTATTAGTAATGTGTGAATCCAATATATGCAGACGCATTTTAAAACCGTGAAGTTCAAAGTATTAAATTTGAACCAGGACGAATAAAATCTACATACTATTGAATAAAGATGTTACAATAATAGGAATTTTGTGTTTAGTTATTACCGAAAAATTAAGTTCAAGGATAATGATGTAGCAGACCTTATTAATAACATGTTTGCAATGGATCCGAAATATTCATAGAAAAAAAAAAAATGGATCCGAAATATAAAAATTTAATAAAATAAAATATATGGAGGGAGTGATTTATCCCATTACCTCTGAAAAAAAAAGCAGTTGGGGGTCATAACATCGTCTGCGCTGTTTCCTATTAAACTCTTTGCTTCTGCTCTCTCATCATCGTCGTCATCATCATCTCTGCTTGGGAACCCAATTCTTCAATTTCTGTATCTTTTACAGAAATCAGGATATGGCGATGCGAGACCTGATTTCTGGAGGTGCAGCATGCGCAGTTCCGGGTTCTTCTTCTTCCAATCCTCTTGGTGCCCTCGCCAATTCTCTCCTTGGTTCCTCTTCTAAAACCCAGGTAAAGCTTTCCCCCTTTCTTTCTCTTCTTCAATTTTCCCCTCTTTCTATATATAACTTAAGAAATTATTCACTAATCAATTCATTTATTTCTTTTTCTTGTTATAATTTGGTCTGGACTGTAATTGTAAACAGGAGAGGTTAAAGGAAATCCCTACGTCAACAGCAACAAATTCCGAGAATCGATTTTATCAGGATGTTGAGGACCCCTTGAGAGCTCTTCCAGGGGCTGAGTTTGAACAACAGCACTTTTCTCACCCTCCTGGTCAGGTCTGATATGTTCTTTTTGTGAACAAAGAACGACGCTTAAATGATTGTTATTGCCACCATGTTAGTATCACTTAAGGCGTTTTCTCTATCTGCTTTCTTTGTATCATCAGGTAGGTTCGGAATTTCTGCGTGGGTTTCGCTCTGCTGATCAGAATGGATTTGCAGATGCGTGGGATGAGGTACAGCAGTCTCGTGTTCCTCCCTTACCTCATGCTAACATATACGAACGTGGACCTCAGCCTCAGCCTACTTTGGATGGTATTTTTTTTTCAGCTTTGATACTTATGCTTAATATCAGACATTATTGCCATTTGATCATGTTGGACTTATAGAGCTCTGCTTATAGGTGATGAATCATCGAGTTATTGTTTCTAATTATTTTACTTGCTACTTGTTATATTATATTACAGGACCACCCCAAAGAGTATTGTCAAACTTCTTGCACTCATTTGTTGACAGTAGCCGTGGTGGAATTCCTTTTCGTCCTACTCCCTTGCCAATGTTAGGATTATCTGAGGGTGACAAACAATGCATACGCGATCGTAGCAGCATAATGGCTCGGCACTTCTTTGCTGATAGGAGTGAAACTTTTATAAATTCACAGGTTCTTTGCCCATTTGTTGTCTAGAAAAGCTGCAAACTTCTATTTTCTCTTAAATTCTTTATGTTGTTGAATTTGATCTCTATCTTATTGTGAGCAAAAACGTAAGTTTGTCTTGACTAGAATTTTTATCCCCAGGTGAATGCCCTGTTGTCCTCCTTAGATATTGATAGTGATGGCAGGGCAAAGGGTCCTCTGCCTGGTAGATTTCGGGAGCTTGACGATTATTGGAATGAATCACAAGGTGGTATGAGACCAGGTCCTCATGCTGCTGATGGATGGATTACAGAATTTAGCCAGCAAAGACCAGATCATGGTGGTCCAGATGCCTGGGCTCATGCATTTGAACAGCAGCATGGTGCTAATGGTTGGGCCTCCGAATTTGAGCAGGCAAGTGATTTCGCATTTTTATAATACTTTTTAACTTGATCCATCAAGCTTATTGATTTGATCATTAACTCATTGCTTGACTGGTCTTGGAATCTTCTAATTCATAATTTTGCCAAAGGCGGTTAGTAATTGTATGTTAATGAAGATATGGTTCATGAATATGACTATATGCTGTCTAATTGGAAATGACATTTATTATGTGTTTATGTTGTCTTATGGTTCATGAATATGGATATATGTAGTATTGGAAATGACATTGGTAAGATAATTGGTTCCATGTTTTATATTTGGTTACAGGAACAACGGTTGACATCACTAGACCAAATGAGAGGTGCAAATATTCCAAACTTAGCTGCAATGGAGCAGACACGTATGCTTGCACATACACTAGCTCAGAACAATGACCCTAAATTTCAGGTTTTTCATGCTCTATCTGTTGACTTTAATTTTCAAGACATTGTATTTCCTGCTTTTGTTTTATGGATAGCTTATTAGATGTATGCAATTCAAAATAACTATAGCTCTGTCATTTAATGCATATTTACATATTATTCATACATATAGTTCGGTTTAAGCAAGCAAAATCTGGAATAATTTGAGACCTTAATGCCCAACAGTTTTTGATTCTGTAGTTCTGAAATTTGGAAAAAATCAACCATAAGAGTACAATCAACTACTTTTGGGACTTAGGAGGCTCCCCTCCCCAGTGTTTCAGGCTTTCATACTAAAGTTGAGCAGTTGGTTTTATTTGAATGATAAGAATGGTGCAGTTTCGTGTTGACAAATTATCACTTTTTAGATATAAAGCCCACATAGTGGAATGGGATAATACCTTTTGCATGTATCAGCAACCTATTTCTCCAGTTCTATATTTGCTCCTGAAAGCTGATGAACTCCTTATTCATATTTTATTTGAGCAATATCATTATGTCTATGATAGTGTAGAAGATGGCATTGAATGATGGGTACTAGTGAACTATGTATATATATTGTTTGACAAAGTCCAGGTTCAAAATTCTTAATAATTTAGATTGCAAACCACAGCTAGAACGAGCAATTGAATTGACTACATCTGTGATAACAAAAGCCTTAAACATATAGTTGATGCTTCCAGGCATCCAGAAATTGGCATCGTATGCAGGACTTCTTTCGTTGTTTATTTGATGTACCTTTTCTTTGTATGGATGGCTATCTATGACCATTTATTCATGAAATACCATTGAAATGCAGAATTCCAAGTTTCTTCAGTTTGTGTCGAAGATGAGTCGTGGTGAACTTATTATTGATGATAATCAAGTCAAGCCAGCTGCATTGTCTGGGCCAAGTGATTGGGCATCAGAGTATCAACAACAACACGCTGGGGGGACATCTTGGGCTGATGAATATGCGCATAATCAGGCAAGTAATATCTGCTAAAATCATGAAAAATAATTTACTTTATTCATTTTGATTGCTAAAGGATGTACACATACTGTTGCACTAATCTGAACTACTTCTGTATTAATTCAATTTAGCTTATAATGTTTGACTTATTCGACTTGCAATTTATTTTTTATATAAATTAAACCAAAATGCCAATGTTATTTTGGATAAGTCACATGCTCAGTTCCCTCCCCACCCTTTTTCCTTTTCCTTGTTTCGGTGGTTGGGGGGTGTTCTCTACTCTCACTATTTTCCTTCGCATCGAGCAAATTAAGCTTCATCAAGGTTGTCCAGAGAAATAATGTACAGGTGTTGTCTTTTCCATGATGTGCTTTTGGCCCATTGGCTGCTTTTACTAAATATAGCACTGAGGTTGTGACCCTGGTCTTCCTCTTTTTAGAGGAGGCGTTGCTATATATGCAATTAATACAGAGTGAGGAGATGTATTCTCCTGATTCTTTAAGTTCCTTAAACTTGGTTATTAATAAACTAATAGAATATTTGTAATATTTGCCAATTGTTGAAGGTATTAAGTATGGCTTCAACATTCCAATCTGAATATTTTTATGGTTCATGCTTGGAAGTTATGATTCTTTCGGCGAGCCGAAATCATTTAGACATTTTAATTTCTGAAAAATAAAAGAAGGGATTGAAAAGTAGATGAGTATTCTTGGCTTCAAAATAAACTTATGCATTTAATTCTGTATTTTTCGTGGTGCTAAAGTATGTCTTATGCATGTCCCCTTTCTTAATCTTTGTATCCTTAGATTTTGTTTTTAGCTAGTCAATGCATCTTGTTAATAGCATTCCCTTAAACCTGTTCTGTGGACACTAATAACTTAGCAATCTAGACTAGGCATGTGAAACCCAAGTATGATGCAAATATGTCTCTGCAATTAATTAGTTAGGTGGCTTTTATTCTGAAGTAATCAATTAGTTATGTTCTTCTAATATCAGGATGTTCAGAACAATTCAGTCCTGCAGCTTAGAGATATATGACCGCAATTTAGGCAATGACATTGTTTCTCTATTGCTTTGTAATGTCCCTGTAAAGGTCATAATAGCGCTTATGTATTTCCTTGAACAGAGCATAGCAGTTGTGTACCTGACAGTACTTGTTTTCAAATGCTGTTTTTCTTACTTTTAGTTAGGTGATATAATTGTTGGGGGGAAAGTCCTGTGGATGTGCTACAGGTCTTTCTATAATTTTCTCGATAAACCTGTTCTTTTTTTATTTAAAAATTTCTTGCTTCCAATGATGTGCTTATCAGGTTTCTCGTGGACCTGATCAATGGGTAAATGAGTTTGCTACTGAAAGAGGTCAGAATGGGGCTGTTGATGATCAGTGGGCAGATGAATTCTCAAAGTTGAACATTAATGACTGGGCAGATGAGTTTGGGCAGCAGGTTGAGGAGGGTGCATTTGGGGATACATCAGCAGATAATTGGGCAAATGCATATGACGAGTGAGTAAAATACATGTGAGAAATTAGTTTCTCACATTCATTAACAAATCAAAGATAACTCAATAAGGGTTGCTTTTGTTATGTAAACTACGGTACTAGAATTATTAGTTGTTCTTCTTGAAATGGTCTCAGATTCTTATTTCTTAGAAGATCATCTGAAGCAGTTCCGTAATGGACATGTAATTGATTGTCAATCTAATGGTCAATGGTTCTGAACTATAAATTTAGATGCACTTTTGAGATTTTCAATAATATGTCTGTAAAGATCTTGTTTTCATTTCATATTTAGCATGCATGTAAGGTTACTGCTTAAAAGTGTTTCAACTATTACCTATGTTTAGTAGAGTCAACTCGTCTTTTTCCAAGGTACTGTTTATATGAATAGATGCAACCTCCAATTGGGTTGATTGCTACAGATTACATGATTCACTGCTTCGTGTCCCTATGTATCTCTTTTGCTGATTTTTTGGTGGTTTAGTTGAATCATGTGATTTTATTGTTTCACTTTATTATTTTCAAATGTCAAAATATGCATTGATTGAATATAGAAAAATATGGTGGGCCACCCCTACTGCCTGAATCTGGTATTTTTTTCCCAGTCCTTATATTGGTTAGAATTTAGCGTTGATGCTAATAATAACTTTGTTTAGTTATCAAGTGTGCTTTAGATGGACTTGTCTTCTTTGATGCAGTGCTCATTGCAAGAGCAACTTTCTATTTATGGAATTAGTGTATTTATTACAGGTACGTAAATGAACAAGTAGCTGCCAAGAAGCAGTCTGATGCTTCAAGGGGAGTTTATGTGTTCTCTGATATGAATCCTTATGTGGGTCACCCTAACCCTTTTAAAGAAGGTCAGGAGTTATTCAGGAAAGGGCTTTTGAGTGAAGCAGTGCTCGCTTTAGAGGCAGAAGTCCTGAAAAACTCTGATAATGCTGAAGGTTGGAGGTTACTTGGAATTGCACATGCTGAGAATGATGACGACCAACAGGTTATTCAATTAATGATTTGAAATATTACATTTCTCTGCAATTTTGCTACATGATTTCTTTTATTCTGTTAGAGCTTCTAAAAAGCATTGCTGCTAGCTATAACTTATTTTCCTCTTCAAGTTGTCATATGATATTATCTTCTGGTTGCTTTCATGTTCATGAAGTCGCTGCTAATAGTAGTGTTGTGATTGCCATACTATGTTTCACCGCATATGTAAATTGAACTCTTGAACTGGAGAGATGTTGTGTTATGCTTGATATCTCCTATAAGACTTGTCAAACAATGACTCCACTTTTACCTGTTCCCTATGGAGTCCAGTTCTGTCACTGATGAATTTCTGCTCCATGTTAACTTATTACTTCTCTCCTCCATAATCCATTCCTTTCATTGATGTTGAGAGTCTTTGCTGCAGTGCTGTTTCTTGTTTGAACTAATTGTGAATTTCATGTCTGGATATTGCTATTTTTCTAATTTATCTGTTGCTTGCTTTCCTGCATTTCGAAACTTCTCTTGTATTTACCTGTTTGTCTATTTGATATGAATTGCAATAAGTCATTGATTTTTAACTGCTTGGATGTCGTGGGGATCTTTGTTTTGGATGGTTTAAATTTTAGTATTCTAAGACCTTGGATGTGGGAGATGCGTATGTTGAGATGGATGTGTGGTCATACGAGAAAGGATAGGGTGAGTAATGAAATAATTAGGACAAAAGTAGGGGTTACATCTATTGAAAATAAAATGAGGGGAAAACCGACTAAGGTGGTTTGGCCATGTAAGACGAAGAGCGCTTGATGCGCCGGTTAGGAGGACTGAAGAGTGGCAAAGGGATGTAGTGGTGAGGGGTAGGGGTAGACCTAAGCAAACTTGGAGGAGGGTGATTGAGAGTGATATGAGTTTATTAGGGATTGAGGAGGATATGGTAGTGGATAGGACATAGTGGAGGGAGAGAATTTGTGTCGCTGACACGACTTGATTGCACGGTTTCATACGATGGTTCATGTTAGCCGACCCCGAATCATTTCGGGACTAAGGTTTTGTTGTTGTTTGTTTGTTTGTGATTCCAAGACCTTGGATGGCCATGATGTTTTTTTTCTCCTGCTTTTTAATGCTTTTGGCATAATGATTTTTATGGCCCCGCATCCTTGCAGTGAGATTTGTAAATTAAAAGTTGGGCAATGCTTTTCATTTTGGACAATGCATTCTATGTTCAAAGTTGTGGTGTTTGTTCTGTTTTGTTTGAAGACAAGTCTGAGTTGTTGAGAATTTAATGTGAGATGGTTAATCATAAACTATGTTGATATTGACAGGCCATTGCAGCTATGATGCGTGCACAGGAGGCGGACCCTACAAATCTTGAAGTTCTTCTTGCTCTTGGCGTGAGCCATACAAATGGTTAGTCATTGGTTCTTCATACACTAGACAGGAAGAAATAAACTATTTTTAGTTAATAGTGTTTAACAAGGATACAATGGTTTGGAGTTCTATATAGCTCTTTTACATACAGTGTGATCTAGTATCATGTCGGAACTCTTGATATATTCTATGAATTTAATAGCCTTTTAATGTTTGAATTTGAATGAATTGACGAACAAATACCTGTCTTTAAAATGCAGAGCTGGAGCAGTCAGCTGCCTTGAAATATTTGTATGGGTGGCTACGTAATCACTCAAAGTATGGAGCACTTGCATCTCCAGAGCTTGCTGATTCATTGTATTATGCTGATGTAAGTGTCACTTTTGGAAGTGTATCTCTTTCTTCTTGTAGCTGATATTCTATGAGGTTGTAATTGTTGGTCACACTTTTATACAAGCACTAAAGTGCTTTATGGGTTAATGGGTTTCCGTCCTGGGCACTCTTTTCTTTTGCTGGTAATGAACTGATTGGTATGAATTGTTTTTTATGTTACTATTTTTTTTTTTTTTACTGCGGATGATATGTAGAGAAATTTGAAAACTTTGTTGTGGAAATCCTTGAATTTCAGAACACGGTCTTGATTTATTTTACAAGTTCATGCTAGCATCCATTGCACTATGAAGTGGTACTTATATATTTCATTCATGGAGGTACATGAACTTGAAACCTCAGCGAGACAATAATGCTAACTATGAGAAAAAGGAGATACTTTCTGATACATAAGACATAATAATTACGTGTCTATGTTCTGTATATTCTTTGGTAACTGTACATGTAAATATATTGAAGTAGAGTATCAAGATGCCATTACCTACCTGTGCAATGTTTTATTGAAGCCATTTTTTGCTGGATGTTCATTCATTTTTCCTATTTTAATTTTTGCATAGATTAAGTTTCCTTTCATGGAAAAAAAAAGGTGGATATAGCCTTTTTCTCCAGGTAACTCTATTATGTTCCATCTCCGGTACATATTCCTGAAAGAGCTGCTATCATCACAGGCTGTCAATGGTATTTTTCATGAATACTTGTTTTTATATGACTCATTAGTTTCAGTTCCTTTTGACCCATTATGACAAAAAGGTGAATTGGTACATAATATTATAAATAGTTAAACTCATTGCAAGTGCACAAATCTCTGAAAATTGTAGAAGTTTCTCTTAATTGATTTGCTTAGCATTGGAGCTTAGGGATTTTTTGGTTGTTGAATGTAGAATTTGTAGATGGAGGATGTATTTCTTTTTTGGGTGGGTGGGGGGGTTATTGTTGATTTTATTTTTCCTTACTCTTACTCTTTCCCTTTATTTATTTTTTTTCTTCCTTCCCACTTAAAATCTTCTGATTTTTTGTTTTTATTGTTTATTAACTGTAAAATGTATTGAAATTCTGACTTTTTGACAAGCAGGTTACTAGGCTGTTCAATGAAGCTGCTCAAGTATCACCTGAGGATGCTGACGTGCACATAGTACTTGGTGTGCTGTATAATTTATCCAGGGAATATGACAAGGCCATTGGTTCATTCCAAACAGCATTAAAACTGAAGCCACAGGATTACTCCTTGTGGAACAAGCTTGGTGCCACTCAGGCTAACAGTGTTCAGAGTGCTGATGCAATATTGGCTTATCAGCAAGTATATCTCTGCTCAATTACAATTGAATTTATGTGTATGTGTGTGTTGGTGGAGGGTTTGCTTTGATTAAATAATATAGCCATATCTTGCTGAATATATTCAGTTCCACCAGAACATGAAGTAGTGTTTCAAATTAGTTTCACATTCCCAATTTTTCTAAATAATTTGGCATGTCTAAGAGGGATCTATCTATGAAATTCATTTTACCATGTGGACATGAACTATGCGATAGTAATACAAAATGTTCCATAATTTGTTCAGTGGGAAATGTGAACATGGTATATGTGCTAGAATACGAGGGATTTATACTTCATTTTATTGTTGCAGTACTGTATAAATATAGTAGCACAAGTCCTTGGTATGGTTAACATATTGGCTCAGGGGCAATTTATAGTTACATTTGATTTGCTTCTTCCCTGTCCATTTCATTTGTCCTAATAAAATTTATTTTCATTATTATAGCCTTTCCTTCCTTTTGTACCCTTCTGTATCTAAGTTTTTTTACTTTTCCCACGATGGAGCTGACTACGTCATGGGCTGGCGTCTCCTTCCTAAAAGACTAGCCTATTGGGTGGAGGTAATCATCCCTTATATGCGCCCAAAGCCTATTCATCTGGTTACCAGTGTAAATATCTTAGTTACATTTCCCCTACCACTTTGTGCAATGTCTGTGTTGCGCTGGCTTCATATTATAGAGGACACGAACTCGCATCAATGTTCTTCTACTTTGATCTCGGTTCTCTCATGGAGGTTATATACTGGTGAAAAATTGGGTTAACTTTAACACTTGTTGTCATCTCTCCTGCTCAAAAGACCAGCTTTTAAGGTTTAAGTAACCAGCCATCTACAAGCCTATGACCAATCTGCCTGGTTGTCAATGTGGGGTCTTTAATAGTTGGTTCTGCACTGGTCTCAAGTAACATGGTGTTTTCTGCTTGGAACATTGTGTATTAACTATTTCGATTCAGTCGAGGTCAGGTCAAAACTCGCAAGGGTCTGACTTCTGTTCCCGACTCCTTATTGCCCATCTGTAGCAAGATGCAGAAAATAACGGCCCAGCAAATTATTTTGTTCCTACTTGTTCATTGCTTTCTCTTTTTGTTTTGTGATTCAGGATTAGTGGAATACTTGGTACCTTTCTTTTGTTTTGAATCTCAGTAGGCACAAGATTAGTAACACTATTTATTGGATCTGCATGTTTTCTTGGCATATTGGAGTACTCAATACTCAATATCTTTCCTTATGTTATCTGATTTATCTTTCTAATTTTCTAGGCACTTGATTTGAAGCCTAACTATGTCCGCGCATGGGCAAACATGGGAATCAGTTATGCCAACCAGGTTATTACTTTCTTGATTTTCCATTCTTCTTGTTAACTTGGGCATTTTTAAGCTAGGAACTTGGTTAATCGTACTTGAAGCTTTTTATCATTGTTATCTTTGGTCATATATTTAAGTTTGGACCACTTGTATGGAAGATTTTGATTACGTATATGAACAAAATATTGTTTCGGATGGACGGAGGCACAGGCATGGTAAATGAAATTCTGGCTGTTTTTCTTTGTAAAGAAATACCATTTAAGATATGGGCCAGTATGAAATTGCAATATCTTGCAATCATAATGCCTGAATTCATCTTCATATGGTGTTTGAATATTAATTTATCAAGAAATAACAGACGTGCAATTTCACTGGCTTCCAGGGTATGTATCAGGAATCAATTCGTTACTATGTCCGGGCACTTGCTATGAACCCTAAGGCAGATAATGCTTGGCAATATTTGAGAATCTCATTGAGGTATTTTTGCGGAGTATGAAATTTCTTGTGTAATTTCCCATGTCAGTGTCATAATATATCTTGTATCGTTTTCCTCGCAGTTGTGCTTCTAGGAGCGACATGCTGGAGGCCTGTGATTCCCGGAATATTGACATTCTGCAAAAAGAGTTTCCACTGTAATACTTATACTGATTTGAAGTAAATGGATGAATAGCAGGTCCCATTTAGGTCAGGAAGTAGTAGTACACATTCTGAAGTCACCTGTTCCTTTGTCCATTAAAAGCTACCTGCCTGAAACTGGGTGCTTTGTGGCTTCATATGTTTTGAAGCTGTTGGACCGGAGACTGAACAATTTGGTGAAAATTACAAACTCGGATATTGAAGCTAACTCGAACAAACGATTGTGTGTAATGTGGTTTTTGAACACGGGAATAGGAAAAGGGGCAATTTTATTATAGTTAAGCATATTGTTGTTCCTGCTATTGCAGAGGGATGAAGAAATAAAGCTTGTTAGGATTGTCAGATATTTCATGTAAGCCTGGTTCTTGGTAGGGAGCTGAAATAAACCCAGATGACCGACGGACCAACCACGAATTAAAGGACACAGCTTGAAATAAACTCGAGTATGTATAATTTTCATCTTACTACTAAGTGATCTTAATCACGAGGTGTTTTGTTTTTCCCCCTTTGCATATGTATAATAGTTAAATGGTAGCTCTTAATATGTATAATGTAGTTACAGGGAAATTATATTATTTTAGAGTTTTCGCTTTCCCTCCTCTTCGATGATTTCTAAAATAAAAACAAGTATCACGTTTATTAAGTTGAATATTAAATAATACTGTTAAAGATATAACTGTTTTAAAAAATGAAAAAAAAAACAATATTAACATAATATTTTAACTATCAACAATAAAATTAATTAAATAATTATATATCCTGTGCAACGTGAGAATCTTCAATTTGTTCCAAAAGTTCGAAAAGAAAGTCTGAATAAGTCCATACTAAAAAGGTATTGCTATATACGGCACTCAAATTCCTTATCACCGCATCCATTGGACTATTTTGTCCTTGGTATAAAAATTTTATCAAAATTAGGAAAAAAAAATTTTTTGAGAGAAAATTCAAAATTTAGCCTAAACGGATGCGGCATCCATCCGTTCCCGCCATGGTGGGAATGGTATGCCGCATACGTTCCAGCCATGGTGGGAACGGATGCGGCATACCATTCCCACCATGGTGGGAATGGTATGCCGTATCCGTTTAGGCTAAATTTTGAAATATGCAAAATCGTAAAATTTTTAGTGACGAAAAATACTAAATCATTCAATTTTTTGTGACGAAAAATTAAAAATTCTCCTATTTTTTGTGGCGAAAAATGCAAAATCGTCATAAAAAATATGTATTATTTTCATGAGTTCTTTGATAAAAAAAAAAGATGTAAATCTTAATGTTTCCGACTCGTAATCATCCATTTTCGGGGTTCGGATTGTCACACATCAATTATTTTTATAATTTCAATTATTGTTGTTTGGATTTATGATTTTGGAGAGAGAATTTTCAGTTTTTGATCAAAATTATGAGAAGGGCAAAAAAGTCCAAAAGTGGCGATGAAAAGGAATTTGATGGCGGTATTTAGCAGCTCACGGCCTAAGTAACCCAGCTGGGCTTTTAAGTCCATGAATAAGTCTATTTATTATTAGATTTTTTTATATAAACATTATAATTAATTTATAAAATTACAATTAAATCATACTACACATCATTATTTTTTATATATTACTTCTATAACTTGATTTAAAAAATTTAGACCCTAATATAAATTTTAAATCTTAAATAATATATTCTAGACTCTTAATCTACAAGCTCCGAACTCTTAAAATATATTAAAAATAATGATTTATTTAGTTTGGCATAATTTAAATTATTACTTTACATAATTATAGGGATAAAGACCAAATTTAACCTTAACGTTTTAAGGGAACTGCAGATTTAGCCTTAGCGTATGAAATGATAACGTTTCCAAGCAAGATCAATTTTAATCTTGCGTTATCGAAAATTTAAAAAAAAACCGGTTCGACTGGTATTTAACTTTCACTTCATATCTTTCAAATATCAATTATGTCTAAGATATTTAGTGTTACTCGCAAAATTATAAAAAAATATGTTAAAATGCTAAAAACTAAATCTGCTATATATAAGTTAATCACATTTTTTTTATCAAACTGTTTAAATATTTGTGTTATTAATATAGTTAAAAAAACAAAAAAAAAAAGTATGAAATTGTTTGGAAGGTTCGATTTGATAGTTAAATAATAGTCAAACAAATCTTTTCAAAATTTTCAATAGAGCATGACTAACATTGATCTTCCTTGAAAATGTTAGTGTTAAATTTATCCATGAATGTTAAGGATAAACCTGCAATTTCGCTTGAAATGTTAGGATTAAATTTGACTCTTATCTCTAATTCTAGATAAAAATTTTAAATTTACTTTCTATATAAATTTCTCTTTATTATTTGTTGATAAAATTATAAAAAAAATAAATAGTTAATATTGAATTTTAAGCGTTAAATTTATAAAGGTACGTAATAACAAAATTGTTCGATAAATGTTGTAAATAAAGTATTATATCTGAAAGGTTTTTTTAAATATAAAGTTATTTTTATGAAAAATTATGTGAAAAGGTAATATGTATATTTTTTATTTTTTTTATATATAAACTTGTGCTTTCTATTGTTATTTTGTGTTAATACCATTACTTTGTGTTAGTCATATTTTGTGTTTATCACTTATTAATTTCACATTACTTTGTAAAAAGCAAAGTAATCTACCATAAATTTTATAATATTATCATTCATATTGATTTTTTTTTTTTTTAATTAAAGGCTGGAAAAAGGAAACAAAGTAAGCAACCTAATATCCCAACTAGATTGGTACCCCGAGAAGCAGATCATACAACCGACCCAAATATTATTAAAAGAAAAGAAATGCGTCATATAACGAAAAAAAAAAACAAGAAAACAAGAAAAAACTAAGCAAATCTAAATTGCTCAATCGAGCAAAAATCATCATAAATGAAGCTGTTGCAGAAAGCACGAGCCGAATCCCACTAGGATGAAGTTGGGTGATTTAACCCATACTTTGCCAAATTATCTGCAATATGATTTCCTTCTCGAAAGATATGAGAGATTATTATATCCATTGAAGTTAAATGACTTAAACACCGTAACCAACCTGGACGAACCTCCCAAGAAACAATTTTAGTGCGACATTTAAGAGGATTAACAACATATAGTGAGCCACATTCGATCTAGAGAGAGTGCCAACGTTTATCCTAAGAAATAGAATTAGTATGAATGACGACTTTGAGCTCTGCAGGAAGGGAAAGAAGGAGTCGATATGAAATGGGAAAGCTCCTTGAAGGTAACCGCGAGAGGTACAAAATATACCACACGCTCTAGAGGCACCCAGAGAGCCGGTTATAAAATTATTGGTGTTAACTTTGACGCAACCGATAGGGGGGCTACCAAAAGACGCTAATAACCTGTGGCGCTCTAGAAGGTCGAGCAGAAACCACTCATTATACTTCCACTTCTGGTACTTCCTCTCCCCTTCCTCCTCATCTTTTGACATCCTGCTCATTCTCTTCCTTATATGTCTCAAATAAGATATCAAGATCTATTTCCTTACCGTCAATATAGTCCTACAATGACTTATTCACATGCTTTTTTCAATTTCCTCAACCACAATTGCAACTTCTGGCCCATCGGCTGACGGGAAAACACAACAACGATAAACACAACCAATAAACACAAAATCAATATCGAAAACCATATTACTTACAGTAAAAATGTTCAATGCTTCTTTAAATATTGGACTTTTTTTTGCAGTTATCCATCTACTTAAGCGTGGGAGTATGCTATTTTCTTTCCTCATATAGAATGTACGAGGCGCCTTTCGTATCTCGAGTATCCAAACCTGTAAAACAGTTCAATTCAATTCAAATACCACGAAAATATAAAATCAAGTAAATCAATATATATATATATATATATATATATACACACGAAGCATACCTAAAATGCTTGTGCTAGACCAACTAGCTGATGGAACGACGACATCAATCTTACTTTTACTGAGTTTCTCGAATTTCTCCCTTCTGGTGGAACCAGTTATAACCCTTTGCATGGTCTTATACTTCTCCTCCCAAGCAAGTACACTCTATGGAAACTCAACAAACAGTTCTGAAAGTCAATTAGTTCGATGGTGTTAGGATCAACCGAATAATGTGGATCGGTAGTGAATAGGAACATGTGGATAACATACAACATAGCCATGAAGACTGCATTACCGTCTTCTTCACCCCTCCAATATGTGTTTTCGAAGGTATATATCGTACATATGTTTGTGTAAGATCTGAGTTCCTCCGAAGTACATATTTCTTAATCTGTTTTCTTTATTTAACTTACTCATTCTTAACAAAATTGGTGTCAGATCACCAAATCTCAACCCGGTGATAAGTCCGAACTCGAAATCACCAAATTTGAGTTCAACTCTTTGACGTCGAACCACATCTCTCTGTGTTTTGGATTTGGTGGAGTAATCTCTCTAGTAATGACCTTGTGGCATAAGGGAGTGGATAACATACATACACCTCCATATCCGCCAAATGCCCAAAAGCATATTTCCTAACCATCAACATTTGATCTTTAGTTAATTTGCTCTTTACTTTCTTCATCACATCCCAATCACCCCTCATTGTTATTGATGCCTTTATATTCAAACTAAAAGGATAATTGAATTTTATGCCTTTCACACTATCATCAACTGCTACTCTCTTCCTCTTCTTTGAATCCTTCTTAGAATCATCAACTTTCACAAAAATGGAGCTAATTCTAGGGAAATAATTAAAGAAAATCACTTCACAGATATATTGGATGCTTCGTGCAGCGAAGTAAATCATGTGCATTTCCCTTCGCGGTTGAGTGAAACCGCGAAGCAGGAGTAAAATCGCAACTTCATAGTTTACTTAATAGCTTCGCAGTTTCACTCCGCGAAGGGAAAAACTACTTCGTGGATGTGAGCTTGCTTCGCGGTTGAGTGAAATCTCGATGATTTTGCTTCACAGTTTGCGACAACTGCGAAGCAAACTCAACAACTGCGAAGTAGTTTTCTGGCAACACAACACTGGACACTCTAGTTTAGGGCCATTTCTAAGTTACATTTCACAAAATATGCCTAAAAAATAATTAATGATAACTAAACCCTAAACCTTAAACCAAAATCGCAAAACGATAAAACGAACCAACAAAACCCTAACCCTATAGCTAAATCGTAGAAAACAGTTAGATGCTAACTTTCTTTTTTATTTTTTCCATTAAAATCTCCAAGCAACACTCTGAAATCACAGAAACACTTCGAATTCGGGCAAAGAAATATAACACTTTGAGTTTGCAGAAAGAAAAGAAATAAGAAAGAGGAAGAAAATGTTAAGTTGTTATACATATAAAGTGTATTTTGGAAAAGTCTTAATTGTAGTAGTCTAGATATGTAATGGATGGTGTAATGTGTCTAAATATGTAAATGGGCCTCCGGTGGAGCTGGTACGTCAAGCTGAGTTCGAATGTTTGGAATGGCAGGCTGCAACGGCTTTACGAGGTAAAGATGATGTTCGTAAAATTACTCAGGTCAATGGCTGGGTTCGACCGACGGAAGGAGCCTTTGTCTGCAATACTGATGCTGGTTTATTTCATGATAGAGGCTATTGTTCATTCGGTTTTATCATCCACGACCATTAATGATCTTGCGTTTTTGCCAGTCATGGACCGCTCAATGGTTTCTTCGAACCTGAATTGGCGGAAGCAATGGCAGTTAAGGAAGCTCTATCATGGCTTAAAGGGAGCGGACTCAAAAATGTCGAATTGAGATCGGACTGCTTAGGTGTGGTTCAGGCTATCAGTAAAGGTTTTCAGGCTATTTCTTACTTTTCAGATATTATAGGAGATTGTATTCATTTGATTCATGAGTTAGACAACGCGTCTATCTCTTTTGTTAAACGTGCAGCGAACTGTGCAGCTCATTGTCTAGCTAGAGCGGTCAGTTCTTCGTCTGTTCGTGGGGAGTGGCATTGCACTTCTCCTTTTTTGGATTCTATTCTTGTAACTGATATTCCTTAATAAAGCATTCTTTTATTCAAAAAAAAAAAACTACTTTTTCTTTTTTCTCTTCTATAAATTTACTAAATGATTCATCTTTTAATTACAGATGGAAACTATTACATATTCTTATCAAGATATATTATACATAATACTCCAACATTTATCCTTCCTATTACCCTAAGTGTCGTTCCATATCGAAGAAAACAACGATGATGGATCTGATCTATACCTCAACTACACTTGCCTAGTCACTTACATATACAAAGATACAACTAGTCTTTTGATGAACAAAGGGTTAGGTGTGTTTCTTCAATACATATTCCTTGGAAGAAGCTTGCTTCAAGGTCTTAAAATCCATTCAAAGGCTTTATACTTTTCAAATAATTGACTTCAGTTAGTGAAACTATTAACAAAAGAAAACTATATGCTAAAATTTGTGAGAAGCTAAATCTCCCAGCTGCCACAAATAAGTAAAACAATCATCCCTAAAGACCATTTTTTTACTAGTGCTTGATCAATTAATGATGCATTACTGCAATATCATGAATTGTTTCCTTTTTTATAAGAAGGTTTTGAAGCACATCAAAAAGCTCTCACAATAAAAAAAAACCTAATATTTCTTAGTCATATTATCTCCTTATTTATCTTTATGTACTTTTTATATTTGCTTTAGATTGTCAAAAAAGTTTGATTGCCTCCTAAACTTTCAAAATGTCCTGACACCCCCTTCAACTTGCTTAAATTATTCCAGTAATCCCCTAATTTGCTTAAAATATAGTCAATTAATCATTGGTTACACCTAAGTAAGCTACACGTGGAATGTGTATTGCACACGCCATAAAAAGTTATTATATAATTCATAGAATATATTAAAACATATTACTGTCGTTTAACTTTTTCAAGGCGCATACAACTCACCTTTCGAAATGTAGCTTACTTCTTTGCAATCGAGTGATTAATTGACTATATTTTAAGCAAGTTGAGGGGGATATCATGATATTTTATACAAGCTGAGGGGGCTATCATGTCATGTTGAAAGTTCAAGGTGCCAATCAAACTTGTTGGACAAATTCAGAGGGCAAATCATATGTTAGGCATATAATTAAAGAAAAAGTACAAATAAAAGTCTTATGGTTTCATTGATTTGCAAATAGAGAAATGTGTTTTGTTTTATTTTTACATTGTTAGTAAAATAAGGAATTTTACTGACACTATTTGGCATATCTTCTAGCCAACATGAGACATCATTTAATCACCATGTCATGTTATCAAGGGGAAATTTACAAATCTAACCTAACGATAAGACCCTTTTACATATTTAGACCATTCAGATACATGCTATCGAACTAGAATCTTCCATTACATATTTTTCAAAAATACCCTTAGTATATATATAACAAATATCACATTTCATGTCCAAATCACTTTCAAACTTCATCATTTATCTCCAAATCACGTTCAATCTTCATTTCCAAATATCATATAAGTTATTTTTTTATTTTAAACACATAATAATCAATTGCAATGTTAGAAATGTTATACTCAAAAATTTTACGAATTTATAAATATACTTCTCTAGGGTTCGATGTTCCCAAATCGCAAAATGCGAACCTCCTTAATTAAGAAATTGGGAACACTCTTTTCTTATTTGCATTTAGTGTACAATGTGATTCGATTGTGAATGATCTATCTGTATACGTGTTCGCAAACACCAAAATACAAACACCATCTATTGAAATGTGATCTTATTTCGCATTGCTACAAATGTGATACAGATCATATCATGTGAATTGATATCCACATTTGTGAACGTACAAGGTAAATGCGAAAATGAATTTCACTTAGTTTCACTCACTTTCACTCAATTTCAAACTACCTTTTTTATGTTTATGATATGATTCTTATAGGAATTTGACAATGTATTTTGCTCTTTTCAGTATAATATGTCCACATATATTGTTATTTGTTTGGTCTTTTGGAATGGCTAATGAAAAAAAGCTGCAAGTACTATGACATACATTGGTGGTTAATCGAAGTTGCTCCGTGTTTAAAAAAAATAAAAAAGTTGGAGAAGTTAAAAGAGAGAATTTACACTTCTGTAGGTGTTGATTCAACCTTATATGATTTATAAATATCCATAAAATCAAAAGACATTCCCAACAAAGTATCTATTGTAGATCACAATGATGTATGATGCTTCATAAACTATTACTCGTTGAATCTGGCCCATGTGATGCTATTATATGTTGATATGATACGCTGAATAATAGATGCATAAATTCCATAAGGTTGTAAGGAAGAGAATGTTGAGACGAGTAAGCCTCTACAAGACAATGCACGTTCAAACCATGTGTTAGACTTGTCAAGTAATGATCAAATTATTGATCAAATGACATATGAAGATGTATGGGGTACTTATAACGTCGAGCATGGTGATGTTGGAGATATGTTGCGTATTATAATGTCGAGCATGGTGATGTTGGAGATATGTGTGGTCTTTATATCCAGTTGGACACTAGTCCGAATGGAAGACATGTGATAACCCTATGAAAGTACCTCCCCCTATAACTAGAAGTTGATCTGCTGGACGACCCAAAAGTCAAAATAGAAGACCATCTCAAGGTGAAGATGTTCCCAAAAGATACAGTTGGTGTGGAATTTCTGGACATAATCGTTTAAATTGGCATCGCCCTGTACCGAATACATCACGACCTCCAAGTAAAATACCAAGTTCTTCGACCTTTAGGGCATCTCAATTTTTAAATACTATGAATTAAATGCAACATGGATTTCATCCATTTTTACTCAATTTCAATATGTTTCATCCAGTTTCACGCAATTTTAATACATTTCATCCAGTTTCACTCAATTTCAATATGTTTCATCATGTTTCACTCAATTTCAATATGTTTCATCCAATTTTCCTCTCTTTTTTTGTACATGTTTCATCCAAATACATAAAATTTCAATATGAATAGCATATTGCTAAAAATGCGATATAGGACATATAATGCGAATCACAAATTATTAAATGTGAAATTATATTAATCAAATGCGAATATAACTAGTTTCATTCATTCGCATGTTGTATCAAATGTGATACATAACCTAAAAAATGAATCACAATATTAATTAAATACGAATAGATCATATAATGAGAATTGTATTTATGTAGAATGCGAAAGATATCACAAAAATGCGAAATTATATGTGGAATTTCACACAATTTCACTGATTATCACTCAGTTTCACTCAATTTCACCCAATTGGAAAAGTTATATATTTATAACATAAGGTCAATAGTCTAATAGGGTCCCATGAAACAACTCTGTAGTTATATGATTCCTAAAATAAACAATGTCTGGTCCTCTAAAGTCAAACTCATGGCCTTCGGACAAGTACTATGTAAAAATACACGTAAAGACTCCACATTCATTAGAAGCACACTCATATTGTGGCACTCTAGCTACCCTACTCCACTTATATATCGGAATATCTGTTACACTTGCATAGAAGTATCTTGCTTGTTTTATGATCCTCAGAATCGAAATTAGAAAGGGCTCCAAGAATTTTGATAGCTTCTCTTCAGGATAATATATATGGAGGCTATCATAAATGCGGAGATGCTCCTCCATCAAATTTAGTTCGCCACATATCCATCGTTCATTATTGATGTTGAATGGCATGAATACCCTCCTAATATCCCTTTAAGGTCTTAAATAAGCATTCAATATGGATCCATTCACTACATCGACATGCAACTGTTCATATTTGAACCCTAGATCCGTGCACTCGGCTTTAGCCATCAGTATTTGGTGTAACCATCCCATCAATTCTGCATCAACCATTGTCCAATCCGAACAAACGTCGTTTATATCATGTTGACAATGCTTCAATAACCAAGAAAAAGCATCGATATGTGATAGGGGTCAAAAACCCCTATCTTTGGGTACGGTTTTAGGACGGGTTTTAGCGTTATTTAGTTAATAAGCGAGCAATTCTCGCATTTAAATGCTTTTGTGTGAGTTAGTCAGAAATTGGAAATGTTCTATTTACTTTTCATCGTTTTAGGCTCGTTTTATGATCAATTTAGGCAAATACGACCGAAATAGCATGCATAGTATAATTCCGTTATCTTTTGAAGCTAATTGGTCCATCAAAAGTCGCACCAAACGAAGCGTTTGCTCAAAATAAGCGATTGACGGATCAATTTAGCTTTTGGACTAATGTTATCTGGAGTTTCTATACGTGCGCAGGTGTAAGTTCGGGCGAAAAAGGACATCAAGGACATTCAGCAAGCATCGAGAGCATGCCGGGCGAAAACGCTCGACGAGCAGGGCCCCGTGGGCCATTTCTGCTCACCGAGCAGGCCCCTGGAGGCCTACTCGCCGAGCAGGCTATGCCTGCTCGCTGAGCAGGCCACCAGGCGCCTGCTCGGCGAGCAGGGGGCTGCTCGTCGCGAGCAGCCCTGCTCACCGAGCAGCTCGCCCTGCTCGGCGAGCAGACCTGCGGAAATTGGTCAAAAAGACCAATTCCGCCCCCACGAAGTCACGATTGACCCCACGTCTTCCTACACCAATAAGGACACGAAAATAGGTCAAAAAGAGGGCCGAGCCGCGTCTATAAATAGGATTTTTCCATTGTAATTTAGATATCTTTTATCTTTGTAATTTTCTTATTTTTTCCTCTTGAGAAATCCTCTCCACCTCCTCCATATCCTTCAAACCTCCATTGAAGACACCTCCGAAGCTCCGTTCACCGAGGATTGCTCAAGCTCCATCCTTAAGTCCTAGAAAGATGCCTGCATTGGTAGACAGGTTCCCTGAAAGGGATTTTTCTTCTTTTACATTCTGTCTAGCCTCTGATACATGTTATGAATTCTAGGCTTATTGTAACTTCGTGACAATATTTTCCATCTTTGATATATATTATAGTTCTTGTTCATTCAATTGTTTTAATGCTTTAATCTTTGTCTTACGCTTTGTCTGATTGGTTTAACTCATTCGATAATCCCAAAATCAAGTTGGCACATATTGCGAGCTGAATCTGACCTAGTCAGTGCCTATAGGATTGACGACCCTATAGAAGATTAAGCCCAAATTGCTGAGCCTTAGAGCTAGTTTCGGCCTTACAAGGGAATCACGAACTAGGAACTTTAGGAGGATAGGTCGGGTTAATCGCCTCGGACACAAGTGACTTAGGTTTTAATTCAATTGCTTAAACAATCTATTTTCATTATCATCGTATCCCTTCATGTTCCTTCGGATAATTGCATTGGTAAAAGATCACTTAGGAGTAGTTTAACTTAATTAGGGGTAGAGTAACTTAATTAGGCGTAGAATAACTTAGTTAGAACCAGATAACTTAGCTAGGAATAGTATAATCCAACCTAGGAGTAGATTAATTTAGCAAAACCAACTCAAAACCCCCTAAGCCTAGATAACATCTGAAACCAAGTAACTCGATACTTGCAGAAATAAATCCTGTGGACGATAACCTGGACTTAACCAGAAATTTATTACTTGATAACGACGGGGTACACTTATCCCTTAGTGAGTTCTCATCTCTAACTTAGGTGAGGGCGCATCAATATGCTGGTACATCTAAAAAAAATATAAAGAATTATTCGAATAAGTAATTTGTTAATTAACTAACGATGAAAGCAACTACATACCACTCCCTCGAGGCATTTATGTTGAAATACCTTTCCACATAATTTTGATTTGACAAAATTGTTTAAATATAAATTATAACACATATCCTAAACACACTAAGTTTAAATGCTTTGATTTATTCTACTAATGTGTTTGTTCAATGTTAAGTATAAATGTTATAAGTCATAAGGATTGGAAGGCCCAAGCCCAATACGGAAACCAAGGCCCAAGTTAAACAACTCAGTACACTCGGCCCGCGTATGTCAAGACGCTGCCGTTTTTGTTCAAAACGCAACTCAGCAATCGGAAGGATCTAGAAGACCTTCGGGAACAACTTCAAGATGAAGCTGCTGAGTAGTCTCGACAAAGCGTACAAGACAGCAGCTGGCAAAGGAAAACTTCCAGACAAAGTGTTTCCTCTTTTGGCAAAGTTCAGACGACACAGTATGCTGTCTAGTTGACTTTACCATAAAAGGAGAGACCATCTGCTGTGCTGACCGAGGACAGAAGATACACGATTATGATTGGCCGAGAGCTCTGTGCAAGTCAGGATGACAACGACATATAGCCGTTTCCCTCCAACGGTTATTTCGAAATTTGAAATGACCGAATGACCAGACGTCTCTATAAATAGTGCCATCACAAGCTTCACAACACACAGAACTTGATCAAGCCATTACGCTGACCAAATCTCTACAAGTTCTGCAAGAAAGAAGCAAAGCAAATTTCTTACACTACATTTTCATATTTGTGTAAAAGTCTAGAGTGATTGTAAATCGTCTAAAGTGTCTTAGCACATCTTTGTATTAGGACAAAAACACTTATCATTTCTAGAAATAGAAAGGAGAGGCTGAGTACTCGGTTTTAAGTACTCAGCGGAGAGATTAGGATTGAGTAGAAGTATAGAGGAAGGTACTCTTGTCATACTCAATTGCTGATATTGTAAAAGGTTTGAGGCTCTACCTTTAAAGAGCTCAGTAGAGGATTCGAAATCTCGGAAGTGTTCCGGGGACAGGACGTAGGCTTAGAAGAAGCCGAACCTGGATAAATCTGCTGAGTGAAGTATTTCTAAACCTTAACTCCTAATTTATATTGCTTGCTTTAAATAATCAAAACTGACCAAGTAAAGAGGTCAAGTTGAGTTGTGCGCGTTGAACGTCTGAGTTCAGGAATAGACTCCAAGTGCTATCTCCTGACTCAAGCTGAGGAACTGACCTAGTCACCTGTTGACTAAGCCAATATCTTGCTGTTTACTCAGCGCTGCTGTTCAAACCTTTTTCTTTAGAAAAAGAAGTCTGCCTAAATTGCGAAAAAAGTTTAAATAGTTCCTAACCCCCCCTTAGAACTATACTTGCAACTAAACAAGGGACCAACAAGTGGTATTAGAGCCTAAAAGCTCACTTTAAAAGGTCTAACAACCTTGAGCTGATCCCTACCATGGGCGAAAACAGCACTCGGTTTCTCCCTGGAAACCAAACAACTCAAATACTGCCTGAGGGGCTGTCCATTACTAGGCCTCCCCTATTCTTCGGGTCAAACTATACCTTCTGGAAGAATAGGATGAAAAACTTCATTCAGGCTACAAACATGAGTGCCTGGCTATCTATAGTCCAAGGGCCGTTTGTACCTGTTGAGGTTGTGGCTGGCCAAACAGTTATAAAAGCTGAGGCCAAATGGACAGAGGATGATCTTAAGAAGCTTCAAAACCATGCTTCGGCTATCAATATGCTTCACTGTGCGCTCGATGCTGCAGAATATAACAAAATCTCAGGTTGTGAGTCGGCACAAGAGATCTGGAAGAAGCTGGAAGTCACCTACGAGGGAACAAACAAAGTAAAAGAATCCAAGGTGAATCAGCAGATGAGATTGTACGAGCTGTTCGAGATGAACAATGATGAGGGCATTTCAGACATGAACGCAAGGTTCACCAACATCATTAATGAGCTCAAGAGACTTGGGAAAATCTTCACTGAGGAAGAACAAGTCAAAAAGATACTCAGGAGTCTTCCAAAAGACTGGCAAGCAAAGAAGACAGCAGTTGAGGAAGCTCAGGATTTAACCACCTACAAATATGAAAAACTCATCGGTTCATTGCTGACCCATGAGATATCCATGAAAAACTTTGAGGTGAAGGAAAAATCTGATGACAAGAAGCAGAAGTCACTTGTCATGAAGGCTGACTCCACTGACGGGAGTTCAACTGATGATGAGGAGATGGCCATGTTCACAAGAAAGATGAAGAGGCTGTTCAGGAAGAACGACAAATATTCTAAAAAGCCTTACAAAAAGTTTGATAAGTATAAGGCTGACTCAAGCGACAGAAAATACAGAAAGGACAGCTCAAAGCCCATTACATGCTTTGAGTGCCATCAAGCTGGCCATATTAAGTCAAACTGCCCCACGCTGAGGAAAGACAAGAAGAGTGGGAAGAAGGCAATGGTGGCTACTTGAAGTGACAGTGATGAATCTTCATCAACAGAAACTGAGGCCACCGAGTCAGCGAAGATATGCTTTATGGCTGACGAACTTGCTGAGCCATGCGTCTCTGAGCATGCTGACCCATCCATCGCATCAGATGATGAAGAGCAATCAAATGTGGTAATTTCTCTTCCCCAGCTCAGAAACGATATGGTTAATGCCCTGAGTGATCTCTATACACTTGTTAAGAAGTGTAATAAAAAGGTTAGAGCACTCAGCAGGCGCTGTGACGAAGTGGAAGAGGTCAAACTGAGTGACCTCAGATACCTTCTTCAGGACAACTCGACTCTGCATGATAACATGAAGATCATGCATGAGTATGTGTCTGAAGTCCAGACAGTTTCAAAGAAACTGAGGAAGGACGTCACAACCATCCAGAAACTGACAGCGCATGCTCAAGGCATATGACGGGTGATGAAACTCAGTTCATCACGTTTGAACGTAAACGAGGAGGGAGTGTAAGTTTTGGAGACAACAAGAAGGGTAAGATAGTAGGCTCAGGAACCATCAGAGGTAATCCTACTATTGAATCTGTCTCCCTAGTCAGCGGACTCAAATATAACTTACTCAGCGTAGCTCAGCTATGTGACAATGGGAGAAAAGTTATATTTGATGCTACTGGATGTAAAATATACGAGGGTAAAACTAATGAGTTAATTTTAACTGCCCCTCGGATAGATAATGTCTTTATGCTAGACTTAGAGAAAAAGTTTTCAAAAACTGTGTGCTTAGTAACAAAGGAAGAAAATTCCTGGCTATGGCACAGGAGACTTGGTCATGTAAGCATGGACCTCCTGGCCAAACTAGCAAGAAAGCAATTGGTTGAGGGACTGCCTGAACTTAAATTCCAAAAAGATCAATTATGCCACGTTTGCCAAGCTGGAAAACAAACCAAACAATCTTTTCACAGTAAAAACATTGTCTCAACTAAACGTCCGTTAGAATTACTACACTTGGATCTCTTTGGTCCAGTCCAGCCGCTGAGTCTGGGTGGAAGAAGATTTTCCTTGGTCATTGTAGATGATTTCTCTCGGTATACGTGGGTTATCTTGCTGACCAGCAAGGATGAGACCTTTGAGACATTTTCAAATTTGGTTAGAAAAATTGAAAATGAAAAAGACCTAAAATTAGCTTATATCCGTAGTGATAATGGTGGAGAATTCAAAAACCAAAAGTTTGTTGAATTTTGTGAAGCCAGCGGCATTGACCACAATTTTTCTGCTCCTAGAACACCTCAGCAAAATGGGGTTGTAGAAAGGAAGAACAGAACTCTGGTTGAAATAGCCAGGACAATGCTGGATGAGCATAGGCTTCCAAAGTATTTTTGGGGTGAGGCTGTTAACACAGCATGCTACATTCTTAATAGGGCTCTAGTTAGACCTATGGTCAAGAAAACCCCCTATAAACTTTGGAAAGGACGAAAGCCCAATATTGGATACTTTCGTGCCTTTGGCTGTAGATGTTTTATTTTAAATACCAAAGATAGCTTAGCAAAGTTTGATTCAAAAGCTGATGAAGCTATCTTTCTGGGCTACTCAACAAACAGCAAAGCATACAGAGTTTTTAATAAGCGAACTCAAGTTTTAGAAGAGTCAATACATGTAGAGTTCGATGAAACTGACCCTGCAGGTAGATACCAGCCGCTGACCGAAGATGATCCAAACTCAGTAACCATCACTGACTCAGAACCAGCTACTGAGTCATTCACGAAAAGGCTGACCAAGAGTAAGAGTGAACCTAAGATTACTTTTACTGATCCATCTACTTCTGCAGAGATTGTTGAAACAGGAACAGCACAAGACATGAATCTACCCAAAGAAATAAGGATTCCTAAAGGGCACTCCGAAAGTGCAATCCTTGATTCTGCTGGGAATACCCTGATGACGAGGAATCAACTCAGGAAATACCTCAGCAATGTTGCTTTCGTCTCAGTACAAGAACCGAAGAATTTCGCTGAAGCTGAGTACGATGAATTCTGGATGAACGCAATGCAAGAGGAGCTCGATCAATTTCGAAGAAATGATGTATGGGAGTTAGTGCCTCATCCAAAGAGTCAAAAGACCATCGGAACAAGATGGGTCTTCAAGAACAAGATGGACGAACAAGGAAACGTAGTCAGGAACAAAGCAAGGCTTGTAGCTCAGGGCTACAGTCAGCAAGAAGGTATAGACTACGGTGAGACCTTTGCCCCAGTGGCAAGGCTGGAGGCAATTAGAATATTATGTTCATATGCATCTTACATGAATTTTAAATTATTCCAAATGGATGTCAAAAGTGCATTTCTTAATGGAGTTATAAACGAGGAGGTTTATGTAAATCAACCTCCAGGTTTTGAGGACCCTAAGTTCCCAAACCATGTTTACAAACTCAAAAAGGCTCTGTACGGCCTCAAGCAAGCACCACGTGCTTGGTACGAGAGGCTGACCAGTTTCCTGCTGACTAGAAATTACGTCAGGGGCAAAGCTGATACAACCTTATTCATTAAGAAAAAGGGTAAAGATACCCTGCTGGCCCAAATTTATGTTGATGATATAATATTTGGTGCAACTAACGAATCAATGTGCAAGGAGTTTAGCAAACAAATGCAGACTGAGTTTGAAATGTCTATGATGGGAGAACTCAACTTCTTCCTCGGTCTTCAAATTAAACAAGGAAACAATGGCATCTTCATCAGTCAAGCAAAATATGCCAAGGAGATCTTAAAGAAATATGACTTGGAAAATTGCAAGCCAATATCCACTCCTATGGGCACTGACACTGTCCTTTGTGCTGATGAAAATGATATCAAGCTAACCCTAAGGAATCCCATTACATAGCTGTAAAAAGAATCCTTAGATACTTACAAAGCTCAGTGAACGCAGGTTTGTGGTATCCAAATACTCATGATTTTACACTTATCGGATACACTGACGCTGACTATGGACGAGATAAGCTGGAACGTAAAAGCACCTCTGGAGGATGCCACTTTTTAGGAAGTTGTCTTGTATCCTGGTTCAGCAAAAAGCAGGCGTCAGTAGCCTTGTCCACCACTGAAGCTGAGTACATTGCTGCTGGTCACTGTGTTGCTCAAGTCCTGTGGATCAAGCAACAACTTGAAGATTATGGTGTTCAAACGAAGACAATTGAGGTCAAATGTGACAACAAAAGTGCAATTGATCTGTTCAAGAACCCAATACAACACAGCAGAATGAAGCATGTCAGCATCCGACATCACTTCATTAGAGACCATGTACTCAAGGGTGAGATTAAGCTGACCTTTGTCCCAACGGACGAACAGCTTGCGGATATCTTCACGAAGCCACTGGCACGTGAGCAGTTCAGCATACTGAGAGAAGCAATTGGTATGTTTAATCCTCTTCAGTAAATTCCTGTGCTAAATGAATATTGAATGCTGAGTGAATTACATGCTGAATGATTTATTGTTTGCTGAGTATCTCATTGAAACTGACTGAATATACAATACTGAGTAAACTTGCACACTGAGTAAATTAGTTTAGAACTTGAACTTAAAATCATCCTTAAATAATGCACTAACCACTCAGAATATCAAATGCTTGACATTCTAAATACTGAGTGATTAATCTGTTAGCATAAATGCCAAGCACGCGTATAACCTAGGATGACGTATTCGCCGTAATGTGTCATAAATGCCAGGATCCTTGTCGGTACATGATCCCAAGGCAAAACTGACACATGGATTTGGTTAAGATCCACACCGTTCAACTTGTCTATAAATTATGGGCATTTCCCCATTTTTTACTCTTTACGCTTAACAAATTCTTAAGGCTAAGAAATTACTCAAATTTCTCTCTCTCAAATACCTCTATTCTCTCCATCTTAAAAGAATGACTAAGCTATCCTTCAACGTCTCCGGTGCCGGCCACCAAAAGTCCAGCTCCGATGAACCTTCACGAAAACCCTCTACACCGAGCAAGGGTAAAACTGGCCAAACCTCTGGCCAAGGGAAAGCTGTTAAGATCAGGACCTACTCAAAGGTCTTCGACAATGTACGTGAATGGAAAGGTAGAACCCTCTAGATGGGTTTCGGAGCACTTTGTACAGAACGAACAGCCATTTGCTGAGTGGATTTCCAAGAATGAATGGACTGGGCTGTTCTCGGTCAGGGATGAGACATATCCTGACCTAGTGAGGGAATTTTACCACAACCTCAAGGTTGCCAGTGACTCCACCGACTACCTGAGCACTGAAGTAAAAGGGAAAACCATCTTCATCAACCCTCTGTACATAGGAAATCTCCTCCAGCTCAAAACTGAGGGAGTAAGGCTGAGAAAGTCAGGAGATCAGGACAAGACCGACTACGTCCATACCTTCTGCAAACCTGAGGGTCACTCAGGAGAGATCTCAGCATCTTCGATGGGACAGCATCAGAAGATGGCTCACTACCTGCTGAGCTATTTTATTTACCCAAAGATCAACTGCACTACATCAGCAACCAACTTTGAACAGTGCTTCATATGGCACATGCTGATGTACACCCCCATCAACATGCCAGTTTTCTTAGTTGCTGGGTTCCTACGTAGCACGGGTACAATGAGGTTGGGATCAATCATCACCAGGATCCTCATCGACCACAAGATTGAACTCGAAGGTGAGGAATCTTTTAGAGGAACCGAAATCACAGCTGCCTCGCTGAGGGCACTTAAATTTGGACAGCCCTTGAAGAAAGGAAAAGCTGCTGCTGCTACTGGCCAAACTGATCAGACTGAGGAGACTATTGCTGAGCCTAAGAAAGGGCGAAGAACTAAGGCCCCAGTTTCTCGCAAGAGAAAATCTGCTGAGGCACCTAATGCTGTGTCTCCAGCAAAGAGGCAGAGGTCAGCTGGAAAGTCAGCTGAGAAGAGAAGCAGGCAAGATGAGCCTGACACTGAGGAAGCTGCTGAGCTATCTCAGAAGAAGCAGAAGTCTTCAACACTGGCACCTCTCGACGTCATGCCGACAGATTTTATTGTACCAGGTGATTCTCATTTCACTCAATGCCAAGGTACTGATGCTGAGGAACCTGAGGTCCAGTTAGATGACCACTTCATCTCCCAAGTTGAGGAAGAACTTGATGGAGATAATACTGAAGAAGAAGAAGAAGACGATGAAACCAGCGGTCAGGATGACGCTGAGGAGTTTGAAGAGTATGACAGCGAAATTGAAGCTGAGGACGCTAACACTGGGTTAGCTGGTGGAGCTGTGCAGACTGACACTGAGTTAGCTGCTGGAATTGAGCAAGTGGATCAAGCTGACCAGACCCATAATGAGGAAAAAGAACCTACTCACTCAGAAGAACCTGCTCATCATACCTCTCCACCACGTAGAAGGCGAAAGCTGGTTAAGGCCAGTGAGAAAATGGTCAGTGAACCCCCTTTGCAATCACCATCTATTCCTGAACTTGTCCTCTCCAAGACAACAAAGGATCCTTCTACCGTCCAATTAAAATTTTTCAAACGGCCCTCAACTTCCTCTACTACAACGCCATTGGAAAAACAAGCCTCTGTTTCTTCTCAACAGGAACATGCCGAGCATCATACTTCCACTACTTCAACCAGTCAGGTTGAACCGACCACTGCTCATGCTGTCTCCTCAAGCATGGTGCTGACTCCCCATCCTTCTGCCATCAGCACAGACAGTGTTCGAGTTAACACCTCTACAACCAATCTCTCTGCCGATCACACAACAATTCCTCCATCTCAAGTGCACATTGAGCAAACTCATCCTGTCACTGACCAGGGTACTCCTCTCACACCCTTCTCTTCTGGTCATACGGATGTACATAGGGATGCCACTGAGTCCGGCAAGAAGCTCATCGACTCAGTGCAAGCTCTCATCCAAGATCTTCAACAGTCTGCTTCACCTGCTGCTGGATCCTCATTCCCAGAGACAACTCAGCTCTCCCAAGTCACTCTACTTCTCAACGAAGTCAAAGGACTCAAGGACCTGCTGAATGTCGTCTTATCATTTCAAGCCCAACAAGCAAAGCAAGACTCACTTGCCAAGTTGGCAGAGATTCAACTGTCCACAATTCAACATCTGAACTCGCTACATCAGCAAGTCCAGAGGTTATCTGCTGTGAACACTGACTACGCCACTTCCTCAGAACTGAAGATGCTTTTTGCTCAGCTGCATACTGAGCAACTCAAGACAAATGAGCAAATGGTGTCCTATAGTCAGTGCTCAGTTGAGCAAATCAGTGAGGCTGTCAGGCTACTTAACCTGAACAAGCAAGAAATGGATACTGACGCGTTGAAGCAGAATGAATTGATGTCCCTCGCACAACAATCCTTCAACCATATCCGTCATAATAATATTCAACGACATCACTATGACTCAACACTTCTGAAGACATTCCACCAAGTCTTCGCTGGCCTCTCTGAAGCTCTCATCTAGCAAGCCAAAGCTTAAGCCTTCAGTGTAAATATGCTCAGTGCTGCTGATCTTCATATACCAGTAGAAGTCTCAGCTGATGGGGTTGCCATTTTTGATGGCGTGAACGAAAGTGCTGACAAACTAAAAGAGCTTTCACAAGAACTTTCTCGTGCTGTCTTAACCGATGCGTTCAAGCTCCCTGAAGTTGACAAAATGGGGGAGAAAGCGCAAGCTGCCAGAGCTCAGCATGAGCGACGTTAGTACGAGCGAAGTCAGTCACAGGGCAAGAAAAAGAAATAGATAGACTAGCATGCTTAAGCCACATCTGTGTAACCCATTTTGTCTAGTTTACTTCTTTTGTCTATATACTTGCTGACTTCTCTCGATATATATATCATACTTTATTTCCTGATTTCAATACTGAGTTATGATATATGCTTTTATAGTACTGAGTTACTTTGTATCTTCATCAGCCATACTTAACACTTATAATATTTATTGACTAAATGATATGCTGATAACATGTTTGACATCATACTATGATCTTATGAAACATTCTGATAAAGAACTCATTGAACAATAATTTGCTCAGCGCGCTCTGTATATCTAAAACTTCCGCTTAACACTGAGTAAATAGAATATGTAATATAGCTGACCTACACCTAAAAACTGACCTTAGACTCACTCACTTAAATTCTTAAATGATGCAATTAAAACTAAGTCAGTAGTGCAACCCTTACGGGGGAGTTTGCTAAATGATATAAGGTCAACTATCATGGGGGAGCTCATACTGAATGCCTTGCTGAATAGTTTTGCCAACATCAAAATGGGGGAGTTTGTTGAAATACCTTTCCACATAATTTTGATTTGACAAAATTGTTTAAATATAAATTATAACACATATCCTAAACACACTAAGTTTAAATGCTTTGATTTATTCTACTAATGTGTTTGTTCAATGTTAAGTATAAATGTTATAAGTCATAAGGATTGGAAGGCCCAAGCCCAATACGGAAACCAAGGCCCAAGTTAAACAACTCAGTACACTCAGCCCGCGTATGTCAAGACGCTGCCGTTTTTGTTCAAAACGCAACTCAGCAATCGGAAGGATCTAGAAGACCTTCGGGAACAACTTCAAGATGAAGCTGCTGAGTAGTCTCGACAAAGCGTACAAGACAGCAGCTGGCAAAGGAAAACTTCCAGACAAAGTGTTTCCTCTTTTGGCAAAGTTCAGACGACACAGTATGCTGTCCAGTTGACTTTACCATAAAAGGAGAGACCATCTGCTGTGCTGACCGAGGACAGAAGATACACGATTATGATTGGCTGAGAGCTCTGTGCAAGTCAGGATGACAATGACATATAGCCGTTTCCCTCCAACGGTTATTTCGAAATTCGAAATGACCGAATGACCAGACGTCTCTATAAATAGTGCCATCATAAGCTTCACAACACACAGAACTTGATCAAGCCATTACGCTGACCAAATCTCTACAAGTTCTGCAAGCAAGAAGCAAAGCAAATTTCTTACATTACATTTTCATATTTGTGTAAAAGTCTAGAGTGATTGTAAATCGTCTAAAGTGTCTTAGCACATCTTTGTATTAGGACAAAAACACTTATCATTTCTAGAAATAGAAAGGAGAGGCTGAGTACTCGATTTTAAGTACTCAGCGGAGAGATTAGGATTGAGTAGAAGTATAGAGGAAGGTACTCTTGTCATACTCAATTGCTGATATTGTAAAAGGTTTGAGGCTCTACCTTTAAAGAGCTCAGTAGAGGATTCGAAATCTCGGAAGTGTTCCGGGGACAGGACGTAGGCTTAGAAGAAGCCGAACCTGGATAAATCTGCTGAGTGAAGTATTTCTAAACCTTAACTCCTAATTTATATTGCTTGCTTTAAATAATCAAAACTGACCAAGTAAAGAGGTCAAGTTGAGTTGTGCGCGTTGAACGTCTGAGTTCAGGAATAGACTCCAAGTGCTATCTCCTGACTCAAGCTGAGGAACTGACCTAGTCACCTGTTGACTAAGCCAGTATCTTGCTGTTTACTTAGCGCTGATGTTCAAACCTTTTTCTTTAGAAAAAGAAGTCTGCCTAAATTGCGAAAAAAGTTTAAATAGTTCCTAACCCCCCCTTGGAACTATACTTGGAACTAAACAAGGGACCAATAATTTAGGCCTAGTATCCAAAAGAGTGAATCATGTAACATCTGACATTAGTAGGATTCCATTCATGACCCTAGTACAGTTGGTATCTGCACTCGTTTTCCACTATACATACTCCTTTTGTAGCTGCAGATCAAGTGTATTGTTCGATCCTAAACTAGTATGGATCTTAACCATTTTCTTTGTCCTTTTTGGCTTCATAGTACTGTAAGTAGTGTATGGGAAACACAATTATGGGCCTCATTTCCTTCTCCGACGATGTTCATTGATGATAGCTATGTTAGGACTATCTATTAGGAGTAATGGTTGTTCAACTTGTTGTCCATCTTCATCATCTCATTGTAATTTTTCATCATCTCGATGTCAACAAGGTTACACGACATATTAAAATCACAATTCAACAAAAAATAAATAAAAACATAAATAACACTAATATTATTACCTTAACATCGTCCCATCCCGAACCATCTAAGCTGCGCACCTTATCCTCCAATACATCAACACGAGGCACTATATCATAATCCTCTAATTTCTCCAAGCGAGCTCGTATATCAGAATCATGTAAGGTACACACATCGTTCACCAACTCTTATATTTTGGTGTCCAATACCGACACTTTGGTATCCATCACCTATAATTTCCTTTTGCACCACTCTTAGTGCTCGAGAAACAACCTACGGATCTCAGAAATCATATCAGAGGATGGCAGAGATGCCCAAGTAGTCTTATCCTTGCCCTTAGCATCATTCCCATCATCCCAACCACCTTGATCGTTTTTCTCATCATCCATATCATCTCGATCCTTTTCCTTACCCTCATCCTTAGTATCATCTTGATCCTTAGCCTTAGCCTCATCCTTAGCATCAACAAACGCCTCAAATAAATTGTCATAATCAACCCCACGACCCTTGCTGTGATGAACAAGAAACTTATACCGAACTGTATCCTTCTCGACATCTTCAACAACAATTTCAAATCATGGAGGAGTGGAATCCTACAAATGGATAGATGATCAAATGATAAACTATATGACAATTTAGAGATTCTCACCTTAATAATATCAAGTAATTGTTCAAATCTCGGAACTTTATTATTCTTCCATCTAAGCATGCGAGGCGGAAGACAATTTGGTTTCTTCATGTAGAATTTCTCTGATGCCTTCCAAAGCTTAAATAACCAAAATTATACAAAGGATACAAACAAGTACGTAAACTATATTTTTATAATTCATAAAAACAATATTTACAATTCATACATAGACTACGTGTGCAAACCTAATTAGTTGATATTTAGCTGGAGCCCAATTTTCTTTAGACATAATTTCCTTCTTTCGTTTCGAGATACCTCTTGACATGGTCTTTAAGGTCTCAAACTACGCCACCTCCCCCTACGGAAATGCATCAAACAATATTGGATAATCAACAAGGAATATCTAATATGTATTCACCAACCGTAATTTCTCGGTGGTGAGTAGACCACGATGTATGAAAAACAACATCGCTATACTAACGGCTTCACCGTCATTCTCTTTACTCCAATCAGTTTCTGTGAACACTCGAAATATGTCACCATGAGTTATGGGTTCTACCCCTTTGAAGTACTTCTTCAGTATTTCCTTTTATTTTAGCTTATTAATCCTCTTCATAAACTCTACTAAACCACCAAATCGCAAGCCATATATAAGTCTACTCCCAATCACTAATTCTCAATTGAACTCCTCCAATAGAAAACCACATTTCTCTAAGGAGGGATCAGACGTGCTCAATCTCTCTACGTATGGATAAAGGCATTGGAGAAGGCGACTTTACCCAAATCCATAAGATGTTCGAAACATATGCTTTTGAAAGCCTTAATCTACGAAGGCGTCAATATTATCTGTAAGTCAATCATCGCTTCAATGTCTCCTCTTATAGTTATTATGCCTTTTGTACCCAAGCTCCAATGGTACTTAAATTTTACACCACTATCTACTTTTACTTCTTTTATCTTGACAATTGGAACCTATCAAAATGAAAACAATTTGCATTTCACACAATATAATTACAGTTCATACAAAACATAAATATTCACATTTAACAAAATGGCATCATATTTTACTAAATGCGAAAGAGATCTTTTCGCACTTGCATAGAAATACGATGCAGAAAATTCAATGTGAATCACATTCACGTATTGGGTACCACATTTCATTGATATGCAACTACCTCGTTCAGGATTTATCTATTCTCATATCAGTATAGTAACCACATTTAACGACTACCTCGTTCAGGGTTTAAGGGTTTATCTATTCACATTTTATGACGCAAATTCATAGAATGCGAATAGTCGTAGATAGGGATGAGCATCGGTTCAGTTCGATTACTAACCGAGCCGAGCAGAACCGTTGGTTAGTCGAACCGATATTTGTACAATTTTAAAAACTGAACCGAACCAAATAACTAAAATAACTGAAGTTGACCAAACCGAATTTTTTTTGTTCGGTTCGGTTACCAACCAAATAACCAAAATTTTATATTTTTAATTTGAATGTTATAAATTATGAAATTTTAGCTTCATTAAATTGGAATTTGCAATTTCAAAATTAATTAACCAAATACCTCATATATTACAAATTAATTCAATAATGTTTAAAACTAAAATTGTGTGCTTTCTTGTACAAATTGAAGTATGAAGAATAAATAAATAAGTAAAATTATATTTTTTTTAATGAAACTTAAATTCAGTTCGGTTTTTTGTTAGACCGATATTTTTTTGAAATAACCGAACCGATAACCGAATACTGAAAATGAAAATTTAACAACCAAGCCGAATCAAAATATTAAAATAACCGAACCAAATAAGAATTTCGGTTCGGTTATCAGTTTAATAATTGGTTTTTGGACTTTTTGCTCACCCCTAGTCGCAGAACCCTTCTTAAAGTTAGAAATCATAAGTTATTTACCATTCATCACACATATACAAACTCAAATTAGTTCAAAATTCATCAATGTGGCCGTTAAACACTAAACCATATGCCTAACCAAACATATCACATCAAGTCCATGCATAAACCCTAAAACCTATTCCGAATAAAGAAGAAGGAAGCAAACACAGATGTTGAAGGGTCATACCTCTGATTTCGAGCTATCCTGATCCTTTTTCTTGACCGATTTACCCATCATTCAATGGTCGTTTTTTTATGTTCGCAAATAGAGAAGGCGTTCGTAAGGGAGAAGAAAATGAGAAAGGTTAGGGAGAAATAATGGTATTATAGGTATTATGGAAGCTTAAGAGTCTAGTTTGGTAGCACCTATCTGAATAAGTATAAAATTTTTGTTATCAAGTCAATATGCCACATCGGTAAGATCAATATCTCATTGTGTCATGTCAACAAGCCAACATATTACGTCATCAGAGTCAACATCTCATCTCACGTCATCAATACTAACATCGTTAATCAGTGTTTGCTAATCGAGTAAAACAAATTCTCTTTTACAAAAAAATTAAAACTGCATTTCTATTTACAAATCAAACAAATTCTCTTTTACAAAAAAATTAAAACTGCATTTCTATTTACAAATCGATGAAACCCAATTAATTTTCATTTTTCTATAACTAAATGTGGTGACAAAATAGTTTATATCCAATTTTCTATTATTGACTTGTGTAACTCATACACTCTAGCTATTGTACATGTCTAAATGATGTACAATTTTGAGACCCTATATGCATTATGGATGTACATTTTTATGTAACTTCTTTCTATATTCCTTTTTTCAAGCACATTATGAATAGAAACTAAGAAAATGAAATAGAGAGAGAATCAATAAAAATAGGATCTTACAAAGAGAAAAGACCAACCCTACCATTTCTTTTTCTACACTCTATTGAGTCAAAACTTTTATATTCCTTTAGAATTTTAGCTATATATAAGAGAAGAGATGCTTTTTTTATTTAGTAGTAATTAATTTGACATTAATTATAATAGTTGTCTAAGAAAGATTCTGTGCACGAGACTTAATCATTTCCTTACAATCTTTTTTTTTTGCGGGGGTTAAAAAGGAAAGGGTGGGTTGATTTTCTTTAGCTTCAAATCCCAAGTAATAATATTTGTGATTTCACATGGATGAATTGGATTCCAGACCTTCTTATGAAAACCAGGATGACTTGTCATGTTGGATTGAACCATGAAAATTCACTGTGTTTATGCCAGTTTTTTATTTTCCTTTTCACGTTTCTTTAAAAAAAAAAATTTAACATTTCTATTTCTTTCACTTTTTAAGGAAACTATATATATATATATCCTCTAGTTCCTATTAAAAATGAAAAATAATTAGTGGATGTTTTGTTTTTGCACCCCATTTTAGCTTTCCACCCTCCAAATATGAGATAATATAAAATTATAGTTTGACATTGTTGTGATCAATAAAATCCGATATATGAAATTTTTTATAAGTGGTGTTGAAAAAGCCGATAAGTGTTTAATAAATATATATATAATAAAAAAATTAAAAAATATATATATGTATATATTATGTTATATTAGAAGTCAGCGTTATTTTTTTATCCAAAAAAATATTAGCTTTTTTATAAGTCGTGAAAATTACTTTTTCCAAAACTACAAATTGTAGTTTTTTTTTTTTTAAAACAGTTTTCTCAACTTTCACAGTTTTAAAGGAAAACAAATTTACATTTATCAAACACTGGTTTTAGATGGAGAACTGCTTTTAAGTTTTAAAAAAATAATACTAAATTGATTATAATATTTGGTAAGTTTTATAAAACCTAACTGTTAACTTTTTTTTTTACGAAAATAACATATATTTTAGAGCTTTTTTTTTTAAAAAAAAAGCGTTTCAAATTTATTTTAATTTTAACAAAATTACTCTATTATATATTTTTCCAATGTGCTCCATATAATTTTTATTTTATAATTGTTTTTTATTTTTTCGTTAAATAATTCAATCGATATTCAACCTGATGAAAATCACAAGAATACTTGAATAACTCAAATAAATACATTAAGATATTTAATTGTTTTTAGTCTGCAAAAGAGCAAAAAATAATTTTTAAACTAAAAAATAAACTATAATTTTTTTATATAAATATGTGAACTTTGAAATAATAATAAACATATCTATTTATAAAATAATTATTATAAATAGTTTTTTTTGAAAGGATTATTATAAATAGTTTTTATTTTTAAAATTATCTTATTATCTAGATTATTGTATCAATATCCATATATTATTTTTATCTATATTATTATTTTCTATTGATTTAAAACATATTTTTATTATTCTTTTAACATTTTAACAGTAACAACTCATCATAAATTTATCAAATATTACTTATCAATCAAATTAAAAGCTAATAAATTTATATCTATTACTGACTGTTGACTATGACTATTGACATATATATAATATGATAAAACACAGGAGACCCTCCAACGTGAGGCTACTCATCGCGTCTAGACGTCGAAGAGACTTCCCTTGAACAGAACTGAGAATCCAAAGATACCAAGGTCATTTCCCATCTCGCATCCCAAAACTTATAAACAGAACAACTACTCATAATATATACGAGACGGTAACATTCTCTTATTATATTCTCTCTCTACACTTTACTATTCCTCTATATTTTCTATTCACTAACTTGATCATCAAAATGTGTCTCAGAGACTCATCCCGATGCAGGTTTCCAGACGAAGTGCACAGATCTCAACTTTTTATCACGATATATTTACAACTCATAGTCAATCTAAGAATATATTAACATATATTCTAAAACGTACAAACAAACTAATTGCAACAACAGAAGCAAAACTCTCATGATTTTATATGAGAGCTTAATTAAAGAAAAAGGGTTTTCCACAAATGCTCCAAAGAGCATCTTAGTGTGTTAAGTAGCTACATACTATACTATATATATACTATAGTTGAGATTGACTTTCCTAAATTATTTATATGCAATTGCATCCTTACCAATACGTCATCCTTTTTATATTCCAAAAGAGAAAAATCACCTCAAAAATTGAAATAATATTTGTGGGTGGGGAGGGAAGAACAAAAGACTACTATTGCTAACTACTAGTATAGTATTTGATGAGTTCATCCATCCCTGTATTAGAATTAGACAGATAACATGTTTCTGCCATGGAAACTGCTTCTTCATCATCATCTTCATATCTATATTAGGGCTTAGTATTAAATAATGCTACCCTCCCATTTTCAGATCACAATCCTCAAACCCTAACTTCTAATATGCTGACTTCTCTTAACTCTTCTTCTTCTTCACATGAACACCAAGGAGAAGAAGATGAACAAACAGATCATCTTCACTATCACCAGATTCCACCGCCGGCAATTCATATGCGTCAATTGCTTATCACCTGTGCTGAACTCATTTCTCAGTCTGATTTCTCCGCCGCTCACCGCCTCATCTCTGTATTGTCTTCAAGCTCACCGCCTTATGGTGATTCAAGAGAAAGATTGGTTCATCAGTTTGTTAAAGCTCTTTCTCACCGCCTCAATCACTGCCGCGGAGGAGGAGGAGGACAACCACCACCGCAAACAACCACTTTGTTCATGAATATAACACTTCCTCCTCCTGCTCCTCCTCCACCGCCTCCACCTCCACCTCCTCCTACGCAGCAGTCTCAGGAGGCAATTCAATCTTGCTATCTATCACTCAACCAGATAACCCCATTTATAAGGTTTAGTCATTTAACAGCAAATCAAGCAATTTTAGAAGCTATTGAAATAGGTCAACCATCAATCCATATCATAGACTTTGATATTATGCACGGTGTTCAATGGCCACCATTGATGCAAGCTTTAGCCGATCGCTCCAACAATTCACTATACTCTCCTCCAATGCTCAGAATCACCGGCACCGGCCATGACCTAAACATCCTTCACCGAACAGGTGACCGTCTCTTGAAGTTTGCAGAATCATTAGGGCTCAGATTTCAATTCCATCCACTTCTTCTCCTCAACAATGATCCATCCTCTCTAGCTCTTCATCTCCCCTCCGCCATTACTCGACTCCCTGACGAAGCTCTTGCTGTTAACTGTGTCTTTTACCTCCACCGTCTGTTAAAAGATGATTCCAGAGATCTCAGAATGTTTCTCCATAGAATCAAGATGTTAAACCCCAAAGTTGTGACAGTAGCAGAAAGAGAAGCGAATCATAACCATCCTTTCTTCTTCCAGAGATTCATGGAGGCATTAGATTACTACACAGCTCTATTCGATTCGTTGGAGGCGACACTGCCGCCGAATAGCAGAGATAGATTGGCGGTGGAGCAGATATGGTTTGGGAAAGAAATAGTGGAGATAGTAGCAGAAGAAGGAGAAGGTAGAAGAGAAAGACATGAAAGGTTTGAATCATGGGAAATGATGTTGAGAAGTGCAGGTTTTAGTAATGTTGCTTTAAGTCCATTTGCACTTTCTCAAGCTAAGCTTCTTTTAAGACTCCATTATCCTTCTGAAGGCTATCAACTTCAAATCATCAACAATTGTTTCTTCTTGGGTTGGCTCAATCGTCCTCTTTTTTCAGTCTCTTCTTGGCACTAAGTTTTAATTATTTACCTAATTATTATCATCTAATTGACCCACCCCCAAAAAAGCAAAACAGGTTGGATATATTTATTTATTCATATATATATATATAATCTAATTGCTTTTGATCTCTGTTTCATTTACTTGAATGAATTTGTATTTCATTTCAAGTTTCTCTTCAGCAGCTCAAAAGGGCAAGAAAGAATTGCAATGTGGAGCATTAATTTCATAATCTTTTAATCCAAAAAGTTTAAAGCACCATTGGAGAGTATTTTATGTTGTTAATGCTTATTTTTAAATATTGTATTTTGAGGTATCATTATCAAGCTGTCTTATCCTAATATTCTTTTGTTACACTAATTACTAAATAAAGTAGAATTTTGAGATAGAGAAAGATGTTTTTGCAAATCCAAAATTCCATTGTCTCCTTCAATGTTTATTGTTGTTGTTTTCTTGTTTTCTGGATTAAGTGTAAGTGTAAGTGTATATACCTATTGATGGTGTCTCTAGGAGTAGCAGCACCAAAATTAATTACCCTAATTTGTGCCTATTGTCCCCTCAACAAAAATATCGAAGTTGCCAAAGTTTATGTCTTTTGATGCCCTCTTTGCCTCCTCTATGAAAAAGGGTTGATTTCTTCTTTTGGGGATCTTGTAAAATGTCTCCAAGCAAGGTCCACAAATTAATGCTAGGGTTTCTTGTTCCATGTCTGTGATTTCTTGAATTGATGATAAAAGAGAAAAAGAGGAATGATGCTCTCTTAAATGGGAAAGGAGGAAAGAAAAGATAGAGATCTTGGCAATGGATTTTGGCATGAGGAAGAAGGAAGGAAGGAAGGAAATAGGTTGTTCCAAGTTTGGTAGCTGACACTGAAAAGATGGTAAGAGAGAAGAGGAAAAGAGGAAGAAGAAGAGAAGAAGAAATTAGGTATAGGAGAGGAGAGAAAAGATTGCGTGTTGAAGAGAGATAATAAGAGTGTGTTTCAGAAAAGCTATTTATGTTAGCTATGTATCTATCTTAGGGTTGGTGCACGGCATGGCATGGCATGGCTTTGCTATACTATTTGACATAAATTTACAGAATACCAATATTCCAAAAACCCATCTTTCTTTCCATCAATCTCTCTATTCTATCTATCAATCTTTTCTTACTTACTTCCATCTTTCTATCTCATTCAGACGTTACCTCTTGCCCTTTGTTAACTCTAATCCCATTAAAAGTATATATAAAATCCCATTGCATGATGGATAATGTACCGAAATAGTCTCGAGGTTTTCGGAAGTATACAAGAGCCTCGGAAGTATATAAGAGTATAATAGAAATCGACAAATCAGATTTTGGTGTCGTTAATGTCATCGAATCGTAAAATGATAATCTCTAACACACATTCTCACACGAATCCATTCCATCATGTACTATAAAATTGTTAGGGTTTGTACTCTCGATATCTGATATGCTATGAAATTGTTTGAACTAAAAGCATAAATTGACCGTTAAAGTCCAAGAATAATTTTATTATAATCTATGACCTTTAATCTCTATACCAACGTATCACGACATCCTCCCACTTGATCTGGGCGGCATGACATAGCTCAAAAAAGGAGAAAGTGAAAAGCACGTATCTTCTTTTAATTCCAAAACCATTCTTTAAAAGCGTGATTTCCACCTCTGCTACAAAATCCCGAATCGTGATTTGTGCGAAGGGATTGACGACATAATCACATGATGTATGAATTTGTGTCAATGAGACTCTTAATTGCGTCGTTTGATAAATGGTTTAATTGAAACTGTAGTGTTTTATATATAGGGTTTAAATTAATTCTCTAAAAAAAAACTATAAGATTATTTTGATACCTTATCCATTTAAACAACATGGTTTAAAAAAAAATAATCATTTATTAAAATGGACTAAATTTAGAGGGAGTGAGAAATTTAACTTCAAACTTATAAATAAGACTTTCATCTACTTGTCACTTGGAATAACCCTCTTTGCCAAATAGGGACAATATTGACTTTATAAATTTTACTATCCTGATTTTTGTGCATCAAACCTCTAATCTTTCGTGTGAACACATTAAGCTTTAATTTTTTTTAACACTGAACCGATAATAATAATAAAAGTCAACTTTTATTATAAAACTCAATTAATAGAGCTTTATTAATTTCATATGCTTCAAAATCTGTATTTTTTAACGGTTCAATTTGTTTTATATGTGTGATTTTCTTATAAAAAAATTTTAAAAACTTTTTTTTGAACTTGAAACATATAATTTGAGACACAAATGAAATGAATAATGATTTGTTAACCGAGTTTTATATTCACAACTAACTAAATTGGTAAGTAATGATTTAATAAGATAAAAATGAAAAGATGAAACACTTAAATCGTTGCCCAAAATCCAAATGATTAGGGACCTTAAGATACTTTTCACAAATATATATATATATATATATATATATATATATAAATTGGTAAGTAATGATTTAATAAGATAAAAATGAAAAGATGAAACGCTTAAATCGTTGCCCAAAATCCAAATGATTAGGGACCTTAAGATACTTTTCACAAATATATATATATATAGTGTCTAAAGTTTCTTTTAAATATACTTTGGACAAAGCCAATACGAGGTGTGCCACGTGGAAAGCCAAGACTCTCTCCCTCGCTGGCCGTCTGACTTTAATTCAATCTGTGAATTCCGCTGCTCCCAACCACATCATGCAGGCTTGTCAGCTTCCGAATCCTGTGCTTAATGATCTTGATAATATTAACCGAAGGTTCCTGTGGGGGGAAGCTGCGGAGGGAAGAAAGATCCACCTGGTGCCTTGGAGTGAGGTTTGTCAACCCAAAGATTCAGGGGGTTTGGGCATTAGGAGAGCTAAGGATGATAATAAAGTTTTATTAATGAAACTCCTTTGGCGTATGTGGCAATGCCCCTCCTCTCTCTGGGTTCGCCTTCTTTGTGGTAAGTATCGAAAAGATAAGATCTTTGGGGGCCCGAAAGAGAGAGTTATCAATTGTTCCTTCCTCTGGAAAGGGCTTAGCGCCGTTTTTGCTGAGTTTTGCTCGGGGGTTGGTCAGGATGTGGGTAATGGTAAGTCCATAAGCTTCTGGCTTGATACTTGGATTGGGGATAAACCTTTAGTGGATGTGTGCACTTCCCCCCCGCCTAGTGATATCCAAAACTGGAGGTTAGCCGATGTGGTGGACTCTGAAGGGGACTGGGTTTGGCCTAAATTTGATTCTTTCTTTAGCCTTGAGACTCTCCTTAGAATTAGAGGAGTGAAGGTGAGTAATCAAGAGGAAGACATGGATAAGCATTGCTGGGCGCTGACTAACAATGGAGTCTATTCTTGCAAATCCGCCTTTGAAGCTTTTTCCCTTAACAGGACTGATAATCCCTCGGATATTTAGAAGACCATTTGGTCCCTTAAAATCCCCTACCGCATGAGGAGCTTCCTGTGGCTGGGTGTTAAAGACAGATTACTTACTAACTCTGATAGATACAGAAGGCATTTGGCGACCTCTGGAGCTTGCGGTAGATGTAGAGGCCATGTTGAATCGTTGTGCCACGCTCTTAGGGATTGCCCTAAGAGTGAAGAGGTTTGGAAGAAAATTCTCCCTCATCATACTTTCTCTTCCTCCATGTCCCATTCTGTGAATGACTGGTTCTCAAATGGTATTAGGGGAAAGTTATTGTCTTATATGGAGCATGGGGACATTTTCTTTGCCATTATCTGTCATCAAGTGTGGAAATGGAGGAACAGAGAGATTTTTGATAATAAAGCTGTGCTTTTGCCTAACTTAGCTGAGTTCTTCTTGAAGAAACTCTCCTCTATTATTGATAGTTTCAAATGTGAGTCCCTTGCCAGATCTTCCCCGAGTAGTGATGTCCACCTCGTGAGCTGGAGCAGGCCGAGAGAGGGGGTTGTGAAGCTGAATACTGATGGTTCCTGCCTCAATAATGGTAAGATTGCTGTCGGAGGTGTTCTTAGGGATGCGGGAGGCGCCTGGCTTTCTGGGTTTACCCAGAATTTGGGTTTGGGTTCTTCCTTCTCTGCGGAGCTCTGGGGCATTCTCTCTGGGATCCAGCTGGCGATTAGGCTGGGTGTTAAGAGGCTTTCTGTGGAGTCAGATAACTTGGAGGCCATCAATATGATTTTGGATAGTCATGTCATTGGGCTTCATAGCCGCAACCTTATTAAAGCTATTAAGAGGCTTAGCCCCTCATTTGATATCCTTGAGTTCAGCCACATTTTTCGGGAGCAGAACCGTGTTGCAGATCACTTGGCGGTGGCAGGCCATGAGGGGGTGTTAGGTGTTTCTACCCTTACCGTTCCCCCTGTCGCTCTTTCTCCTCTTCTTTTAGAGGATAGGATTGGGGTTAGCTTTCCTAAGCTAATCCCGATGTAGTTGCTTGTTTTTCTTTGCTTTCCTTTCCTTTTCTACCAAGATATATATATATATATATATATATATATATATATATATATATAGGGATGAGATCCAGTGTGCCAAGGGGTTAGGGTGTGACAAGGAAGTTATTGTGTGACATAACAAAACTACGTAGTTTTGATGATAATTAAAAAAGGTAAGGTGGCAAATTTGTAAATAAAATGAAAGAGATAATAGAGAAAATTGTTTTATTTCTTTTCTTTAAAATACATTTTTCCGACATCTCTAACATCGTTTTTCGAAAAATTTTATACTATTAGACTCGTCTAAATTAGACGGTCATTTTAAGATCCCTGAAGTTCAAGTAAAAAAATTTCCGGTGAACGGAATCCGGGTGGACGTTTTCCGGTGAGAAAAAAAGTGCCCAGAAAATTCTCAAAAAAATCCAAAAAATGTAAAACATTATTCTAAGAAACTTTAATTCTTGGATCGAAGCGGGATTTCTTACGGTTTAGTCCCAATAAAACTTTTTCCTTAATTTTATCCATTTTACATGCTTCAACAATTTGTTGGGTCAAAACTGTAAGAAATCTCGCTTTGAGCCAAGAATTAAAGTTTCTTAAAATGATGTTTTAAATGTTTTGGAATTTTTTGATAATTTTCTGTGCACGTTTTTTGTCCTACTTACATTGTTCCAAATCAGTGTACCATTTATTCCAACATAATACTTATATTGTTCCAACAGAAAATTGTTTTATTTCTTTTCTTTAAAATACATTTTTCCGACATTTCTAATCTCGTTTTTCGAAAATTTTTATACTATTAGACGGTCATTTAAGATCCCTGAAGTTCAAGTAAAAAAAATTCCGGTGTTCGGAATCCGGGTGGGCGTTTTCTGGCGAGAAAAAAAAGTGCCCAGAAAATTCTAAAATTTTTTTAGAAAATGTAAAACATTATTCTAATAAATTTTAATTCTTGGGTCGAAGCGGGATTTCTTACGGTTTAATCCCAATAAAACTTGTTCCTTAATTTTATCCATTTTACATGTTTCAACAATTTATTGGGTCAAAACTATAAGGAATCTCGCTTTGAGCCAAGAATTAAAGTTTCTTAAAATGATGTTTTACATGTTTTGGAATTTTTTGATAATTTTCTGAGTACATTTTTGTCCTACTTACATTGTTCCAAATCAGTTTACCATTTGTTCCAACATAATACTTATATTGTTCCAACAGAAAAATGTTTTATTTCTTTTCTTTAAAATACATTTTTCCGATATTTCTAACCTCGTTTTTCGAAAAATTTTATACTATTAGACTCGTCTAAATTAGACAGTCATTTTAAGATCCCTGAAGCTCAAGTAAAAAAAATTCCGGTGAACGGAATCCGGGTGGGCGTTTTCTGGCGAGAAAAAAAGTGCTCATAAATTTCTCAAAAAATTCCAGAAAATGTAAAATATTATTCTAAGAAACTTTATTCTTGAGCCGAAACGGGATTTCTTACGGTGTTGACCCAATAAATTGTTGAAAGATGTAAAATGGATAAAATTAAGAAAAAAGTTTTATTGGGACTAAACCGTAAGAAATCCTACTTCAACTCAAGAATTAAAGTTTCTCCAAATAATGTTTTACATTTTCTGGAATTGTTTGAGAATTTTTTGGGTACTTTCGGTTTTTTTTATCGGAAAACGCTCATCTAACCGCCGGATTCCGTTGATTTGGGACTAAACCGTAAGGAATCTCATTTTGAGTCAAGAATTAAAGTTTCTCAGAATAATGTTTTACATTTTCTGGATTTTTTTGAGAATTTTTTGGACAATTTTTTCTCACAGAAAAACAGATCGCCGGATTCCATTCACCGGAAATTTTTTTACCCGAGCTTCTGGGATCTTAAAATGACCGTCTAATTAAGACGAGTCCAACGGTATAAAATTTTTTGAAAAACAAGGTTGGAAAAGTTGGGAAAATGCATTTTAAAGAAAAAAAATAAAACAATTTTCTCTTTCTTTTTATTTACAAATTTGCCACCTCCTTTTGTTTAATTACAAAATTGGTCCGGGCTTGTCACACCATAACAAATGTGTCACACCTGATCATCCCTATATATATATATATATATATATATATATATATATATATATATATATATATAAACAAGATTGAAAGATGAAAGAAAAACTCATGAAAGTATTAGTCAGAATCTTATGCAAAATACAAAGCATACTTCGTTGACCCATGGAAGCTTGGATTATGTGCTAAGTAGACAACAAACTAATTATCACAGTATAAGCTTGCTGCAACTTCTGGATTGAATCCAATAACATCTCATGAATAAGTTAGCCACAGAATTTCACAAGATGTATAAGTTAAGATGACATGATTAACTTTCTAAATCCACCTGGCGGAACAAGATTGATTTTGGATAAATTAAAATGTACAGTACTTTAATAAAGTTCAAGGAGCATTACATCACTATAAGCAAGTTCAATGAGCTACTAGGTCATTTTAAACAAATTAAGGTGGTCAATAGGTCATTTTAAACAAGTTCGTGACGCTAATAAGATATTCTGTAAGTTCAGAGAGCTAATCAATTTTTTGAGCCACATTTTGGGGCTATTGAATATTAAGCTTATATATATGATACACTAAGGAATATTCTCTAGTATATTTCGAGAGAGAATCCTTGACACGTGGATTGGTGACCTCCTTACAATCCAGATCACTCATATGGACTATCTGATCCAAGTTAAAGAATATCCATTGAAGATGCTTATAGTACCATCCAGTCGCGTGAATCAATATCCACTGTTCATTCTAGAATTAGTACGACGAATGCAGGAGAGCCTTTGGATCAAGTGAGACGGTTACATAAAGGACGGCTACCATATGACAGTGTCACGTGGATCAATATCCACCGTTCGGACCAGAAGCTGTACAATGAAGCAATGAGAGCCTTAGGATCAAGTTAGGCGGTTACACAGGACGCGCCGCCCGATGTCATAACGATTTGAGGACTTCAAAGCTAATAGAATGATGACACATGTCTACTGAATTACTAGGGTACACATTTCTAAAGATTACAACAACTAACTTTGAAACTACTTTATATAGATAATGTGAACATCCTAAAGAGGAATGTAATATAACATTCTCATTGTCTTTAACTTTCTTTTAACTTTTGTTAATTTAAGCATCAGAGCGTTTCATCGGACTTCGACCTTTCTTTGATCAGATGTTACTCCCTCTCAGGTCACTCGGAGCATACTAGAAGGCATCATATATATATATATATATAATATGTTGTGTAAGAGATAAGGGCTAAACAAATTTGTAGGTTTTTAAGAAATGTGTAGGTTTATACCCCACATGCAATTATTGGAATGATGGATGGATCTATGTTAAGCATGACTACTTTTTGCAAGCCCTTAATCTTTCAATTCAATGATGCTTTAGAAAGCTAAAACATGCTATGCTATGCTTATGCTTCTCATTTTCCTATGATAATAATTAAGGATATTCCTTCATACTTGTTTATTATGGATAGTGGGTATCTTCTTCCACCCATTTTACTATTTTATTTCCCTTTCAACTTAGTCCATTCTTTTTATTTTTTTCTCCAATTAAATACTTAAGTTGTGATTCTATTCATATGTTTTGTTTCCTTTTCCTGGTCATGTCTACGTTCATGTGTGCTATACATTATAAATGGCAGATTAGTGCTCTATCAATTAAGCTCATGACCAAGAGAATAATTCATTTTTCTCTATTATTATTATTTTCCTTTTTCAATATATTAAATTATAACATTATGCTCCCTGGCTTTTATAGGATAATGAATTTTAATTATATCCTTCTAAAGTTTTAAAATATTACTAAATTCTCCCAATGTTTATAGCTATTCACATTTTTTATTCCTAGCCTAAATCTTTTTCCTTTAATTAATGAGGTGGTGATAATATTATTAAATTCACTAAGATGAGCAACAAAAGATGAAAGGAGAGTATCAAATCACTCTTTAATGTATTAATTTAAATTATATATCCTAGCAAGATAAGATAATGGACAAACCTAACAAATTTGGAGAGTTGAATTGAAACTTACTGAAAGTGAGAGAAAGAAAGAAAGAAAGAATAGAAAATGTTAATTCAATCTCTAACTACCTTTTTCACCCTATATATACATGTATCCTATATCTAATTTCCTACAAACTATTTGGGGGTAAATTACACTCATGGCCTACAAACTATTCAGGGTAAATTACACTCGTGGCTACCAAACTTTACTCATTGTCATGATATGGCCACTAACCTTTAAAGCATAACATAAAAACTACTCAATTTTATACTTTCTAACATTATGGTCACTCACGCCTCAAAATGACTGCTAACTATCTCAAAGTAAAAAATTCCAAGAATAAATTATATTCTAAGCAACTTTAGTTCTTCAAACTTTTCGTTTTGAGGTCATTTAGGCGTTGTTTGATTAGGAGAGAGAAAATAGACTTTTAGGGAAAGAAAGCTCAAAAATGGTGATTTTTGTAAAAAATAAAAAGTGTGGTTTCATGATAAATATTGTTCTAAACAACTTTAATTCTTGAATATTTCCATGTTAAGGTCATTAAAGGATATATTGAGATGTTAGATAAAGTTTAGTAGCCATAATGTTATAAAATATAGAGTTGAGTGGATTTTATATTACGTTTTGAAGTTTAGTAGTATATTGTGAAAATGAGTAAAGTTCAGTGGCTATAGGTGTAATTTACCCAAACTATGGTTTTGTGTGTGATACTTAACAAAACTATGGGTTTTGTTTGACAATAGACTTATTCCTCCCCTCAAGCTTGAAAGTAAATGATTAAAACTCATAGCTTGGCTAAAACTAGATCTGGGCATAGGCCGGGCTGGGCCGGATTCGGACTAGGTCTATCGGGCTTTTAATAAAGCCTGGTGAGCCCAAGCCCAGCCCAACCCGCAAGAAATTTAGTCGGGCTCGGGCCTAAGATAGGAATCTCAAACCCGTCCATCCAAGCTCATCTGTATATTAAAAAAAAGTTACAATTAAATTTAAAATTTCACACCAACATTCTTAATAAAAAAAATAGTACACACAACACAACACAATACTTAAGTATTTATATTTATGTTTATAAAAATATATTATAATTTATATATATATATATATATATATATATATATATATATATATATCGGACCGGGTCGGGTCGGGCAGGCCCGATGTAAAATTAGTAAAGCCCAAGCCCGCCCAATTTTTGGTAGGCTTATACAGGCTTGGGCTCAGCTGGCCGGGCCTGACAACATTTTCATATGTCCAAGCCCGGCTAAATGGGCATGGGCCTGGGCGGACCAGGCGGGCTCGCTTTTGTGAAGATATCTTCCAATTGATTTGCTGAAAAGACTAGTAATGGTGGATTGAGTCTTGCAACCAATTTTTCCCTTACAAAGTGACAGTCCAACTCTAGCGGATTGTTAATTGTTCAAACTCCCTATGAGCAGTTATATGTTTACTTAGATTCATCACCGATGAGAAAATAATGAAGTTTAGGAAAAACTTGACTGTACATTTGTGTCGAAGAGTTGGTTGGCGGGTTTCCCTCACGACTCATCATATAATACTATAGCTCATACATCTGATCATTCCCCAATTTTAGTTCAAATTGAAGATCAAATTGTACAACGCTCCCAAAAAAGATTTATGTTTGAGAATAAGTGGTTAGGGATCTGGGACTTCAGCAAGTCATCGAATAGAAATAGACTCGGTCGGTTGATTTTATTTTTTTGGGCAGATTAACGCAACTCGAATATGGTTTGGGCCATGGTCGCAACATCAATGTCCAATTTCAAACTGAAATTAAAGCACGTTAGACATGATTAGAGCAGTTGCGGGCAAATTCTTCAAAGGAGGCAACACATCACTATGACTCCGAGAAAAATAAAATGATTGTCCTTTTGCTTTAGGAGGAAGATCATTGGTGGCAACATTCTAAACTTCAATGGCTTTAGGATGGGGATCTCAATACACGATTCTTCCACTCCTTCACTAATGGCAGGCGGAAGCGCAACTTTATTTCCAAACTGGAACAGAATGATGGAACGTGGGCTATAGATGACGACAGTATGTGCTTAGTTAGTCGGGAATATTTCTTCTATCTATTTTTTAGCAGTCAGAGTAATTTCCAGCTCGTGGTGGAAGTTGTGAGACCTCGGGTTACCCCTGCCCATAATGAGCAACTGCTACTTCCTATCTCAAAGGTTGAATTTCGAGCTGCCTTATTTGAAAAGCATCCTAACAAAGCACCCAAGACGGATGGCTCTAACTCGGGCTTCTTCCAAAAATTATGGTCTCTAATTGGCGATGATATATTTGTAGCAGGTTCTGTTTGGCTTATTCGACGTGAGTTCCTTTCAAATCTAAATGATACTATTATAACTCCCATTCCTAAATGTGATAATCCTACCAATATGAAAGATTTAAGACTGATTGCTTTGTGTAATATTGTGTACAAAGTTGTTGCTAAGGTCTTAGCTAAAAGACTTCGAGGGGTCCTTCCCAAAATCATTTCAGAAAATCAATCTTCTTTTCTCAAAGGCCACTCGACCATTGATAATGTTCTGATTGCTTTCGAAGTTATTCACAGTATGAAAAGGAACACTGGGAAGAAGAACGGAGATGTTGCTTTGAAGATTGATATCAGCAAAGCTTATGACAGTGTTGACTAGAATTATCTTCGTGTTGTTATGGCCTGTATGGGTTTCTCTTATCGGTGGATTAATGTTATGATGCTCTATGTTACTACTGTTCAATATTCTGTCAAAGTTAGTAGTCAACTAGTTTGTCCTATTATACTGAAAAGGGGTTTCCATCAAGGGGGTCTTCTTTCTCCTTATCTTTTCTCATATGTGTGGAAGGGCTTTCGGTTGCACTTCTGGATGTCGAACAACAGGGACATCTCCACATCTGGACCCAACGGTGATAGACCACAGAAGTGTCAATGACAGCAGGGGTGCTATAATCTAAGGTATGGAAAACATGAATAACCCATTTGGCTCTAATAGAGGCGGGAAAGTTAGGAGGATAGTCGTCAGTTGGAGGTTTGAGCCCGATATAGGGAATTAACTAAGCAGCCAAATACTAACGACATAGGTGTTAAGGATAATAAAATTTTCACTAACGAAGTCATCAGAGGTAGACCATGTGATACAAGTGATATGCAGCAACTCAAGTCAATCTCCACCATGGGCAAGTCTAGAGAATGTGGAGTAACGAAATGTGATCCATCCATGTGTCCTACTAAGCGTAAGACGTCGTGTGGAAATCCTGAAAAGCAGATCCCCAGCTCAAGAAATGTATGGGAGTGTACTTGGTCCAATCACCACGAGGAGCGACCGTTATCCCTAGTTTCTCAAACAACCACACCTGAAAAGAGAGGAGAAAGAAAAAAACGAGGTTTCTTGAGTATGAGTGCAATGACATGAAGAAGGGAAGTAGTAACTAGATGGTATTCGATAGAATTTCTCTTGAAGTAAGAGAGGGCTCCCCGTGAGAGTTCGGGTTGCACCCTATGATCTTTCGGTGAGCCCTATTAACGTCTTACCCAGTATCAATGCAATAGGGAAAGCTCCCTTTGCTACATGGTGTAAAACGGATAAAAGTTTGAGATCGCATATGGGTTGTCCAGAGGTGCACAGAAGCAAGTGTAGGGAACAAAGGAATGTCATTACTCCCCATGAGGTGTATTAGTTGTTCTTGCGTATACAGAGGCGCAAAACTTGATCAACTCTAAGAGCGGGATGTCGAGGTTCAGTGGAAAGCAGCTCGTCCACCTGAGAAGGAGAAATCTCAAATAGAGGTATCAACAAACCAATATCATATGTACCAAGCTCCGGAATAGCTATGGCTTCACCCATATTGGAATGAATGCCTAAAATGGCACTATACTTCTCCGTACAAGGGGCATGTCTCATGACCGGTAAAACAAAATACATTCGTATTAGGATTCCAAAACGAGATCACGGCTTGTAGAAAGACCGGATTGAACCCCTTCACCATCACATTTTCCTTCCGCATGCATGATCCAAGCTGTAGAGCATATGAGCAAAAGGCAGCACTGGCCTAGTCATAAAAGGGGACATCATCAAGATCCATTAAAGCCGATAGTATAGACATGCACACCTCACTACCTCCAATGGCATCAGAGTAGAATCATTCATCAACCGTTCTGCCTAGATCATCTTTCTGTCTTACCACAGACATCGGTACTATCTCAAAGATTCTTTTGTATCATAACTTAAACATCTTAGTTGATAAGAGTGTCCTGTGGCAAACATAGTAGTGTAGATGTATCAACAAGCAAACCCTAGTGAGTAATGACAAAGTCCAATTGTCCCCATAAGAGTACAACTTGTATGCACGTGCACACACCCCCATCTGAAAGCTGCTTTCTTATCTTTTACAAGTACATGACAAAAAAAATGAGCAGTTAGCATTGGATTTTCATGCGTGTGCAAGTAACACTAGTCCTCTAAATAAAACCAACCCAAGAAACAAGTAACCTGCAAAACAATAATACTAAGAATTATTACCTTTGATAGCCTAGTTTCTTTTCTTTCCTTCAAAAAGTAGCATCTTTTTTTACATAGATTTCACTAACAGACAACAAGAATGTTACAATATGAGACCAAACAAGGAGCTTTTTCATGTAAATAATTAATATCATCAGAGGAATATTAGTATTTATTATTTCACCCTCCACTATGCACAACTATTAAAGGGTATTTTTTCTTTCAAATTGCCAATTTTTTCTTTCTTCAACTTCCATTTCTAGACTCTACTGATATACTATCTTGTTTTTGTATTGTTTCCAATATTTTATGTAGATCCTGTTTCAGATTGACTATATATGCACATTTTAAGTGATTTCACTTCTAATTAATTATGTTTTTTTTTTACAGATTAAACTTTGAACTTGAAACTTGAACTTAAGTAATGGAAGATCAATAGATATACATATGTTAAATTTAAAATATGTTGAGAGTGAAAAAGGGGATAGATTGAAAAGTGGTAATTATTGGTTTCACTGTTAAAAAGACTGTAGGTGAAGGAGATGGAGAGGAGCATTAATTGCGGTCCAGCATTGGATGAAGTGATGGAGTGCAATGTTCTTCATGCAGAATTGAGTGCAAGTATTGAAAAGCTGCTCCAACAATTTCTTTTTCTTTTTATTCATTTCTACATTCATTTCTTCTCTTTTATTAGCTCAATTCACATCCCAATATTGAGAGAAAAAATAGAATACTTAGGGAGTAAGATACTCTTTAAAAACATAGGGGTATAAGAGTTCTGATGCAGGGTTGAGGGAAAGTAAATAGAGCAAGGTTTTGACCTTAAACTAATAAAGAATTTTAAGTTAAATTTGAAGAAGTTGAAAACCTCTAATTTTACAAGCTAGAACCGGAAGAAATTGCAAAATCTCCAATTCATAGGTATACATTTTAACTTTCAAAAAGAGAAAACCGAAATTGATTTGATGATATATATGATGATAAAAAAAAAGTTGTTACATCTTTTAAAAAGATGAATTTTTACACCTCTAATCCTAAAGAGTAAAATTACATAAAACACAATTAAAAATAATAAGACAAAATAACAAAAGAGAGTTAAAATAGTCTAAAGCATAAATGAAAAGGAATAGGAAACTAAACAATAATTTAACATTGGTTCCATTTGACATTCCCAAACGCGTCCTTGTCATAATCAAATTCATCATCACTATCTAGCTCATTCTCAGAATTGTTCTTCTCTTTATCAATCTCATTCTCGAACGCATCCTCTTCATAATCAAATTCATCATCGCTATTTAGCTCACTCTTGGAATCGTTCTTCTTTTTATCAATCTCATTCTCGAACTCATCATCTTCCTTCCCCATTCTCATTTTCAAACATGTTCTTCTCTTCTTTAACCTAATCTCGCTTCCACAACTTAAATAGTTATCTCGTGTATCAATTTTGAGAACCTAATCATAATCTCAAAGTGATCATTTATTGTGCGATATCAAGTTCAACATGAGGCACGATCATGGATTAAATGTCATGCAAGACAGGCCAACGAAGTTGTAACTCATTAATTGCTCAATTCACAAATCAAATTATACTACTCGTTCATAATGATTTTTTACTTTTCATTCAGCACAAAATTAACAAGTGCATGGGCAATGGTGCTTGAATAGATTTCTTCAATGTATTGAAGAAAAAATCTTTGATCTTGCCCTATGGCGAGATCATCGGCCTAAATGCGCTCTACTACATCAACTTTTACATTTTGTGTTATTTAGAAACACTTATTATTTCAAAATTATCGCAACTGACAGTATGTTCCATTTTACAATTTTTCATTTCCTTTTCCAAGTTTCGCACTTATGCTAACTATTAACGAAAAACGAGCAATATAAAAAGAAATGAATTATTTTTCTAATTATCGTAACATATTATTAATAATTAAAAGATTAACTTACGTATACAAATATCTTTTATAAATAATCAAAAGATTCATGTACGTATATGAATATCATTTATTGATCAAAACACATTTAATCAATTCAAGTTTCATCAAAATTAATCCTATTTGATCCTTCTATCCAATTTGTAATGATCAACTTTCCTTAATAAGTTCTTCAACATAACTAACTGATGTGGAAAGCGAGCTAATTTAGGTGATTTATAATACATGCCTATGCAAAATCACATGCATTGTTAATTATACAAATACAAATAACTAACATATTAATCAAAAGCACATTTTCAATCTATATAAAATCTTCCAAAAAATATTTCAGTTATTCTAGAATTTTTATAAAAAGTTTCATAATTTCTCGATGATTAAAAAATATTTTCTTTTAATTTAAAATGATTTTAGAATATTTTAAAAATAAAAAAATAAATATTCTGCATGTCCTAATATTACACAAAATACACTAAAAAATCAGAAAAATTATAAAATTTTGGTCTGGAAAAAATTAGAGGCCAAACGACAACCACAAGTCACCCCACGCAGGCCATGTTGCACACGTGGATTGGCAACTAATTGCCACGTGTCATGACATGGTTGGCGCATTCGCCACACGCGCAACACATAGTGGAACGCTTAATTATAGGCATGTGAAGCCCATAGGTGGCGTATGGGGCCATACGCCACCTTTCAGTCGTCTGTTGCCTCTAGAACTTGTTCTGAACTGGGGTTTTGGGGGTCTTTGATCATATTGGTAAGTCTATTTGTCCATACGATGAACATAAACTATGGTTTGAGGCACACACAATCTTGGTTGAGATTAGAATTTGCACAATTCCGGATCAGAAAACCCTAAATTGTAAATATATACTATTCTATTCAATTCTAATGCTGATTTTCACACACAAAAAAACAATCTGAAAAACACATATACATGCCCAATAAACACGGATCTAATACATATATTAATCTTAGCATGAAAAAACTACGTTTTTCTTCATATCCGTGGATCAAAACTGACAAAACAAGAGATATGTGGCTCTGATACTAATGACGGTTTATCACATATATAAACGAATATAGATATGGGTTATCGGGTTACCTCTTATAGCGCAAAAATTAATTGAGTTGATTCCAATGGAAGAACAACGGAAGAATAGAAACCACGATTTTCGTATTACTGGTCACGAATCAACTCTGTCGAGATTAATAGGGAGAAAATTCGATAGATCTACGAACTAAGAGCACCGTTGAGACAAAAGAGAATGAGGTGCTGGGAGAGGGATGATGGAAGCTATATACATCTCTTTCTCTAAGGTCATGCTTGATAAATTTAAAGTTCACTTAATTGAATAAGTTTAGCACTACTGTAATTTTTTAACCACTTAAATTATTCCATTAAGTTAAAAATCACTTATTTTGATAAGTCAAATATTTAATCTAAAAGTTTAAGTTAAAAATTATCAACTAAGGTCAGAATGTTTGTATGGAAGTTGGCCTCGGGTTGTGTGGCTACTAGACATAGACTGACAGGGAGGGGGTTATCAATCCCAACACAGTGTCCTTTTTGTCATACTGATACTGAGCATGATCATCACCTCTTTGTGGATTGTGTATACGCCCAGGAATGTTGGAAACTATCTGGGATCAATATGGATGTATTCCAACCTGATTATCTAACGGGTTCTATTTTGCAGGTACTACTGTCCAATGACCAGGAAGTCATAACCAAGGTGGCGATGACGCTTTGGGTAATTTGGAACCAAAGAAATCAAATAGTGTGGGAGAGCAAAGTCCAATTACCGGAAACGGCGATCTCCTTTGCGGGTAATTACCTTGCTGCTTGGCGTCAGTCTCAATTGAAGAACCATCCACATGCTGCTGAACCCGTGGGTGGCGCCGATTATGCCGCCGCCGCCAATGTTGTCCGCCTTTTTTCTCCGCCCTCAGCGGACCACCTCGCTGCTGCCACCTTGCTCAACCGGTCACCCCCTACTCCTCAGGCGAACGCTGATGATCATGCCCGCTCTGTTCCGTCGCGCCTGCTGCCCATCGCTATTTCCGCCGATGCAAACAGCAACCGCCCGCACCGGCCAGCGCCAATCGCAGATGCCGACTTTGATGTCCACCATCACGGTCAACCGACAGCAACGGCACAGGTACAAAATATTAGTTGGTCTCGTCCCCCCTTGGGCTTTGTCAAATGTAACTGTGACGCGGCTTCCTTCAAAGCTGAGTTCCGTAGTGGGGTGGGAGCTTTACTTAGATCTTCCAACGGCTCTTTCATGGCTTATCGTAGCCGCCTAGTCCCACTAATCGACGACATTAGGGAGGCTGAAGCGTTAGCCCTCCGAGATGCCTTGCAATGGTGTGTTTATCTTAACTGTATTAATGTTATGTTTGAAAGTGACTCTTTGATTGTGGTTAATAGCGTCAAATCTGTCGATCCAAACTTGTCTGTTTATGGGTCAATTATCCAGGATTGTAAGTTTTTGTTAAGTAGTCGACACGATTATACAGTGTCTTTTTCTCCACGCCTAGCGAACAGGGGTGCTCATGTTGTTGCACGACATGCCCTGTCCAATGCTAGCGAGTTCATATCTTTTTCTGCTCCGGTTTGGTTGCAGGACACTATTTTTGTTGATTCGGTTTAAGGAATGAATATCTATTTGCTTCAAAAAAAAAAATGTATTCGGTGCTTACTTTTTGTATTTATCAAACAGTTTATTTAATACTTTCGGTGCTTATAATATTAAACACTTAAAATTAGTATTTATTTTTTCAGACCTTAATTTTTAGTTTTATCAAAGAACGTCTAATTATAGCCATCAAATAGACCTAAAACCTATTACTCATTTAACCTATATCAGATCCATTTTTCTTATATCCGATCCATTTTCCTTACGCATGAACTATATCAGATCCATTTCCCTTACGCATGAATTATATTCAACTCATATCAAATATTTCCATTTTATATATAAGAATTAAGTGCCGAGCAACAGAAAAGGTGCTTTGTATTTCCTAATCGTGGATCCTATATTGAAATATTTAGTACAGATAATATTCGGGCTAATGAATCTTAGGTCGAAGAAACTCCATGATCCATTTTTTTTCCAATCCAATAAATATATTTGATAATTAAGTTACGTATAATTTAGGGAAAATTACAAAACTGGGTCAAATGGGAGGCTCATTTATATATTTAACCCATTTACTAATCCTACTACATATCTAGACTGATTTTGTGTGACTTTCTCATAATACCCTCAATATTTACGCGCGGCTCGCCCTATCCCGTCTGACTTCGCATATTCGACCATATGCGAAGCCTGCGAAGCTAATGTTTGGATTTACTTAATGACTTTAGTTCGCATATGCGAAGCCTGCGAAGCTGAAGTTTGTTTTGTTTGATGAATTTAGTTCGCATATGCGAATGCTGGATATGACTTGAAGCTAATTCGCGAAGTGGTATATAACAAAAAATGGCAAACAACAACGGATGCTAACATTAAAATCATAGCATTATCAAAATTTACAAGAAGATTGCCACAATAACAACATTCAAATCATAACATTATCAAAATTTTCAACAAGATTGCCACAATGAACTCTACTAACGAATCATTTCAAAGTGAACCTAACTAATCCGGTACCAATCTTGAAACAGATGAGTAATCTTGGTGGGCACCATGAGACACATCCATTCCAAAAGGTCTGGACTTCCAGACCTTTTGGGATGGACGTGTCCCACGGTGCACACCAAGATTACTCATCCGATTCAAGATTGGTACCGGATTAAGTTAGGTCCACTTTGAAGATTGGCACCATGGGATGGACGTGTCCCATGGTGCACCCCAAGATTGACAAAACCTCTCCTAACCAACCACTTTAGGAGTGAATGTGTCAGTCTTGGGGAAGTTCATCCCTATACAGGAAGGAAAATCATCTCCCCTGCAGCCCAATACGCCGCCTTCCAGAAAGGGATATTACGTATTCAACCATCTACGGAAAAAATTAATCGTGTTAGGCAGGGAAAAAGACGATTTTGGCTTCGCGAAATGAAGATTAGCGAAGCATGCGAATGTAAATGTGCAGGGTTTTACTTCGCATATCGATGCTTTCGCAAAGTTTGCGAGGTCAGAAACGTGACTATCTACGTCGCATATCGATGCTTTCGCGAAGTCTGCGAGGTCTGAAACGTGAGGATCTATTCGCAGACTTCGCGAACTAATCGATTCGCGAGGTAGATCCATACGTTTCAGACGCTTTCTTTTCGCATATCTTCGTGAAATCATCGATTAACGAAGTAGATCGTCACTTTCCAGGCTCGTTCTCTTCGCAAAGCTTAGCGAAACCATCGATTGCGAAGTGAATTCATGAAAAAAAGGCAGAAAAAAACAGATACTTACATTTTTCGCCCATTTCACCCCCAAAAGCGACAATAACAATATGATAACATGAGAAGAACGAAGGAAATAACGTAGAAAAACCATTTCTTTGATGGTAACAAGAAGAAAGAAACCAAGCAACGAACAGGAAGATGAAAAACCATGGCTTCGTTTTCTAGGGTTGGGGAGTTGTAGAATCAAGAGATGAAGAAAGGAAAAAGAGAAATTCATTGTGATTTTGACTAAATGGTGCAGATTTCATGCAATTTAAATGAAGAAAGGAAGATCAAAAGTCTTGAAATCATTAATGCAGGAGCAACTTTTCGCATAACCAAGGAGATAGGGGGAGCGGCGATTCGCGAGTGGTGGAAGTGGGAAGGTTAGGGGTATTATGGAAAAGTCACACAAAATCAGTCTAGATATGTAGTAGGATTAGTAAATGGATTAAATATGTAAATTGGCCTCCCATTTGACCCAGTTTTATAATTTTCCCTATAATTTATTGTATAAGCGAATATTACCCACAAGAAAAATAAATAAATAAATAAATACGCAATATCCTTAATATACAAATTATTTATCAGAAATTTTACTGTATTTCTCTAGTAAACCTTCTTTTGGATATCACTATATGAGATATGATTGGTATAAAGAAAAAAATATATACGTATAACATTAATTGATTCGTTGAATGTATTACTTTCATCAAACAGTTGCGTTCACATGGACCCTGACAACCACGTAAATTTGATCATTCACCGTTAGATCTAGGTGGATTAAAATTCTAAGGTGGAGATTCAAAATATCCTAAGGCTTATATTTAATCCGCCTAGATCTAACGGTGAATGACCAAATTTATATGGTCATCAGGGTCCATGTACTTTTAAAATACTCTAAAGTTTTTCGATTATTCACCCATTTTCATGTACTAATAAATATTAAATTGAGAGAAAAAGTTCAATAATTCAAAGTAATAGATAACATGCATGTTCTGTTAATACTATTCTTAATTATGGGTTTGGATCGGACTTTTTGGATCAAATACGGGTTATAGTTATCCATATTTTATTTTATTTTATTTTGTGTTTTGTATTTTTGTTTTATTTTATTTCTTTCATCAAATTTCTTTAATTCTAACTATTTATAGAATTTCTTAGGTTTATAATTTATCCTTTAGTTATAGAGTTTACATAGCGAAACATGTATTACCATGTACGTAATCCAACTCGATCTTTATGGGACTATCCAAATATGATGTGCATATACAGTGGGTGTGCAATATAAATGTAAACCATGAAACTACACTACATTATGCATGCCAAAAACATGATTTATTTGATAAGATTCGCAAAACATAGTAAGATTATCTGATCAACCTCGAACCCATTAATCGGCAAAATTTTATTCCATGAAAGAAACAAGGGAAAAACGAAAAACGTGCAGTGAGCATGAATTATTCTGTGCACAACAAAGAAAAGTAGATTATACAATCCCATATTTCAACAAAATCTATGGTTGAATATACAACTAACCTCATCAAAACTCCGGCCACAATTGCGCCACCATTCTCATATATGTATCCCTATAACCAGCTCAAGGTAACGAATTGCAAAATGAATTTCATCCAAGTTTAAGAGATCAAAAGCCATTTGGGCATTTCATTTCATTTCATAGCCACTTCCTCCAACTCCCTGTTCTTCTGTCACCAGTTAACAACCTAGGAAGGCTTAGTAGACTGTTAACTCGTGTCACACCATCTAAGGCGGACCACTCGTCATCCTCTGCACTTGATATGCACTCAGCAAGGCTCCTCTTTGACTGGCTCTGGCTGCTTAAGCTAAGCTTTTTTTCCTCTGCTAACTCACTGATTGGAACTATCTCGTCAGACCCTCCTCGTATGGTATCTGAATGACTAAGAACAGCATTATCCACGGTTGCTACTTCTACAGCATTTTCTTCCGCTTTCGCCACTGACTCTTCAACCTCCCCGTTAGCTTCAGATACATGCTCAAGAAAGAGACACACAACAGCACAATCATCGTTCTTTGAAGTAGGATACTTAAGCCTCCATGCTCGTACTGCACAATCTACCAGAGCTCTAGCTGCTGTAGCACGACCGGGAGCTGACGCTACAATATCAACAGCCTCCTTATTTGAAAGGACATCCCAAACCTGGTAGAAAATGACATGGCAACAGCATATAATGGCTATGAATTTGAAGAAATATCCCTGAAATTTGAGTAAAGAAAAAGTTCATACACCATCAGAAGCAAGAATGATGAATTCATCTCTCTTGGTAAGGCGGCGATAATAAATATCTGGTACAGAAATTAGACCAAAATCCTTCAAACAGAAGTCTCCGAATGCTCTAGCCATTGCCAAACCAGGTGAGTCATTATTAGGCAACCATACACGTGCAACCTCTGGCTCATCCTTCAGTGCAAAAACCCTTCCTTTACATTGCTGGATCCTGGCAGCTTCCCCTACATATTGGAAGTCAAGAATTTAGAACTCTATAAATACTTTAATCAAGCAGTTTCAAATATACTAGATCGCCGAAACGCTCTGTATGTAACTACTTATGCCGAATCCACCACACGCATCTTTTGTGGGTTCGAAAGTGTGTGCTCGTGTGCTCTGTGTGTGTGTGTACGTGTGTGTGAGAGAGAGAGAGAGAGGTAGAGAAACTTGGCAGATCAGGCTTCAAATCCACAGTCAATTGTATGGCATGCAAAGAGTCATCTTCATCTCTGGTTGCCAGGACAGCTCTGGAGTCGCCAAGATTTCCGAGTATAAGATCCTCACCCTGAACAGCCACAGTTCATTAGGTACAATTGTGAGACTGAGGTTGCATTCACATGAAAAGCAAAATAATTTCAGTTAACTTTGTTTTCAGTAAGAACATAAGAAATGGAACATAATATAAGCATGTCAGCTCAATTTTAAAGAAGTCAAACACGAGTTCGATAATGAAGCTATGATGACCAGAAGGCAGATCCAAACTCTAGAAATAATTTGCATCGCAGTAATGACAAGGTTTTAGCCAAGGAAAGAACAAATCATGCAGTTACTTTCAAAAATAAGAAAAAGTACAATGAGGGACTGAAAACAAAGACAGGTATAAAAGAACTGTATCTTCACAATTCAAATTTTACATAATGTATTTTCTTGTAACTTTTTGGTATAGTACATTTCTTGCCATTGACACCATAAATTTGTAATAATATGGCATTGACATGTAAAAGAAAAAATCTCAAGTGATTTGGCACCCAATTCTGTGTCATGGGCTAACAATAAAAAGGGCGGCCGGTGCACTACGCGTCCCTGCTAAGCGAGGGTCCGGGGAGGGGTCCCACCACAAGGGTGTATTGGGGGCAAACCTTCCCCTGCCAATTTTTTAGCAAGAGGCCGCTCCTAAGGCTCGCTGTCATGGGCTAACAATAACTTAAAATTTTCAAGACAACCTAGAGATTTGAATTATGTATGTTGTTTTGTAGCCTGATTGACTTCACCCGCATCCAAAACCTTTAATCAACAGATGCAATATACTTCAATCAAGCAGGAAAAGAAAAAATTATTTCATCATGTCGACACATCATGATGATTTGGAATGTTCTCTACTGACTTCCAAATGTGACTTAAGTAAACGGATTTTCAAGTTAGCCATCACATGATTGGATATGAAGCTCACATCATAAAAATTTATATCAATTTTGAAAGGTCAATCTTTTAGTCAACTACCTTTCCGAAACATCATGAACTAATCCATCCCCATTTCTACTCAATATCAAACATCTAGAATTGAAAACAGAAAAAGAAAAACTAATGAATAAGCAAGCGAAAATAGTAAGATAAATAATCATAATCAATAATTCCAATTCATTTATGTGTCAAGCAAAGCCTGCATATTAGCCTCCTATGTTATCTAGGAGAATGCAACCTATGGGCCGCGAACTAAAATGGACCGCCAAGGATGTCATGTTCAATCTGGCATGAAATCTTTCAATGATCCAAGCAACATCAGTGAGCTTTATTGAAACCAACCTTGTAAGGAAAAAAATAAGGGCTGCCAACAGGATTTTTACTCCAGATTGGAAAATTATAGAGATAAATGCACGAAAATCTTTTGTGAAGCAAGCATGGTAAAAAATAAATTAAAGGATGTAGCTAGAGCAAAATACCTGCTTTATCAAGGTCACAGCAGTTGATCCACTGCAAAAGCAATCAATAGTTGGATGCAAATTTAGTTCCTTGTCCATTAACTTGAAGGCCTTCAGCATAGTCTTTTTAAGTGGCAGAAACATCTCCGGGAATTTCTCATTCTGCTCTGCCTCCAAAGAGTCATAGGAGTCATTATCCACACTTGCAGATGCAGTTTCCTCCGAATTTGTGCTTTCAGGAGTGTTTTCAGCCTTATGATGGCTGCTCTCCTCATCATTGGAACCACCTTTCCATTGTGTACACAGTAAAAGTGGAAGGGAATCTCGAACTCTCTTCGCAACCATATGACCATAAGGACCATGACCATCAAAAACCCCACAGAACACAGTGTCGCTTCTTGAGATGAAATTCTATTTGAAAAACAGACAAATCAAGCCCTCAATTCATCTATACCAGAATAAAAAAACAAACAATATATATCCCTAGGAATGAATTGGGTAGCTAAACCACCTAAAAGACCCTAGCTTTAGTTACTCAAACTCAAATCCATAGCCCTTCTCTACTCTTGCATTGCATTATCTTCCCCTTTCCACAAATTTTTTTCAATTCCATGGTTTTATATGCTGTACAAGCCTAATCACAGATCATGAATTCTGCATTTTTCCATACCCAGTTTATAAACATTGCTTTCATCAGTGTGGAATTAGGGGAAAAAATGTTTTGAACATATAGAACTGGAGTATCTACAACTGAAAATGGTATTAATAAGCTATGAACACTGTGATATGTGATTATCTTAATGAATTAGAAATATTTTCAATGTGATATGAGCATGAGAGACATGACTATGACTAACCTCCCAAACAAGCATGGCGTCTTGGTTAGTGCCTTTCTTTCCTTGTTGGGTGTATAGACAGGCAATTTTGGAGACACCATTAGAGCACATCCTGCCAGGAATATGATTCAATAAGCTTTCATCACCCCCACTAACTCCACCTGATTTCTTCTTCCACTTAACCCTCTTAGGAGAAGCTGTTGATGTAGCAGAACTTTGCTCCACTGAACCATTCTCATCCCTCTTCCTCTTGGAGTAGCAAGATCCCATTTCATAAAGGACACTTCTTTTCCCCAATCCCCAAATTCCCAAAATCAAATCAAATTAGATAAACCCTGCGCCTGCCCATATGATTGAATACTGATTCCCTGTGCGATTGAGCTAGGTCAATCCACCAAGATCAAAGAAAAAGCAGTATTGAAAATCCAGGAATTGAGTTGGGGTGAAGATCGTTAGATGAGTAACATAAAAACAAAGGTAGCCTTTTTAGATTTTACAATGTAAGAAAGCTTTATACTTTGCAAGTTAGAAGAGGTGCAGACAGAGAGAGAAAGAAGAAGAAGAAGAGGCCACAAAGACAGACGAAATAAGCAGACAGAAATTAGGTAACATCTAGTTATATAATCATCCATGTCAGAATGGCGTGGAATTAACAAATATTTTGAGTTCATTATTTACAATTTAATTCTGATTTGTTTTTTATTTAATATTTGGATTATGAAAATGAAATTCAAACTGGAATGCCCTTTGACTTGTGAAACTCTCAAGTGAACAATACTAACTCTATGGTCACATCACAAAGGATGAAAATGTTTATTAGCCAAAATTCTATTTAATCAATCATATCCGTCTTTAAATACAGGTATAATATCCATTTGGATCCCCAAACTAAAACTTGAAAGTCAATTAAGACTTTAAACTATCAAAATCATCAATCAGGTCTCTAAACTAAGTAAAAATCATCAATTCAGTCCTCATCCTAAACAAAAATAATCAATTGAGTCCTCATCAAAAATTATTCGGTTGAACAGTTTTAGACTCTCTTCTCTAAATCCATTTTAAACCAAAATAGAAATCATTACAGTCCATACAAATAGTGACAGTTTCTGATTTTAGGATAGCATAAGAACTCAATTGATGCTTTTTGCTTAGTTTAGGAATTTAATTAATGATTTTGATAATTTAAGGTCCTAATTAGCTTTGAAATTTTAATTTAGGGGTTAAAATGTGTTATGCCTTAAATATAATAAAATTAAATTATACATCAATTAAGATTTATTTGAATGATTAAGATTCTCAACCGCTTAAGCTATAAATTTTGAATTCGCATATGATATTAGTCTAATTTAAATTTTGTGGAGCATATTCCATTGTTTCACAGTCGTGGTAGAAATCAAATATATAAAAAGAGAATATAAAAAGAAAAGCTATAAAATGTAGAAAAGATAACTAAAAAAGTAAGAAAAAAAACAAAAAAAAAATGTACAAAAAAACTTCATAAATAAAAAAATAAAAAGATAGAAAGAAAGCTACAAAATAGAAAGGAAACTAAAACAAAAAAGGAATATAGAGCGAATAAATATTTATGGAATATACAACAAATATATAACGAATTTATATTTATTAAATAGGAAGGAAACTAAAACCAAAAAGGAATATACAACGAATAAATATTTATGAATCCGTTAATACTCTCTCTCAATTTAGGTCATGCATATCACAAATACCCAATTCGTTTAGAAGAATCTGAAATTAAAATTAGTTGAGATCTTTGTTATAGATATCTGCTAATTGAGCACCAGTGCAAATATGAGATATAACAATCGTACCATCATGAATAACATCTCAACTGAAAATGACAGTCAATTTCAATATGTTTCGTGCGTTCATGAAAAAATAGACTAGTCGTTATCTGAAGAGCAACATGACTATCACGAAAGAGATGTCTATGATTCGTGTGAAAGATGCCAAAACAAACCAACAAAATATTTTAACTGCTTCAATTCACGTGTAGCACTCGTTAAAGACTAATATTTGGCCTCAGTAAAAGAACAAAAAATAATGGGTTGTTTCTTCATTTTCCAAGGGACAGGGGACACTCTTAGAAAAAAAAAATAACACTTTAAAAATCTCTGAGTCAAACGACAACTTACCTATTCACTATCACAAAAAGAAACATAAAATTTAGAAATTATTTTCCCCATGCAAGAATATGCACTGGCCAGCCAACCCTTCAAATACCAAAAACTCTCAAAGATACATCTCAATGCTTGATTCGTGGGTCGCCTATAAACTAGGCCAAGGTGTGAACTGAATAGCAAAACTTGGACCGAGTAAAATTCAAGTAAATAAGACGCCCAACGAGACGTCTATACATTTCTGGGTTATAAAAAACAATGTCATTTGTAGATGTAAGCTTGTGATTTTCTTCCATGGGTGTCGATATAAGTCGAGCACCAAGCAAACCAGCCTCAGTAATAATATCCAAAGCATATTTTTATTGAGACACAAATAAACCTGCCTTGCCTCGAGCCACTTGGATTCCAAGAAAGTACTTTAAAACTCCCAAATCTTCCATATGAAATTTGATAATAAGATGTGACTTGAATTTTATTATTACTGAAAAAGAAGAGCTGGTAATAACAATGTCATCAACGTAAATAATATGTAGCACAACTCCTGTTTTGAATAATTGAACAAAGAACAGCCAGTGTATGATTGCATGAACCCAATATCTTTTAATGTAGTGAAGAGTTTAGTGAACCAATTCCACGACACCTATCAAATACCATAAAGATATTTATGCAAACAATAAACTTTGGCGGACGTGGGAGACGTAAAACCATGAAGTAATTGAATATAAACATTTTCATCTAGATCGTCATGTAGGAATGTGTTGTGTATATATATCTAATGTAGTTCTCATTGATGAGCTACTACTAAGAAAATCCGAACGATAACCATTTTTGTAATAGGAGCAAATGTTTCATTAAAATCAATTCTCGCAATCTGATTGATGTTTCACCTTGTAACCCAACTTGCACCCAATTTCCTTATTATCGAGAAAAAGATCATCAATACTCCATGTGTCGTTGCATTCAAAAGCTTCAATCTCCTCTTGTGTGGCCTTACACCGACTAGGATCCTTAAAAACCTCTTTAAAGGACTGTGGTTTAGTGTCAGATGTAATAGTTGCCAAAATATTATTGTGTCGCATAGAAAATCTATCACAATTTACATAATGATAAGTTTGTAAAATACGTTAGGCGTTAGTCGGGTGGACAGGTCCTCCGGAAATCAGATTTGTATTTTTTTATTTTTAATAAATAAATTATTATATAAATACAATTAAACTATGAATTACACTATCTAAAAATAATAATAGAAAAGATTTTAAGATCGAAAAACATATATATATATATATATATATATATATATATATATATTAGTATTTGTTACATTAATGTTCTTAAAAAGCAAAAATGTGTCAACAAAATAGCATTAATATCCTTTAAAATAAAATTTGATAGTTTTAGGTATTTTTTAATTTTACATTATTTAATATTTTATTTAGAATTAAAAAAATTGACATAAAATTCAAACTTTGGTTTTTTTAAAGGACCTCTTAGGTGCATCTAAGCGGCCGAAAATCGCTAAACCGATTTACATCGTCCGATATGAGGAAATTGAGATGGTGTTTGTAATTTTCGGCACTTAAGCAACTGTTTAGGCCGAACCTTAAAGCACTACATAATAAGAAAGAGGGAGCAAAGTACACGAGGACTTCTTCAGAATAGGTGTAGTGGAAGAGACATGGTTTATAGTTCGTATTGTATTGGTAATATAGTTTGTGACCCTAGTAAAAGTTTTTTTAATTGATGTCCTTAGCCAGAAGCTTTCAAAACATGTTCATGATGAAGAGTTTGAATAAAAGGTGTAATAACCTAAATTGTGGATATATATATATTTATGTGCAAATAGTATTATCAGTAAAAAAAAAAAAAATTTATTTGATTTCAAAAATTATTATTTGAAATAAAAGTTGTTATTTAAATATAATATATTATTAATTGAAATTTCAGTTTTACTCCTAAACTTTAGCCACTACTTTTGAAAACCTAGTTTGTGTCAAAAAAGAAAAAAAAAACTGTTCACTCTTTCTCTTTCAAGAAAGAAGCCGCCGCACTTTTGCCTCTCTTTACGTTTTTGAAAGAAAAACTAGAATCTAAATTTTGCTGCACTCTTTGGATGTTCTTTGTACCTGGAAAAGACTACCAAAAGCTATTTAGGTAAGTTTAATTCTTTCTATAATATTATATTGTTCTTCATAGGAAACTGTTCCTCAAAAATTCCAGAGACCTGTCTTTTCCAAGCTTGAAAACTGTATCTAAATAATTTTCTTTCTGGAACTATTCACCTCCTATTCCGTAGACTTCCTCTAGGCTTGGATTTAGTGATTCCTTAATTTGGTTTTTTTTTCTTTTTTGATTTAATGGTAAACGTTTTAGCCAAGCAAATACTTTTTTTCATATTATATAAATTAGCTTTGTTCATGTTGTTGATTATTTTATTGGGGTTTGGTGGTTTCCCTGCAAAACATTTTAATTACAAGTTGATTTCAAATTAGGAGATTATTTGTATTAATTATCAACAACTTATAAATGACTATTTCTTTTTGAAAACCTTGCTTGCCTTATAAAGCTCTTAATTGAGTGATTTTTTTGCCATTGGCATTTTCTTTCCAAACCATTTCCGCCAATTGAGTAACAATTTCATAGTCCATAGTTAAGTTTACAGATTACCTAAAATGTTAATTACCCATTAGTTTGGACATGATTAATATTAGTTGATTCGTTCTTCCTTTTCCTTGAACCTATAGGAAATCCCGATAATCCGCAAATTGACTGATTCGAACTTTTAGGACGCTCACATCTGCTCGAATATTCAGGTGAGTGGTAATTATAGTACATGACACTGTTTGATTGAAATATTAGACTGAAAAACTGTTTATAAAAAAAAAACTAGCGTTTGACTGTATATTTTCGTTTCTAAAAACGTATAGCTTAAACCTTATGTTTACTAAATATCCTTAGTATTAGAGCGTATATTCTGGGAACAGGCCTTTATATTGATTTGTTTTATTATCAGGTACAATGAATTTATTAAAATTTGGTTTGATATGATTCGTAGTTTCTGATACGCGATTTATCGCAGTTATTACCTCTGTTTTAGAAATCTGATAATTCGTTCAATCAGTTATGATTTTTCTGATTTATATATGTATACTATATGTTTTCAAACTGGTACAAGTGCTCAGTATATCTGTATCTGTTATCTGGCCTCTCACCGATCTTCATAACATTAGGTCCTTGCATTTGTCTTTGAGTCAGGTTGTCAGTTGTCAGTTTATCGTCAGTTGTGTCAGCATTAGAATCATGCATAAGATCGGTGAAGGCGATTATCTGTTATCTGTATCTGTTATTGGTAGCGCTTACCATTTATCTGGCCCTGGTGGTGTGAAGTATCACCACTCTGTTACACTGTACCATGTGTTTTAAAGCTTATGCCTTATTTTCTGATTATTCTAATATTTGATATTTTGAAAGGCTTCAGTATTATATTTGACAATTGATTACCAGCATTTTGATTTGATTATCTAATATTGACCTTTTTGTTTAACTGAGTTTGAAATACTATATTTTGAACTATATTTGTCATAATTTAAAAGTATCAGCCTATCTGCCTGTTCCTTTTCTACTGTGTACTATAGTTACTGCTCACTGAGGTTTTCGCTCGTATAGACGAAAATCTCATACCACGTTGAATATTTCTTTTTCAGATTAAGGTCCCTGTTCGTGAGGTAACCCTTGGAATGATGTTGAAGGAGACTGCTTAATGATTTAGCTTCATATTATTTTGGAGACTTTTGATTATTGAGATTTGACTTGAATAATTTGATTCTTTTAAGGCTTATTGATGTAATTGAGATGATTTGGATATTCTGTTAGTAAATTTTGGAATTTCTATTAGTTCAGAATTAAGGCTAGCATAGATTAAAGTTAACTTAATTTATGCGCCGGTCATGGCCTGGGTTGGGTCGTGACAAAAGGTGAGTTTGCAACAATTATAGGCTACTTATCGGCCTCAATGATGCCATTTTGAGAAATAACAGCGGTGAAATCTCTTCAACAGCGGACTGCAAATCTCCCATAACAACTTCGCCATCTCTCATTTGCATTCATAGGATTGTCAACATATTCAAGAGCATCAAAATAATTTGATTTTTTAGGAGTAACACCAATTAGCATAGTAGATTTACTAGAAAATATGTATTTTTAAAAAAGGAAACATCACGAAACACTAAATACTCACCCTTCTTTATATCATAAAAGGCGTCACCCTTCTATGGATATGAATTTTCAAGAATGTGAAGTAAACTTATCATTGATACAAGGTTTATTTTTTGCACAACAAAGACATCCAAACACCTGAAGCAAGTCACGGCGAGGAGAAAAACCAAAAAGAACTTCATAAGGTGTTTTACCATGAAGTAACGGGGTTAGGATACATTTTATAGTATGAGTAGCAATAAGAATGATCTCCCCTATAAAAGAGACAAGAAGACTAGCTTAAAACAACAAAGCACGAGCAACATTAAGAATATGTCTATGTTTTCTCCCAACATGGTCATTTGTTGAGGGGTATCAACATAAAAAGTTTGATGAAGAATGCCATTTTCAGCATAAAATTGTTTGAGACATGTGAATTCTCGTCCATTATCACTCCAAAGAATTTTAATATGCTTATTAAATTGAGTTTGAACCATGGCGCAAAAAAATGCTTTGATGAGTTGTGGAACTTCAGGTTTAATAGACATAAGATACTCCCAAATGGCTCTAGAGCAATCATTCACAGTAGTTAAAAAAATAATGAGCACCACAACTAGCAGAAATGGTATACGCACCACCTTGTATGTCACAATGAATCAAATAAAAAAGCATATGGTGTTTTCACATTACTCAAAGGAAATGTACTTCTAGTTTATTTTGCTCGAAAACAAATATCACAAGGTCCATGTGTAATATTGACATCCTTATTTCTATTACTACTAAAAACATGAAAAAAAAGTTACAATTCTTCGATAGGGGTGTCGTAGGCATTAATTCCAAAAATCTTGTTTCACACTTACTTGAAAAGTTTTTTTTGTTATCGTGGAGGTCGAAACCAATAAACATCATCATGTTGTTCACGCACTCCAATTAGAGTCCTCAAGTTATGATCATGAATGATGGAAAGCTTATCAATAAATATGACAAATAATTACAGGTGGCAAACAAGTGAGATACTAATAGCAAGTTACATGTAACATCATGAACATATACATTGGATGTAACACAAAATTTGTACTCAAAATCATAATACCCTCTTTAATAGCCAAAGTTTGTCTTCCATTATTAGGCAAGCCAAAAACATTTGGAGCAACATCAATTAAATTATCAAATTATTTATCATTATCAGTCATATGATTCGAGCATCCCATATCGATAATTCGGTGTTTTGAAAAAGCAGACTTGTCACTCAACCTTTCAGATGAAGAATATTTCCCTTTAGAGTGTAGCAAGTTCACAAGCATCGTCCACTGATTATTCGAGGGACCCAAAAGACCACTATAATCTAAGTCATGCACAATTGTTCTTGGTACTTCTGTGTTAAAAGTTAGCGTTAAGGTTTGTATGCATTAGGCATCTATCTATGACCAGTTCCACCAAGTAAAACAATAGGGGATATTGTGATTTGTGGTCCATTAGATAAGTGCAAGTATTATGGAGACTTTTGCTTGAATTATCAATCATGACAAGATGTGAGTAGTTGGATTCTGTCGTGTTTCATTGCTGAGGATTTTAATCAAAGTTGGTCGATTAAAAAATAGAGGTTGTTGAATCAGGTCGTTGTTCTTGATGATACCGCTTTGATACCATAAAGAGTTTTATAAAACACGTTCTGTTATTTCAGAGGGGTCATAACAACTAAAATATATACAAATGGAATTCCAATAAATCTTCCATATACAAGAAGATTACGTAAAAAAAAGAAAACTAAAAAGTAGGAAGGAAGCCAAAATCAAAAATAAATATACAACTAGCAAGAAACTTTCCTAAATAAGAAAATTACATTAAAAAAAACAAAAAGCAGCAAGAACAAAAAAAATGAGTGTACAACTAACAAAGATTTATAGATCCGCTAATATAATTGAAAGGGAATCCACCTAAAATGGTGAAATATGATATTGTCTCGGTCCATTGGATCTTACTAGTAAAAATATGATAATTGTACATTTTCTTTCTTTACACTAATCATTTTTCAATGGAGTTGATATCAGGAAAATATAATTTTATCACATGGAACCACAGACGTTCGAACCTACCCTGTAAAAAATAGAATGTGTAGCATCTCCTCGTAAATACAGCTAGACCTGTCCATGGGCCGGGCTGGGCCGGGCTCGGGCCGGGCCAGTTGGGTTTTTAAGTAAAAATGCTTAGCCCAAGCCCAGCCCAGCCCACAATTAATTTAGGCGGGCTCGGGCCGGGCTGGGCTCGGGCTTAAAAATCAAATCCCGAGCCCAACCCATATAAGCCCACCTAAATATATATATATAATTGTTAATTATAAAAAAATAAATATTATACTTAAAAATAAATATTTAATATATAAATATATATTTATTAATTAATATTAATAAGCAGGCCGGGCTGGGCCGGCCCGTGTTATTTTTATTAATCCCAAGCCCGCCCAAAAAATAAGCGGGCTTTGGCGGGCCTGGGCCGGGCTGGGCCGATGAACAATTTTTATTGTCCAAGCCCGGTCCAAGGGACACGGGCCTGGGCGGGTACCCGGGCCCGTGGACAGGTCTAAATACAGCAGAACAATTACGTACTAGAAGCTTAACTTGGAAAGCCTATCGCTAGACCCAGTTAAGAATCCAGTTGTTGTCATAATCATTCCTTATCTCAAGCATCACAAGTCAAATGGCCTTGAGGGAGGCTCAGATGTCTAGGCTCACTCCCTTCAATCAATAGGAGACACGTGACCCATTTCGCTCCATAATATGTAACCTTCTATAACTCAATATCAAAATATAAATAGAGTAAGTTCAGCTCGAGATAAACAAGTTCATTCATATTTACATTAAGCTTACATTACAACGTTAGCTTACTAATTGTGATCATCCTTCGGTCTTCTACAAAAACTGAATTAGATATCAGAGCGCGCGGGTTCGCCGTACAAACGGTCTCCTTTAACTTTACTTTTGTGCAGTTTCGGGTTGATACATAGACTATTAAAATTCAATCACATCGGGAGTGATATGTTTTTTTTATTGATCGAGCCTACTACTTCCATTATAGAAATTCTCTCTAGAAGGATGCCTAAATAATGGGTAAATTACACTTGTGGTTACTAAACTTTATCTATTTTAACGTTGTAGGCACTGAACTTCAATTCTTAACGATATGGCCATTAAACTTTACATTTTTTAACTGGTGGCCACTCAACTTTAACTAACTCCTTAAAATGACTGTTAACAACCTCAAAATGAAAATATTCAAGAATTAAAATTGTTCAGAACAATATTTAACATAAAATCACATTTTTTATTTTTCAAAATCACCCTTTTTAGAACTTTCTGTCTCTAAAAATTCATTATCTCTCTTCTAACCAAACAACACCTAACTGACATCAAAATGAAAACTTTCAAGAATTAAAGTTCCTTAGAATATCATTAACTCTTCGAATTTTTTATTTTGAGGCTGTTAACGGCCGTTTTGAGGCGTTGAGTGGTCACCGGTGTTAAAAAGTGTAAAGTTCAGTGGTCATACCATTGAGAATTGAAGTTCAGTGGTAACAATGTTAAAACAGATAAAATTCAGTGACCATGTGCGTAATTTACCCCTAAAGAAGTATAATTTAATCCGTTGAAAATACAGTTAAACCTCGATAAATGAATGTTCGATAAAGTAATAACCTCGTTTATATAATAAATTCTTTCGGTCCCGACTTGGGCCAATGGACTAAAGTAATAACCTCGCTAAATGCATTAAGTAATAAAAATATTTAAATCCTTAAGGGCCCAATGAAAATATAAATTAATAATTATTGAATTACATACAATATATATATATATATATATATATATATATATATATATATATATATATATATATATATATATATATATATATCTTCTACCTTTCAAATGATGAGAAGCCATTGGAGGAGAAAAGAATGTGTACTTGGAATATATCTTATACCTTTTATAGCTAAATACTAAACATTTTCATTTGCTATGTACATGAACTTAGTTTTAAATGCATTATTTTTCACCAAAAAAATTAAACGTCTCTAGATTCAAGTAATACTTTAATTGATATCTTTTGATTTTTCTTACCACATACAATGTATGCAATTTGCAATGAAAAATTATCTATAAAATAATAAATATTGATTTATCGATAAATGAATAATTTATTCATTTATCGATAAATAAATATCTCGCTTAATGAATATTTGTTTCCAGTCCCAAGAATATGCATTTATCGAGGTTGTACTGTATACGAAGAATATTTGTAATTATTGAGTAATTGAATGTAGTTGAGTGGATAGTTTTTCATATGAAATAATAAAAGGTGAGAAGTCATAAATTTGAGATATTAATCAATATTTTGGATGGTAGTAATTAATTAGAAAAATAAACTCTTTGGTCCGTGAACCTTTTGTTTTTCTTTCAATTTGGTATTAATTAATCAAATCTCAATATCACTAGTAGCTTACAGCTAGAGTAGTAACATTTGTAAGATTAAATGTGATTTGAAACTATGGCCATGTTTGGTAAAGAGCGTTTTGGGATAAAAAGAGCGGTTTTGACCAACTTTAGAGGTTTGACCACTGAAACCGCTAATTGGAGTGTTTGGTTGAGAGAGGTTTGGGAGAGAGTTTTGGGATGAAAACGCTAATTTAGAAAAAACTCTTAAAATGAGCTTTTTCAATTAGCGTTTTGCAATATTAAAATTAATGGACTTTTTTAATCCTAATAGATAGATTCTCTCCTCTCCTGCGTCAAAATTAATGCCCTTATTCGCCTTTTTGCACAAACCGCTATTATCAATCAGCTAATTTTTACCAAACAGGTCTACACAAACAGCTAGTCAAATCAGCTAATGTAATCAGCTAACAGCTAACAGCTAATGTAATTAGTTAACAGCTAACAGCTAATTCCCTAACAGGGCCTATATAAACTATGAAGCTCCAATAAAGAAAGGGGTAGTCTTAGGATTTTACTGAAAACTTTGTTTTTTAAGAAAACCTCAGTTGCTAGATAGAGAGTTTCATAATAATAATAATATTATGAAATTATTGTTGCTTTTCGTCTGAAGATAAAGTTTTTTTTTTTGAAAAAGAAAAAAGAATGAATTAAAAAAGAAAAAAATGTGGGGGTGATGTTATTATTATTAAACAGGAGAAGGAAGCACAAAGGCCAGAAGAGAGCCTTGACTGTCCCCACCCACCCATTAGATAACTCGTGATTCTATTCCATTATCTCTATAAATAACAACTCCTCTCAATTGCTTTTAAAAGTTTTAAAATATGGATTATTTTCGTCGTTAGATGAAAAAAAAAAAAAAAAAAAAAGACATGTTTCGTACGTATTAAAATGCTCGTCATATATAAAAAAAGGTTAAAGGTGTAAAAATACCCTTAATGTTTTGGGTCAGGAGCAATTTTACCCTTAACGTCTAAAATGGTGCAATTTTGCTCCTAACGTTTGTAGCCAATAGAAATTTTACCCCTAACGTTGGTAATTTGGGTCAATTTCAGACACTATTATAAAACACAGATATTTTTGTTCATTATTTTCCACCAATTGCATATCAATTCATTCTAAAAAAATGATTTCATGTCTTTTGTAATTTAATAATAGAATTGGAGATTAATATTTATAAATTCGGTTAATTTTTTGAAATTTTTTTGTCCAATTCGTACAAAAGACAGTTGTAGACACCGAGTCGGAGGACCTGTGACGAAAACCTGAAAACAAGACGGTTGAAGCGATTGATTCCGGAAGTTTTGAAAAAATATATAAAGAATAATAAGCGAAGGAAAATCGGCGGCACGGGACGTGCGCTCGGCATCCGTCGGACGCACCGCGAGTGGCACGCTCTCGACGTCCGAGCAATGCCCGGGTCCGGTGGCATGGTGCGCGCTCTCGTGGACCGCTGAGCGCACGCGCCCGGTAGCGCGCTTCGCGTTCGACGGCCGCGACGTGTGAGCGTCCGACGGCGCAGAACGTGCGCTCGGCGGCCGCGGGGTACGCACGCCCGACGGCGCGAGGCACGCCCCGAGGGTCGTCGGGCGGGCGCCCAACCACGTCGGGCGAACGCCCAACGACCGTTGGGCGAACGCCCGACGAAGGTCGGGCGCGGGCGCCCAACCTTGCGTTGGGCGCTCGCCCAACGCCGTTGGGCGATCGCCCAACAAGTGTTGGGCGGCCGCCCAACCCCAATGGGCGACGCCCAATTTCTTTTGGGCGTCGCCCATTGGTCCGGGGACCCGTTTGCCTATAAAAGGCACGGATCCCCATGCAAAAAAAGGATGAGGAGGGATTTTTTGGATAGCTTTCTCACTCTAAACATTTTTAGAGAGAGAGAGTGATTTTTTTGAGAAAAATATTTTTTTCTCAAAAATTCCAAATTTCCTAAAGTTCAATTTTTACTAAATTTTCATTAAAAACGGAAGATCGTGGTTCGTGGAATCAATCGGCTTCGACCGTCAGATGCCGAATTTAAGGTATTATCCGAGGACTAGACTCTTTATTTAATTTATTATCTTTTTCTATTTATTTTTTTATGCTATAGTTTTTATTCGTTTAGATATTTATTTATTTCGTCACATTTTATTTAATTAGCGTATTTATTTAATTTTCATCTCGTGTTGAATAAAATTCGATTTTGTTTTAAAATAAAAAACCTCGTTTTGATATCCCAATACGAACCGTGATCCGATAAAAAGGTAGTTCGGGTATCGAAAACGTTGTAATTATAAGTTTTTAATTTAAAAGAAATTTCTAAATAATGTTTTGAAATAAAAAAACGTCGTTTAGGAACTTCCGTTTTCGACTATGATCCATCTTGGGTAGTTCGGAAATCCAAAACGATTGAATTAGATTTAGTTTAAAGCTTTTTGAATAAATCTGGAAACATTTAGGAGTGCTGCTGTAATTTACCTATTCTGTCACTAAAGGCTGTTTACCGACGGATTTTTCGTCGGTAAATCTGCCAAAACGTAAAAAATGCCATTTCAGTCCCTTTCTCCTAACTTTTAAGCTTTTAATCTTTAATATATATATGTATAATTATGTAATATATGTTTTTTAAATTATTTTGGACCTTGAGCATATATAATTATTTGATAATATTTGTATATCATTTTTTATACTATTTTCTAAATATAAGTATAATTATGTATATGTATTTCCTTTTTATTAATTTAGGTTATGTTTTAAATGATAGTTATTTGATATTTTGAGAAATAATTGATAGACATTAGTATATGTTATTTTTGGTATTTAAAACTATATTAGTTATGTATATATATATAGTGTTGGGATATTTGGGTTATTTTGTTGATTATTGAATGAAATTATTTTTGGGTAAATATTATTTTCTTATTCATAAGATTTACTTATTATTTTCACATTTTTTTTGTATAAATGTGTTGTACCTATTATTTTCATATACATATAGTTTCTTTTGTGTTAACTCTTACTTTCATATCTTCTTTTTTGATTTAAATATATATATATATATATGTCTAAATTATTTTCTTTATTCTTTTGGCCCATTCATGGGTCCATGTTCCAAATGAGCATTATTTGAGTGTGAATATTAGTTTAAAGGGGTTTATTATTGTAATTATAATAAGTAGAGAATCCATTAAGGAAAAGGGGGAAAATAAATCACAAAAAGAGTTTTCAATTTAATTATTTAAACTAAAAGATTTTTTTTTAGAGGTTCTTAATGTAAATAAATAGTGTTTTCTTGACATTTCAAATCGTTTCTTAAAACATCACGCTTTAAAACCTTAGTCCGTTCAAAACGACGGATTAAGCGAGCCTTGTAATTAAAATCGTTTTCATTGTAAATAATAGAGTTTTGAATCGTTTTCTTAAATGATTTGTACGAAATAAAATTGACTTGTATGTTTAACCACGTTTTCTCATCAAAGGTTTTTTTATCTCAATGTTTTCAAACCCTCGAGTCGTTCCAACGGCGATTCGGGTAAACTTCATCAAACGGGGTCTTAAAACGCACCTAAATCGTTCCAACGGCGATTAAGGTGCGAACAATGTAAATAAACTCGTTTTGGGGGAACAAGTTAGTGTAGAATAAACACACGACATGACTTTTAAATACGGTTGTAAATAAACCACTTCTTTCTCCCCCCTCTCTGTGTATGTATAACATAAATGGGTGATTCTTTACTAATATGGCTTTTCAATAATATATGCTCAAAACGGTTTCAAAAAAAGAGAAAGAAAAGGGTTTCAAATGAATTTTAAACTTAAAGAAGTATACGATTAGTCCGTTATCGCCTAACATGCTGAGTAGGAGGCCGGTGGTTCATAACCGGGTGATGTCGGGGTGCCTAGTAGCCTTTCTCTGGAAAGGAGCTAGCCTTCTCGGCTCGTACCTAAGTTTCCCGAACCCACACCGGTCTCCCGCAAGGGATCGGTGTTCATTTTCCCATTCGTGGGTGGCGACTCTTCCATATCTCCGAGCTCCGGTCCTGCCGAGCAGCTTGATTCCACGATTGGTTGCTTTCGGCGCCAATCACCGCTCACGTCGCCATGAGGTTGTCCACCCCCCGGTCCGCCCGGGAGATTAGGCCGCGGCACCTCGTCTAACAACAGTATATTTTTTTTTTTAATTTTTTTATTTTTTTTCACATCCCAACACATGTTTATGATTTGTTACTAATAAAATGACGCAAATGTGAAGTGTAGATGATAAGATTCATAACCGAGAAGATAGTTTGATGAATTATTTCTGAAATTGACCCAAATTACCAACGTTAGGGGTAAAATTGCTTTTGGCTACAAACGTTAGGGGTAAAATTGCTCCTGATCCAAAACGTTAGGGGTATTTTTGCACCTTAACCCTAAAAAAAATATTAGAAACTTTTAGAAATTTATGAGAAAGTTTGAGTTTTAGGATTATTAAATACAATTGTATAAGTTTTTTACTGGACTTAACTGCTCCTGCTGAGAGCTTGCTCCTTTTGAGAGCTTTTATCGCCGCCGCTGGAATTCTAGGGTTCACTATTCTCTTTACTCCGACTCTGATTCGCCGCCCGCACCACGGCGAAGGCGTCTTGTCTTACCGGTGTTGTTTTCGCAAAACCAAGATGGAAGGCCAATTTCAGAATTTAATAATAGTAGAAGATGGTTTCGAGTTCAGGGAGGCAGAAGGAGTTAATTCAATCGATTACAAATTCTGTCTGGTCGGCTCGTTGGTGATGGACAGGAACTTCAACTTCGAGATTTTCAAACACCGGATGGCTAGCCTGTGGAGGCCAGGCAAAGGTATGGCGATTTCAGAACTTGGAGGAAAACTTCTTCTGTTTCGTTTTTTTCATCCTTTTGATCTGAAGTGGGTTACCGAGAACGGACCTTGGACTTTTGACAATCATCTGCTGATATTACATGCATTATAAAAGGGAGAAATTCCATCCGAAGCGCCGATGACTCATGTGAATTTCTGGGTCCAAGCTCACGGGCTTCCAGCAAACCTATCATCTGAAGTAGTGGTACAAGCGATGGGAAATTTTATGGGAGAATATGTGGCTTCCGACGAGAAAAACAAACGGAATTATGATCAGGGCTTTGCCAGAATGAAAGTTCGGATTGATATAAGGAAGCCTCTGCCAAAGGAAAAGAAAGTTAGACGAGCTAGAGGGGAATGGATTACAGTGAAGTTCCGCTATGAGAAGCTTCCAACCTTCTGTTTCATATGTGGTCTTATAGGCCACTTAGATAGACATTGTGAAATTTTCTTTCAAAGCTCGGAAGAGGAGCTGATTAGGAACTGGGATGTTTCGCTCAGGGCACCAGCCAGGCGTATGAATCTGTTAGGGGGCGAGCGCTGGTTGAGAGAAGAAGATGGGGCATCTAAGAATTCCCAACAAACTCCAACTATGACAGTGAATGAGCAGAACCAGACTAATCCACCCCACTCAATTCCGAGACAGAATCTTCGACACCTAGCCCGAAACTTTGGGACTAGCATCTTTGAGCAAGGAATAATAAGGGAGACGGTTCAGAAAGGGAAACAGTCGAAAGTAAGGATTGAGGTAATCGATGAAAGGAAAAGAAGAAGGGGAGCTGAAACACCGGAAGCATCTCGGTCAGTGCTGAAAGCGAAAGAAATAGTGGTACAGTCTATGGAAGTGGATCAAACCTCAGGCTCTAGTGAAGGAAACTCGGCTAATGATTTCATTGATCAGGAACAAATTGATCCAAATGTTCAGCTTGAGCTTCAGACACACCAATCCAATTTGGCAGGCGCGGGCGCCTGCCCACCAGCATGAAGATACTTAGCTGGAACTGTCAGGGCCTGGGCAAGGCCAAGGCAGTTCCGATTCTGTGTGAGCTGATTAGAGCTCAAAGGCCTGATATTATATTCTTATTCGAAACGCTAGTAGGTCGGACTCGGATTGATTTTCTTCACAACAAAATTGGCTTTGAAGGGGGTTTCTCGGTTGATAGCATTGGTCGCAGTGGGGGAGTTTGTGTGTTTTGGAGGAAGAACAGCAGCTGTTCCTTGGTTTCTTTCTCTTCAAATCATATTGACTTGACTATCCACGATCTACAAAGAGGGGATTGGCGTTTGACTGGGTTTTACGGGTGTCCGGAGAGAGCTAGACGAAAGGTTTCTTGGAGTATTCTGAGGAACCTTGCTACCGCCTCTTCACTCCCTTGGGCAATCTTGGGCGACTTCAATGATTTGATATATCAGAGTGATAAAAAGGGTCTTATTGAGCATCCAGATTGGTGTTATAGGGGTTTCAGGGATACTTTGGCTCATTGCAACCTTCAGGATATACCCCTAATTGGCTACCCTTATACTTGGATTCGGCATAGAGGAAAATTCAACGAGGTTCAGGAAAAGCTTGACCGTTGTCTATGTACTGATTCGTGGGCAGCATTGTTTCCTAATCACTCCAGCCGTAACTCTATAGCACCGAAGTCTGACCACTCACCTATCCTTCTCATTACGGAGAGTACGATTTCGAAGGCCTCTTGGCAGTTCCACTTTGAACAAAAATGGCTGAGGGAGGAGAATTTCAAAGAGCTGGTTTCTTCGGCCTGGGTTAATACTGGATCAGCCCCTATTACAACAAAATTACAGCAGTTGGCTGGGGATTTGGGGAACTGGGGTCGGGTCAGGAACGCTGAAATGCGCAACACTATCACGAATCTTCAGGCACATATGGAGAGTTTGAGATCTGGCGGAGGAGTAAGAGACGCTGACCTGTATGAAAGTACTAGATCCGAGCTTGTTCGTCTACTCTTGCAGGAGGAGGATCACTGGCGCCAGCGGTCTAAAGTGATGTGGCTCCAGGAGGGAGACAATAACACCCGGTTCTATCATTCTTTTGCAAACGGTAGACGGAAGCAGAACCGCATCAGCAGATTACGAAATGAATCCGGGGATTGGGTGTATGACACGACAGGCATAGGAGAAGTAGCTCAATCTTACTTTCAGAATCTCTTTTCAGAAAGCAACAGTGACTGGCGAGAGGTGGTGGATAGTGTTCAGTGTCGAGTATCTGATAGAGATAATAGAAGCCTTGTTCAGCCGTTTACCAAAGAAGAGTTTCGCCGTGCTTTATTTGAGATGCATCCTGAAAAAGCCCCAGGGCCAGACGGCTTTAACCCGGGCTTCTATCAGCATTTTTGGGATTTGATTGGTGATGAGATCTTTACTGCAGGATCACTATGGCTTGAACAAGGTACGTTCCCTCCTGTGATTAATAATACCGTCATTACTCTAATCCCTAAGATTGAAAACCCCACTGATATGACAGAACTTAGGCCTATCGCGCTTTGCAACGTCATTTTTAAGATTATATCCAAGGTTCTGGCTACTAGACTCAAATCTATCCTTCCTTCCTTAATTTCTGATAACCAGTCAGCTTTCATAAAAGGGAGGTCTATTCATGATAATGTCCTGATCGCATTTGAAGTTATCCACAGTATTAATGGGAATTGCAGTAAAAAGAAAGGGGATGTGGCAATTAAAGTTGATATGAGCAAAGCCTATGACAGGGTGGACTGGAATTACTTACAGGGTATGATGACCACAATGGGTTTTGACGACAAGTGGATTAAATTAATCATGTTATGTGTGACATCAGTGCAGTACATGGTTAAGGTTAATGATGCACTTATTGGCCCTATTATCCCCAAGAGAGGTCTAAGGCAGGGAGACCCCTTATCCCCGTATCTATTCCTTATCTGTGTGGGGGATTGACGGCTTTGTTACGAAAGGCAGAAATTCGGGGTCATCTTCATGGATGTCGGGTTGCTAGGGGCGCTCCAGCTATTACGCACCTTCTGTTTGCCGATGACGCATTCCTTTTCTGTCAGGCCAATATTGCGGAAGCCAGGACTCTGAAGGAGCTCCTCAGTACTTATGAAAAGGCTTCAGGTCAGGCTATCAATCTCTCAAAATCCAGAATCATGTTCAGCTGCAACACTGCACCTGAATTAGCTACTGGGATTTCGGCAATCCTCGGGATTTCACAGACATTGAACACTGGAAGATACCTGGGCCTTCCGTCCTTGGTAGGAAGGACTAAAAAGGCCATTTTTGCTCACTTCAGGGACAGGCTTTGGCAACGTTTACAAAGATGGAGAGGAAAAGGTGTGTCTAAAGCAGGTAAGGCTACCCTTATTAGAGCGGCTGGCCAAGCTATCCCTATTTACTTTATGAGTGTCTTCCTTCTCCCTGTTTCTACTGCTGATGAACTTCAGAAAATGTTAAACTCCTTTTGGTGGGGGAATAAGAAGTCGGGTGAAAGGGGGATCAATTGGATGTCATGGGACCGCTTATGCGCCCCAAAGCTGTTTGGGGGCCTCAATTTCAAAAATTTCACTGCGTTTAACCTTGCTATGTTGGGAAAACAGGGGTGGCGACTGTTCTCCAATCCATCTTCGCTAGTCAGCAGAATTTACAAAGCTAAATATTACCCAAAAGGGGACTTTATGGGAGCCGTGTTAGGGCATTCACCCAGTTTCATATGGCGAAGCATTTGAAGTTCTCAGTTAATAGTCAAGGAGGGAGTCAGATGGAAAATTGGAGATGGGAGCAGTGTGAATGTATGGAGGGATCGTTGGCTACGGGATGAGGATTGCGGGTTTGTTCAAACACCGATGATTGAGGGACTAGAAACTTTAAAGGTATGTGATTTATTCATTCCGAATTCACGCGAATGGGACTTTGAACTTTTAGAAGAATTGTTCACTGAAAGAGATATTCGGGAGATGAACAGGCTTCCGGGTCGTAATGCACTCACAAAAGATAGTATTGTATGGTCGGCTCACCCCTCGAGGAGATATTCTGTCAAGAGTGCGTACCGGTTAGCGGGAACGATGGAAGGTTCCGAAAGGCATCATGTAAGTGGTGCGTGGAAGAGGGTCTGGTATGCAGAGGTTCCTCATAAAGTCCGGTATTTCGCATGGCAACTTGCAAGAGGCTGCCTTCCTACCCGCGTTAAACTCCAACAGAGAGGGATTCAAACTATTAGTAATTGCGTGGTCTGTAATGGCCCATGGGAGGATGCGTGGCATGTGTTTATTGAATGTGGCCCCTCGAGACAAGTATGGCAGCTAGCGGGTTTACTGGAGAAGATATCAGCGGCTTCAGAGGAGGCAACTAACCTATCTATCTGGTTTTGCAGGGTTTTAAATTCGCTATCGCCGAACTTGGGGGCGACCTTCATGATGTGGCTGTGAAGCCTATGGAAAGCCTGAAACAATAGGCTTTGGAACCAGGAGGTAACGGAACCGGTCAAAGTCGATTGGATCGCTGCCTGTACGTTGAGCGATTGGGCGCGGGCTCAATCCCTTAAGCAGACGGTCGACGCAGCAAGCAGAGAAAGGCGAGAGAACCCCCGCAAATGTAGTAGTTGGCACCCGCCAGATCCTGGAGTTTATTCGTGCTGCACAGATGCTGCAAAATTCAGCAACACGGAAATGGCGGGATGTGGAGCTGCTGTCCGCGATTCTGGTGGCAATTTTGTCATGGGGAGGGCGGAAAAATTATCATGTTGTCCAACGGTGCAGGAATGTGAAGCAACCGCTCTCCTTCAGGCAATGCAATGGACAGTAAGCCATAACGTCAAGGAAGTTGTCTTTGAATTGGACGCTAAACAGATTGTCGAAGCGGTCAACGGAAACAAAGCGGATGATTCAGAGCTAGGAGACATCATTGCTCAATGTCGGGCAATCTTAACAGTAAATGACCATTACTCAGTCATTTGGATCAGGCGACAAGCTAACGGATTGGCTCATGCTATTACACAGTCTTCTCGTTTTATTACTTGTCCCACATTCTTTTATTCTTTACCGAGTTTCGTTTCTATTGATTTGTTGAACACTTGCCAATTAAGGCACATTGATTAATTCATTAATTTTTTGATTCAAAAAAAAATACAATTGTATAAAAATAAGAAGTTATTAAGCCTTTAAAATAAGTTTTTATAGTAATTTATACTCGCATCAAACATAATAATAATAAGGTTTAAAGCACTATTTAGTCTCTGATCTATTTAAAATTTTATCATTTGGCCCTTAATCTATTATTTGATCATATTTGGCTCATGATCTATCCCAAATTAGTAAAATTTCATCCAATTTGGATTCAAACTTAACCGAATCATTATTTCATTGATAAGTAACGATATTTTGACACTTGAACTTAATAGATTTTAGTTTAGAATTTGTTTTTTGTCTTTTTCTTTTTTAATCTAATTAATTATTTCCACATAATGTGAAAAAATAACTTTAAGAAATATCACGTTTCAAATTCAAGTGTCAAAATATCATTACTTATCAATGAGATAACGATTCCATTAAGTATTCATAAAACTTGGGTGAAATTTCACCAAATGGAATAGGTCAAGGGCTAAATGTGATCAAATAATAAGTCAGGGGTCAAATAACACAATTTTGGATAGGTCATAGACCAAATAATCTTTAAGCCTAATAATAATAATAAAGAAATAACTATTTATAACTATTAAATATTCAACTATTATAGATGAAATAAAGAGTTAGCCTATGTTTACTTTATTTTTGAAAAAGTAAGCGTTATTTTGTTTTTTCTATCATTGGATGAGCTTACTTTGTCTAATGATGGTGAAAAAAACAAAATAGCACTTATTTGCTAGCAAAGTAGCATAGAAGGCACCTGAAATAAATATGGTCCTATAACCAAGTTTTATATTTAAATTTGGTGTTTTTTTTTTTTTTTTTTGTGAAACACAAATTTGGTTTTCTTGATAATTAGAAGTATAATTTCTGCCTTGTCAAAAAAAAAAAAAAAAAAAAAGAAGTATAACTTCTGCTGCTCAAAGTTCAATAATAATAATAATAATAATAATAAGGTCATAATAGAAGCACGTGCAACCGCACCGTCAAAGATTGAGAAATTGATTAAAAATTTCATACTCCAATCGTGTAACGGATTCAAAATGTGACAAGTAAGTAATTGAGCATTTCAAATTAAAATTACTCATTATATATATGCATGCGTTTCATGCATGCTCTTCAAGCTTCTCAATTTTTATTTTTAATATATGAAATATGGTTAGTTATTTATCTTAATTAAAATTGTGTTTATCTGTTGTTTCTTAGTTGTTAATAAGAGTCCTAGTTAATAGGAAGTTCTATTTTTTTTAGGAACGATAGAATTTGTTTTATTTGAATTACTGCACCACGTTTTTAGCTTGTTATACGTGGGTTTGTTTTCCCTGTAAGGCTATTTATAGCTCTTTCTTTCTATTGAATAAAGAATCCCTTTCCAGCTATATTCTTTACTGTTTAAGTTTGCAACTTACAATTGGTATCAGAGCTGTGAAAATTGCCAAATTGGGTGTGTGAAATTAAGAGAGAGTGAGTTAAACAAAAAATGTCACCTTCAGATAAGTTTGTGCAACCATCTATTCCGAAGTTTGATGACCATTATGATCATTGGCCAATGATGATGGAAAACTTTTTGAGGAGCAAGGAGATGTGGAGCCTGGTGGATGAAGGAATTCCTACAGCTGCAATTGGGACAACAACAGCTAGTGAAGCACAGAGGAAGACAGTGGAAGAGGCTAAACTCAAGGATCTAAAGGTCAAGAATTTTATGTTCCAGTCCATTGATAGGGAAATTCTTGAAACAATGCTTGACAAGAAGACGTCAAAAGCAATCTGGGATTCAATGAAACAAAAGTATCAAGGATCTACGAAGGTGAAAAGGGCACAACTCCAAGCATTGAGAAGGGAATTTGAGTTGCTTGCCATGAAAGAAGGAGAGAAGATAGACAGCTTCTTGGGAGAACTTTGATAGTAGTGAATAAAATGAGATCAAATGGTGAGGCGATGGAGCAAAGCACAGTGGTGAGTAAGGTACTTAGATCATTGACTCCTAAATTCACTTATGTTGTTTGCTCAATAGATAAGTCAAATGATCTAAGCACTTTGAGCATTGACGAAGTGCACGGGAGTCTTCTGGTTCATGAACAAAGGATGCAGGGCTACCAAGAAGAGGAAAAAGTGTTAAAAGTGGCCTCTGATGTTAGATCAAGTAGAGGAAGGGGTCGAAGCATGTTTAGAGGAGGACGTGGCAGAGGTAGAGGGAGACATCCCCTAAACAAAGCAGCCATTGAATGTTTCAAATGCCATAACTTAGGAGACTTTCAATATGAATGTCCTGATTGGGATAAGAAGGCCAATTACGCTGAATTAGAAGAAGAAGAAGAACTTCTGCTGATGTCCTACATAGAGTTACACTAAGCAAACAGAGAAGAAGTTTGGTTTCTTGATTCAGGCTGCAGTAACCATATGACTGGGAACAAAGCATGGTTCTCAAGTTTAGAAGATTACAAGCAGATAGTAAAGGTGGGCAATGATATGAGATTGGTAGTGGTAGCAAAAGGAAGCATAAGGGTACAAATAAATGGCATAATCGAGGTTATATCTGATGTTTACTATATTCCTGAGCTTAAAAATAATTTGTTAAGCATAGGACAGCTTCAAGAGAAGGGCTTGGCCATTTTAATTTGGGATGGAGGGTGTAAAGTGTTCCACTCTAAAAGGGGATTGATTATGCAAACCAATATAAGTGAAATAGAATGTTTTATTTGCTCGCTTCTATGTTGCTGGAAAAATATTCTATGTGTTTACAAGCTGAAGATGTATCTGAGAAGGAGGCTCACATGCATGTGGCACCGTCGATTTGGGCACTTAAACTACAAGGGACTAAGAATATTGTCTTACAAAAAGATGGTGGTCGGGTTACCTTCTCTAAAATCACCGAAGGAGATTTGCAGCACTTGTCTAACTGGAAAACAAAATCGAGAATCAATGCCGAGGAGGAGTACGTGGAGAGCATCAAAACAACTCCAGATAGTGCATTCAAACATATGCAACCCGATCAAACCATCTTCACACAGTGATAAGAGGTATATTCTAAGTTTTATTGATGATTTTACTCGTAAAACTTGGATATATTTCTTACATGAAAAATCAGAAGCTTTTGTTACTTTCAAAAGTTATAAAGCCAGTGTTGAGAATGAGACAGGTGCATCAATAATTTGCTTAAGGACAGACAGAGGTGGTGAGTTTACCTCAGATGAGTTTGGAGAATTCTGTAAATCACATGACATTAGTAGGCAATTGACAGCAGCCTATACGCCTCAGCAGAACAGAGTTGCCGAGAGAAAGAACAGGACAATCATGAATGTCATTCGATCCATGTTACATGAAAAGCAAGTTCCAAAAGCCTTCTGGTCTGAGGCAACAAGCACTACAAAAAATATGACCTTTTATGACGATTTTATTTTCTACGAATATGATTTTGTCACCAATAATCATTTAATCATGACAAATTCTACATTTTGTCACTGTTTTTAATTTTTTATGACAATTTTTAAGGCTGTCTCCATTGATTTATCAATTCGTCACTATTATATATATTTTATGACGATAAGTAAAAAAATGTAACCTATAGTTTTTGAGGCAAAATTTAAGAAAATGAATTTAGAGGGTAAACTTTTTCCTTACGAAATAGTGATAAATGGTGACAAAGTTATCGTCATGGTAATAAATACTTTTTACGACACTTTTTTTCGTGATAATTTAATTCAAACAAACAGTAACAAATTAGATTTCGTCATGTCCTACTATCTTTTGTGATATTATTTAAATATCGTCATATATTTTGATATTATTATCACGATGTATGAACGATCGTCACTAAAATATTTATAGAGAAATTTTAGTAATTTCATATTGGAGAAAAAAATATAATTTATTACGAAATATTTTTAACAGATGACGGTTAATTTTTTCATCGTGAAATATAATATATTAATGACGATTATAATTTTTTTTTGAATTAATGACGATTATAATACATCATAAAGTATTGTCAAAAATCTTATTGTAACCATATTTTTATATTGTTATCTATTTAAATATAATTTTTACAATAAGGTAGCTAGCCATAACATGAAGCTAATTGATGATCTTTTTATGCAGAGCATATAATATTTTGTAATCTTACTTGTCATAAAATAATTGGGTAAATTACACCTATGGCTACTGAATTTTATCCACTTTAACATTGTGGCATTGAAATTTACACTTTTTAACATCTGTGGCCACTCAACGCTTCAAAACGATCGTTGACAGCTTGGAAATAAAAAATTCGAAGAGTTAGTGATATTTTAGAAAACTTTAATTCTTAAAATTTTTCGTATTGAATATAATTATGACATTCAATATTTGAAATAATTTGGTTAAATTTTTTAACAATAATTATACTAATTAATTATATATTTTAAATAAGATTAAACTAATTTATATATTATATGTTTGTTCATAGATAGAATCTTGTATGAAGGATAATAATTACTATCCACCTAACATAATATTTGTCGAATTTAATATCATAACATATATTTAAATTTTAGAGTTTATATTTTAGATCCATGGTTTATATTTTAGGGTCTAAAATTTTATATAAATAAATAATTAAAAATAATTAACTAATTAATTATATATTGAATTTTCAAAATGACCTTAACAAAATTCCAAAAAAAGGACCGTATGGAATCGTAAATTAATTGCTTAATAAGATAAAACAAAGAAACTGCACTATGAAAGAGAAAGAATTAAAAGCCAAGGCATGCCCAAAAATATCTAACAGATAATAACCTAAGCAAAACTAAAAACTGAAAATGAAGGAATTTTTTTTATAAAAAATTTAGGACCAATTAGCTAAGGATATGGATGTGTTTGAGTAACAGTTAAACATCTCAATTTTCTCTCACTATGAAAGTGGGCATGGATGGTTAGGAAATATGCTATGAAAGCGGAAGTCATGCGATCGTGAATTGAAACAAAATTTGAAGATATGCCCAACTTTTCCCTTTCACCTCTCTTGCATCAACGTTTTCTTTCACTTGTTCTTCTATTTTGCTTCTCTCATTTTTGTTCAGTGTCGAACTGCAATTAAATCATCATAGCTTTAGGAGATTTTCCCAAAAACGCCTTGACGAAAATGTACTTTTGATCCGATAAAACATCACTGGAAGCTCCCCAAAAATGGTATAAATTTATCACTGGAAGACATTCAGTACCACTACAAACCAGACCCAGCAAACCTAGCATCATCGAGCATCAGACCTGATGGGAGATTTCATTGTGCCATTTGGTTTATTTCCGAATTGAATGAAGAAGCTGTTGATGAGATATTGCGGACAATGATTAGTGATTATGCACAGATACAGATTTATGTGTTAACAGATTTATTTGTCATTTTTTCTTAATTTTTTTGTTTTCAGTGAAGACAGAATTCAGAGGCTGTAATGAACAACATTAAAAGATGTCATTTTTCTAGGAGCAACGATACAATGATTTAAGACGACTTCAACTTGGGCAATGTAACTCACGCCAACGAGAAGGCTACTTCTTGCTCGCATTTGCTACCACTATTTTTCTGTTAATTAATATTTGGAGTATCGTGTTGTACACAAATTTTCTTATTTATTCCACTAATTGAATCTAGTAATTTTAGTTTATACGATTGAAATATGAATCATGACAAATAAATTAGGTTTTACTTATATATGGAAACCTGATGCGATTAATGTTTCAGATGAAACTTACTAATTATTGGGCCAACACCTATCTCTATAACAATATAATTGTCACAATTTAATACTCCTCCGTGACGAATTAAATGTTAAATGACAACAATAATTGACAATTATAATGACATTAAAATCCTACAATTTAGTCACATAGAGATATTCGTCACTTTAACTATATTTTATCATGACGAGTTATAAATTTTGTCAATTAAATATTTACATTTCATGACAAAATTTAATCTTAAGTGACAAAAATTATCTCAGTTACACCGTCACTAAAACGTTATAACTTCAATCTTATATTTGTATTCGTCACCTTAACTATATGTTTAAATGACAAAAAAAATTTGACGTCATATAAACATTTACTATTAATGACGAAATAAAGTTTTAAATGACACAATATTTACAATAATAGTGACAAAAAAAGCGTCAGTAAAACAAAACATTATAGTGACATATGTTCTTCTTCGTCATATAAAAGTAAATCACTTATGACGAAAAGTAAAATTCGTCATATATACATAATACCACGCTCCTGCCATGACGATCATTGTGACGATAAATTTTTGTCACATATTGTGTATTGTGACGAAAAATGATGTTATCCTGACAAATTTCGTGCGTCACAAAAGACCAATTTTCTTGTAGTGCGTGGTGTGTGCATATTCAGAATTGGAGTCCAACCGTAGCAGTTGAGAATAAAACCCCGGAAGAGGCGTGGAGTGGGCAGAAACCTGTGGTGGAATCTTTCCGAATCTTTGGCTGTGTAGCACATGTACACATACCAGATCAAAAGAGGAACAAATTAGATGATAAAAGCAGAAAATGTGTTTTCCTAGGAGTCAGCGACGAGTCCAAGGCGTGGAGGCTATATGATCCAATTTCAAAGAAGATTGTTATCAGCAAAGATGTTGTGTTTGAAGAAGGAAAATTCTGGGATTGGGGCAGAACTGATACAGAAATAAAGCATGATATACTAAAATGGGGTGATGAAGATGAATATGATGCAATGAATGACCAGAATGAAGAAGAAGTCAATGGAGCAAATCCAAATAATTCGGGCAGCAGCTCTAATAGCTCCAGCAGCTTCAGCAGCTCCAGCAAATCGAGCAGTCCAATCAGTTCGCCTCCTAATGAAGAAGAATTTGATGGTAGCGAATCAAGTGAAGGGAGGGGCGTGCGAGAAAGAAGAGCACCAGGATGGATGGCTGATTATGAAACAAGCGAATGTTTTTCTGAAGAAGATAGCTTAAATGTAATGATGACGATGACCGAAAATGATCCGACTTCATTTGAAGAAGCGGTAAAGAGCAAAAAGTGGAGAGAAGCAATGGAATCTGAAATTGAAGCAATTGAGAGAAATCAAACATGGGAGTTTGTTGCACCGCCTAAAGGAATCAAACCGATTGGAGTCAAGTGGGTATTCAAAACGAAACTCAACGAAGATGGGAATGTAGAGAAGTATAAAGCGAGATTGGTAGTAAAAGGCTATGCTCAACGCCATGGTTTAGATTACACTGAAGTGTTTGCACCGGTGGCCAGACTCGATACCATCCGTGTCATCCTCTCAATAGCTGTGCAGTTTAATTGGGAAGTTTTTCAGCTCGATGTGAAGAGTGTTTTTCTTCACGGAGAATTCAAGGAAGAAGTATTTATGCAACAACCTAAGGGTTTTACAAAGAAAGGAGAAGAAGAGAAAGTGTATAGGCTGAAGAAGGCACTATATGGCCTTAAATAGGCACCACGAGCTTGGTACAGCAGGATCGAAGCCTATTTTGAACGAGAAAACTTTGAAAGATGTTCCAGTGAGCACACATTGTTCACGAAGTCGAAAGGAGGTAAAATTTTAATTGTCAACCTCTATATTGATGATTTAATTTTTACTGGAAATGATAAAAGTATGTGTGATGAGTTTAAACATTCAATGACGTTGGAGTTTGACATCTCTGACTTGGGAAGAATGAAGCATTTTCTTGGAGTAGAAGTGAAACAATGTTCAGGTGGCAATTTTATTTGCCAGAGAAGATATGCAAGAGAAATATTAGCAAGATTTGGGATGGAGGAGAGTAATGCTGTAAAGAATCCAATAGTGCCTAGTACGAAGTTGCACAAAGATGAGGATGGTGTTAGAGTTGACGAAACTCTGTTCAAGCAAGCAGTTGGAAGCCTTATGTATTTGACGGTGACCAGGCCTGATCTGATGTATTGTGTTAGTCTGATAAGCAGGTTCATGACTCGTCCTACAATGTCACATTGGCTTGCAACTAAGAGAATCCTAAGGTACATCAAAGGTATAGTTAATCTGGGAATTTTCTATAGAAGAGGAGGCAACAGCCTGAAGCTTCTAGCTTTTACAGATAGTGATTATGCCGGTGACTTAGATGATCGAAGGAGTACTTCTGGGTTTGTGTTTAAGTTGGGGATAGGAGTCATTTCATGGGCCTCAAAGAAACAACCAGTGGTCTCTCTCTCTCTACCACGGAAGCGGAATATATAGCAGCGGCCTTGTGTGCATATCAATGTGTGTGGCTTAGAAGAGTGTTGGAAAAACTTGGGGTTGAAGAGAAGTCAGGAACTGTTATTATGTGCGATAATAGCTCCACCATACAACTGTCCAAAAACCCAATGTTCCATGGAAAAAGTAAGCATATAGATGTCAAATTTCATTTTCTTAGAGACTTGGTGAATGATGGAGTTGTTAAATTAAACTATTGTACTTCTGAGAATCAACTTGCTGATATCATGACAAAACCATTAAAGCTGGAGCAGTTTAAGAAGCTTAGTGGAATGCTTGGAGTAGTCGACATTACGTCAATAAGCTAAGTTCAGATGAATTAGCTTAAGGGAGGGATTGTTAGTTATTTATTTTAATTAAAATTGTATTTATCTGTTGTCTCTTAGTTGTTAATAAAAGTCCTAGTCAATAGGAAGTTCTGTTTTTTAGGAAAGATAGAATCTGTTTTATTTGAATTACTGCACCACGTTTTTAGCTTGTTATACGTGGGTTTGTTTTCCCTATAAGGCTATTTATAGCTCTTTCTTCCTATTGAATAAATAATCCCTTTCCAGCTATATTCTTTGCTGTTTAAGTTTCTGCAACTTACAAATATACCATTAATCACTATAAAAAAAATTAAATATACAACTATTGACAAATTAAGAAAGTTAGGGCACATTCGATTTTCTTGTTGTTTGTTGTTGGAAAAAACTGTTTTTCCAAAAAATGGAGATTCCTTACTTTTATAAAAAGAAGGTTCTAACTAAATACCTAAAACTCTTCATTTTGAGATGAATACATAAACAAAAGCCGAAAAGTATGTAAACAAACACCTCCTTAATACTCTTTCTAAAAAAAGGTTAATACTTCATCCAAAAGCGCGTTGTTTAAAAAAATGATGGCCTAATGCATACCCAGCCCCCTAAAGTTGACTGTTTTGTTCATTTAACCCCCTCACCTTACGGGACAACCCTTTAACCCCCTAAACTCCAAAAAAACGCTACTTTTAACCCCATATTTTAGACTGCCGAGATATAATGTTGTCCGTGTGTGTCACGCGCATGACACGTGTGTATCCCGCATTACCCAGCCCCCTAAAGTTATCCGTTTTGTTCATTTAACCCCCTCACCTTACGGGACAACCCTTTAACCCCCTAAACTCCAAAAAAACGCTACTTTTAACCCCATATGGGAAAGTCCTTAATATTGAAAATTTGCTATAAATATCATTTAGTCATCACTTCTCTTCCACTGTATTCTATACTTCATGTCAAATCAGATTTTAACTCTTCCTTTGTATTGCCTTCCACTGTATCTATATACACTGTGGTCATAATTCATACAAAGTTAAAGCATTTTTTACAATTCCAACGTGGATTGAGACCAAAAAAAAGCACCAATTAAAAATTAGAAAGACACCAATTGAATCTTCTTTATCTCTAATGCTCGTACTTGAGTTGGAACTAGGAGTTTTTTTGGAGTTTAGGGGGTTAAAGGGTTGTCCCATGAGGTGAGGGGGTTAAATGAACAAAATGGACAACTTTAGGGGGTTGGGTATGCATTTTTTTTACCGTTGGAGGCAAGAACAAAATCCTCCCACGCGCCTCCTGTGTTTGAGACACAAACGTTGACTAGGTCAATGCCACGTCGGACGATATGGGGTTAAAAGTAGCGTTTTTTTTTAGTTTAGGGGGTTAAAGGGTTGTCCCGTAAGGTGAGGGGGTTAAATGAACAAAACGGACAACTTTAGGGGGCTGGGTATGCATTAGGCCAAAAATGATATATGTAGTTTACATGTAATTTTTCTTATATATCATACTGAGTTTCTTTGTAGTTATTAATTTTTTTTTTTAATCCTCCTTGTGGAAGGTTGATGGGCATTTTGTTTTTCAATTTTATTATCTTTTTAATTTTATTATCAAAAAACATATATATAAGCATTGATATTTTAATGCAAAAATTTTCGTTACATTTCCTAATTTGTTGTAAGTAATTTCAAAATGGCCTTGTTTGATAAGCCACTTAATGGTTTAAATTAAAATATTAAGCACTTATTTATTTTAACTGCGTTTGATAACAATTATTTTTCCACCACTTAAATTAATAAATTAAGTTAAAAAGCACTTATTTTGGTAAGTCAAAATATTTGACTTAACATTTTAAGTTAAACATTATCAACTAATATTTTTATAATAATTATATCACTCAATATTTTCAGCACTTAAAATATTCAGCACTTAAAATTCAGTACTTATTTTTTCAGCACTTAATTTTCAGTTTTATCAAACAGCACCTAACTTCTACTATTAGAACTTGCAACTCCAATAATAGGTTTAACTTTAAATATTAAAAATACACTTTTATATATTTAATATTTAGAATATATAAAAGTTTATTTTTAATATCTAAATTTAAACTTGTTATTGGAAGTCTCATTTTGATTTTAGCTGAATATATATGAAGAATTTGGTATCAAAATATTAATATTCATATATTTTTTTTTTATAAAATACCTCTCAACTTGTCAGAGTCAATGGATTGAGTTTTATTAGTTTTTTCGACGAATGAGATTTAAAAAATGACATACTAAGGTTGTAAAAATGATGGGAGAAAAAGGATGGTGGATCTCATACTCATACATTACTCTACCTAATTAGAGTATATTATCGGGATAATGTACCAAAATATGCTTAAGATTTTTGGGAGAGTGTCAATTTAGGCTCCACATACAAAATAACACTAATGTATGTTTAACGTTTACAAAAAAAAAAAAGTACCGAAGCGTGACATGTCATTCATATTATTCTGTTAAGTTCTGTCAACTATGTGTGGAAAGATAACTCAGAACTTAACGGAGTAATATGAATGACGTGTCATGTTTTGTTATCGAAATTTAAATTGATGCTTTTTTTTTAACGTTAAACCTACGTTAGTGTTATTTTATACGTGGAGTCTAAATTGATACTTTTTAAAAATCTTAGGTATGTTTTGGTTCTTTATTCCTATATTATCTTCAAATTTTAAACATGAACATGAAGAATTTATGAATTGACTAACGTATATATTTTAAAAATTAGATAGTTGAGGAGAGAAGAGTAAGAGAAAGAATTGTTGAGAATAAAATTAAAAAAAATTAAAAATATAAACTTGCATTATAATATTTAAAGTAATTATTTTTAAGTGTAAAAAAAATTAAGTATCAAAATATAAATATGATAAAGTTTAGGTATAAAAAATATATTATATTTTATAGGCTCGATTGAGCCAATTTTATGACCAAGTTGTGAACTAAATCCATATCCAAAAATTGTTTTGGGCTATTTGGATTAAATTGACTTCTTCTCATAGCTTATTTGATTCTATATTCAATTAAAATTTATACAACTCTTATGTGTTCGGTAAGGACATTAATGTCTTATTGGGATAATATTTTTTTATTAATTTATGAGTTTATGTACATTTATTTTTTTCTTTAAGCAAATATTAATATTGGATCCTCAGTTTTTATTTTTATTTTTCGAACTCATATTTCTTATATAATATATCAGGTGTAGGGATGGACAGCTCTAGAGGAAGCTAGTCTAGATGTCCACCTATGGCCTCCAATTTTTAATAATCGGTTATTGGTCCGCTTATTTCGTGAAAAAAATATTGGTTTAACCGAATCCGAACCGAAGTTTAAATGTAAATTAAAAAAATAACTTTGTTTTTTTATGTTAAGTAAATCTAGATAAGTAAAGCTCATATGCGGTAACCTCATTGCATTTTAATTTTAAGGCCATTCACTATTTTTATTTATTGAAAACTAACTATAGTATGTTAGAGATAATGTTCCTATTATCTCTGTAAATAGATTCTTATCTAGTTAGAGTTTCAATTTGTCTATAACCCTAGCTAGGTAGAGTTCTAATATGATTATACTTTTGTATTGTATTCCTATACAAACTACTATTGGCTCACTATAAATACAAAGCATCTGAGCCATAATCACCAAGGTGATTCAAACCATTTATTGTGTTATTACTTATCTCTCTCTATCTCCATAATCTTCCCATATATCAAACTATACATTCAACATGGTATCAGTAGTATCAACTTCCGCATCCTCTGAATCCTCTGATCATCCTCAATCACCAACCTATTCCCAATACAAAGCCGCCGCCGCCGTTGCATCTGCTACCGCCGCCGCCGCCGCGGCTCCCACCGTTTCTGCACCAACAGCCGCCGCTGATCACAGCATGAATAATATATCAAGCGGTTCGGTTGAACCGAGCTCAGGCTGGCGATTTACCTCGTCGTTCATCACAAGCGAGTCGTCCTTTCTCGTGGCAACGACGAACCAGCAGAATCCATCACAGACGCAACACACGCAGCAGCCGCTCCAGCCACCCGCGCAACAGCAGCTCCCACAAACCGTAGGCGACATGCTGCCGCAGGCTGTCCGCGACGCGCTTGCCGCATTCCAGGCGGCAAGTCTTCGCGGACCGTCGCAGCCGATCACGTCGCACCAGACGGCCGCGGCAACTGCGATCCCTGCTGCTTCTGTTCTCAACGCGCAACCAGCGCCTCTCCCGACCCCGACTCCTTCCACCGCCGATGCCGCGGTGTTAGCTGCTCTTGCGGCATACCAGGCAGCAGTTCCACTGCCGCAAAATCAACATATTCCGGTTCAGCAACAACGGATTCCATCACAACAACCGTCGGTTACCTCGGCCACTCAAACTTTATTTTCTCCATCAGTTCTCGCTGCCCTAGCCGCCTACCAGGCAGCCGAAGCCAGTAACAACCGTCAGGTAATTTCTGAATCCAATACCTCACCATTTGGGTATAATACTCAATTAACCCATGATCCGTCTCCATCTTTTTTCTCCAATTCATATCACAATACCGTCGATGCACCCTCAAATACTTTTCGACCTAATTTTATTCCTCCCTCAAATACCACCATTTTACCAAATTTTGTCCATCCAGAACCTGTTTCTACTCATGTCGATCAACCAAGACAACCACCCACAAATATCACTATTAACATCAAATTAACTCCTCACAACTACAAAGCATGAAGAATGTCCATGGAATCTACCCTTCAAACCTATCATATTCTCTCCCATATTCTTAGTTCAACACCTCCTCCACCCAAATTTATTTCTAGAACAGGTTTTGTGACATCTGCTGCGGATTTAATCATAAATCCATTATTTTCCCAATGGGATGATGTAGAAAATGTGGTTAGGACTTTGCTCCTAAATTCAATCACCGAAGAGGTGTTTCCTGATATTGCTTATCTCAAATATTCACATGATATTTGGCTAGCATTGGAAGATGCCTACGAGCTTATTACAGGAAGCAAGCAGTTTCAGATGGGCGTTGAACTGCATGAACTTGAGCAAGGGGGGATGTCAGTTACTGCGTATATGCAAAAAGTGAAGTCTATTCTTGATGATCTGGCTGCCTCGGGGAACCCTTACCCTCGGCACTTACTACCATCAGTTCTTTACAAGGGTTTGGGAGAAGAGTATCGCTCCACCGTCCAGAATCTTGTCACTCAGCATGGTACTAACATCAACTATCAGGAGATCCTGCACAGTTTGAAAACAGTTGAAGGCATGATCCAATCAACCAGAAAGACTACTCTACTTCAACCAGATGGTATATCAGCGCACCGGGAGGCTAATGTTTCCACCATGGAAACAAATCAACCAAAGAAGCAGAATCCAAAGAAGAGAAGAAGTGGCAAGTGCTACAACTGTGGTGATCCAAGCCACTGGGCTGATAAGTGCAAAAGACCAAAGAACAATTCAAGATCAAACTACAATCATGGACCACAAGCACACATGGCGTGGCAACAACCACCAAATCCATTCATGGGTCCTAATCAGTCGTGGTATCCTGACACAGGGTCAACAAATCATATGACAGCAAATCCGGCACAACTTCAACAAATGTATCCATATCCAGGATATGACACAGTTCAGTTTGGAATAGTCAAGGTTTGCAAATTTCTCACTTTGGAAATTCAAATATCAATAATTTGAAAATTAATGATGCCCTACTTGTTCCCAAGCTTACCAAATCTTTACTGTCTGTTCAAAAATTTACCCGTGACAATTCATGTTTCTTTGAATTTTGGCCTAACCATTTTCTTGTGAAGGACCAAACATCTGGGGAAATCCTATTACGGGGCCCGAGTAAAGATGGGCTTTATGTGCTTACACCCACCCTGAAGGAGGCGCTAGTAGGAGAGAAGGTGTCTTTTGAAAGGTGGCATGCACAGCTTGGACATTGTCAGAATCAGACAGTCAGCACAGTTCTCAAAGGAAACAATCTATCCTCTTCAAAGTTAGTTAGTAATTGTTCTTTTTGTCCATTAGGCAAACTTGCTAGAAGCCCTTTACCCTCTATTAGTCGCTCTAGCACATTTATTTTTGAGAACTTACATCTGGATGTTTGGGGACCAGCTCCAGTTGTTTCTTGTCTTGGTCACCGTTATTTTTTAATAATCATTGATGAATTCACTAGATTTGGATGGGTTTTCTGTTTAAAGAATAAGAGTGATGTTTTCTCAACCTTTTGTGACTTTTATGCCATGATCTATAATCAGTATAGTGCAAGGGTTAAGAATATTTACTCAGATCTTGGGGGAGAGTTCCAAAAACTACAACCTTTTTTCAAACGACATGGCATTATACACAAAATTGCATGCCCTCACACTCATGCACAAAATGGTATAGCTGAGAGAAAAATTAGACATGTCGTTGACACCTGCCTTACTTTGTTAGCCAATGCATCTTTACCTCTCAAATTCTGGAACTATGCCATGATACACAGCATTAGGCTAATCAACTACTTACCCACCAAAATACTGAACAACAATTCACCCTATTTCCTGTTCTACAAGAAACAGCCTGCCTATAAGGCATTACGCATCTTTGGCAGTGGTATCTATCCTCTTCTTCGTCCATACAACCAGCACAAATTTGATTTTCGTTCCAAGTTATGTGTCTACCTTGGTCCATCAGAAAATCATTCTAGGGATATTTGTCTTGAGTATACCACCGGACGCATATACATCTGCAAATTTGTGTAGCACAATGAAGAAGTATTTCCTGCATCAGCAGTCACTGCATCATCACCTTCATCTAGCAACTTGGGGGTAAGCACATCGTGTCAACTACCATCTTTACTCAGCCCGTATCCAGGTAATTTCTCTAATCCCACTCCTATATTATCTCCTTCTAACTTGGTTCCATGTTCCCAACCCATCACACCTGTCCACTCTGGACCTCATCCTGGTACCCCAATTATTCCCCCTGACTCTGAAGCCACAAACACTGCTCCACTAGCTCCACGTCAATGTTTGTCACCAGTAGTCACAGCTGCATCAACACCTGTTTCTCAGAATGATCTCAGCACACTAGTTGATGCTGTGAACATCACCACACCGGAAATACAGAATGCAGTACCTCATGAAGAGAATATCATGCCAAAAACAGAGTCTCCTCCTCCTGAAACTGCACCACCTGCTCCTGTTCCAACTGCAAGGCCCAGACCTCGTAATGCACCGCTAATTGGTCCATGTCAACATTATATGCAGCTTCGACAGTCGTCTCTTCACTCAAGGGGACGGTTTGAGGGACTTCTAGCTACACATCCAAATGGCACAGTGGATCCCACATGCTTCAGCAAAGCCAACAAACAACCCGAATGGTGCACAGCAATGTCTGAAGAGATTCAAGCTCTTCTGGACAATGGCACCTGGCAACTTGTACCGAGACCACATGATCAGCATGTCATCACCTCTAGGTGGCTCTTTCGTACAAAGAAGAAGTCTGATGGAACCATTGATCGTCACAAAGCCCGTTTGGTAGCACGAGGATTCACTCAAAAAGCTGGGATTGACTATAAAGCAACATTCAGTCCAGTAATCAAATCTACAACCATTAGGTCTGTCTTTGCCATTGCAGCAGTAAACAACTGGTTCATCAATCAGCTGGATGTCTCTAATGAATTTCTTCATGGAAACTTATCAGAGACAATCTATATGGAACAACCGCAGGGTTTTCGGGATAGTGACCGACCAGATCATGTTTGTCTTCTCAAAAAGAGTCTTTATGGATTAAAGCAAGCACCGCGAGAATGGTTCACACGCCTTCGAACATTCCTCCTCTCCCTTGGGTACAAGATGTCACAGGCTGACAACTCTCTGTTCATCAGACGCACCGACACTGAAAAGACTTACATTTTGTGCTATGTTGATGATATACTCATAACAGGTAACCACCCTGCACACATCACCAACACTATTGCAGCCATTGAACATGAGTTTCCCATTCACAATCTTGGCAAGGCAGAATACTTTCTTGGAATTGAGATCAGATATGAGAAGGATGGCATTCACATGTGTCAGGCCAAGTATGTGGCTGACATCCTAGACAGAGTGAAGATGATTGACTCCAAGCCCACACTAACGCCCATGGCCACCACACCAACACTTTCAAAGGAGCTAGGCATCAGCTTAACCTCTGGAGATGAATATCGAAGCATTGTGGGAGCACTTCAATACCTAACATTCACTCGTCCTGACATTGCATTTGCAATTAACAAATTATGTCAGTTTCTACACTGTCCGACTGATGAGCACTGGAAAGGAGTTAAAAGGGTCTTACGCTATATTCAGGGCACATCAGACTTTGGGATAGTCATGTCCATCAAACCAATAGAGCACATCCATTGTTACTCAGATAGTGATTGGGGAGGGTGTCCTAATGATCGACGATCCACGGGTGCCTTCTGTGTCTACTTTGGATCCAGCATTGTATCGTGGCAGACCCGCAAGCAACCCACAATAGCCAGATCCTCAACAGAAAGTGAATACAAGGCAGTGGCAAATGCCACAGCAGATTTCCTATGGTTCAAATCACTTCTCTCGGATCTAGGATTTCCCTTACCCACCCCGGTTCAGCTATGGTGTGATAATGTTGGAGCAATTTATCTCACCTCAAATCCAGTTTTCCATGCCTGTACGAAGCACATTGAGCTAGATTATCATTTTGTTCGTGAACAAGTTCACAGAGGGTTTCTCAATGTCAGATTTATTTCAACCAATGATCAGGTTGCAGACATACTCACCAAGCCGCTAGCTCCGGCTCGCTTCACGATGCTACGCTCTCGCCTCTTTGTTCGTGCCCGCCATCGGCTTGAGGGGGGTGTTAGAGATAATGCTCCTATTATCTCTGTAAATAGATTATTATCTAGTTAGAGTTTCAATTTGTCTATAACCCTAGCTAGGTAGAGTTCTAATACGATTATACTTGTGTATTGTATTCCTATACAAACTACTATTGGCTCACTATAAATACAAGGCCTCTGAGCCATAATCACCAAGGTGATTCAAACCATTTATTGTGTTATTACTTATCTCTCTCTATCTCCATAATCTTCCCATATATCAAACTATACATTCGACATAGTAAACATTTTCATCTATCAAAGAAATACAATATTTTGTTTTGTAAATAAATATACTTTTTGGTATAAAGTTTTGTAATTTAGATATTTAAATCGTAAATTCATATATTTCGGTTATTCGGTTTTTTTTTAATTGAAAGCTTGGAGGTCGATCTAAAAACTGAGACATGTTTTAGCTCAGTTCCTAAAATAAGACATGTTTCGGTTCGATTAACCGACTGTTCGGTTCGGTTAGTAACTGAACTGATACTCACCCCTAATAGCAAGCAATAAATTGAATTTAGACAGTTGAAAAATAAAGGGTAAATTCTAAAAAAAAACCATGTGGTTTCATGTTATTCCAAAAAAACCCTCGTGGTTTGTTAATACAAAAAAAGGACCGTGGTTTGCACCGTTACCCGAAAAACGGAAAATGGCTTAACACCGTTAAAGTGCTGACGTGGCACATGGGTAAGGTTGGAAATTCGAATTTTTTTCCCTCTCTCTCTCCTCCTTCTTCTTCTTCCTTCTTCTTCTTCCTCTTCTTCTCCTCTATCTTCTTCTTCTTCTTCTTCTTCTTCTTCTTCTTCTTCTTCTCTCCCCCTTCTTCTTCTTCTTCTTCCTTCTTCTTCTTTTTCTTTTTCCTTTTTCTTCTTCCTTTTTCTTCTTCTTCCTTCTTATTCTTCCTCCTTTTTTTTCTTTTTTTTTAAGTTTCCGAAAATCTGGAAATTTCCAGAAATCCAGAAATTTTCCAGATTTCTGGAAAATTTCAGAGTGTCTGAAATTAAAAAAAAATAATAGAGGAAAAAAAAGAAAAAGGAAGAAGAAAGAAGGAAGAAGAAGAAGGAAGAAGAAGAGAGAAGAAGAAGAAGAAGAAGAAGAAGAAGAAGAAGAAGAAGAGGAGAACGAGGAAGAAGAAGGAGGAAGAAGAAGGAGAAGGAAGAAGGAAGAAGAAAAAGAGGAGATAGAGAGGGAAAAAAAATAAAAAAAAATCGATTTTCCAATTTTACCCCTGTGCCACGTCAGCACTTTAACACCGTTAAGCCATTTTCCGTTTTTCGGGTAACGGCGCAAACCACAGTCCTTTTTTTTCGTATTAACAAATCACAATGGTTTTTTTGGAATAACATGAAACCACAGGGTTTTTTTTTGGAATTTACCCAAAAACAAATCCACATAATTATTGTTTGAGAAATTCCAAGCCAACATCGGTTTTCCCTCTTTACTTCTTCGTCAACTTAAAATTGCCTTGATGATAATTGTCTCCTATTAGATACCGAGAAAGAAATAAACAAGATTAAAAACATAAATTCCAAAAAAAACTTAAAAATATTGAAAGAAAGAATTGGAGAGAAATTGAAATCATGCAACGAAAGAAATGAAACCCAGAGGAAAAAGGGAAAAAATATTTAAATTTAAAAGAAAAATTAGAGAGAGAAAACAAAGAAGATAGAGAAACGTTGAAAGATACTTTGTTACTTTTATGTGTTATACACACTCATAGTAGGAAACTAGCATTGTACCCGTGCTATGCACGGTATGTACAATATTTTTAAATATATAATGTAAATAAAATATTAATACAGTAAAACCTTCATAAATTAATACTCAATAAATTAATAAGCTCTTTAAAATAATAATTCTTTTAGTTCCGATTTGATCTAATTCAAAAAATATTGAATTTTAATAAATCAATAAGATGATAATTTTTTTGGAACAACCCTTTATAAATACATTATTTTATTATCTCTATAAATTAATAATTTCTCAAATACATCTACCAAGTATATATAGATACATATTTAGGATAATTTAGTAAAATATGACTACTTTGTTTTTTCTTGAAATTTAAATGTAGTTGAATTTCATCTCTAAATATTCTCAGTGCATTCAAAAGTTCTGGTGTACCTTTATCAAATTGTAACAAAAAAAATTGTAAAGATTGGTTAATGTTATAATTGCTTCATTTTTTATATCTGGTTCCAAAAGTACCAAATCATCATCAGCTTCATACTCAATTGAATTTTGCATGACACTCTCCATAATTTCTTCTAAACTTTATCCATAAAGTATATATATATAATAGTAATTTAAAATTTATTTAAACAAAAATTAAAATCACGCTATAAAATTAATTTATTGATTAATTAATATCTCTATAAATTAATAAAATTTCATAGTCTCAACATTATTAATTTATAAAGGTTTTACTGTATGTAGTTTACAGTATAATTGATTTCATTATAATAATTCACTATAAATTATTAAAAATCTCTTTAAATCCTACATTTTGAATATGATTACATGTTTTAAATTATTCAAATATAACACATGTGCTTTTACATGGAAATTTGAACATAAATAAGTTTGCCTTTCACTTTTATGTTTGGAAATTTGAGAGCATATCCTCTCATCATAATCTCAAGAAGTGTAATGCTATGTTCATTACTTAATTTCAGTAACAATCAGTTCAGTTCATCATCCAATTTCAGCATTCAATTTCAGTACACAGTTTCAACATTCAGTAATTTATCATTATTTAATATAATTATAATTATTTATATATAATTTATTATAATTATAATTATTTATATATAATTTATAAAATTGCACTATTTTAGACGTTAGGGGTATTTTTTGCACCTTAACCTTTAATTGTAATAAAAAGTTAAGAGTTTGTATTCATATGAAAATTTGTATTTAATTTCATAGGCTTTAAATTGTATGTAAATTTGTGCTTGTATGTATTTTATATTTTTAATTTAAATTAGACTCATTTTTATTTAATTTCATAGGCTTTTATCGAGCCGAGATTTTATTTGATATTCAATTTAGTTTTATCTTTAATAATATATTTATTTAATATTGATATTATTATTATTATTATTAGAACCATTATTATTATTATTATTATAAGCTTATTAATATCTAATATTATCATTAAAATTATTTTAAAATCTAATATCATCATTATTGTTAAGTTCGGTTAAGTTTGGTATCATTCAGTTAAGTTCAGTAACATTCAGTTAAATTCAGTTCAGTATTCAGTAGCATTCAGTTCAATTTTTTTTAACGATAAAAAAACAGAGCCTAATCGCTTTTGCTTGATATTTGAGCTTAAATAAGTCTGCCTTTCTTTTTTAAGTTTGGAAATTTGGGAGAGTATCACCATTTTCAGAATCTCTCGAAGCAAGTTGTTAAGCCCAAAATATACCTGAAATATCATTAATATTTATATCAGTTTTGCTATGAATTCGTGCTGATTATATCTATTTAGAGTACTTTTACGTCCGAATATGTTTCTTTCATGCAAGGTACCTAAATATTTGGTAAAATCCAAATAGGAACGAAAAGAGGTCAGAAACGAAGGAAAAACCTACAAAATGAGTCAAAAACGACGAAAATCAAACGCACCGAAACGAAGACGAGGAACGAAGTCAGAGACAAGACGAACATCCCGTGTCGCGACCGAGATTCCCCATTCACGGTCGCGACACGCGTCGCCCATCTCTTCCTCCTTTGCGTTTTGAACACTTAAAACTGTTTCCCTATTCACGGCTGAGAATTTCCATTCTCGGCAACTTTAGAAATCCTGTCAACACAATTTACACATGTCCGATTTTAAAGATACGCGTCCGTTCGATTGGATAGAAACGTCTCTTCGCAGCAGGCACGACCTTTAGACACGACTCTTCAACATCTATAAATAAAGAGTTGATTTCAGAGTACATGGAGAGTGAGATTATTAAGATTAGTGCAGAATCTATGCAGAAACTTTGACTCAGAAATGAGTCAGAGATTAGAAGTTCGATTTTGTAAAAACGATATGATGTACACACATTGTTTACCAATTAATTACAAGCACAGTAGCCATTAGATTTAAAATAAGACCAGTTCAATATTAGTTTATATTTTGGTAGTAGAAGTATCCGTCTCTATTCCGAAGATTCTGCGAGAAGATTAAGTAGAGGATTCGACCCACGAGCCTGACAAACTCTAACGAGGTTTGAAGAAAGGATTGACAACCCGGAACTCTTATGTCGTTTGAATGCTTCCATGCTTTTTATTCTCTGTAAACTTGTGTCAAATTCATACTTCATCTAATAAAGTTCATACAATTCAATAAATTTTTATGTAGCACTTCTGAGAATGATCGGAAGTGAGTTCTGGTGTTTTCATTAAAACGTAGTTAAATTCAAAATCATTACAAGGAAAATTTGTTGAACACTTAGGCAAATTCATTCTTCGAGAATTAATTTGGTTAAGGTAGCAATCTATCCCGACCGTAGGAAGATTGTCTGCGGTTCAAAGCCTTTTAATTGAAGGAGTTTACATTATTACATTTTTATAGTTTATACAAAGTTTAAAGTTGTTTTCTTTGCTTAATGCAAACGAACACAATAAATCTCTTATTTTAAACACTAACGTTTCTTTTTTGTAATTCATATTCAAAACAGAATTGATTTCTAACATTCTACATATTCTAACCTAATTCTTATTCTATCAATTTCAAAACCAATTTCAAATAACGATTATCTATTTCTATAAACCTTAAGTCATATTTAAATTACACTTAAATAAGTTTTTGTTAAAAAATGTTCCCTGTGGGATCGATATCTTTTTATTACTACAAGAGAAACTGTGCACTTGCGAAAATCGCTCAACACAAGTTGATTAACCTAAACTGTTATTAGCTTAGAGAACATTTTGTTTATCCGTAGTGTGATTTTTGTTATTCTCCATTATGATAATTAACTTATCTAGGTACTTCCTAGTCTAAGATGTTTATGTGTATCCAGGTGTAAAGATGAATAATGATTTATAATTAACAATGATAAGGACTTAACAATTATGTGACATGAGCTTATTAAATATCAAATTTTAGTTAACATTTTTTTTTGTAATTATGATAAGTATTACCAATGCAATATATCAAGCACTCATACGCTTAGCATATTAGTAAAAGACATAGATAGAAATCTATTAACTTGTAACATTGCAAACCTGTTACTCTAAGAATTTGAAGATTTATGTGAATCAGATGTAGAGGTAAATATGGTTTTATGGTTGACATTGAAAAAGATCTAACAATTATTTAACCTGAACTTGTGGTATAAGGAATTCTGATGATTCTGTATACTATCTAATCTAGTGCGGTTTCTGGTAATGAGTGGGGTTGTGTCCTTGGGATTGTCTGTTGATTGCTTTACAAGATAAACATACAAATCAGGTTAAGAACAAAAAGGAAATACAATAGAAATTATGAACACTTTTCCTTCAATCATTTGGTGCACATCAAAAAGATCAGTTACCAAATTCTCTAGATCCTACAATCATACGATGAAGCGGTGGGAAGATAAAACTCTAAGAAAATAATGAAAACAACCAGAATGAGTGATTGATAATAGAATCTTAACTATAAGCTCTAGGATAGTTATGAACTATAAATTATTGCATACCATGGGTTCCATTCATAGCTGATGTTTTTATAAGGTGCAAATTCAAATCCCGAAAACTTTTCAGTAGGAGAGAATCCTAAAATATTTAGAAAATTTCATAGTTAGAATTAGGCAATGGACTTTAACATATTGTACCTAGCATATCCAGAAAAGCTTAATACATAAAAGAAATCAACAATAGCATTGTTACTCCCCTTGTCTATAGTATGCAAAATTGAACAACTAACCACGTACGAATTAAATCAAGCATAAATTATGAGCAGCCTATTTAAATTATGAAATTTAAACAGACAAAAATGCACAAACATAATCAATAAACCCCCATGTTAAGAACTTCACTCAAATTCCTCGGAACCCAAACAGAAAAGAGTTGCAGAGAAATAGTAATACCTTGGTGGGAGAAGTACCAAAGACAGACATAAGTTTGGGCTCGCCAAGACGAACAGAAATATGACGTAGGCACTGCTTCTCCCATCTAAATTCATCATTGTGGACATAAATTAAATGCCCCAGAATTTAGTTCCTTTACAGAATACGTATAGAAGGCTAGACCACCCTAATCAGATAATTTGCCCGATAGAAGTTTTATAAAACAAAGTATTGCATCTAGTCTAAGCATCAAAACGTAAAAATTGCCAAATCCTAGATAAAAAAAAAATTGAGTAAAGTTTTCATTATAAACCACATAAATTAGTCTAGTTTTAAGTCAGTTTCACCCATCCGTGTGTTAATATGAATATTAGGTAGAGTTTTAATTCTGGTGTGGTTTGAGTCCAATAGGAAGAATCAAAATTCAATTAAATTGATTTTGCACAAGTACTTCAAAAGCCAAATACGATATTAATGAAGTAGAGTTGTAATCTGCAAAATATTCGATTGAATTGATTCTCAATTTGCATCTTTTCAGTATCTTACTTTTATTGAGATTAAAGGTGAAAACTCACTTTCTAAGTTTGATGAAGACCATAGATGGAATGCCTGCAAAATTGCCTCGTATCAATACCGTTTCGTAAAACCTGCATATAATGATTCTAAACCCATTTAAGTTACGCCTCCATTATCCATATTTGTCTCGTATTCAATTGGTATTACCTGTACGATGGCAAACAAAAAGGAAAGGACATGCTTGACAACAAATAGCAATAATGTTTATTCAATGATAGGGAAAAGAAAAATGAAGGAAGGAGTTTGACCAAGCCTTGAAATGGTACGGAGTGCTTATCTCAATTACTTCTTTCTAACAATGGCTGCTCCTAAACCTGCACAGAGAGAGAGAGCAAAACAGTTGAGAAAAGATGGAAAATCAGTTTAAATAGAAAATGTGTAGAAAGCGAAGAAAGTGGAAAAAAGTATACAGAGAGAACGAACGTGGGAAAGGAAGAAAGTGGAAAGAGATATAAAGGCTTAAAGCATTATTTGGCCCCTGACCTATTCAAAATTTTATCATTTGGCCCATGACCTATTATTTAGTCACATTTGGCCCCTGACCTATCCCATTTGGTGAAATTTCACCCATTTGTATTCAAACTTTAACCGAATCGTTATCTCATTGACAAGTAACGATATTTTGACACTTGAACTTGAAACGTGATATTTATTAAAGTGTTTTTGCCACATTATATGAAAATAATTAATTAGATTAAAAAAGAAAAAAAGGAAAAACAAATCCTAACTAATATCTATTAAGTTCAAGTGTTAAAATATCGTTACTTATCAATGAGATAACAATTCAGTTTAAGTTTGAATATAAATTGGGTGAAATTTCACCAATTGAGATAGATCAGGGGCCAAATATGACCAAATAATAGGTCAGGAACCAAATGACAAAATTTTGGATAGATCAAGGGCCAAGTAATGCTTTAAGCCGAGATATAAACCGTAAAACTAAACTTAATAAATGTCAACAGCAAAAGAAGATTAATTAGCAATTTGACACATCAGCATTGGTATATTAAAATTGTGACACATCAGCTCATTTTCTATCCATTTAGTATATTACTAGTTTGAGACCCGTGCAATGCACGGGTTTATTTTTTCTATAAAAAAATTTCAATTAATCGTGTTATATATTAAAAATTATTCATATATTTTTTTAATAAAAATTATATACATTTTGATTGATTATAAATTTTCAGATAATTTGGTTAAGATAGAAAACAATTTAAAAGCAATATATTGTGTTTTTTTACAAAAAGTAAGAATTTTCAATCGCACTTTGGTTTTAACTCTAGAAACAACCACATAATTTGATCATCCACATAATTTGATTATGCTAAGACAATCTAAATGCATAGTATTATAATAGATATAATAGAATTAGAGGTCATTTAGTTCTCATTTGTAGCTCTTTTGATGATATTTTACTTCAAAATTTGGATTGAAGAAAAAAATTCATAGTTATTTATAGGAAAGTCATACAAACTTTGATTTTATTAGCTTAAAGCTTAAGCTAATGCATCAACTAATTAATCTTAACTTTTTCATGAAATAATTCTTAGCATACTAAAATGATCACGGGGTGATGCATAGCTATATCGTCTGATAAATTCCACAAACATACATATCATACTAACTTGTTGTTTGAACCATAATCGTATTAATTTTTTTTCCAGAGAAATATTAACAACCTTTTTTCAGGTCTTTCACATTGACATTTTCATATCCTTTAAGAGCAGCCAAAGGTTTTGCCACAGAGCTCACATATGTGTCCCTATGATTCACAATATAGTCAATAGCTTCAAAACTGTAAGCATAATGTAATAGAAAATTAGAAAACCATGCAACACCCTCATACATGATTTAATTACTTCTAGATATCTAGTTTTAGACCTGTACTTTGCACGGTTTTTTTATTTGGTTTCGTCACCATTGTGTAGATATCTAAAAATTTACAAATTATTACTTTAATGTATATAAGTATTAAAATTGGGATAAAGTACCAAAATAGGTCTATAATTTTTAGAGAAGTATCAATTTAGACTCTACGTACAAAACAACACAAATATAGGCTTAACGTTTAAAAAAGTATCAATTTAGACATCGATAACGGAATGTGATACGCCATTCATATTACTCTGTTAAGTTCTGATTTCTCTCTCTACATAGAATTGACAGAACTTAACGGAATAATATCACGTTCCATCATCGAAGCCTAAATTTGTACCTTTTTTAATGTTAAGATTATATTCTTGCTATTTTATAGGTGGTATCTAAATTGACACTTCCCTTAAAACACTTCTTTAAATTTACATTTTAGATACAATACATGTATTCCTTTAAAACTTGTGAATTCGAAAATAAGATTACATGCACAAAAGAGAAACCAATTGACCGAAAAGAAATTTGCCGATGGACAATGGCAACTAAATTTCAAAACTCAGATTAAATGCACACAATGAAAACTAACCAAGATGGGTGTTTGAACTTTTATAGATAGTAGTAAAAAATATGTAGGTGCCACATGATATGAAATTTTTATAGTACTATAAATAAAATTATAATTAATTGGAAATTTTGTTACTTTTGAATATTAAAAGTTAAATTATTACTCTTTTAAAAATATTTTAAGAATTATATTTTTTTTTGGTAGATAACTAAAAGAATTACAACACAAAGGCAAGGAAGAAAAAGAAAAAACATCCAGGAGAACTGGAAAAAAACCCGAGACAAACAGCAAAAAAAAAAAACAAAATTACAGTAAAAAAACAAAATATAGAAAATGAATGAAAATATTATGCTACAACTTTAACTTCAACATTATATTACTTCCATAAGTTTTAACAACATAAATCTTATGTGAAATTTGTTTTGTACAAACTCATTTTACTCATTTTATTACTTACATTATATTACTTGCAAATTCAATACAACAATACTCGTTTTACTCAAAAATTTAGCACTTCTATATTTTCTAAAGTTTTGGGGAGCAAATTGGCAATGTAAATCCAATTTGTCTTGCTGCAATTCATGGACATTATGCTGACTCAAAGCACTCCTCTGCACTTTTATATCTGAATGTTCCAATGGTTTTGAATGGACATTCACTCTCGATAGATCAACAACAAAAACAGACAGAAATTGAACCTAAAAAAACATGAAGGAATATCAATGTTTATAGTATATCAACATTTACAATATAAAACAATTATTTCAATTGTCAACTGAATTGAAAAAGGGTCAATATTTGAAAACTCTACAGGACATTAATGGAGAAAGATCTTCATAATTCGAACACTGTATAAATGTTCTTGATTCATACCAGGTCTTTCGTCAAAACATTGTCGACATCCTAAGGAATCCACAACCTACTTCAATACATTCTTCACGAACAATATCTCGTCCCATTTGTTGTAGTAAATCATGCATATCTGACTTGTTTCCTGAAGTAGTAATGAAGGCCTTGTTAAAGAGTCGACTGATTCTAATTCTTGCATTTAAACTGCAACTTCCTAATATACTTTCCGCAGCATTCTTATCTTCGCTTTTTAAGAAGCATGCAATATCAAGTAAAATTTCCTTCTGGCTTCTAGATATAATCCAATTCACCATAACTTATCCTTAACATGTTTTGAATTTTCTTATCAGCCATACTCTCTAATTTCACTAACTCATTCACATTCTTCGAGTAAAGTGAAACCCAAAACATTAAGAGCTAATGGAATACCTTTAGCATATTCTACTACATTTTTTTTTGCTAACTCTATGTATCTTTTTATTGGAAACTTTTGCTTAAAAGCATGCATGCTAAAGAGTTGAGTTGATGAGATTCACCGTATCTTAAGAACTTGTTCTTTGCTTGTCATAAAAAATTATATTTGCTCCATTTCACTCACATCATCAAGAACTATTAGAACTTTTTTTTGCGTCAGCCAATTCCGAGAAGAGCATAACATTAAGTTTCAATAGGAACAAATGTTAATTCTTCTATAACCTGAGTGGGTATCCAAGTTAAGGGTAAAAAAACATATAAAGGAGTCAAAATGAGTCAACAAAGGACAGCAAGAATACACAGGAAAAAATGAAGATACTAAAAACACATAACATATCATCATTTTGATCAAACCCTGCAAATGAAAATATTTTTCTTGAACAGACCTATTACATTTAAGACAGACAGAAGTAGACAAAATCCCTCAGTTTTGATTGAGTCACCCCTAATAAAGTCTTTAAACCCCCAAATAATAACAAAATCAAATCCTTTAATCAATCAGAATTCCTAAAGCTTTCCTAAACATATATTTGTACATTGGAGATTCAAATGATAAAGGAATAGAACATGAATTAAGCATCCAAATTAAATTATGTAATTAAATTGTGTAATTAGTCAAGTGAAAAGAGATTAAGATATACTTACTTGCATGATGCTCCAAGGAAAATAGAAAACAATGGAGATTAAGTATACAATAGTTCTTCAAACACTTTAATGGAAATTCCATTAATAATTCGACAGAAAATAATTAATTCCATTCATTTCTGTCCTTATTAAAGTTCTTTGAAATATCTAACTAAATCCATTTTCATTAACTCTAAGTCTCCAATCCAAGTTAATTTGAGTCCTTCTACCTTTGCCACATGTAGTTCTACACTCTCTAATCTAAACAAAATACAAATTTTGACTTTATTCAAAATACAAACATACTAATTAAGATATAAATGCACATAATTACCACAAATAAGGACACCAAACATCTACATAATTCCACCAATCTATTTCTTTGATCAGGTTAGTTGTTTCAATCAACGAATACCTCTCCTTTGTCAGAAATCTTAGAATCAGCTAAATAAAACATTGTGCTAGAAAAGTAATATATTCTAGAGTACCTTTGCGATGTGTGAAATGGGAGACTTGTTATGAAAGGTGGCCAAGTCCTCTAGCGAAGGTGCCTATGCATATTTATCTTCCCCTTCAATCCTGTAAGTTTCTAAATAGCACTAATCAGGAATAAGTTTCTAAATAGCACTAATCAGGAATATCTATTGTACCAACCATTAATCCAAGATTGCAAATATGATTTCTACCAAGTGTTGCAACAATTCTTTCGAATGTCTACAGATTATATAATATTTAACTTAAGACGTGCGTGGTAGTGATATCTGAAACTTGCTCTAAATTTCTTCCGTTTTACTGGATGACAAAATAAAAGCAAAAACTCTAAATTTCTGGGCAAATGAAATGTGTTTATACATAAAATTAAAATGAAGCATGCATTATGATATAATAAGGAACCCTGAACGGAATGGGGAAATTAACATTTTGATCATTGCAGAAGATACTGCGATGACCAGGAGCCTGAGGCTGGATGCGGCCTAGTCGAACCGTCCGAGTACGATCGGTCAAGCTCTCGATGCGGCCTGCAGGTGAGTTTTAGAATCGAGAGGGAATATCTCTTCGGCGTGGATTCTCAAGGCTTTGGAGTCTCTTTCAAGTCTCAAGAAACTCTCCATTAGTGTTTCCAATTTCTTCAGAAAACCCCTATACTTGCCATTCAACACCTTCAAACCAGGGTTTTGGAACACGTAGAGGAAGGAACGTGGGCTAGAAACGGTTGAGAGTGTGTAAGCGGTTTTGGAAAAAGGAAATGGTTAATCAATAATTTTAAATTCTCAGAAAATTTGAGGGATAGACACATCAGATTATATATACTGAGAATTTGCCACCTGGAAAATCCGACTACTGATTTAGAGTATAGTATAGATATAGATATATGGAACACAAAAATGGTTATTCTCCGACTCTATACAAATTATTGGGAGTCGCTGATAAGAAGTTGAAAATTTTATATTATTTATTTTTTAATTTCCGCATGTATTTTACAAACTGTTTGCTTCAACAATTTTAACTTTGTTTTATTATTAAAGTTTTTGTTTTTCTTTCTTTCACATAGTGAAACCTTTGCATTTAAAAGCTTCACAATTTTGGGTTTTTGAATTGGGAGTTTCAAATTTAGGGTTTATTTGTCCTTCTTTCAAGTTCCGCAAAATCCCAAAAAAGAAACACTAAAAATATTGGAAGAAACAATTGAAGAGTTTGAAACTAAGGAAACAAAAAAAAAAAAAAAAAAAGAAACCTAATAAAAAAAAAGGGAAAAAATGTCTAAATTTAAAAGAAAAACTTTTTTTTTTATAGGTAAAAGAAAAACTTTAGAGATCCTCTAGAGTTGAAATCCTCTAGAGTTGATGGAGTTAATTTCAACCATTAATTGCAACATTAATTGATAAATTTTAATATTTAATTAGTCATTTATTGATCAATCAAATCTCATCCATTTATTTTGCAATTAATGGTTGAGATGCATACAACTTCATCAACTCTAGAGGATCTCTATCCTAATTTAAGTCATTAGAAAAACCGAGCCAAATCAAAAAGTAAAAATAATCGAACCAAACTAAAATTTCAGTTTAGTTATTAGTTTGATCTGGTTACTGGTTATTTTGTTCGGCCTATTTGCTACATCACTTCATGTGATGTAATACACACCCCAAATTAGGTCCGGGAGAAAATTTTGTGGGGAAAACTATTTTCCTGATTTTTATTTACTTCGAACATACTATAGAGGTGAACAGTAAAAAAGCCAGGTGAGAAGGTAAAATATTTTCCAAAACTCTGAACCCTATTCGTTCTCTCACAAACCACGAACACAACGCCTATCGCACCTTCTCCTCTTCGATTTCGCCTTGACCGCTTCCCACCCGTTCGATTTTTCCTGGAACCCGCCTCCCACCCGTTCTCTTCTTCGACTTCACTTCGTTCTCCTCCCAACTCCTTGAGCTTTCTGTTGTTTTCGTCCTGCGGTTGAACCTTTAAAGGTTTGTTCTCTGTTGTTTTATGTTTTCTTGTATTTAATTTCGTCATGCTTTAGGTCATCGAAGCTCAAGATAAATTGTCACTACTCTGAAATTTTGAGTGATGGTTTATGCTTTTAGAAATTAGAATCGCCGACCAATTATGCAAGACCATGGTTAAGGCATGACTTGCAGAGATGGATCTGATTGTGCGATGATTGTTATCAAAAAAGGAAGTCGACAATGAGCATTATTTAAGGCACGAAAGAGTTGAAGAAGAGGGATAAACTTTTGGTTATATAATTAATTCATTTGGCTTACATCTTTACACTTGTATAGCAATACGACTCTAAGCAAATCAATATAGTCACTAAGTTATAGAAGAAAGTGGGGACATAAAACTTGCTGGTTTGCAGTGTCCTATTCCATTTTAGCTGTTGGAGACGCACTTTACCTTTGCAATTACTGAACTTTGAGCTATAAAATAGTATTTGTTTCTAAAGAGATATTTTTTCCCCAAAATATAGATAATCCCTAAAACATTTGACATTCAAGTCCTCCATCTAGTAAAATAGGTCGATAATTTGAAGTTGATAATTACGGTTGTGAAATGCTGTTAAGAAAAGAAGTGGAGGCGAACCCCCCATTTGATCAATCGTGCTGAAAAAAAAGGATATGGAGATGAAAGAACTTGAAAAAGACATTATGGAATTTCAGTTGGATTCCAATGAATTGAAGCCTAATCAAGATGCTAATTTTGTTGAGTTAAGTTGAATTTCAGCTTGTTTAGTTAGAATGTGGACTTTATAATTAAGTAGTGTTTGTTATGTGTGTTTAATTGAAGATTAAGCGACTCAAATGCCAGGTTTTGTTTTTCTTATTTTTTTTTATGTTTGAATTTTATGTATTTTTGAAGCATTATGTACGTTTGGTTATGTTTTGGATTTAGAAATTCTGGTTTATTAATAAATGTCGTAAAAGGTTAAATGGGTTTTATAACCCTTTTAGTTGATTTTATTATGTAACAAGTTAATTGTGTCAAATGGGTCGTGTAATTTTTGACCCATATTCAATTCATTTAGTTAATCGTGTCAACCCGTGTAAATTTCGTGTGGTATCTTGTCAAGCCGTTAATTAAATGGGTGTGTCAGGGTTGGCCCTTAACTGGTCATGAGAGTAGGTCGACACGATACATTTTCCCGCCAACCTTTTTTTTTGTGCGAGTTTATAATTTTTCTTATGGATACTGTTGGCTATAGCATTTTTTTTGTTGTTTAATTTGATTTGTACATACTAATTAATGCCTATCATTCTAATGGAAAAAGGACTTCATCAATGGCGGATGACAAGGCAGATAAACAAATCCCTGTTGAGGAAAACAGAGCTGAATCAGAAAATGGGACTAAAACAGAAAATGAGACTTCAGAGCCTTCAGTAAGCAATGAAAATAATGAGTTCTCTAACCTTTCTATTGCTATGCAAAATGATGAAGAAGACAGCAAAGGTGATCTTCACATGATTTCTTCATAACTCCTCCTTGAGTTTGGCTTCTTGTCATTGTTTAATCATCACTTTTATGTATCTTCCATCTAATCTAATACATCCCTCGCATGTAAAAGATTTGCTCTAAAATAGTTTTTTTTCTATTCGATTTTGAGAGGTTTCTTTTGTGGTTAAATAAGCTTGAGGTTTTTGATGCTTAGCTAGGAAAGTCAGTATCTTTGAGATTTATAATAGGAGAAATAACCTTAATGCCTGTTACATTTTTCAATGGTTCTTACTCTCAATGTTGCAGTGTTTTGCTGCTTGCCCTATGAATACCCATTTGGTTTAGTTTCTTTCTTATTGATATTTTTAGCTGAATTGTGATGGCTTACATCAGATTGGCTATTTTATTAGTATTAGAAAAGTGATATAATGATCCCAGCCTCTAAACTTAGCTAAATTTTGCTAATATATGACCTCTATCTATTGGCATATGTTTCCTTGCAGAGGTTGCAAAGAAAAAAAAGAAGAAAAATAAAAGCAAGTGAGTGCCTTTTTCTAGCTTTATTACGTTATTATATATGTATGTTAGCCCTTTCATTTGATTGCCAACAATGTTCATCTGTATATTATAGGAAAAAGAAGGAATTGCCACAGCAGACCGATCCACCTACTATTCCTATTATTGAGCTTTTTCCATCGGGAGAATTTCCCGAGGGCGAAATTCAACAATACAAAGATGAGTGAGTGTACTTCTGTGTTCCTTTGGCCTTGATTTCGTACCATTGACAGAATATACAGAAACAGTATGAGCTAGGCTACTACTAACTAATTTCTCGTCTGTGCTTAGCAATTGTGAAGTCGAGTGTATTTCAGTTCAGGAATAAAATATTAATTTTTTCATGTGCTAGTTATATTCATCTTTTATTACCATTTTTATTATTTTGAACTGATTGCTGGAACTTTATATTTCAGTAATTTATGGAGGACTACGTCTGAAGAGAAGAGAGAGTTGGAGCGCCTAGAAAAGCCCATGTATAATTCAGTTCGCCAGGCAGCAGAAGTTCATCGTCAGGTAGCTACTACATTGTACAAAATTGCTGATGGGGAGGATTTTCTATCATCTGCATGAGTCCTTGACATTTTGTCTATTGAATATTAGGTCCGGAAATACATTAAAAGCATCCTAAAGCCTGGAATGTTAATGACCGACTTGTGTGAGACCTTGGAGAATACAGTTCGTAAGCTAATATCAGAGAATGGTTTGCAAGCAGGCATTGCATTCCCTACTGGATGTTCTCTGAACTGGTGGGTATATTCTAAAGATATCATCAAATTCAATATATCCTTCTGTTCTGTACATTTGTTTGAAACCCTTCGTTATTCATAGGGTTGCCGCTCATTGGACTCCAAATTCAGGGGATAAAACTGTACTTCAATATGATGACGTGATGAAGTTGGATTTTGGAACCCATATTGATGGTGAAAAATAGTCCCTTAGATTTAAGCATTTTTTTTTTTTTGCTGTTATGATTATGCTGTTTGTGCAATATTTTTGCCACTCGTTTTAACTTGAGCACTTGTTGTAAATGGTCATTTGAATATTACAGGGTACATTGTGGACTGTGCTTTTACAGTGGCATTCAACCCTATGTTTGATCCACTGCTTGAAGCTTCACGGGAAGCAACCAACACGGGTATCAAGGTATTAGAATCTTCATCCCTACAATTTGATCTTGGTCAATGGAAAAAACCCAGAATGTGGAATTGAATGTTTTCACCTGATTCTCAGTTTTCAACTGTTGGGGGTTTTCTTATCACTAAATCATGTCCAGAAGATACAAGCTTTATTGAGACTATTTATGGAGTATATACTATATAATTTTCCAGGAGTTTAAGAGTCTTGGATTTATTCTCTTCAAGTCTTTTTTTTTTTTTTTTTTTTTTTGTTATAAGGACTGATTCTTGTTATGAGAACCTGTGTAATCTAGCTCTTTTTTCATCTTTTAAATGTTTGGATAGATAATAGGATTTTTCCTTGTTCTTCTTCTTTTACTCTGGACCTCATCTGTAATCTATTCTATAGTGGGAAAAAATCTGAATAGTTGGCCCAATTCTGGCCCCAAAAAAGTTGGCTTTCCCCTCTTATTACCTCATTTCTCTCTAATTCTAATATTCTTCCTCCTACCCTAAGAGAGCTCATGCATGTTGTTAAGATATTATTTGAAATGTTTTTATCTCTCAACCTTGCTGTAACTACTAAACCTGATATCAGATACTTGCCTGCATGATTTTTTTTTTTAAGAATTCTTAAGAACTGTTAACCTCATTTCAATATTATTATTATTTATTATTATTGTTATTGTTATTATTATTATTATATACAGTTTACTTGGTTAATTGCAATAAGGATGGCATATCGTAATTTTAGGAAGCTGGGATTGATGTGCGTCTTTGTGACGTTGGTGCTGCCATCCAAGAGGTCATGGAATCATATGAAGTTGAAATTAATGGGAAGGTGTATCAAGGTATGCCATTTATTTGAGTTTTGGAAGCTTTTAGATTTTCTAGAGTTCGAGTAAATTAGCAATTGGAGTGTTGATGTATTGGAAAATTGTTTTTATTCACATGATAAGTTCACTATCAGAAGTTGTGGAGTTACTGGACCAATTGTTTTACGGAATCTTTGCTTTGACATATCAATTGTATTTTTGACGTTAAATGTGTCTAGAGTTGTTATAAAAAAAAGTGTCTAGAGTTGGTGCAGCATTTGATTCACGTTATTATGAATATTGCTCTGACAGTCTTCTTATATTATAGAACTGATATTTTGTTGCTCAGTGCTTTCATATCTAATATAGTGTTCAAAACATATTTTCTGAATACATTAGGACTAGCAGGCCGGGATCTTCATAGTGCTTTCATATCTGATACTCTAGTCTTCTGTCATGGCCCTGCTATTCCTAATGTATTCAGGAAATATGTGATAGAGAATAGCTAGTCCATTAGTAGGAACATTCTGGAAGGGTGAGATGTAGAGGCTAGGGGTATTTAGGGTATGAGGCATTATTAGTTAGGGTAGGAGTCATTAGTATATAAGGGATAATTATAGAGAAGGAAAGGGGTTTTTTTGAGAAATATCTGGGGCTGCTGTTGCAGATGCTCTACTTAGTAGAGAGGGAGGTTTTCTCCTGTGGGGTTAGAGTCTTGACTCTATCCATCTTTATCATTTGCTCATCTTGTATTCTCTTTATGTTTCAAATATCAGTATTATTACTTCATTTCTGTATCCGGTTTCTATCAATATGTTTTAAACACTATACATGGAAATTAAGTTAAACTTATATGGAAGTTGTTAAAGCTTGTCACCTGTAGGTACACGACATAAGCATGTACGCTTTGTGAGATATCCCATGGACAACCTTTATAATGTTCTTTTAAGAGATGTTTGTACTTTGTAGAAGTGAAAGTTTAGAGCAATAGATATGTGATACCAGGCTCTGCAGTTATAAAAAAAAAGTAATGGGAGCCTGGGGGGCTGTCTGGTGATGCAAAAGAGACCTGTTCATATTTTTCACACACTTATTTGTATTTATGCTTATTTTATCTAAAATGTAGTATTTGGCTACGACTCTCTTGCAAGCAAATTTGTAGAATTCCTGGTTTATTTGCGAGGTACTGATTTTAGTCATCTGGTGGCTTATTCTGCCAAAAGTTTCAATAGATGTTCGGGGGTAATTCAAACAATAGGTTTGCTAGAAGATGAGTTGCCGAATCACTTCTTTCATATTTGGAAAATGGATGTGGCAAACGATAAGATTAGAGGCTGGGTTGTTTGTTCCACCCAAGTTGGCTGATTCTTTCGAATTATCCATTTTATTTTTCTCATTTTTAGTGGTTTCTTAAAGGTTCCAGCCCATATCTACACTTTGCTGTACTGATTTCACCCTAGACTATTATGTGCTATTTCTGACAAGCGAACTGAAACTAATGTTCTGTATCAATACTTAAAAGTTTGAAGCATTTAAGTATTTTGTTTTGGCACGTCACAGTCATGGCCAAATTGGTCAATGAATCCTGCAGTCACTTTTACAACAGTTGTACTCTTTAATTTTCTCGTTCAACTGTGGATTTGCTTGTAATAAAACATGCATCTCAGAGTTTATTTTGTGACGTATCTTACTTCTCGGACGGAAAATGTAATTGGCAGTTAAAAGCATCCGGAATTTGAATGGACACAGCATAGGCCGCTACCAAATCCATGCTGGAAAATCAGTTCCAATTGTCAAAGGAGGGGAGCAAACTAAAATGGAAGAGGGTGAATTTTTCGCAATCGAAACATTTGCATCAACAGGTATTAGTAGTTTCATTTGGATTTGTCAGGAGAATGAACAGCACTGTGATGATCTACAGAGTAACTTGTTTTTTGTTAATATATGTAGGCAAAGGATATGTGAGAGAAGATCTAGAGTGCAGCCATTACATGAAAAACTTCGATGCTGGCCATATCCCATTGAGATTGCCAAGAGCGAAGCAACTGCTGACTACAATTAACAAAAACTTCTCTACATTGGCCTTCTGTCGACGGTATTTAGACCGCCTTGGAGAAACCAAATATTTGATGGCATTAAAGAACTTATGCGATGCTGGAATCGTTCAGGTATCTCCCTAGAATTTACATTCCAATTCCCTGCCCCCCTGATTTTTTATTTATTTTTAACATGTCAAGCCCTTAATCATTTATATACTTGGATATTGAGTCTTTGATCTTTTATTTTTACAATTTTACACTTAAAGCTCGTGATCATTTGTAAATTTATGTATTGATCCTTGTTTAATTTGTGGCAGCCATATCCTCCTTTGTGTGATAATAAGGGCAGCTACGTATCCCAGTTCGAGCATACTATATTACTACGGCCAAGCTGCAAGGAAGTTATATCCAGAGGAGATGACTACTAGTACTTTAAAATCTATCTTCTGTTTTTCTATTGTTGCTTCTGCTAAGTTATGAGCAAACGAAATGGTATTTTTAATATATATCAAAATCAATGTTATTACCCTTCATGGACATTCAGGGTTCAGATTATTCATAATTTTATTTAGATTATTTACTTTTTAAATTAAATTTCTTCTTAAAATTCGAAATTGCAAGAACAATATGGAACTGGGAGATTTCTGTCCCGAGTTAAGTTCAAGGGAGGAGATATCAGTTCTAAGGAACAACTTTAAATAATTTAAACTTCACTTTCGTTGCTATTAAAGTGTTTATTGATTTTTAACTTAAACTTTTTTACTTGAGCCAAAAAGTTATTTTAACAAGGGTTTGCTTAATAAGCATTTCCAAACTTTTTAAGTTTGAATTGTCAAAATAGTATTTAAATTTAGTTTTTATTAAATAGTTGTATCATTTATTACTTTTTAGTATGTATAATATTTGAGGAAACCAGTTTTAATCACATGGATCTTAATGACCAAATGAATTTGGTCATTAATTGTTAGATCCAAGTATTAAAATTAAATCTTAGGATGCTTTGAATCTAAAAAAAACTTTCATTCACTTGTATTTGCTTTCAATACTTTTAGCGACTTTCTTTCACATTGAAATCAACTGAAAGTGAGTGTAGTTTGTGTATATTTGTACATAAAGCTGCTGTTATGGAATTATTATTTATGAAACATTTTATTTCTGTTGCTTTCTATTGAGTTTATTTTGTATGTATTGTTCATATTCTTTTTTTTGTTGTAGTTGGTGTTGTGAGTTTTTGGTGTTACCGTTTGGAAGTTTATTTAAAAATATTGTGGCCCTGTTTGGTAAAGAGCGTTTTGGGATAAAAATAGCGGTTTTGACCAACTTTAGAGGTTTGACCACTGAAACCGTTGATTGGAGTGTTTGATGGAGAGAGGTTTGGGAGAGAGTTTTGGGATGAAAACGCTAATTTAGAAAAAGCTCTTTTTAGGAGCTTTTTCAATTAGCGTTTTGCAATATTAAAATTAATGGACTTCTTTTAACCCTAATAGATAGACTCTCTCTTCTCCTGCGTCAAAATTAATGCCCTTATTCGTTTTTTTGCACAAACTGCTATTATCAATCAGCTAATTTTTACCAAACATGTCTACACAAACAGTTAATCAAATCAGCTACTATAATCAGCTAACAGCTAATGTAATCAGCTAACAGCTAATTCCCAAACAGGGCCTGTATTGAGGCATTGTTTTCTGTCTTGTTAATTTTTCGATGGTTAAAATTGAATTATAACCAATTTCATTCATTTTCATTGACTTCCACACTTTCATTGAATTTAATTAATGCTGAAATTGAATGACAGCAAATGAAATTGAATGTCTTGTTTTTCTTATTGATTTGATTATTGTAGTTTTTTTTTTCATTTTAATCATTTGTATATATGTTTATACTTTTTTATATCATCTTTATTTATAGCGTAGTGATTGAGAGCTTACTTATGATTGTAAATTCGTCTTTTTGCACAAACCGCTATTATCAATCAGCTAATTTTTACCAAACATGTCTACACAAACAGTTAATCAAATCAGCTAATATAATCAGCTAACAGCTAATGTAATCAGCTAACGGCTAATTCCCAAACAGGGCCTGTATTGAGGCATTGTTTTCTGTCTTGTTAATTTTTCGATGGTTAAAATTGAATTATAACCAATTTCATTAACTTCCACACTTTCATTGAATTTACTTAATGCTGAAATTGAATGACAGCAAATGAAATTGAATGTCTTGTTTTTCTTATTGATTTGATTATTGTAGTTTTTTTTTCATTTTAATCATTTGTATATATGTTTATACTTTTTATATCATCTTTTTTTATAGCCTAGTGATTGAGAGCTTACTTATGATTGTAAATTCGTCTTTTTGCACAAACCGCTATTACCAATCAGCTAATTTTTACCAAACATGTCTACACAAACAGTTAATCAAATCAGCTAATATAATCAGCTAACAGCTAATGTAATCAGCTAACAGCTAATTCCCAAACAGGGCCTGTATTGAGGCATTGTTTTCTGTCTTGTTAATTTTTCGATGGTTAAAATTGAATTATAACCAATTTCATTCATTTTTATTGACTTCCACACTTTCATTGAATTTACTTAATGCCGAAATTGAATGACAGCAAATGAAATTGAATGTCTTGTTTTTCTTATTGATTTGATTATTGTAGTTTTTTTTTTCATTTTAATCATTTGTATATATGTTTATACTTTTTTATATCATCTTTATTTATAGCCTAGTGATTGAGAGCTTACTTATGATTGTAAATTCGTCTTTTTGTACAAACCGCTATTATCAATCAGCTAATTTTTACCAAACATGTCTACACAAACAGTTAATCAAATCAGCTAATATAATCAGCTAACAACTAATGTAATCAGCTAACAGCTAATTCCCAAACAGGGCCTGTATTGAGGCATTGTTTTCTGTCTTGTTAATTTTCCGATGGTTAAAATTGAATTATAACCAATTTCATTCATTTTCATTGACTTCCACACTTTCATTGAATTTACTTCATGCTGAAATTGAATGACAGCAAATGAAATTGAATGTCTTGTTTTTCTTATTGATTTGATTATTGTAGTTTTTTTTTTCATTTTAATCATTTGTATATATGTTTATACTTTTTATATCATCTTTTTTTATAGCCTAGTGATTGAGAGCTTATTTATGATTGTAAATGTCATGTGTTCGGATCACATGCGTGAGATGAAGATTTCTCTTTGTTATTTAATATAAACGCAATTGTGCAATTTTTTTTTTATTTTATCATTTTTACTTAATGTCTGCATTTGAAATCGAAAATTAGTTATTTCATATCATTTTCGGAGCAACGAGTTTTGAATTTTTATAGAGATATTGAATGTGAAAATGTTTTTGCTTTGCGTTTTAGTTGAGTTTATGCGTAGTTTGAATTCTGATTTTAAAATAATTTTAGATCGTTTGGTTTTGTGCTCGTTTATAATGTTCAATATTTTAGGAATATTATAAAAAAAATATTTAAAAATGTTTTTATTTTATTTTTTTGACTATCTCCAAATAATTCACGTATTTAATATTGGAATAAAAATGATATTTTTCGAGTTTAGATTTTTTTTTATCTTATTTACAACTCTAATTATTTTTGCCCTAAGATGAGTATGTACTGCAAGCTGCTGAAGGGTTCAGGAATAAGGTGCAGGAGTGGAATAGGAATGTGTTTGGGCATATTATCAGAAGGAAGAACAAGTTATTAAAGAGGATGGAGGGCATTCAACGCAGGTTGGATGGGAGGTTTGATCATAGCCTTGAGGGCCTCCTCAGAACCCTTCAGAAGGAGCTGGAGGCTGTGCTTAGGCAGGAGGAGTTCCTTTGGTTCCAGAAGTCTCGGAAGTCCTGGATTAGAGATGGGGATCGTAATACCAAATACTTCCATCTCTCTACCCTGATCAGAAGGCAGAGAAATAGAATTGAGGCCATTAAGGATTCTAATGGTGATTGGGTTTATGAAGATGAGGTTATTCGGAACTTAGCCCTGGATTTCTACAGAGAGTTGTTCAAAGAGGAACCTGTTCTTTTGGAGAGGGCTCACTCTATTGCTACATTTCCTTTAATCAGTGAGGATTGTAGTCAGGAGGCCTTTCAACCTATTTCCCGAAAAGAGATTGACCAAGCTATCTTCAGCATTGGGGCTTCTAAAGCTCCTGGGATTGATGGTCTTCCGGCGGGCTTTTACCATAAGCATTGGGATGTAGTGAAGGAAGGCATCTATAATTTTGTCTTGGGGGTGTTCAGTGGTTCGAAGGATATTGAGCTGGTTAATAGAACCCTCCTGGTTCTGATTCCTAAGATTGATAAGCCTTCTTCCTTTTTGCATATGAGACCTATCAGTCTTTGTAATGTTCTTTACAAAACTGTTACAAAGATTGTGGCTAATAGAATCCGTGGCATTCTTCCTGCGATCATTTGTCAGAATCAGGGTAGCTTTGTGCCTGGTAGACAAATGATGGATAATGTGGTGATCGCCCAAGAGATGGTCCACACGATGAAGATTAGGAAGGGGAGGAAAGGCATTGTGGCTCTGAAGCTGGATTTAGAGAAGGCCTATGATCGAATTAATTGGGATTTCTTGATGGAGAGCCTTGAGAGAGCTAGAATCCCGGACAGCTGGAGAAGTTTAATTAAGGTATGTATTTCTTCTCCTGTGTTTCAAGTTATGGTCAATGGGGATATGTCGGAGGAATTTTCCCCGGGCAGAAGAATCCGTCAGGGGGATCCTATGAGCCCTTTCCTTTTTGTTATTGCTATGGAGAGGCTCTCTCACCTGATTCAGGATGCGATTGATAATGGGAGTTTCCACCCTGTGGCGATCAACAGCTTCTGTCCCCAGGTGACTCACTTATTCTTTGCAGATGATGTCCTTATCTTTCTTGAGGGTAATGAGGAGCAGTTGAGAGTCATTATGGATATTCTGGATTGTTTTTGTTCGGCCTCTGGGCAGAAGCTTAATATCCAGAAATCTAGGATGATGTGCTCTAAGAATATGAATCAGAGAGTCTGTAAGAGATTAAGTGATCTCTCAGGTATTCCTCTTACTGATTCTCTTGGGAAGTATCTGGGCGTTCCCCTCCATAGTGAGCGTGTGTCTAAAGGCTCCTTCAAAGAGACTTTGGATAAAGCTAATTCGAAGTGTGCCACTTGGAAAGCCAAGACTCTGTCTCTCGCTGGCCGCCTCACGTTAATTCAATCTGTTAATTGTGCTGCTCCCAATCACATCATGCAGGCTTGTAAGCTTCCGGATCCTGTGCTTAATGATCTTGACAAGATTAACCGTAGGTTCCTGTGGGGGGAAGCTGCGGAGGGCAGGAAGATCCATCTTGTGCCTTGGAGTGAGGTTTGCCAGCCTAAAGATTCTGGGGGTCTGGGTATTAGGAAAGCAAAGGACAATAATAAAGTTTTATTAATGAAACTCCTTTGGCGTATGTGGCAAAACCCCTCCTCTCTTTGGGTTCGCCTCCTTTGTGGTAAGTATCGGAAAGACAAAATCTTCGGGGGCCCGAAAGAGAGAGTTGCTAATTGTTCCTTCCTCTGGAAAGGACTTAGTGCTGTGTTTGATGAGTTCTGCTTGGGAGTTGGCCTGGAGGTGGGGAATGGTAAGTCCATTAGTTTCTGGTTTGATAACTGGATTGGGGATAAACCGTTAATTGAGGTGTGTTCTTCCCCCCCGCCTAGTGATATACGCAACTGGAGGATTGCCGATATGGTTGACTCGGAAGGGGACTGGATCTGGTCAAAGTTTGATACTTTCTTTAGCCTTGAGACTCTCCTTAGAATGCGGGGAGTGAAGGTGAGTAATCAAGAGGAAGACTTGGATAGGCACTGTTGGGCGCTGACTAACAATGGAGTTTATTCTTGCAAATCGGCCTTTGAAGCTTTCTCTCTCTTTAGATCTGATCCTCCCTCGGATGTGTGGAAGTCGATTTGGACCCTTAAAGTTCCTTTCCGTATTAGGAGTTTCCTGTGGCTGGGCGTTAAGGACAGGCTTCTTACTAATTCGGATAGGCACAAAAGGCACTTGGCTGATTCTGGAGCTTGCAGTAGATGCAGAGGCCATGTTGAGACTTTGTGCCATGCTCTTAGAGATTGCTCTAATAGTAAAGAGGTTTGGAGGAAAATTCTCCCACACCATATTTTCTCTTCCTTCATGGCACATTCTGAGGTCGACTGGTTCTCTGATGGTGTTAGAGGAAAGTTGCTTCCATACATGGAGCATGGTGACATTTTCTTTGCTATTATCTGTCACCAAGTTTGGAAATGGAGAAACGAGGAGATTTTTGGAGATAAAACTGTTTTTATGACAAACTTAGCTGATTTCTTCTCGAAAAAACTTTTCTCTATTATCGATAGTTTCAAAGGAGAGTCCCTTGCCAGAGCCTCTCAGTGTTGTGATGTCCATCTCGTGGGATGGAGCAGGCCAAGAGAGGGGGTTGTGAAGCTGAATACTGATGGTTCCTGCCTCAGTAACGGTAAGATTGCGGCTGGAGGTGTGCTTAGAGATGTAGGGGGCGTCTGGCTTTCTGGGTTCTCCCAGAATTTAGGGTTGGGTTCTTCCTTTTCTGCGGAGCTCTGGGCTATTCTTACTGGAATCAATCTTGCTAAAAGGCTGGGTGTTAAGAGGCTCTCTGTGGAGTCTGATAATTTGGAAGCAATCAAAATGATTTCTGAGAATCATTCTATGGGTCTTAACAGTCGCAACCTCATCAAAGCTATTATAAGGCTTTGCTCCTCCTTTGAGTTCGTAGAGTTCAGACACATTTTTAGAGAGCAGAATCGTGTTGCTGATCGCTTGGCGGCGGCGGGCCATGAAGGGACGTTAGGCGTTACTACCCTTCCTGTTTCCCCTAGTTTCATCTCTCATCTTCTCTTAGAAGATAGGATTGGGGTTAGCTTCCCTAGGCTAATTCCTGGGTAGTTTGTTGTTATTCGTTTTTCTTTTCCTTCTCTACAAAAAAAAAAAAAAAAAAAAAAAAAAAAAAAAATTTAAAATGATAAGGTGTAAATTTGTCTCTAACGGTTTTAGGAAAGTTTAAATTTATCCCTAATGTATGAAATCGGGTAATTTTATTCCTAACGTTGTCAAACAAGATCAATTTTACCCTTATCTAATAAAAAAATTTAAATAGACTTTTTACTGCTATTTAATTCGTCACATTACAAACATCAACTATTTCTAAAATATTTATTGTGTTACTAACACAATTACGAATAACTTTCCGAAATTTAAGTCTGCCACATGCAGGCTAATCATATACGAAACAAAAAAAACAGCAGAAAATGCTTACTGCGTTATTAATACAAGGGTAATTAATTTATTAGTCCCTATATTTTGACAAAACACACTGTTTAGTCCCTGTATTTTCAAAAACACATGGTAAGGTCCCTAACTTTTTTCTCAGTGAACTGTTTAGTCCTTCTGTCTGTTTGTTAGATTTTTTAACGTTTATGACTTCGGAAATGACTAAATTATCCTTTACTATTTACCCTCAAACTTTAGAAGAGGAAATCCAATTTAGAAAAAGAAGTCGTTTGTATGGAGAACAAGAAAAAGAACAGACCCAATGCTTACGATTTTGAACGATTAAGAAGAAAATCAAGAAGAAGAACACTCAAAGTTGATTTCAGATGCATTAGAGTTTAAAGGAAAGGAAAATAAAGGAAAGAATAACACAAATCCAAATTGACTAACAAAATTTTCATGAGAGTCTAACGGCAGGGACGAAACAGTTCACTGAGAAAAACATTAGGGACTAAACAGTTCATCGAGAAAAAGGTTAGGGACTTTATCATATGTTTTTGAAAATACAAGGATTAAACAGTGTGTTTTGTCAAAATATAAGGACTAATAAATTAATTACCCTTAATACAATAACCCGTCAAAATTGTCAAATCTGTTATTTTTTTTTTTTTTTGTCGTGAATATTAGAAGTAAATTAATGGTAAATCTGCACTTCCAAAAAAACAAACCTATAGTCAAATTTGTATGTTGTCCCTCTTTTAAACAACTGAAATTGGAAATGGGTGTATACTAAAAAATGAAATAAACCCTGGGCTTATCCTCGAAGTCACGTTTTGCTTTCAATTGACCAGAAGTTAATAGTTCACTTCATTCACTCGATGGCAACGGCGACGGTCTCAGTTGCTGTAGTGGCGTCTAAGATTATAAAATGCAGCGGGGTTCGGTTTGGTATCAGCCGTCGAATTGGTACTGGTACTTTTAACCATCGTCAATTTAGTATCAAATCGGAGACGCCACTTTTGCCGAGGTACCATCGTTTCTCTTGCTTTTGCAGCACCGCTAATGTAAATGTGAATGCGGAGGAGCCAACCACAGTTTCCACCGGCACTGCGAACTCATCTGAATCGGGATCAGATGGAGATGGCGTCAGTATAAAAGATGTAGCCAAGATGCTCGACATAAGGGTTGGCCGAATTACCAAAGCTTGGAGACACGAGGAGGCTGATTCTCTCTATGTGGAGGAGGTGGACGTAGGAGAGGCTGAGCCTCGTACAATTTGCAGTGGCCTTGTCAAGTACATCCCTCTCGATCATCTTCAGGTAGGTCTGCAATTTTTAATTTTAAAATATGGTTTTCTAATTTCCCGCAGAAATTATAATGTCATTTGAATGGATGTTTTTGCAGGATAGGAAAGTGGTGGTGCTTGGTAATCTGAAGCCGAGGAATATGCGCGGGGTGAAGTCAAGTGGAATGCTTATGGCTGCTTCAGATGCTTCTCATGAGAATGTTGAGCTTCTTCATCCTCCTCAGGATTCAGTTCCAGGGGAAAGGATTTGGTTTGGCTCTGAAGATGACAAAGACAATCAACCAGATCCTGCTTCTCCTAATCAGGTTCAATTATAATTTCAATTTCTGTGTCTAATCCCTTTTCATGGAATAGAGAAATCGTTATTATGTTAGGCAATACTTCTACTAGATACTTATGTTTAATACTACCAAAATTTACAGATGATAACCTCATTGAATCAACTAAAATTGAGCAATGGCAGTCCCTGTAGTTCTGTATGGTGAAAAGAAGAAGTATAGTTGAAGCATTTAAATTCGCCATTCTCATTAAAAAAACCATATAACGAAATCTTCTTTCAGGATATAACAAAATTCGGATCACCATGATCTTGTGGGTGAACTATATGCTTTGTTTGAGTAAAGGCATAAGAGGAATAACAGAGTGAAAGCTGGAAAATAATAACAATAATGTCTACATCCATGTGACGGTGGAAGCATGAATTATGTGAAATTTTTAGTGTTATGATGAATTTTATACTTATAGATCCAAACCAATGACTATTAGTTCTTTTTTCTCTAATTTGGAGGATGAAAACATGTAGGGTTTGGTGAAAAGTACATCCTTCACATTGTCCATATCTGTAGAGTCTATACCAAAGGATTTCTTACTTCCATCCTCCTCTTTTCCTTTCTATTTAAAATTAGTGTTGCTTAGTTTGACCCTTTCTTTCTGGCATTTGCCTATATGGAGAGTTTCAATGTGCATAAAAGATAATAAGAGTAGTCTAGTTTTGACAAACAATTTCTACATGTTGCGAACTACTTCACAAATCATAGCTTTAAGAATTGACAAATTATCAACACTTTTACTAAGTTTCCAAAGCAAATATCTTGACACTGGGAATAGAGACACATTGTTTTCCTGTTATTACCCGTTCAAAATGCATTAAATGCGTAGCAAAGTAGACAGATATATACATAATCTTCTCTTATTCACATATACTCCAACTGCAACAAGATGAATAAGTGCAAAATAGACATGTATATATATATATATATATATATATATAATCTTCTGTCATTGACTATATGTAGATCCAAAAGAAAAAGGTATGGGAATCAGTGCAGCCTCATCTGAAGACAAATGATTCCTGTGTAGCTATGCTTGGGGGACATTTAATGCGGACTTCTGCGGGTGTGGTGGTATGCACTTCTCTTAAGAATGCTAATATCTCTTGACCCAAGTTAATAAAAGTTCATGTCACTTGGTTTCGTTTTCCTCGCTTCAATCCATTTTTTTGAGGGTTAAGGTTTTATACATGGCTTTGTTAGTTTATCATTATTGTTTATACATTTTTTTAACTAATAGTTGGTATTGGCAGTGAGGTTATATTTCATTTTGGTAGTATATTTTATTTTCATCTCTTAGTTTGAGATTTAATGTTCCAAAGATAAGCTTTCCATTCCATTTTAGCAATCTGATATAAATCTGCGAAAATAGCAGATGTCAGTGTAAGCGTATCAGTTGGGAATTAGAAAATAAAAAGTATTCAGGTATGTAGGTGTTACTCCTCCAGGCTATGTGGTTAGATAATAAATTAACAACCTTTTAAAGTTTGTTGATTGAGAAAACTCCATCAGCTGATAGTTTATTATTCCGTCCCTCCCATTATATAAGTCATTTTAGAAAGTGATTTTTTTTTCAAAATATAAGTCGTTTTAGTTTTCCAAAATTTCTACTTTGGTTTTTCGGTCCGAGTGTTGAATTTTTGTCTGTATCCATGTGTATTTTTAACATTCCAATGCTTATTCCCAACCATTACATGAGAATTTTTGTAAGTTAACTAATATAAAATTCATTAATTAAACTCTATATTATTGTATTTCTTAATTTGTGTGAAAAACTCTAGAATGACTTATATAATGGACGTAGATAGCATTTGATACAGCTTTTGAAGGAAAAGTAAATAAAACTCTTTGTGGTTTACCAATTTGCAATGAGGTGAAAGTTATGTGTTCTTTGTACGTGTTCTTTTTTTTTTGAAAGAGAAAGTTATGTGTTCTACATATTAGCAAAATAAAAATTTGAAAGGTACGAGTCGAGAATGAGCATTCACTGCATCCTATCTTTTTCTTTTCTTTTCTTTATCTTTTCCCTCTTGAAATCTGTATTTCGTGAGGACCACCATCTATTTTCTTTTATTTTTCCATTTTAATTCACGTTCTGATAATAAATTAGCCTTAAATCAAGCAAATGTTCATCAGTCAGAGTTAGACTCATTAGAATCTTAAAATGGAGTGAAGTCTACCTTCAGCCTTAATATGTTAATTTACCATTTGCTTTTATATAAAAATATAGTCAATTATGTTAATTCACGATTTGCTTTTATATAAAAACATGGTAAATTACTTTCCATAATCTTTCCTTTGTTTCAGACGGTGGAGTTTTTTTTTTCTTTTTTCTTTTTAAACTGTAACATTTCTAAGTTTGCTTTGCTACTCACATATTATAGAAACAAGAATGGAATTTAAAATGTATAACTTGGTAATATGACGAAACGGGTTGTTCTAGTAATAAACGAGTAAAAGTACAAAAATAATCATAGTTTTGTTTGGAGGAGTGTATGGAGTTCAATTGACATTCTTAGGTCTGGGCTAAGGTGGTGTATTGGAGTGGGAGATAAGGTGTCTTAGAATACTTGGATTTGGGATACAAGTAGGCTATATGTTGGAACTGGTAATCCAGAGACTACCGATGAGATCAGGGTGAGTACCTCTTCCTTCCGTGTACTAGAATATGGGATCGAGGTAAGCTGAACCTCAATTTTAATGACGAGGTGGCGGAGGTTATTGTAGGGATGGTTATCCCATTCGCAAGTAGAAAAGATAGACAGATCTGGCATTTCACAACTGATGGGGTTTTATTCGTCAAAATCTGGCTATAGACTGTTGGTTGCGAGAAGAGCGAATGAAGTGGGGGAGACTGGCTCGAAGAAACTGTGGAAACATGATTTGCCACCAAAATTCAAATTGTTATTATGGAAATTGACAGTTGGTATATTACCGTTAAGGACTGGACTTACCACCGTCGTTTATCAATACCGATAGCGTGTCTATTATGCCCCAATGGCGTGGAATATAGGTGGTACCTCTTCTCTGGTTGTGTGTATGCACAGCAGTGCTGGCAGACTGTAGGTCTGGAACCACCTGGGCAAGAATGGGATCATATTGAGGACTGGTTTCAGCACTTCTGTGCTATCTCGGATGCTGAAGTATTCAAAAGAGGTGCGGTTGTTCTTTGGGTAGTTTGGCAAGCAAGGAACAGTTTGTTGTGGAATCAGCGAAGAAATGACTCGAGGGAGGTTGTAAACTCGGCTATGAATCTAATTACAGAATGGCAGGCAACCCAGTTGAAAGCAAAGGAAGAAGTGAGACATGGACTACTAACTTCGTTTAATTTCCCTCTTATTTTTGGAAGTACTGTTGCGGGAGATGGGGTCGCTGCTGGGTTTGAAAGAACACGGTCTGCAACAAATAATCACTGCAATTTCCCTGAAAACGCAGCTGGACAGTGACATGCTGGTACCCATGCAGAACCTCGCGTTGGTGACCAAGAGCGCATGCATCCACGTATAGCGCATATGGGAATTAGCGGACGATATCAGGGGCCGCACTTAACGCCTATGGACAGTACAACTAACCGAATAACAAGGCCTATCGTCTGCGTCTCCCTCCCATCGAGTCTTGAATTCATCGCTGAAACGTCTGCTAATGAACATAGCATGGCGTCGGACAGAACCCAGCTGCTACTGAGGATCCGCGGGGAATTCCAACAATTAATTTTTCCTCAGGGTATATCAGGGAGTTGGGCTCTCTACGCAGAAACGAAGGCTCGGGATGGAGGAAACCGCCTGGTGGATACGTTAAATGTAACGTTGATGCAACGCTGTGGGGAGATACAAGAAATTTTGGAGCAGGGGCCGTCATCCGTAACGCTGAAGGAATCTTCCAAATTGGTTTTAGCATGCACAAGGAAGGTCTTTTATCGGTAAAACTGGCAAAAGCCATCACACTGAAGGAAAGTTTAGCATGGGCTCAAGCTCTTGATTATTCTACCATTATCTTCGAATCCGATGCTGAGGGTGTAGTCGACTCAATTCATTCAACCAAGAAAGATCTAACGAAATATGAGAATGTGATTGCTGATGCAAGATCAATCCTAAGCAACAACACTGGGTTTTCAGTTACTTTTATCTCAAGATTAGTAAACGAAGCATCCCATGTCCTGGCAAGAAATGCTCGTTCCTATGCTAATTTTTAGGGTAAATTACATACGTGGTGTACAACCTTTACCCCAAATCACACTTTGGTGTACAACCAAAATTTTGTCACACTAAACCGTACGAACTTCATGTGACTTCCCATTAAAGTGTACAGCCGGTTTTTATGACCTGTCAACGTTGGTCAACTATGCCACATCAGTATTTTTTATTGTAGAATTAAAAAAAAATGGGACCCGCTCTCTATGGAATGACTAATATAGCCTTATTCTTTAAAATATACTAAAATACCTTCATCTTCTTTCTTCAACCCCTCTCCTCCATTTCTCTCTCTACCATTTCTCTTTCATTCCTCTCTCCGAAGAATAGGAAGTTGGGTTACACACCTGAATCTAACCAGTAAACAGGCCCAACTAAAAAGCAGTTAGACCCACCCTCCGACTCTTGTTCCATCGTTCTTTCTTTTTTATATAAAACCTCCAAAATAACGAGACGGTAGAGCCAGACAAAAATTCGCACTGCTAAAAATAAGAATGTAAGAAGAGAAGGAAGAAAAAAATAGAAGAAGATGAATATAGGAATTCGTTTATTCAGCTGCTGTTCAGAGAAAGCTTCACAAAAGCCGATCGGAATCGGAATCGGCATCCAAAATAGAAAAAACTCATCTGAAATTCCGTCAACTCCAATTACATAGCCAAATTTCTCGTGCGAATCGATTTATACTCGATGCTCATTCGACGCCTACATAAACCTATATCGCCGCCGACATCTTTCCCGTCTCCGATTCTGATCAAAAAATCAGGAGAGCCAAAAAAAACCTAATTAAGGAGAAAAAGGATTGAAATAATGGGATTGAAAAAAAAAATTCCGATTCCCAATTTTCAGTTGCTTGTTTTACCTTTATAACTATATTGCAGATGTTGACCTAGAAACTTTGAGTTGCCTTTTGAATTGGAGGTCGATATGTATATCCAAAAACCAGTGATATTTGAGTAATTATCAACAGTAGGCTTTATTTCCCATGATTTATGATTTAATGATGTTTCGGTTTTAGTTTGCTTGTAGAAATCCAATCTTCTACCTGGAAAAGTGGCAATTTTTTTAGCCTTATTTGATATATTTGGAGTTTAAATCTTAATTTTAGATATGTTCTGTAGGGTTAAGTTTAGAAACTCTGGTAGCTTCAGCTTTCCAGTATCTTGTAGTTTTTGCCTGCCTTTTTGTATCCTCAGCAGCTGCAAACTTGGAGTATAGAGATTGAGTTGCACCATTTGATGAATTTCTTGGGGGGCATTGACAATTATTTGTCTTCATAAATGGTAATAACAAGTATGAGAGAGAAGATGTAGAGAGAGAAATGGGAGAGAGGGGTTGAAGGAAGAAGACGAGGGTATTTTAGTAAATTTATAAAAAATAAGGTTATATTAGTCATTTTATAAAGAGTGGGTCCCACTTTTTTAATTCTATAATAAAAATTGCTGATGTGGCATAGTTGACCAGTGTTGACCGGTCACAAAAACCGGCTGTACACTTTAGTGGGAGGTCACCTGAAGTTCGTATGGTTTAGTGTGACAAAATTTTGGTTGTACACCAAAGTGTGATTTGGGGTAAAGGTTATACACCACGTGTGTAATTTACCCCTAATTTTTACATTCATTATTCTTTTCCTGTAATTATTCGAGATAGCCTACTTCGGAATGTCTCAGTTAGACTTTAATAAAATCATGCGGTTTATCTTCAAAAAAAAAAAAAAAAGTACAAAAATAATACTATGAGTAAGTATTTTATCTGTTGACGTTCCCTCTTATGGAACTAGGTTTTGGTTCTGTTTGGTAAAATGTTGTTTGAGGGATAAAATTAGAAGTTTAGAAAAAAAAATTGACTAATAGTAATGTTTGGTGAAAAAATGTTTTAAAACACTTATTGGATTCAAATATATAATTTTAAATAAACTAATTTTAGGAACTTTTTAACTTATTGCTACATCTCTTTTAAATATTGTTTAAAACCAAGATCGTCTAGGCTCTCGAAATCGAGAATTGCTCGATTTTCTTCGATTAGTCCTTCTAGACGTTTTTTATCACTAGACGATTTTTAACCGTATCCTAGACCGTCTAGTCGATGCCTAGGGACGATGAACAAAAATATATTTTTTTATTGTATAGGCATTTTTTTCTTTATTATATTCACTTTTGGATTGGTTCAATGATATTGTTTTTGAAATGTTGATGTTTGTACATTTTTAAAGATATATATTATAAAAATGTGTTTTTCTATATTAAATAATTTTATATTATTATTTTTAGATATTATAATGCATATTTTAATTGAATTTATATAAAAATGTGTTTGATTAACAACTAAAAAATACAAAATACAAATCCAATTAATCATCGAGAATCCTAGCCACCTAACTAGCGCTAACGTTTTTTTTATAACTGTGCTTTTAAGTGATATTTTGATTCCTAATTATTACCCTTTAACCAATTCTTTTGTTACTTTAGAAAAACAAAATAAACTAATAACATGATAAATATATTTATATTTTAATAGTAAATGCCAATTAATAAATCCAAATTTACTATTATGTTTTGGGAACTATATATCTATTTAAAATTATATAGATTAAAATTAACAATTAAACTAATGAATATTATTGAAAATTTTGAGAAGAATATAAAAATGTTAGATATTTGTTTTAGTAAAATGTTAAATTATAAATTAATTGATATATATATATATATATAATTAATCAGAACAGAACACCAGTTACATTATAGATTACCAAATGTATTATATAATATATTAATTAGTATATATTAGAAATGTATTATATAACATGTTATATAATATACAAGCAGGGGAGTAGATGAGGGCGTGCAAGGAGTGCTAACGCACAGAACCTCAAAATTATAAGGGCCCCAAAATTTAAAGATGTGCTTAGTCGAATATAGATATTAGCTTAAAATAATAAAATAATAATATAATGTAATAAGATTTATTTACATTTTTTCATTACATTGAGTGCGTATGTGATTTAGATATTCAACCATTCAAAATTTACAACCTTAATACAAAATTCTATTAATTAGTAAGGGTTTAAGAAAAATTTAGCACAGGGGCCTCAAAAAGTTTAAGACGGCCCTGTATACAAGATACTATTAGTAATCTAAGTCTAAAGTTCTTGTTGGTATTTGAAATCTAGTAAGAATATCTCGCTTTTAACGAGTTGGTAGTCACCGTTAGGGATGGCAACGGGTAGTGTACCCGCGGGTACCCGGCACTACCCGACCCTAATGGGACTACCCGTACCCTGTATAAAAGGGTATGAGACGGGTATGGGATCAAAATCATTACCCGTTAGGGTAATGGGACGGGTATGGGAATATCCCCTAGGGTACCCGGTACCCGTCATAAAAAAAAATTATATCAATAAATATCATTGTTTTTTAGATGTAAGACATGAAATTTAAACCCCAGCCATTTATTTTTCAACAATTGAGTGATACCACTAAGCTACTTTATTCTTATTAATTAAGGTTCAATTTATTCAATTTTTAGATTGATGATTTATTAAATTTATAGTTTGTTAAATTTGTAATATTTTTATTTATTTATTGATTCTTAACGGGTAAGGGTACCCGCGGGTACCCGCGAATTAAATGGGAAGGGTATGGGATGTAAAAAGTATACCCGTTAGGGTAATGGGACGGGTACGGGTAATTAAAAAATAAAAGGGTAAGGGTTTGGGAATGGCATTACCTGTGGGTACCCTACCCGTTGCCATCCCTAGTCACCGTAATCAATGGGTAATCTAAGTTGGAACTGTCGGGGAATCGGTGATTTCTAAACAGTTTGTATGCTAGTAGACCTTATGTCTCATTATAAACCTGATTTTTTTTTATGGAAGTGAAATGTAGTAGAAATAAAAGTGGGGCAATAAAAAAATAAACTTGTTTATTTTGGACTTTTCTTTGTGGAACCAATTAATTATGGAGGTGGACTTTCTCTTTTATGGAAGTCCAATTGTGCAACTCAATTGTTGGACTATTCTAAAAACTTTATTAATGTTAAGGTGTACCCAAGGGACTCAAATTTGGTGTCTCACAGGCTATTAAAGTTTTCTTGAGAGGCATCATAGAAAGGATTCTTGGAACCTCTTGAAACATCTTCATCGTTGTTCTACTCTTTCATGGCTCATAATCAAAGATTTCAATAATCTAAGGAAAAAGGAGGTAATCAATACTCCAATTCTTTGCTAAGAAGTTTCGGTGATGCAATTGAGGCTTGCAGACTATCTGAAGTTCAATCAATTGGCTACACGTACACTTGGGAGAAAGGGAGAGGCTCGAGATGTTTGCTTGAGGAAAAGCTCGATGGTGATATGGCTTTGTCAGATTGGCTAGCGATTTTCGCAATGGCGAAAGTTTTAAACTTGGAAGCTCCTTGTTCTCGCTATACTGCCCTCTTCTCGACTTTTGGTCGAAACCCAACTATGTGAGTTAAGCATTTCCATTTTGAAAATTTTGGATTAATGAGACAGATTGTAGAGATCAAACGTTATTGGGTTGGAATTCTAATCAGTAAGCGAGTGTTAGAGGCTGTATTCACACTTGTGGAGAATCCTTCTAATTTTGGGTGACCAATTGCGGAATCAGTTTAAAGAGAAAATTCAATAGTGCATGGATTCTATTTATCGATTGAAGAATAGACATGATACTTATTCAGTAGCTTAGAAATTGTTTGGATGATGGTATTTCAAAGTAAGTGAGGGTAAGTGTAATTAGATAATCTTGTTTGTTTTGAGGTGTAATTGAAGAGCACAGTAAGTGAGAGTAGGTAAGGGTGAATTTTGGGTAATTTTTCTTACACCTCAAATTGGAGAGGAATCATGGTACATATCTTTTTCTTCCAAAATTACCCTTTGTTTTTATTTTATTTATACACATGAAACGAAATAAGAGTAATTATATATATATATATATATATATAGTTACATTATTAAACCATCCCTTACCTTTCCATTCAAACACAACAAGTTATTTCATACACTTCACTTATTTCACCTTACATTACCTTACTTTAATTACACTCCATCCGAATAATGCCTTAGGCGGCAGTGATGCGAGATAAATTAAACAGACTTCTGGAGCAGAGGGAAATCTGCTGGAAACATCGCTCTAAACAACAATGATTGGAATAAGGGGATTGAAACTTTAAGTTTTTTCATCAGGCGACATCGAACAGAAGAGAGAAAAACGCCCTTACTCAATTGCAGAATGGTTTAAGGATTTAGCAAGACTAGAATACATGTTTGGATGGTGTTATCTCTGATTATTTTTAGGCTATTTTCTCTTCTAATGTTTGTGATATCAGTAGAGTTATTGCTAATGTGGAGCCAAAGTTATAGCCCGATCAGAACAATGAATTGATTTACCATTATACAGTCGTGAAATAAAATATGTCTTTAGTATGCATCCTGATAAGAGCCCAATACTAGATGGTCTCAATCCGTTTTTCTATCAGAAATTTTAGAACATTATCGGTGACCATGTTACTACATCGTACTTATACTGGTTGAATTCAGGTCACCTTCTTGATGACATTAATGACACAAATATTGTGTTGATTCTAAAGAAAATCCTTCGGTAAAAGCTTCTAATCTAAGACAAATTGCTTTATGTAATATTATTTCCAAAATTGTTTCGAAAGTGCTTGCAAATAGGTTGAAGCGTGTGCTCCCCACTATTATTTCTCAGTCTCAAAGTGCTTTCTTTTTGGGGTGCTTAATTATGGATAATGTGATGTTGTTTTTCGAATTGAATCATTATTTACAAAAAAAAAAAAGACGCAAAGAAAGCGAGGGATAACTGCTTTGAAGATGGACATGTCCAAAGCGTAAGATCGTGTTGAGTGGAAATTTTTATCGTGTATGGTGGAAAAGCTTGGCTTTTCGAATGGTTGGATCAACTTGGTGGTGTAATATGTTTCAAAAGTAAATTACTTTATCACTTAGCATGCATTCTATTGGACATATTAAACCTCAAAGAGAGTCCCATCTCTATACACTTGTTCCTTATCTGTGTCGAGGAATTATCTGCTTCTTTGCTAAGCTTGAGGGAAGAGGATTGGTTCATGGTTGTAGGGTAGCTAAGTATGCTCCACCTATTATTACTCATATTTTTTCCACCGACGACGACTACTTAATTTTTTTTAAATCTACTAGTAAAAGTCTAAAAACAATTTTGTTGTTTAAGTATATTTTTAAGTATCATAAAGAGCTAATTTATAGGACGTCTATATGACATTTTTTTTTACATTTTTAAAAAAAGATGATTAAGAACATAAATTATCAAAAAAAAAATAATACCTATAAAATATCGATGTCCTTATCATTTTACACCAATAGCTTATTTGAAAGATAATCAGCTAACAGATAAAATCTATTATTTTAGCTATTATTGAAAATAGCCAAACGCTGTAAAAAAAAAATATATGACAGTTGCTTATGAAGGAGGCATAAATCATGGATCAGAAAATGAGTCTAGAGAAGATATTGTGGTTATGGAAGTAAAACGTAGAAGGAAAGAAGATGTTTTAAATGAGAGGGAGAAGACAATTTCAAATAATAGTCTAATTGTTGATCCAAAAAATAGGTTTCAGGCGGGTTCTGCTGGACAGACTCATCCATCATCATGAGTTTATTAACCTGGAACTGTCGTAGACGGAGCAACCCACGAGCAGTTGCCATTTTAATGCTTGTCCAAAATTACAAAGTATTTATTATTTTTCGTTCTCGTATTACTGGAAATTTTCGGTTAAGGAACGTAAAGTTATTGGTATTTGAGAGGCTTTTAGGTGGACCAAACTCAAGGATTTTGGTGGTGCGGAAGTGGGGTCAGATACACTGTAAGTGGTAGAGCATATTCATCATTCATACTTTCGTTCTTCTTATGGTTCAATTATAGACGATTATAAAAAATTTATTTTTATTATTGATGACATTTCTATCAGATTTGTAGATTGCTCTGCGAATGTGGTCTCTCATGCTTTAACTAGATCTTTTTATTCTTTGTCAGAACTTGTAGAATGACCATTGTCCCTCCAGATTACTCGTATGTTGATTCCATTTAATGAAACTTATTTTTCTTAAAAATAAATAAATATAAGATAAAACGTGTAATATTTCAACTTAATAGCTACAATAACAATCGTTGCAACTAATAAAGAATGCCAAATAAATAGTACATGTGCTCCAGTTCAGTAGGAAGTTTTCAAAATCCCAATGAATTGTGTTATTACATATAAAATTTGAAAATTGAAAAACACCACTTCCAACAATAAGCTATAAATAGGTTAAAAGCATCATTTGAATGTGTGCAGCCTCTTATGGCAGCAGCAGCTTCTCTCACAAATTGGCAAACACAGCAAAAATATCACCATTCACATAATCATTATCTACCAAGCTAACCAAGTAGTAGCTGTTCTGCACCTGCATAAGTTCACATTGTAACAAGAGATTAATGCGTCGCTTTGAAGATGACTCGACAACATATGCTCAAGAAACTACTAAGAATGAGAGAGGATACCTCTTCAATCAATTTTCTGGATGGATCACCCTCTGGGTACAAAGAAGCCCATCCTCGAGACCATATCTCAAATGCCTCGTCCTTCCACACGTTGAAGCTAACGGGATCGACAACAGTTGGCTGGATAATCTGCTTTGCAGGGAAGACTCCCCAGGTCACTGCGTTCACGTCATTCGGGCCAACATTAGACTGCAAACTGCCTGCACTCTTCACAGCTATGTATGTAAATTGAGGGAAAGCATTGATCTTTTCAACAAGAGTATGTAGCTTCTCAGCAGAGCAGAAAAACTCTAGATAAGCTTTCTGATAAACATAGCCCCCTGGCCCTCCCCAACCTGCACAATATTAAGCAATATTGATAAGTGAGAGATGTAGTCATCATGCCAATCAAACCAGGATGCTAGGATATATTACGGGGAAAATCAAGCACCAAAAACGCTCATCACTTACCGACAGATGGAGAGTCAGATTTTTCCCCATTGACTGCTGGTTGACTATTGATAGTCAAGAATCCCTTCAAGTTGATCTTCTCAAGCTGTTTATTAATGATCTTTGTCTCTAGTTGAAGGCCATCTAATTCTGACCATGGACTGCTTTTCAACTTCCCAGTGCAGTATGTTCTAAATTTCTGATATTTGAATGTGGCAAATGACATAAGAATGTATGGTGACATCTGGTTGGATAAAAACAGAAAGATGACAAATGATACTGGGTGGGAATTCTACCTCATAAATATCTTCGACGCCTTTCAAGGGGACAGCCCATTCATCGTGAAGTTTCTTATCACGTGCACGTGGTCGCATGAACTGTACAGAAAATGATGACTCCCATTAATATACTGTAGGCCAGGCAATGGTTCATGAACCACCGATTTAAGCTTAGAAAAAATGGAACATAAAATGAACCGTTGAAGGACGGTTCAGGTTACAATTCAAGAACTAAAAAGTCCCAATTATATTCAAAATCTTAAAAAGTATTTAATTTAAAAAAAAAAAAAACAAGACACTTTAATTTGGGATTCTTTTAATTAAGAAACTAAGAGAAAAAATTTCACAAAAGAGGCATGGAATTTAACTACTTAATCCTATTAGGAGTTAATCATGAACTGTCAGGTTGATACAATTAATTCCCTCAGAAAGTCATATGCATAGCCAGGGTCACCTTCCAAGGTTGATTTTAAGCTACGGTTCTGACATGGGAATATGGAATAATTGACAAAAATCAGTAATAGAAGTATACAAGCTTGTTTGGAGTCATTAAAAAATCCCATCCTCTGCCTTTTGGGCCACTTTAGAAGAAATGTAAGTCTGATGAGCTCAGAGGGAGAGTTTACATCTCTGATTTTAGATGCTAGGACGGGAACTCTCCAATTTTTTATTGAGGAAAAAGGGGAGGTGGGATAGATAATTAGGGCTATTAAGCATTTAAAATTCTATACAGCATCATTGACCCTGTTAAACTTCAAAGGGTTTCACTAAAAAGATGATGAAGACGAGGATGAACTAAAATGTCAAGATGACTCGAGCACATTGCTATATTTTGCTCTCCCATTTTTCCATCTGTAATGATTTGCGAGATAGAGATGTGATTATAAGTCGTTATGAGAAAAAGCCCAAATAGAGAGTTGCAACAGCCAGAAAACAAGATGCTGAAACTATAAATTTAGAAATATTCCAAACAGCAGAGTTAAATTTAACGATCATGTGTACCTGATGGTCAGTTAAAGCACCATAGGATGGATTACAGGAATCACCCCATCGGCCATGTGGGTACTGCTCCCAGCCCAAGGTTCTGGTGATGTAGCTCTTGGGGCGATTAGCCCTATGATCATTTGATAGGAATGTTAGATCTATTGAAATCTATGCTCTCATAGAATAATAGCTTTATTATGTATCAAATCCATCTGAGAAATGGTATTTCATGAGAATTACATACCAAAAAATTGGGCGAACATCTTCCTTAACTCGGAAGATATTTGCTGGGGGTCGCCATGGTAACGACCTTCTGACCTTTGACTCCTCAATCAAACCAAGATTCTGCCAATGGAAGTCCTTGGTTAAATATGATTACAGGTCTAATAAGGTATTCTATGAACATTATCAACTAGAAGAAAGTAAGTGGATGTGAGAGATTAACCATTAATATAGCCAAAGCTGACTTCTCCATGTTTAGGGTGTAAAGATGCACTGCCTTAATTCCATGAGCTATAACCTTCTTGCACATTTCTGTTCCAAGGTGAATTCCATAGGCTCTGACAGCTTCTTCATTGTCCTTGATTGGCTCCAATGCAGCAGTAACCTCATCTGGTATCTAAAACATGAAAGTATATGTATATGTTAATGGTTACATCACATAAATGTTTATACTCAAAACTTTGGAAATTAATTTCAAAAGCAACAATTTCTCCATAAATCAACCAATATTTGATCCTAGAGGCAAAGGAATCACAAGCAGTTAAAATGAAGTAGAACATGTTTTTCCATAACGCAAAGAAATATCATGTCTAAAAGAAATTTACAATAAATACAAAGAAAGAAAAGAAGTAATGAGCTTAACCTAGTAGCAGAAATGGAATAAAAATTTCACAAAATTCAAACATGAATAACTTAAAACCAGAATTTTAACAGCAGATATGCAGCAAAAACTTTGCCATGCAGTAAGAAACAATATTTGCAAATATGAAAAACTATGTTCTGGCCCTTTTTCTGGGTTAGAATCTTCGTAGTAGAATTCACAATTAAAAAAAAGAAAAAGATTTTAATTGTGAATTCTACTACGAAGATTCTAACCCAGAAAAAGGAATATATATATGACCTCATTTCATGCATAAGTTACCATGTAAAGTCCATGGTTTGGAGGAAAAAAAGTTCTAATTGACAATATATAAACAGATGTGACACAAATTATAACTATGAATCTAATAATGTTTCTTCAGCTGCCAAAAACAATAACAAAAGAAAATAGACAACTGATTAATACACCTGAGATTAGTGAAACAAATAACCAGCTTGGAGGGAAGCATACCTTTGTTTTGCAAAAGCCAGTCATTCTTATGAAACCCTTGTAGTTATTAATGGGCATGATTCCAGGTACGATGGGACAAGTAATTCCAATTTGACGACAGTCATTCACGAATTTAAGAAAAATATCAGTATCATAGAATAGTTGTGTGACAATTAGATCAGCTCCAGCATCAACCTGTGAAATGAACACAACCATCAACACAAGTGCAAACTCAAACACCTCTAAAAAGTGTTAAATTTCCAAAATATAAAGTAACACTGTACCTTTTGCTTCAAATACTCGAGATCTTTCTGGTAATTCTCCGGTGTGGCCAACCCATCGCTTTCGATTGCATCCGGATGTGCCTCTGAGAAAAAAGATAACAATTCAGTAAGAGAATAATTATTTGTACGTTAGTTTAAGCTCGGTAAGAACCAAAAGGCAGTAGCTAAATCACCTGGATAGCCAGCAACAGTAATGCCAAAATAGTCACCATATTGAGATCTGATATGTTTGACCTATAGGGATATATATTCTATTCAATTAATAACCAAAATTGAAATCGAAATCAGAAAAGCCAAATCGAAATGAAGAATTGAATTACCAGATCAAGAGCACAAGAAAATCCGCCTTGAACCTGAACAAACTTATCCTGTCCATGGGGAGGATCACCACGAAGGGCAAGAACATTCTGAATTCCATTAGATTTGATAGTTTGAAGAGCATGGTCGATCTTCTCAACAGGCATGTTAGTGCAGGTAAGATGCATCATAGTCTCGACACAGATGATATTTTGCATCCTTTTAGCGATGTCAAGAGTGAGATCTGCGGTGGAGCCACCGGCACCCCAAGTGATATCACAGAATGTGGGATTGTGAACAACCATTCGATCCATTCTCTCGAAGAGATTTTCGACTCCATCGTCAGTCTTAGGAGGGAAGAATTCGAAGGAGAAAGAGACCTTATCGGAGGCTCCTCCTCCATTGGCATGAGAGGCAGCTAGTCCTGAAGCTGCATTGATCTTGTCTATGACCTTCATTTTGGAAAGGGAAAATGGCACCGACAAGATAAGCGGAGCCTTGGTATACTGATTTCAGTATGAACCGCAAATGCGAATCTCTAGTGTTCTTTAAAAGTATATATATACAGAGATTTGGGAACCAACAAGTTGGTGAGCCTCACCAACAACCACGATTCCTTGCCCGAGGAATTCAACTCCTTACGCTTTTATTTATTTGTATCTACTCGGCTTTTTCATCAATTTCAACTCTTTTTTATTATTATAAAGATAAAAAACGAAAAGTTCCAAATTTGAAAAAAAAAAAAAATTAAAGATGAAATTTACTCTCAACAATTTTTAAGTGATAATAACATAATTTTTCTCAAATCTCAAATGAACTTTGTCCTCTTCTTGGCCTAAACACTCTTAGGCTAGCATTTTAAGCATATTTAAACGATTTTCTTAAACTCTATATTTATTAGTTGTTGTGGTCCCTATTAGAGATTTAAAGTGTCGTCTTTCTATTAGGGAATCGTATTCCTCAATAAGAACTTTCTACGTGTATTTACACTAGTATTCTTTACATGCATCTTTTATGAGCTCATATCCTTTAACAGCTAATATCGACTTTTGTCCAAATCTTGATTGTTGTGGATTTGCAACAAACATGTATTAGCTTTCAATCGAATGTCAAACATCTGGATCTGGAACATTCGAGTGGCCGCTCGTCAACCCATATTTAAACCCTATATATGTGTTTGCATTGTAATGAAGTATTCATCAAACCCGTTTGCTATTTGATTGAAATTCCGGTTGGATTCGGGCAAGAGTTATTAATACCAATAAGATACGGCATTCTTAAGTGTGGTAGGAAAGATCCTAGACATGAGAGCATATGTGGTTGTCGTAGTCCTTAAAGTTTTGCAGATTTTTTTCATGTGGATATAGTGGGATTTGTCAACCCATTATACTCTTTAATCAAGGTATATTTGAATCCCTTAGCCATGGGTCTATTCAAAATATCTGCACAATTGGTGAGATGGTATCCATTATTACTTCGAGAATCATGGATTCAATGGTGGCGTTCTAGAGCTCCTTACAAATAAAGTTGTACATTTCCTCCTTAAAAGGAGCTTCACCATTTCCGGTCCTTTGACCTTCGTAGTAAGATTAAGTGGAGTTCAGACAATCTTTTTATGTTTAGGAGATCTGGATTCGTTGGAGTAACGACGATGCTTATGAGGTGGTATTTTGGAATGATGATATCTTTGATGATAGGGGCTAGATTCTCACCTTATGGATCTACCCTTTATTCCATCCTCTTTGGGAATCTAAGGACAAATCTCTCTTTCATGGGCTAGTTCAAACGATGTGGTGTCCGATAGAGCAAGCATCTGAGTCCTGTTTGTCGGGGCGTTTGTTAGCTTTCCTTGCCTCCTTTAGTTCGCTCTAACAATTGTCATCTTTGTTGCATGTTCGATTCGGAGAATGTTCATGAACTCTTGGACAAAACTCGTGTTTTGAATAAGTTGCTTACGGGCTTGATTGGATGGAGGGTTTAGAGGGGTTGGTAAGGGAAGGGTTAGTAAGGGTTGATAGAAACCCTTGTTTGGGAGGAGGAGGGGTTAGTAAGGGTTTCTACAAACCCATGTTTGGAACACAAAAAAATTAGGAGGGTAAGGGTTTGGAGGGGTTTTGAAGGGTTTCTTTTTAACAAATTGCATCCAATTTTGAACCCTCCAATTTGGTGGGTTTGGAAGGGTTAGAAATTACCCTTCCTTCCCCTTCCTTCCATTTCCTTACCTTTCTCTACCTTTCCCTATCCTTCTCTACCCTTCCTTTATTAACCCTTCCATACCCTTCATCCAATCAAGCCCTTAATGACTTCGCCAATGAGCTTCTTCTATTCTGGATCCAAAGAGCCTAGACGTGCCTTCATTCGTTGGTCAAACTCAGGTTCTAGCAGGTTATCATTTGCGTCCACGAGGGCTTGAGTAGTTGAGTTGGCGTTTAAAGGATGTTGGATGATGCAAGGATCGCAAAGTTATTCAACTGAGTCATATCGTCGATCGTTCGGTACATCCCCACCGCACCAATTTGATGTGATACAATATGAGTTTAGCTTACTAGGACCCTTTAAGTGTCTGAAATAAGATAGAAAAAGGATCGGGGAGGGACCAAGGACTAATGACCGCACTCCAATAGTCAATAAAGGAAGGATATTAAGGTCCTGTTCTTTTTTACTTAATTCAGTATAAGTAAGTTCAGTTCAGTTCAGTTCAGCAGCATTCAGTTCAGTTAAATTAATTTCAATCATTATTATTATTTATTATAATTATAATGATTTATATATACTTTATAATTTAGTGTCATTTATATATAATTCATCATTATTTATTATAATTATAATTATTTATATATATTGTATTATTATTTATTATAATTTAGTATTATTTATATATAATTCATCATTATTTATTATAATTGTAATTATTTATAGGTGCCCGCTATGGTTACTTTGTTTTTTACAAAGTACGGTTACTTGGTGTGGTTTTCACCATTGGATGATAGAGCATAAAATTAATCCAATGGTGAAAACCACACCAAGTAACGGTACTTTATAAAAAACAAAGTAACTATAGCGAACACCATTATTTATATACAATGTATTATTATTTATTATAATTTATATATAATTCATCATTATTATTATAATTATAATTACTTATATATAATTTATCATTTTTTATATATAATTTATCATTTTTTATTATAATTATAATTATTTATATATAAAATATATCATTATATATATAATTTATTATAATTATAATTATTTGATATAGTTAAGTTAAGTAGCATTTAGTTCAGTTAATTGAATTTCAGTTATAAGTATCTTTTTATGGACAATGTACTATAGTTATAACAACTGTATATATGATTTCGAAAATCATGGCATTTAAAGCAAATATAAATGTACATAGTTGAGGAATAAAATCTTATTGTTGAGGAGTAGAACACCTTATTAATCCACATATAATATGATAAGACGTCTTCTATCCTTTATTTTTTACAAAATAAGACTTATTTTAGTTAAAAAAAAAAGGTTATTAAAAGATTAAAATAATTCTACGACATTAAATTAATTGAAAAATTCAAGTAACATAAAATGGGGGTGGGTGGGTGGGTAGTTTACCAACCCCATTACATCTCCTCGCCGATTCCTCGTACACCCACTTCTTAAGTCTTTTCCTTCCCTGATTGGTTTGGCACAAATATAAAACTTACTTTTATCATCACTACAACTACATAATTCCTTATTTTATCAACACAAAAAAAATGTATATAACATACATGTCTTGCACAATAAACATTGTTTTATGTGACCTACAAACAATTGTACACTTGATACAACATTACTTTCTCTCCCCTAAAATTTGTCAATCATAGTGTCACCTGCTAAACATCACAACACAAAACTTTAGATTCAAAGAGAGAGCTCTGATCCTACCAACTAAAAGATGGAACAGAGTTCATGAATCATTTACCTGGACCTAAATTAGTTAGTTAACAACTCCCAGTCTTCTTTTGACAGGTCTAGAAATTCAGTAACACCATCTTCAAACATTATCTGAAATCAAATGCCAGTATAGATGGGATCAGATGATCATTCTCATCACAAATTCACAATAACAGAGACGAGACTGCTCTTACCGCGTGCTTTCTTGTATGGTCGTCAAATCGTTTAATTATCCCAAATGATCTGGAATAATTAAGTATTCAGAATAAATAAATAAATAATCACGACATGGAATATGATTGGATTTCGGAATAAATTTGCATTCAAAACTATACCTCTCGTTTTGTGAACGACTTAGTCTAATCACTTCTCCTATGCAGTTAGAGTATGTATGTCCATTCATACTAACATGTTGTGAAGAACCTGAAACATATGGAAAAAAGTGAAACAAATAAGAAACTGTTGTCCTCAACAATCAAATAGGCAATACATGTAAATAACATAGGGCACTTCTGCTTACCTACGTGGAACCCTCCATTTTGATGAACCTTTACAAAAGTAAATTTCAAAATCAGTCTTAGCTTAATTTAAATGTTTACACATGAAAAAGCACAAGTTGTAATAAATAATCATGCATATATATTCTCCTTTACATACATCTTTTCCAGATAAAATTGCTTTCAGTTTGGGAGAGGGCCCTGCCATCTGGCATGCCACTAGTTTTAGTGCAGCATCTGAAGACACCTTAGGCTTGCCGGGTTTAACCCCTAATTTTCTCCTGCAACCACTGGCACCGCAATGGCAGTCTTGATCTGCACCAAATTGAACAAACCTGCTAAATTTATTAGTTTGGACTAGGAAAACCATATCTGAAACAAGAAAGATATGCAGTAGACAAATTTGAATGTGCACACTACAAAAGCAAGCATAGAACCATAAACTCAATAAAGTAATAAAGCTGATGCAAGTACTCATACTGATAATCATAGGTCAGATGCTCGCCCTTTGTTATGTCACGACTTGCAAAAATACCAATTCTTGTCTCACCATCAATTATCCTTTAAGGAATAAAAAGGGGAAAAATTGCAGTAAGTAAACAGGTAAGACTATCCCTTTTACGACTAAAATTGAGATTAAGAATAAGGTCAGCATGAAACCATTTCTGCATCTCGGTATTAGGACAACAGCTGTGGTTTATGTATCTAGACTTGTTTCCCTTGTATGTTGCATCAATTACCATATCTCTATTTATTTCACACAAGTAAAAATTCTTTTCTCCACGGTGCTTCATATTCCAAAGCCTTTCCTCACAGGTCTTATCATCTATAACTGCATCAACAAATATTTAATAATTAAATGATAAGGAACAAAATGTTTAAATTATAATTCCAAAATAGGTAACAATAAAATGTTTAAAAAACTTACCTTCTCCAACATACTCTATCACAAACTCACCACGCGCAATATCTTCATCTGCTACAATCCCAGCTCCACATTTCTCAGTCTACAAGCAACACCTTATTTAACTTTTACTTTGAGTATACAATGCAAAATAAAAATTTGTGCAAATCAAACAGTATATCACAAAATGAAAGCATTAGACCGTACATATTAGAATTGAAAGCAAATATTTTTGGAAAAATCACTTGAAAGAAATAAAATACATACTCTGCCCACAAGGCAAAAAGAATGTGATTTTGCATGTCTATGTTTGTGTAAGCGCACACTTTTGTGAGTGAGAGAGAAGCATTTTATTGATACTTGTCAGAGAAAGACATAAAAACAATTTTACAATGTTTTAATTCTCATTGTTTGGTAATAAGCATATTATTGCCACTATAGTTTATTACTCCTGATGCAGAGCATCACTTCAATCCTCTTCACATTTTTCATGACTAACATGATTTATTTCTCCACATCTTGCCCAATAACTACTATAAAAAAAATGTTGCTTATGCTTTTTATGTGCGAAAGATATGTCATATACCTGCACTAATTTCATTTTCTTCATAGGACGGTGTTGGAACGGTTTGTTACGGCATGAAGGCCCGCATTTGCAACCAGAAGAGCAACTAGACAGTAGCATCCTGGCAGTATTTTAACAATTAGAACACAAAAATTTAAGTTCTACAAAAGAAGTCACAAATGACATCGGAAATGATTTCGTTGATGCTTCTTGTTTACAGTTAAGTTTAAGTTGCTTGCAATAGATAGCTAATATAATATGTAAGAATTTTGGGCTTATCAACAAGAACTGTCATCATCATAAGACATACCCTCTGCCCAAAACTACTATAAGCTTTAGATATGGGCAGAAGCTGATATATTTGATCACATAAATTTTCAAACTAGAAATATTTCAGTTTTAAAGCCTATGATCGTACAAAAAACACTTCATCCTGAGTTTGAGTATCTGGCCAGACATAGATGTACATACATTTGTAAACATAACGATCCACATATCTGACTGACAAGCATGAACACACCACACACAATAAGACATCTATAAAGTAATATAAAAGGGCAATCCATTGGAACAAAGATGCAATATGCATGAAGTACAAACACAAAATGGCATTTCCAAATTAGAAGATTATTGAAACAAAAGAAAGCACCAATGTGTTAACTCTGTCTCAAAAGAATTGATTATGCAAGGATAGAATAATTAGTTTGGACCTCCGAACAGTAGAAATGGAAAGAAAATGATAAACTAGCAGACTAATTAGTCGTCCACCAGATAGACTTGCTAGTTAATGAATGTGGAAAATCATGAAAATAAAGACCTATGTGTTTATCTCTCTCTTGCTGTCCATAATATATATATATATATATATATATATATATATATATATATATATATAAAATAGATGTTAGATAAGGAAATGACAGGTAAAAGGGCTCAAGGATCATAATTCTTTGCAACAGTGGAAATGAAAAAGACTAATAGAATGTACACAAGACAAGCCAAAGTATTGATTGATCCAGGCCCGTCCCTGAGCCTGGGCAGGAGGGGCGCCTGCCCAGGGCCTAAGGAAGGATGAGAGAGGCCCCAATTATAGTAATGTATTAGTACCTATTAAATTATACTTGATTAAATTCAAAAAAAATAATTATAGTTGATTAAAAATGTTGGCATTAGATTCTTTCCAAATTAGTCTTTCCAAATAAAAAAATGTTGGCATCAAAAATTAAATTAAAAAAAGTATACATTTAAAAACGTTGGCATCAGTTATTAAATAGCTTTTCTAAATTCCCTTATTTATCTCGGATTCTTTCCAAATTTCCTAATAAAAACTTTGGGCATCAATTCCCTAATTTATCTCAAAGTATTTCTATAATTATCTTTCCCACCTATCAATCCCAACAAAAATTTATAATTTATCTCTCCCTTTTTTAATCACATTCCAATACCAAAGAATATTAAACAGTAATATTATCTTACATCCTCAGTTCATCTTCAATTCATCAGCTGTACAATCAATTTTATTTTCTTTTTTTTTTTGAAACTAGTCAATTTTGTTTTCTAATCACCTCATTGTGAAACTTCCAATTACTAATAGCCTTTTTTGTTGTCTCTGAGAAACTCTATCGGATTCTAATTTACTCGGTCTTCAAAGCAATTTGGAAAAACGTATCAAAATCTTCCAATTTCAAGAACTTATGCGCTAAAGCTCGTTAAATGATGTGATTTTCAAATGTGGTTTTTCATTTTTCTGTTATCATGCTTTGTGTTGTAAAGAGCATAAAATCTATTAGAACTATTTCATAATTTATTAAATTTAAGAAATTTGCATATAGAAATGCTCATAGACATCATTTTGTATAAGACATTGGGTACTTAAAGCAATATAAAATGCTTTTATTAGATATTTGTTAAATGTAACAAGAAAAAGTGTCATTTTTAATAATCTTCTTTTATACGATTTACTTTTCTACTTATTTTTTTTTATTTCAACTTATTTATTAGGGCCCCATTTTGTAATTCGTCCAGGGCCTCTAAAATCTCAGGATCGGCCCTGGATTGATCATAGAAGAGTTGAAAAAACATGCATATCCAATATCATCAGATCAAAGATATGATACACAAAAACATAAGTGAGAACTCTATAGCTTAGAAGAACAATAATAGAACAAGAGCAATCTTACCCACAATGGCAATCTCTACCACCACATACACCAGAAGAACCTGGTGATTCACTGCAGGAACAAAATATGCCATCATCCTCAAGTCGCCGTTTAATTTTCTTGGTCATATATATATCTGAACTTGTTAATATCAACAAACAGATAGTGAAGAATATATTGTAAAGGTCATAGGAAAATAAGACCAGAAAAAAATATTCTGAACTGAAAATAAAATGCTCCAATAAAGTACTGAAAGTCAAAGGTATACTCCAATAAAGTATTCACAGAAACACATGTGAAGCTGATAAATGAGATCAATATATTTCACAATGAAATTGCAAAAATAAACTCATACGAAAAGGATACTGCGCTTTATGAAGGTGTATTGTGCAGGCTTCCATTTATTAGCCCACTCTGGAAGTTCAAACTCAACCGGGTCCCCTATCTGATTGAGCAACTTGTTGAAAGCATTTTTTATTTGGTCCACGTCAGAATTCTGATGAAGAAAGAAATGCCAAGAACATCTCAATCACAAGCTTCTATTTGTTTTATAAAAACATGATAGCTTGATAAGGATTGAACATAACACAATGACAGATTTAAAATTATTATAATTTGACTTAGAAGGTTACTACCAATTAACACCGTCACCATTTTAGGTAAAAGGCACAATTGGGAGTGGAAAAAAATCCAAATCTTTCTTTAGATATTTTAAGCATATAATAGAATATGCAGGGAGAACTTCCTTTCCTACATCAGCAATAAATATGAGAAATTAAAGAGGCAAAAACCCTAGAAGAACCAACTTGAATTTACCAACAAAAATCTCACAAATCAAGAAAAAGACACTAACAAGAAGTATAAGAAAGGATAATTTGCTACAGATCCTAGTATGAACCAAGGAAATGAAAAGGAGGGTAAAAGGTAACTGGTAAAAGCAAAATCAAACATTGCCAGAAGCAATTAGAAACAAGGAAAAAGAAAACAGGAGAAGAAACCAACCAACGGGAATGCCATTGACATACTTCGCACAGACCACGTCTCTATAAAGAAGTCAATTAACAACAATTTCACCCTTTGCAACTAATTTTCTTGGATGGAAACCAAAATGTATAGAGTATTACTACTTAGATCGAGCTACTGAAAACTACATACTCATAAACTGACAATTTATAGACGAGATAGTAAATTGTCAACTAAATTAAAATCACTTATTTCTTCTTTCTTTCTTCTTCTTTTAAAATAAAAAATAGAACTAAACTAACTTTACAGAGAAACGAAGACATAGAGAAGAGAAGTTTTATCAGTAATTTGAAATAACCTTTTTCTTTGAAGGCATGGCCACAAGCAGCACAACAACGAATAATATGAATTGTAAAGTAAATTACCCAAACCACGTCCAAATTTGGCATGAAGTCAGCATCGAAATAACATAGCCATTCCAGAAGTTCTGCGGTATGCCCACTAGAGGAGTTGAAAGAAGAGATTGAACATGAAGATTAGAAGTGAAATGAGAAGAAAATGTACCAATTTCAAGAACAACAACTGTTAATCTAATTAGAAATGGGAAATTCCAGAAGTTGAAGAAACATAAATAAAAACCTAGAGAGAAAGAAGCTGCTAAAATTTATACAGAATAAAAGAAGATGGAAGAAGGAAATGAAAGAGTAAGAAGAAGATGAAGAAGAAGAGTGGAGAGTAGAAAATCACCGGAGCAAATAGAAGAGAGTAGAGAGAGAACGAGCAGATCTTGAGAGGTTAGAGAGAGAGAGAGGAGGAGGGAAACTGCGTTTGAGTTTCTCTTGAAAAAATGGGAGAGAGATAGAGATGAGTGGATTGGATTGGATGCAAACAAGGGGGGATTGATTTCCTCACGTATCGACACCTTTGCTTTTTTTTTATTTTTTTTTTTTATTTTTTTTTTTTATTTTTTTTTGATAGAAACGCTTATATTTTTAATATATGAACAAGCAAGTACAATAAGAAAAACACAAGGAATGAAACCTTACAAGAATTATAAAGGCATTAAAACGATTACAAAAAGCAAAAATAACCATAAAAGGTATTAAAAACATAAAAGAACAAGAAAATATATACTTCTCGTAATTCCAAATCCATAGAAAAGCATCTGCAGACCAGTCATCATCATTTAAGCCGATCTGAATATTCGGATGTGAATCATTTCTTTTGTTGCAACCACGTAGATACATTGATCTACGAACAAGATAAACCATTTCCGCTCGTGTTAAATTCGAAAAAGGTATAAGCGAAAGAATAATGGAGAACCGATACAATTCAGACGAATAAAGAGATTAGATGAAGTATATAAGCACAGACAGAAAAAAAACAATAAAAAACACAGCAAATCTAACCTGTGGAAGGAAGAAGAATGAAGACAAACTTCCCTCTTCCTCTTCAAAGTAGATTCACAAAATAAGAAAAGTTGTGTATTTGATAGATGATGAAGTTTTGAGAAAAGAGGGGACGGAAATGAGAAGAAACTAGGAGAAAAGAGTTGGGCGGTTTTTTCTTGAAATTTCTTTCTTTTAATTCAACTCTACATTATTTATGGTAATTTCAAAATATATGTATAATATATTAACAAAAAAAATATATGTATAATATTTCTTTTTGAAGTAATATATGTATAATAATTAAGAATGAATGTTTATAAAAAAATAAAATAAAATAAGAATGAACCGGATTGCTTATAAGTGATACAAGCAATAAAATTTTGTCTCGGTTTACTCTTACCTTTTCAAGATTATTCATGATTGTATTCTTTTTGCTCAGAAAATATAGGTAATTGTTTTATCTCATTTGTTAAATGTTTCACGAACGTGACAACTCGTTCCTTAACAAGAGCGGTCACCTCCAGAGCTATGTGTGGTGTGTGGGGCTACCCGATATTCTTTCTGTTGATAACAAAAAAATATTTACAGTTATTTAAATTGCAGTCATTATATATATAAAAATGTAAAAAGCAATATATATATATATATATAAAGTACCAAAATTTATTAAAAAAAATCAGAATAAAATTGGAAGGTATTAAAGACCATTTCATATGCTCTGCATAGAACAGACAACTCTAGCTAAAACGTGAGAAACTCTATTTCTAGAGTGTTGAAGTCTTAGATGTTTTTTATCTAACATATTCAAAACCTAAAGTTAAGAAGATGGAATTCAAAACAATCTATATATTTATATAAAAGTAGAACTCTCTAAACCTTTCAATATGTTGACAGATTAGTAATAGATGGCGTGGTAAGTAACAAAATTTTCACTATTTTTTCCACCACCCTCCCCCTTAAATAAGTTCAATTTGTCTATTTATTACATTTATTTAATCTTCACGAACTCTATAGTGGTTACTAAAGAATTAAATCTCATTAATTGAATTGACTGTAATTAATATTCAGTATTAATCCTGTAAAATGTTTTAATTGTTACACTTGTTTTAAGTTTTAACTATCATTAACATGAGTTAATTCAGTAAGCTCATTAATTGCATTAATTCTTTAATTAATTATGAAAAAAAATATTCTAACAGTATTCATATAAGAGCATCTCCAATTTAAATAACTTCAAAAGTTTACAAAACTTAACCCAACATTTCAAACTATAATATTTTATTTTCTCTCTAATTCACATCACTCTTGGCAACTTTTTTTTAAATGCTCCAATGCTAAATAATTCCAAAAGTTACCAGTATTAATCTTATAAATTATTATTTTAATTATAAATATGGTTATATTGAATACTAGAATATTTTAATATTTAATTATATTTCTTATTAGAAAAATGAGATAGCAATGGTGTCAAAGGGAAGCAAAAAAAAATGACAACGTTTTAAAAAAAAAAAAGCAACTCTTGTCTCTTCAATGCAATGTACTATTTCAAACATGATGATCCGCGAAGCCAAACCGGGCCGAATCATAAACACGGGCCCAACCTATACTTAGGCCCATGGTTCAAGATCAAATGGGCTCCTAATAAAGGAAGCGGGTAAAGTGGATAACCGTCCCGAAATCCTAACAGGGCATTAAACCCCCCACTCAAACAAACGAAACCACGTTGGTGGCCACGTAAGGGACGTGGCATAGAAAGAGTAACTGCCCTCGGCGGTTACCTAGAGATACTTATAAAAGAGACATGAAAGCAAATGGGGAGGTAGGTTGACATTTTTCCCCTCAATACTATTATCAATCTACTAGCCTTCCACATAAAACTGACTTGATCGTCGGAGAGTTTTCCCGGAGATCCTGTCTCCGGTTTTGTTTTGCAGGTAACTACGACGAGGATCATCGAATTAAATCCGACAAGTTATCATTGGTGCGGTGAACGTGGACCTTTTTTACCAACATCTGGGTAAAGGTACACGAAGAACATGTCAGAACCATCGCGAACGACCGGAGTTACAACCAGATCAACTAGTATGAACTCAAGAGGTCCACGGACTGTGAATTCGCAGCCTGCGAGTACACAGCCTGTGGTACCCAGCTCGTCGAATCCTTCGGGACAGTTGAGTCCATTATTGGAGGTCCAAGTGCAAACCGAGAGGGAGATGTCCAATAGCGCTTTCGTACAGATGGCAGGACAAGTCTTGGCTTCGAATATGAGCCAAGCGGCTGGAGATCGAATGATTAGTTTGTTAACTGCAATCGCTGATCACAATACCGCCGTAGCGGCTGCTCCTCAAGAACCCGTTGTCATCTCGACACAATCACCGACTATTCCTGCCATATCTGCGCTTCCGCAGCCATCTCGAGAGACAAATCGGATGGGTCAGAGTAGTCGCATGAACCCACACAGCCATCCAGGCAACTACTCGCACCAAGATCCTGTTATGACGATCCATCCGACCTGGTAGACATCCCAGCCGATGTCAGGAATGCAAGGAATCCTTCCGCTACAACAAACGGAGCCCTTTGTCCACAGACATTCAGAGTTGATGACGTCTGGAATGAATATGTCTGGGCGGGAGCACACTTGGAACTTTGATCCTATAACTGGACAGCGGTTAGACCCACAGCGAGAACAAATGTCGACACAGTATGGCGGGTGGATGTCACCCAGAATTCACCAGCAGCGGATGGAAGAAGTTCGGCGGGAACCCAATACTGAATTGGAAGATCAACTGCGAAGCATGATGGAGCGAATGGGGTACACACCTAGGGCGAGAGCAGTGGTGCAGAGTGATTCGCCTTTTGCCCCATCGTTGCGGGAGTTTATTCCAGATCACAGAATAAAAGCGCCGGCGATACCTAAATACTATGGGGATCCAAATTCTGACCCTGAGGCACATGTCAGAAACTATAGGGAGTTGATGGATGTTGCAGGAGCAAGCGAAAGCATAATTTGCCGATTGTTCTCGACCACTTTGGGCGGTGCAGCATCCGATTGGTTTCGGTCTCTACCTACTGAATCTATTCACAACTGGACTCAATATAGTCGTGATTTCTGTGCAAAGTTCGTGGGCTGTAAAGCAACAGATGTGACGGATAGACAGCTGAAAGAGATCAAACAGAGAAATTACAATTCCCTAAGGGAATTTGTTGTAGCCTTCAATGATATTCTGGTGCGGCTACAGAACCCGGATATCGTGAGCATCCGCAACATAATGGCGGATGGAACCACAGATTGGAGCATGCGGGAGGAAATCATCCGCAACAAGCCACGCACAGTGGCCGAACTCATGAAGATAGCAAAGGAGTTCATGGAAGTGGATGATGTCAACAGGGAACATAGAGCTCAAACCCGGTGAGAAAGAGATGCCACTAGATCCGCTTCGGACAATCGGTGCCATCAAAATCAAACCCAGTCCAAAGGTAATTTTATTCGGAAGGGCGATCGCTCCTTCCAGGGAGGAGGATATCAAACGCCATTGAATACGACTCGCCATGAGGTGTTACTTTGGATTGAAAAGAACCCCCTGAAGAAAGATGTGCAGTTTCCTGAGACGAAAGGTCGAACTAGTTTGGGGCGATATCCTAACAAATATTGCAGGTTCCACAGATTGAACGGCCATGACACGAATGATTGCTACGAACTGAAGAGGGAGATTGAAAAGCTGATTGAGAGAGGCAAACTGAGTCAATTCGTTAGAAAAGAAACGATGGATGAAAAGGTAACACTTCCGCGTGAGGTAGAAGTAAGACCAGAAAAGAAGCAGAAAAAAGGAGTGATTAACGTGATAGCAGGCGGGATCTATGAGCCTCCAACAAAAAGGGCTCGCCGTGAACAGCGAAAAAGCAACACGAGTAGGGAGGATGCCCTCAATTACTCATTTGTGCGAATCACGGAGCCTCATGCAGATGCGTTGGTGATTACGGTGGCCATTGAAGGATGGGACGTTAAGCGGGTCCTTATCGATACAGGCAGTTCTTGCAATGTTATTACTCGAACTGCATTCAACAAATTGGGAATTAACGACGAGCGAGTAGAACATACGTTCATGGATGTAACTGGTTTTGGAGGTCAATCATCTCAAACAAGTGGACAGGTGGTGTTGGAGACAGAAATGGGCGATAAAAATCTAAAATGGCGAGGTGATCTGGAGTTCGCAATTGTTGATCTCCCATTGGCTTATAATATAATCCTGGGGCGTCCGTTCCTATCGGAAATGGAGTCGCTCATTTCAATGAAGCATTTGACATTGCATTTGCCAACACACCAAGGGCGAGTCGTTGTTGAGGGAGATCAACTTGTATCTCAACAAGCTTATACATTGTCACTTGAACCAAAGCCAGATGAGGAGGATAAAGTTGATGAGAAGTTGTCGGCTGAAGCGTTAGGAGAAACAGAACTATTCGCCATCTCAAATGACAAGAATGTACGGATAGCGGCAGGACTTCCAGAGGAAACGAAGAAAGCCATTACCGATGTGTTGATCCAGTGTGAGTCGGCATTCGCCGCTCCAAATGAAGTGCTGAAGGGGATAAGCCCAGAAATAGTGACACATCGTTTGAATGTGGACAAAAGTGCAACCCCAGTGCGACAGAAAAAGAGAGGACATGCTCCAGAGAGGCAGAAGGCGATTGAAAAAGCAGTGGCGGATTTGCTAAAATCAGATGCAATTCGAGAAGTCACCTATCCGGAGTGGCTAGCCAATGTGGTGCTAGTCAAAAAGCCAAATGGAACGTACAGAATGTGCGTAGACTTTAAAGATCTTAATAAAGCTTGTCCGAAGGATATGTATCCGCTACCTAACATTGATATATTGGTAGATGGGACTGTGGGATTTGAAGCTTTATCGTTCACCGATGTGAAATCCAGTTACCACCAGATACCAATGGAGAAGGCGGATGAGATCAAGACGTCATTCATAACTCATCAGGCAACTTATTGCTTCAAGGTGATGCCCTTTGGACTGAAAAATGCTGGAGCAACCTATCAACGGATGATGAACAAAATATTTTCAGACAAATCAGGCGAGAACTTCTCGATCTATGTAGATGACATGATCATTAAAAGCAAGAAGATGCAAGACCACCCGCAGGATATTAAAGAAATCCTGGAAGTGCTGATCAAATATGGCCTCAAATTGAACCCAGAGAAATGCACGTTTGGAGCAAGAGCAGGGAAGTTCCTGGGTTTCATTGTTAGTGGCAAGGGAGTTGAGGCGAATCCTGAGAAGGTTAAAGCAGTGATGGAGATGAAGACACCGAGGAATATAAGAGAAGTACAGCGACTCAATGGGCGGTTGGTGGCATTAGGGCGGTTCATATCATGCTCGGCTAGAAGATGTCTACCTTTCTACAATGCCATCAAAAAATCCAAGTCCTTTGAATGGACACCAGATTGTCAAGAAGCATTCGAGGGGATAAAACGACTACTATGTTATCCGCCCTTAATGAGCAGGCCAGAGGATGGAGAAGATTTATTTCTTTATGTATCCATCACCAGCACGGCGATATGCACCGTAATGGTACAGGAAGAGGAAGGGAAACAATATCCGGTGTACTACGTGAGTAAGGTCTTGAAGGACGCAGAACTTCGATATTCGAGGTTAGACAAAATGGCCTCGCGGTGATAACCACGGCGGCTAGGTTAAAGCCATACTTTCAGGCGCATACTATCATTGTGAGAACTGGAATTCCCATGCGAAAGGTACTACAGAAACCTGACGCATCCGGCCGATTAATGGAGTGGTCAATTCGCTTGGGAGAGTTCGATATTCGCTACGAATGAAGACCAGCTCTAAAAAGTCAAGTACTTGCCGATTTCGTGAATGAGTTCACATGGGATGAAAACGAATGTCCAAAGGCACAAAAAGAAGAGTGGAGTATGTTCACAGATGGGGCATTATTCACAGATGGAGCTGGACTAGGAGTCGTCATCAAGGGTCCGGATGTTATTCGCCTGTACTATGCGGCACGGTTAACATTCAAAACTACCAACAATGTCGCGGAGTATGAAGCAATGATATGCGGATTGAAGTTGCTTAATGAACTTATGCCGGAAAGAGTGGTAATCTACAGCGACTCTAAACTTATGATAAATCAGATCATAAAAAATTATCTGGTGAAACAGGAGGATCTGGTCAAGTACCATCAGGTTGTCGGCAGATTGACGCAGGAGTTAACACATAAAGGAGTCGTCTGGGAGATGGTGCATGTTCCAAGAGGCCAGAACACAAAGGCTGATGAGTTGGCAAAGGCAGCAGCGAGTAGAGACCCATGGAGTCAGAAGGCATGTAATTTGGAAATAAGGTCGTCACCAGCATTCGAAGCCGATCAGATTATGGTCATCGAAGAGCTAGAAGACGATGAAGATTGGCGGATGCCCATCCGCCACTATCTAGAACATGGAGATTTGCCGGTTAATAAAAGTTTAGCTAGAAAGCTACTCGGGCAGTCAGCAAGATACTCAATTCGGGATGGAACTTTATACCGAAAATCATATGCATGTCCATGGTTGAAATGTATTAGCCGCAATGAAGGAGACTACGTGCTGCGAGAACTCCATGAAGGAATTTGTGGCGCACATGAAGCATCCGCGGCGTTGGCAAGAAAAGTCAAGTTGATGGGTTATTATTGGCCAAAGGTGGTGGAGGATTCCCAGAAGATGGTAGCGGAATGTCACAGCTGTCAAATCCATGCAAATGAAAAGCATGTTTCCGGAGCCGAACAAGTCACTATAATGACGGCGTGGCCATTCGCGACATGGGGAATCGATATAGTGGGTCCGTTCCCAGAAACAACAAAGAAAAGGAAGTACTTGATAGTCGCAGTTGACCACTTCAGCAAATGGGTAGAATCGGAGGCAGTAACCGCTCAAACACCCGAGCGAATGATCGAGTTCTTACGAGAGAACATTATCATGCGGTTTGGAATCCCACAAACGCTTATAACCGACAATGGCACCCAGTTCAACTGTGTCAAGTTCAAAGCATATTGCGAAAGCATGGGGATCAAGAATCATTTTTCTTCCGTAAATCATCCCCAGTCGAATGGTATGACAGAGGTTACCAACAGGGCCATGATTCAGGGAATCAAGAAGCGACTAGGTGATAAGAAAACAGGTTGGGCGGATGAGATACCTCATATGTTATGGGCATACAGAACCTCTGTAAAAGCAGCAACAGGCGAAACACCTTTCTCGCTGGTTTATGGAGCCGAAGCAGTCCTACCTGTTGAAATCAAGTCGCCTACAAATCGGGTAATTTATTACTGCGACACCCAAAATCCTATCAACATTAGAGATGCATTGGATTCTGTTGAAGAACGAAGGGAAAAGGCTTACATGCGAATGGCAGTATATCGCAATAGAATCAAGAAGTATCATGACAGAAGGGTGCGAAAGGTGATAATCAATGAGAGCGACTTGGTCTTGAAAAAAGCAGATAAAATACAGTCCAGAGAAGGTAAAGGAAAATTAGGCGTCAACTGGATCGGGCCTTACAGGGTACCCAAGAAGTTGGGACCATCAACTTTTGAAATAGAAGAAATGGGCGGCAAAAAGCTCCCGCGCACCTGGAATCTAGAGAATCTACGCCTATATAAACAGGCCGAGTAGTTCAGGGAAATGACGAGTACTCTTTTTCCTTTTATGAGTTTTTTCCCACTGGGTTTTTTGATAAAAGGTTTTAATGAGGCTTTGATCCCACACAGTTTAGGTACCCATGTAACAAGAAGTCTTTTTTCTTTATCAATAAAGAGGTTCATTGGTTACAATTATTCAGTATGCTACGGCTGAATGCAGGTCCTTTTCAAACTGCTAATACAAACACATAAATGTGTTGCCTACAAAAGAAAGGCAGATGCATGATTACGCATCATTCGCAAAACCTTATGGTTAACCTTAAACACATAAATGTGTTCCCTACAAAAGAAAGGCGGATGCATGATTACGCATCATTCGCAAAACCTTATGGTTAACCTTATGATTATTTGAAAAATTATAAGGCATAAAATTAAGCGAATAAATGAGTACTCAAAAAAATTGCAAAAAGGGTCTGGCCACCCTAATGAAAACAAAACTAACTACGAAAAATTACAAGTATGAAGTCGGCAAGAAGCAAGGGTCGCATACGAAAATAACCGGCATTAAAGCGAAGAAGAATAAAACAATAATTGCGCATATATGTAAAGCGGCGGCAAAGTCGCTCGGTTGATATATATACCGGCAGTTTGTTACATACAACAGTTCGGATATAAATAAAATTATACTACAGTTTCTTCTCCTTCGCCTCTATTGCCCCCTTCGCTTTCAGCGGCTCCTTCATCTTCTCCTGTAGGGTGATTTGCTTCAAGCGAATCCCCAACAGTCAAATCAGTAACCGCATCAGAGCGAGGTACCTCTTGTTCAACGTGAGAAACATCTTGTGGTACCCCTCCTTCTACGTTCTGATTTGGGATCTCACAGCTAATTGGAGAGTCATGAAAACTCTGCCAATCTAGGAGAAGTACCTCATCCATATCGGCATCCTCGGCCTCCAACTTGTCCCATTTTTCAGCTAAATCCTTTTCAGGAATGGGAACCTTGGGGCGATTAAGTATATGATCTGGATGTCCATGCTCATAAGCCGCATGAATCCGCTCTCCATACCAATAGATGCGAGCACCATCTTCAGCGGTGATCTCCTCGGCCCTCCTCTTTTGCATCTCCAAAGCTTCCTTGGACGAATTCAGATCATCAATAACCTTCTGAAGCTCATCGGACTTAGCCTGGAGGGATTTGAGAGCTTCCTCCTTCTCGCTGATGGCCTTCTGACAAGCACCTTCAAGGGCCTTTACTTTGCCTTGGACATCATCAAAAAGCGACTTCTGAGTCGCCAATTCAGTACCAAGGCTTTCCAGCTCTCTAGCTCGTTCAGCATCCCTGCAGAGAGCACCCTCCGCGAAATTGATAATCTGCATATAGGATGATATGTGAATAAAAAAGAGCGAATGGAGACATGCATTTGAGGGATGGAACACGAGTAGAAAGCAATATACCTCTATAGCACGCTTCTCAATCCCCTCCATGGCAGTCGGAAGCGGCACCTGTTCGCGCACACGAGAAGCGGAGGGAAGTCGCCCAAGGACATTGCATATGGAAGAAACAATGTCCCTACAGGAAAAGCTCACGGCTTTACCAAAGGTTCTGGTCCACCATCCGCTGATATCAGGAATCAGCTATGGATACACAAGGGGTCACAAGAACAGCGAAAACTGATAAGAGAAAATAAATAACGCAAGAAGAGCGAATAAATTATGATACCTCATGAAATGGGGTACCGCCCTTGGCTTTGGATGGAGTGGATGTAGATGTACCACCGACAGGCAAGGATACGGAGGTATTCTTCTTCCTAGGGCGAGAAGACTCCACATCCACATTACTCTTCCGCTTCCTATTTAAGGGAAGCTCCTCAGAAACAGAAGCGGGGCCCTGTGAAACGGAAGCAATTATGGGGGAAGCCGCCTCAACAGAAGTCGCCCCCACAGGAGAATTCGCCCCTGCAACAGAAGTTGTTCCCGCCATCCGCTTCTTCCTTCTCGCCAGGGCTTTCGCTTCCCGATCTGCAGCGAGTTGAGATAAAGGATCACCCCTGCAAAGGGTTAAAAGAAATCATCAACTTGGAAATAAGTTAATAGTACCTTGTACAAAAACGCGATAAGGGATATAGACAACGCGATCTCCCTCGCGGTAGGCAATCGCTACTCGGCTTCTTAGCATATGGAATGCTTGATCATATGTCCATACAAAAGGAGGGGTACTCTTCAAGAACTTTATAATAGCGGATTCTTCCTGGCTGGGGTAACCAAAGTTCAAACTCTTTACATTGGGTCGGCCCCAACAGCGAAGAAAGTTTGGATTCCCTTCATGGAACTTAATGAAGAAATAGGACTTATCCCACTCACAGATTTTGTTCGACTTCTCATCAAAGCCGTAGTAACCGCTCTGCCGGATGAAAGTAAAATACTCCCCCGAACTCTTGAAATGATGAAGCTTAGAGAAAATCTTGAGCGAGAGGGGAACCTCCAGACAATCCGCCAGAAACTTATCTAGGGTTAAGTCGGCCCATCCATTGGGATGCAGTTGTCCAGGTGCGATTCCATAACCACCAAGGATGGAAGCAATCTCATCCGCCAGCGGATACGTGAAACCGCAGATAATCTGGGCGACAAAAATGGTAAAGTACCCCTTTGGGTAGTCGCCAGGCCCTCTATTTTCCCCGGGAATGCTTGTCTCCAGGCCTTGAAGCCAAGGATACTGCTCCCGCAAGTCGTCAATCGTCTCGCGGAAAACTAAGCTTCCGGACCTATCCTTTTTCGGTAATAAACGGAGAGTTGGGACAAGTGGTGGAATCAACTTCTTGGGGTCGAAACCTAGGCCCTCATCAGTTGTATTCGCCAAATGGAGAAAATCGGCGGGATGAGAGTCCGACCTAGGAGAGCTAGTTGAAACTTTATCAACCATCTCCTCGACCTCGTGAGACACCTCGCGATCGTAATGTTCGTCGAAAGGTGCGAAATCAAGTTCAGGGTTCGACATATCAGGGAGGGGAACGAACAGAAATAAGAAATAGTTGAACGAGCTGCAAGTTACAGAAGGGGAAAACTTACATGTGAGAAAGAATACAGAGAAGAACGAACGCAAAGATGTTGACGCCGGAGAGGAAATGACGGAGAACGAAGGAACCACTTTCGAATTTTGAATATCCAGACAAAGATGAAGAGTTGCCTATAACATATGAAAAGACCCTAAAGGGCTCTTGCCAAACTAAGGGGGAGGCATGTGATGATCCGCGAAGCCAAACCGGGCCGAATCATAAACACGGGCCCAACCTATACTTAGGCCCATGGTTCAAGATCAAATGGGCTCCTAATAAAGGAAGCGGGTAAAGTGGATAACCGCCCCGAAATCCTAACAGGGCATTAAACCCCCCACTCAAACAAACGAAACCACGTAAGGGACGTGGCATAGAAAGAGTAACCGCCCTCGGCGGTTACCTAGAGATACTTATAAAAGAGACATGAAAGCAAATGGGGAGGTAGGTTGACATTTTTCCCCTCAATACTATTATCAATCTACTAGCCTTCCACATAAAACTGACTTGATCGTCGGAGAGTTTTCCCGGAGATCCTGTCTCCGGTTTTGTTTTGCAGGTAACTACGACGAGGATCATCGAATTAAATCCGACAAGTTATCAAAACACATTCTATCTCAAGAAGTACTTTCTGTTAGAGATGCTCTAAGAGGTGATCTTTGCTTCATTTGAACCAGATAGACAGTTCATCTGAATTTTTTTCTTTGTGCCAAATTTTGTTCAACTTCCAAAACTTTTGTTTCGATTTGTTCGTCCCATTTCTTGATTTTCTAGTGATAATTTGATATACGGGGTTAAAGTTTACCTCATACTTTTGTTGTATCTTGGAAGATGATTGTCGATTGCAACAAAAATTTGTCTTAAAGATACTGATCTCATCAGCCCTCAAAATCTTCTTTTTCCATTCATCGAGTTAATTCGAATGTTTATTATATCTATTTTATATAGATTATTATTTTGTTCTTCAACTAATGGTGAATTTAAAAGTTTTTTTAAATTCAATTGTAAATTATCAAGAAAAATTTGCATATGTAATTAAAATATTAAAATTTGATAATGTTAATAATTATATTGTATAAACAAAATTGTTATGCAATAATACATGATTGAATATATTATTCGTCTATATCAAATATAAAATTTTAAAAAAATACTTAATTTGTACATTTAAAAATTTAAAATTTTTATTAATTAAAACTAAAATAAATATGAAGTATTATATAAATATGAAGTATTATAAAAGGGGACCTTCAGGTACCTCTTCTAGGCTCTCCGGAGCCCCGAATAAATACCTGATCTAAGGTATGGGCTTGTGTCAGTAGTCTTCCTTTCTGATGGACTTCTTTGTTTGGAATGTTAGAGGTGCGGCAAGCAAGGCTACCCGCATCCATGTTAATGATCTTATTAAGCAATTTAATCCTTCTTGTTCTGCTCTTCTGGAGACCAAAGTTAGTGGTTCCAAAGCTGATGAAGTGGTTAGAAAGTTTAAGAATTGGAGTTGTGTCAGATCGGAGGCTACTAGTCGGGCTGGGGGGATCTAGCTTTTTTGGAAGCCAGATCAAGTTAATATTGACATTATTAGTATGGATAGTCAATTCATTCATTGTAAGGTGTGTTGCCCTGGTAATAAACCTTTCTTTGTCACCTTTGTGTATGTCGATCCTGTTTTGACTAACCGGAAAAGGCCGTGGGAGATCCTGTACTCTATCAGTACTAGCATGGTGGATGCTTGGATAGTGGCTGGGGACTTTAATGACATTGCCCTTATGAGTGATCAGAGAGGAGGGGGTAATCATTATGTGAACCGGTGCCTTAATCACAAGCAGAGTATGGATTTATGCGGACTGTCGGACCTGGGAGCCGCTGGTCACAAGTTTACCTGGAAAAGGAATAGCGTGTTTGTTCGTTTGGACAAGGTTTACGCTAATGTTGCTGCAATCTATCGTTTTCCCGAGGTCAATGTGCTTAATCTCCCTTTCCGTCATTATGACCATTGTCCTATCCTCGTTAAGCTGGTTAAATGTAATCGGCTTAAAGGGAATGGACCTTTTAGGTATCTTGTTGCTTGGAATTCTCATCCTGAGTTTAAGGATTTTGTTAAAAACAATTGGCATCCTCACTCCGATGTTCTCCGTGCTGCTGAGGGGTTCAGGAGGAATGTGGAAGGCTGGAATAAAAACATCTTTGGCCATATTATCAGAAGGAAAAACAAACTTTTGAGAAGGATGCAAGGCATCCAACGTTGTTTGGAGGTCCGCTTTGACCACAGTTTGAATTGTCATCTTAGATCCCTCCAAAACGAGTTGGAAGCTGTTCTTAGACAGGAAGAGCTTCTTTGGTTTCAGAAATCTAGGAAGGTTTGGATCATGGACGGAGACCGGAATACCAGGTTTTTCCACCTTTCAACGATTATTAGGAGACAGAGGAATAGGATCGATGCCATCAAAGACTCCAATGGTGTTTGGACTTTTGAGGAAGAAGATATTCGGCGCCTTGCCCTTGATTTCTACAAAGACCTCTTTAAAAAGGAAGCGGTGGACTTGATGAGTGCCCACTCTGGGATCTCCTTTCCTAGGTTGGGGGAGGAAGCTATGAAGGAAGCTTTCCAGCCTATTGACCTGAAAGAAATTGATTTGGCTTTCTCCAGCATCGGTTCTACTAAGGCTCCAGGGATCGATGGTATCCCTGCTAGCTTCTACCATAAACACTGGGATACTGTGAAAGAGGGCATTTACAGTTTTGTGTTAGGTATTTTTGGTGGTTCCAATGACATTAGGCTGGTTAATAAAACCCTCCTTGTTCTGATCCCTAAAGTTGATAAGCCTTCCTCCTTTCTTCAGATGAGGCCTATCAGTCTTTGCAATGTGCTTTATAAAGCTATCACTAAGATTGTGGCTAATAGAATCCGGCGGATCCTTCCGGATATTATTAGCCAGAATCAAGGGAGTTTTGTTCCTGGCAGGCAAATGATGGATAATGTTGTTATTGCCCAGGAAATGGTCCATTCCATGAAGATGAAGAAAGGAAGGAAAGGGATCGTGGCTCTCAAACTGGATCTGGAGAAAGCTTATGATCGCTTGAACTAGAGCTTTCTTCTGGATAGTTTGGATAAAGCTGGTATCCCGGAGAACTGGAGGAATTTAATTGAGAATTGCATATCCTCTCCGGTTTTCTAGGTTATGATCAATGGAGACATGTCTGATGAGTTCTCCCCCTCCAGGGGAATTCGCCAAGGAGATCCTATGAGCCCCTTCCTTTTTGTTATTGCTATGGAAAGATTGTCGCACCTGATCCAAGAGGCGGTGAGCAAGGGGATCCTCCACCCTGTTTCCATCAATAAATAGTGCCCTCCTATTACCCACTTGTTCTTCGCTGATGATGTGATGTTGTTCGTTGAAGGTAATGAGGAGCAAATTAGTGTGGTGATGGAAATCCTTAATTGCTTCTGTAATGCGTCTGGCCAGAAGATTAATATCCAAAAATCTCGTATGCTGTGCTCTAAGAACATGGACAATGGCAGATGCAGAAGGCTTAGTGATCTCTCTAGCATCCCCCTTACTCAGTCTTTGGGGAAGTATCTTGGGGTTCCTCTTTATAGTGACAGGGTCTCCAAAGCCTCTTTTAAAGATACTTTGGATAAAACTAACGGTTTGTGTGCAAGTTGGAAAGCTAATTCTCTTTCCCTTGCTGGCCGTCTTACCTTAATCCAGTCCGTCAACTGCGCGGCTCCGAACCATATCATGCAAGCCTGTAGACTCCCTGAGCCGGTTCTCAACGAGCTTGATAAGATTAACCGGTGCTTCCTTTGGGGAGAGTCTGGAGAAGGGAAAAAGATTCACCTAGTCCCTTGGAAGGAGGTCTGCCAGCCGAAAAGCAGGGGGGGTCTTGGCATCAGACAAGCTAAGGACAATAATAAAGTCCTGTTAATGAAGCTGCTCTGGAGAATGTGGCAAAATCCTTCCTCTTTTTGGGTTCGTCTTCTCTGTGGCAAGTATCGGAAAGACAAAAATTTTGGTGGCCCGAAGGAGAGAGTTGTCAGTTGTTCCTTCCTCTGGAAAGGACTTAGCGCTGTGTTTGCTGAGTTCTGCACGGGGGTTGGCCTGGAGGTGGGTAATGGTAAGTCCATCAGTTTCTGGTTTGACACTTGGATTGGGGACAAACCGCTTATAGAAGTGCGTAGCTCAGCCCCGCCTAGCAACATCCGTAGTTGGAAAGTAGCCGATGTGGTGAACTCAGAGGGTGACTGGATCTGGTCAAAGTTTGATACCTTCTTTAACCTGGAGACCCTCCTTAAAATTAGAGGAGTTAAGATTAGTAATCAAGAGGAAGACAAGGATAGGCATTGTTGGGCCCTGACCAGCAACGACGCTTATTCTTGTAAGTCAGCCTATGATGCCTTTACCCCTAACAGGGAAGATCCTCTCTCGGATATCTGAAAGTCCATTTGGACTCTTAAAATCCATTACCGTATTAGGAGTTTCCTTTGGCTGGGAATCAAGAACAGGTTGCTCACTAACTCGGATAGACACAGACGGCACTTGGCGGATTCAGGGGCCTGCAGTAGATGCAGAGGCCATATTGAAACTTTGTGCCATGCTCTGAGGGATTGACCCAAGAGTAAAGAGGTGTGGAAGAAGATTCTCCCTCACCACTCTCTCCCTTCCTTCATGGCTCATTCTGAGATTGACTGGTTCTCCGATGGAGTTAGTGGGAGGTTATTGGCTAACATGGAGCATGGTGATATTTTTTTCGCTATTATCTGTCACCAGATTTGGAAGTGGAGGAACGAGGAGATCTTTGCTGATAAAACTGTCCTTATTCCTGATTTACTTGATTTCTTCTCGAAAAAAATCTTTATTATTACTGAGAGCTTCAAAGGGGATCCCCTGGTCAAATCTACCCAGAAAAGAGAGGTCCATCTCGTTGGTTGGAGCAAACCTATAGAAGGGGTTGTAAAGCTGAATACGAATGGCTCCTGCCTTAGCGATGGCAAAATTGCTGCCGAAGGAGTTCTTCGTGATGCGGGTGGCGCCTGGCTGGCTGGTTTCACCCATAACCTGGGGATGGGTTCTTCCTTTTCGGCAGAACTTTGGGGTATTCTCTCAGGTATCAAGCTTGCTATTAGCCTGGGTGTTAGGAGGTTATCTGTGGCATCTGATAACTTGGAGGCGATCAACAGGATTTCAGACAACCAGGCTATTTGTCTTAACAACCAAAATCTTATCAAAGCCATTTTAAGGCTTCACCCTTCCTTTGAGTTCTTAAGTTTCAACCACATCTACAGGGAACAGAACCGGGTAGCGGATCGTTTGGCGGCAGCTGGGCATGAGGGGATGTTAGGTGTTTCTACCCTTTCCGTTCCTCCTATCTTTCTCTCGTCTCTTCTGTTAGAAGATAGGATTGGGGTCAGCCTGCCTAGGTTGATCCCGGGTTAGTTTTTTTTTCTTTGTTTGTTTGTTTTCTTTTCCTGTTTCTACCAAAAAAAATATATATACTATTTAACGTGTTGACCTAATTAAACTATAAAATTTATTTAATTATTTATTATTTTTAAAAATTAATAAAATAATTTTCCACGGCCTTTTAACTAGTTGCTTCTAATTTTAAAGTATTATTGTTGTTTTCTTCTTTTTTTTCTATTGTAATATTTCCTTATTAGTGTAATATTATTTTAATAGTATTCAGGAACGTATATTGGATGAACTCATTAAATTTTGGTGTTCTCTTTGTTTGATTTATGTTTTAGCTTCAAATTGTTGGTTGTTTCCACAACAATTGTGATGCGAACCCACGAGGAACAGTGTCTCGAAAACCCGACAACTAGATTTGATCCCTAGGAAAGGTAACGAATCAGGGTCGGACAGAAAAAACCCTTACAAAACTAGGTTGTAAAGACTCAATCTCAGTCTCCAACAATTAAGGATTTAATCCCGAACTGTTCAAAGTAGTGCCTCAAAGAACACAAGAGAAACCACTCACAAACTCTTAAGAGTAATATTTTTATTGAAATCAAACTTGTTACAAACTTAGAAAATTGGAAATATTTAAAGACTAAAACTAAATCATGTTGGACATACTTTGCCCTTACATAACTAAAATAAACATAATAAATACAAGGGCAAAAAGTAAAAGTCAAAATTATTCAAAATTATTATCTAGAAAATCAAAGTAAAAGTCATCCTCATAATTCTTCATGTAGTCCCATACCAAAGAAAAATTGTACAATTCTTTAAATTGCAATTAATTTCCCACCACCCAAAACTTATTATCCAACTTAATTAGATCTCCTTAAAATCCAAATTCAAAATGAATTAACTCTAATTGATCCGTTTTCAATTTGATATTCGTGTAACTCGAAAGGGATTAAATTATTTCATTTTGAACTTCGCACACTTCATAGGATTATCAAATAAAGGACTAAAATTCGTAAATATAATCTCGTTCTTGGCATGGATCTGATTCTCATCAAATTGTATTAGAGTGTTGGTTAAAAATTGAGTACGATTTGTATGATGCAGTTAGACTGAACTGTGAGCACATCAGAAAAGTTTTCTTTGAGCTTCGTTGACTATTCAACAAATTGAAAGTTAGTGTTTGAAACCCTCTTTTAGAAAAATCATAAATAATATATTGTCTTAAGTGCATATGAAAATTCTGTCAAAAGGACAATAAAGCCTAAGAAAATTGGTACTTAAGTGAGATCGTTTGTGACTCCACCAATGGCGATAGAACGTTTCTAGTGTAGTGTTTTAAGAAAATTATTATTGGTAATTTTTCAATTTGAGCTGATACGACGAAAGTTGAAACACTGTCACGGAGCTCCACACTGATAAAGACATATTTTCTATCAAGAATATGTGTATCAAATGGCAGAATTACAGTGGAGATCTTTGATGGTACGTATCATTTCGGCATTTGGCAAGGCGAAGTTCTAGACATTTTGTTTCAACAAGGTCTAGCTATTGTCATTGCATGAGAGAAACGAGAAGAAGTCAATGAGAATGAGTTTAAAGCAATAAAATGTTTGGCATGTGGTATAATTCAATCTTGCCTTTTTTAAGAGCAAAAGCATACATTCAGTCAAGAATTAAATCTCATTAGTTGAATTGACTGAAATTAATATTCAGTATTAATTTTATAAAATGTTTTAATTGTTACACTTGTTTTAAGTTTTAACTGTCATTAACCTGACTTAATTCAGTAAGCTCATTAATTGAATTAATCCTTTAATTAATTATAGTAAAAAACATTCTAGCATTATTCATATAAGAGCATCTCCAATATAAACAACTTCAAAAGTTTCCAAAACTTAACATATCATCTCAAACCAGAGGCGGAGGCAGCCCGGCGCCCGGGGAGGCTCCAGCCCCCACGGCGTCAGCGCTACCATGGAGTAATTTAGGGGTGCTAAAAATTAGCACCCCCAGTCCAGCCGGCCGCCGCCCTCTCCTAGGGAGAAGAACAAACATCTCCTTCTCTGAGAAGGAGATGTTTGAGAAGATACAGCCTAGCCCAAACGGGCTGGGCTGTTTAATTTTTTTTTTTAAATTGGCCCCAACCCAAAACGACGTCGTTTTGGGAGGGGCCAACTTAAAAAAAAATTAATCAGGGATTGGGAAATCCCCAATCCCTGATCGCAAAGTGGCTATAAAGCCACTTTGCGATTTTCAACAGTAAATATCACATTTAACCCATTTTTATTGATTTTCCTCCACTTCCTTCTTCTAATTACTCCGGCCAGCCTCTCCATCATCTGCCATTTATCATAGGTATGTAATTTCTTCCATAAAATTAGATTTATTTTAATTTAGGATTTTTAATTTAGGGCTTTTAATTTATAATTTGTTGAATTAATTTAATGATGTAAGCGTGTTACTTAAGACTACTTTACATTAACTTAAGGGTTTTGATTTAGGAATTTTAGTTTAGGGTTTTTAGTTTATGGAATTAATTTAGGTTCTTCATTAATTTTAGGGGTTTTGATTTTAGGCTTACAATTTAGGTTACTTTACTTTAATTTAGGGGTTTTGATTTTGGATTATTGATTTAGTGTTTTTAATTTGTAGAATTAATTTAGATTCTTTAATTTAGTGATTTTGATCTGTGCCATATATTTCAGCACTTAATATTGTTAAGACGGATTTACGCAACCGGATGGGAGATAAACTTCTCACAAATTGCTTGTTGTGCTACATTGAGAATATTTCTTTTAACAGCGTTGAAGATGAAGCCATTTTACAATATTTTCAAAATTCGGGGTTTCGAAGAATAGATTTGCCACATATCGAGAGCATGTCCGTTGTCAAAAAAATAGGTACATTTTCCGGTAATATAGTATATGTAACAAGTACTTTTTAGTATTTATTTATCAATACAATTAAAATTTTGTATACTTTGATTTTACTCTTTTATATATGCAAGAATTTTTTTTTTTAATCTTGGGCTAAAATTAGCCCCCCTATTCGGAAATCCTAGATCTGCCACTGTCTCAAACTATAATATTTTATTTTCTCTTTAATTCATATCACTCTTGGCAACTTTTTTTTAAATGCTCCAATGCTAAATAATTCCAAAAATTGCCACTATTAATCCTATAAATCATTATTTTATGTAATATTTATTTTAATTATAAATATGGTTATATTGGATACTAGAATATTTTAATGTTTAATTATGTTTTTTATTAGAAAAATGAGACAGCAATGGTGTTCAAGGGAAGCCGAAAAATGACTATGTTTTCGTAAAAAAAAAAAAAAGCAACTATTGTCTCTTCAATGCAATATATACTCTTTCAAGCACACTATATCTCAACAAGCACTTTCTGGTAGAGATGCTCTAAGATGTGATTTTTGGTTCTTTTGTTCTATCTCATTTATTAAATGTTCGATGAACGTGGCAACTCGTTCATTAACAAGAGCAGTCACCTTCAAATCTGTTTATGGTGTGTGGGGCTGTCTGATATTCTTTCTGTTGATTAAAAAAATATTTACAGTTATTTAGATTGCAGTCATTATATATATATAAAAAATGTAAAAAGCATTTAATAATGATTTTTTTTATAAAATTAATAATGAATTAAAAGCAAGCAATATATATATAAATATATATACCAAAATTTATTTTAAAAAAATCAGAATAAAATTGGGAGGTTTTATAAACCATTTCATATATCTTGCATAGAACAGACAACTCTAGCTAAAACGTTAGAAATTCTAGAGTTTTGAAATTTTGGATGTTTTTTATCTAACATATTCAAAAACTAAAGTTGATGAAATCTAACAATAATATATATATATATATATATAAGTAGAACTTTAACCTTTAAATATGTTGACAGATCAGCAATTGATGACGTGGTAAGCCACAGATTTTTAATTATTTTTTCCACTACCCTCTCCTTTAAATAAGTTCAATGTGGCTATTTATTGCATTTATTTAATCTTCACTAAAGAATTAAATCTCATTAGTTGAGTTGACTGGAATTAATATTCAGTATTAATCCTGTAAAATGTTTTAATTGTTACAGTTGTTTTAAGTTTTAGCTATTATTAACATGAATTAATTCAATAAGCTCATTAATTGAATTAATTCTTTAATTAATCATGGAAAAAAAACATTCTTTTTTTTGGTAGGTGTTAAACCCAAAATATACCTAAAATATCATCAATAATTACATCAATATTGCTACGAATTTATGCTATTTATACCTGTTTAGAATGCTTTTACGTTCGAATATGTTTCTTTCATGCAAGGTACCTAAATATTTGGTAAAATCCAAATAGGAACGAAAATAGCTTAAAAACAGAATAAAAACCTTACAAAAGGAGCTAAAAACGACGAAGATCAGTTACACCAAAACGAGGACAAAGACGAGGTCAGAAACAGAAGAAATGTCACATTCTCGGTTGAGGAAACAGAATTCTCGGAAGAGAATTTTATGAAAGCCGCGACCGAGAATCCATAATTCTCGATCGCGACACGCGTCAACCAGCAGCTCCTTCCCTTCGTCCGAAGACCAAATAAATGCTCCTCCATTCTCGGTCGAGAATTGCCATTCTCGGTAAGTGCAGAAATTTCTCCAAGTACAATGAACACATGTTTAATTCAAAGAAACGCGTTCGTTAGGGTGGATAAAGACGTCCTTTCACAACGGATACGATCCTTCACAACGGACACGACACTTCAACCACGACTCTTCAACATCTATAAATAAAGAGTTGATGGAGAGTTGAAAATAGATAGAAGAAAGAGATTAGTATAGAATTTATGCAGAAATTCCGAGTCAAGTGATTCAGAATTTAGATTTCACTTCTGTAAAAAGCAATATGATGTACACACATTGTTTATTCAATAATAACAAACACAGTAGCGTTTAGATTTGTTCATATTAGTTTACATTTTGGTAGTAGATAGATCAGTCTCTCTTCCGAAGATTCAACGAGAAGATTGAGTAGAGAATCCGCCTTTGAGCCTGACAAACTCTAACGAAACCCAAGGAAAGGATTGACAACCCGTTCACTTGCATGTCGTCGAATGTTTTCATGCTCCTTGTTCTCTGTAAACTTGTATCAATTTATATTTCATCTAATAAAGTCTGTTCTATTCGATAGATTTTTATGTAGCACTTTGGTAAATGATCCGAAGTGGATTGCCGGTGTTTTCATTAAAACGTAATTTAATTCAAAATCTTTACAAGAAAACTTTTTTTAACACTTAGACAAGTTATTATCTCGGTAGAGTTTTAATTTGGTTAAGGTAGCGATCTAACCCGACCGTAGGAGGATTGACTACAGTTCAAAGCCTAAAAATTAGAGGTTCCGTCATTTATTTCATCGTTATAATTTATACAAAGTTTAAAGTTGTTTTCTTTGCTTAATGCAAACGAATACATTTGTTTACTTTTCTAAAGAACTAAACAATCCTGTTTTGTAAATTCATTCCTAAATCAGAAGTATTTTCTAAACATCTTCATACTCTAATCTAATTCTCATTCTAGCAATTTCAAAACCAAATCCGATTTAACGATTTTCCATTTTATAAATTTTAAAAGTATATTTAACCAATTCAAAATAAGTTTTTGTTAAAAAAACGTTCCCTGTGGGATCAATATCTTTTATTACTACAAGCGTATACCGTGCACTTGCGGAAATCGCTCAACAGTAGGAGGAAAAAAAAAACATTCTAACATTACTCATATAAGAGCATCTCCTCCGATATAAACAACTTCAAAAGTTTCCAAACTTAACATATCATCTCAAACTATTATATTTTATTTTCTCTCTAATTTACATCACTCTTGGCAAAAAAAAATTAAATGCTCCAATGCTAAGTAATTCCAAAAGTTGCCACTATTAATCCTATAAATCATTATTTTATTTAATATTTATTTTAATTATAAATATGATTATATTGAATTCTAGAATATTTTAATGTTTAATTATATTTTTGTTATTAGAAAAATGAGATAGCAATGGTGTCAAAGGGAAACCAAAGAATGACAGCTTTTTTATAAAAAAAAAAGCAACTATTGTCTCTTCAATGCAATGTACTCCTTCAAGCACACTCTATCTCAACAAGCATTTTTTGTTGGAGATACTCTAAGAGGTGAACATTGGTTCATTTGAACCAGATAGACAGTTCATCTGATTTTTTTCTTTGTGCCAAATTTTATTCAACTCCCAAAACTTTTGTTTTGATTTGTTCGTCATATTTCTTGGTTTTCTAGTGATAATTCGATAATTGGGGTTAAAGTTTACCTCACACTTTTATTGTATCTTGAAAGACGATTGTTGATTACAACAAAATTTGTCTTAAGGAGACTGGTCTCATCGGCCCTCAAAATCTTCTTTTTCCATTCATCTAGTTAATTCGAATGTTTATTATATCTATTTTATATAGATTATTATTTTGTTCATCAACTAATGATGAATTTAAAAGTTTTTTTAATTCAATTATAAATTACCAAGAAAATTTTGCATATGCAATTAAAATATTAAAATTTGATAATGTTAATAATTATATTGTATAAACAAAAATGTTATGCAATAATACATGATTGAATATATTATCTGTTTATACCAAATATAAAATTATAAAAAATACTTAATTTGTACATTTAAAATTTTAGTTAATTAAAACTAAAATAAATATAAAGTATTATATATATTATTTAACATGTTGACCTAATTAAACTATAAAATTTATCTAATTATTTATTATTTAAAAAATAATAATAACATAATTTTCCACGGGCTTTCGACTAGTTGCTTCTAATTTTAAAGTGTGATTGTTCTTTTCTTCCTTCTTTTTCTATTGTAATATTTCCTCATTAGTGAAATATTATTTTAATAGTATTCAGGAACGCATATTGGATGAACCTCATTAAATTTTAGTGTTCTCTCTGTATGATTTATGTTTTAGCTTTTAAATTGCTGATTGTTTCCACAATAATTGTATTAGAGCGTTGGTTAAAAATTGAGTATGATTTGTGTGATGCAATTAGACTGAACAGTGAGCACATCAGAAAAGTTTTCTTTCAGTTTCGTTGACTATTCAACAAATTGAAAGTTAGTGTTTGAAACACCCTTTTAGAAAAATCATAAATAATACATTGTCTTAAGCGCATATAAATTTTTTGTCAAAAGGACAATAAAGCCTAAGAAAATTGGTACTTAAGTGAGACCGTTTGTGACTCCACCAGTGGCCAGGGGAACTTTTCTAGTGTAGTGTTTTAAGCAAATTATTATTGGTAATTTTTCAATTTGAGCTGATATGACAAAAGTTGAAACACTGCCACAGGGTTCCACATTGATAAAGACATCTTTTCTATCAAGAATATGTGTGTCAAATGGCAGAATTACAGTGGAGATCTTTGATGGTACGTATCATTTCGACATTTGGCAAGGCGAAGTTCTAGACATTTTGTTTCAACAAGGTCTAGATATTGTCATTTCATGAGAGAAACGAGAAGAAGTTGATGAGAATGAGTTTAAAGCAATAAAATGTTTGGCATGTGGTATAACTCGATCTTGCCTTTTTTTAAGAGCAAAAGTATGCATTCAGTAAAGAAACTTCTGCACGTGTATTGTGGAAAGCACTAAAGGAAAAATTCTTAAGAAAGAGTTGTCAAAATAAGTTCCACATGAAGAAAATACTATTCAAATTCTCATATGTTCCTAGTATCACGATGAATGACCACATGAAGGAGCTTCAAGTACCAATAGGCAGTTGCATCACTTAAATTTGTGGGGAAGAGTCAACATATGACAACATTGGTAGTCGTCGTAATCTCCAATGGCCGTCAGAAGTTCTTTAAATGAATGGTGGGATCTCCCAATTTGTTATACTCTTTGAGCGAATGGTATTTAAATCATCTGGCATTAGTTTTATCAGTATATCCACATAGAGTGGTGAACTAGTGTTAGTAACTTCAGGTATCCTAGCATCAATGCCTACATCGCCCACATGTCACAAGGACAGGTTTACCCTAGGTTGAATCCCCATATAGCATGGATAGTTGCCCAAGTCCTCAGCCAACCAATCCATATTGAAAAGGTTTATCCCCTTTAAACATCCTACCAATATGTTTGTCAATATTTTATCCCGAAAGGTCCCCATATATAGACAACCTCGCCCTAGAATGGACATGCATTATGGGCCATCTCGGAGCCCATAATGTCCATATGGTTCCACCACTATGGAGACATCTGCCTCTCTTTATAAAGGTCGAATGCTCGACTTTCCTAGCTGTTGAAACACTTTTCCACATGATTTTGATTTGACAAAATTATTTAAGTAAATCTCCATAATAAAAAATATTCCAACACAATTAAATTTAAGTGCTTTGATTTAATTGTACTAATGTGTTTGTTCAATGTTGAGTAAGTTGATTCATAAGAATAGGAACTAAGAAATCTATAAGAGAAAGTCAAGACCAAGTCAGCTGATGAAAGCCACACAGCCGAAGCTGAGTAAAATGCAACTCAGCCTTGAAAAAGAAAAAGTCTTCTTCTAAAAGCTTGAAGGCGAAGCCGCTGAGTCAAGCTGAGTGATTGTCAGGTCAGCATCAATGATCGATCAACTTGGAAGACAAAGTCTGTCCATTTTCTGAAATATTCAGAAGCCACAGAAATCTGTCTGGAAGACTTTTCGAGAAAGAGCATGGACCATCTGACAACAACAAAAAGACAAACCTGACATCTGACGAAGACAGAAGACATGATTAGCCTGTAACACTGAGTGCTGACCAAGTGATGACGAAAGATGATCGTTTCCCCACAACAGCTATATCGGGATGCAAATAATTGATGCCTCATACATCACTATAAAAATGTCACTTCAATACTTGAATCATTAAGACAGACAAACAGATCTTCATCAAGTCAACCTTTGATAAAAATACAAAACAGAAGCTCTGTCTGAAAAGAAAAAGCAAGCTCTTACACCAACTCCTATGTTTGTGTAAAAGTCTAGATTGATTTATTCATCTAAAGTGTTCTTTGTTGTATCAAGAACAATTTCTTATCATCTGTAAAATGTTAGAAAAGAGAGGCTGAGTACTCGGTTATAGTACTCAGTGGTAGAGAAGGGTTGAGTGCTCGATTATAGTACTCAGTGGTAGAGATAGGATTGAGTAGAGGAATAGAGGAAGGTACTCTTGCATAATCAGTTGCTATTGTAAATGATTTGTGCTCTACCTTTAAAGAGCTCAGTAGAGGATTCAAAAAGCTCAGAAGGATTTCCAGGGACTGGACGTAGGCGGAGAGGCCGAACCAGGATAAGTCTGGTAAGTAACTTCTAACCCTTTATCTTGTTATACATATATTGCTTGCTAAATATTACTCATTAAAACAATAACTTGTGTATACGCTGAGCTGAGTAATCTGAGTGTTGAGTTGGAAATAGACCCCAGTGTTGCTTCCCAACTCACGATTGAAACAGCTCTAGTTAGCTGTTGACTAAAGCTGTCTCAAACCCTACTCAGCGGTGCTAACCTAGAGACTGAGTAAGAGTCTTAAATTAAAGATAAGTCAGCCTTAATATAAAATTTTTATAATAGTTCCTAACCCCCCCCCCCCTTGGAACTAATATTGTCACGTTACACGGGACCAACACTAGCCCTAGTGGACTAGGGTGGATCATTTAAGCAAGTACCGACGGCTAGCCGAGAGGGTGGCGGAGATCCAACACTAGAGAATCCACAGTTAATGTATGTTGATATGTTCCATTTTCCACTCCACTTCGAAGTCTCCTCACAGCATTGCCAATGTTTATGATTAAGTTTTCTTATGAACAAACTCCCCTTTTTACACTTTGAGGATGAACGTCCCTGTTGATCGACTTTGCCTCTTGCGAAAAAAGTTTCACTTTTTACTAGAGCGCTATTGAGGTTCTGTACAAGTCGTATGCACTCTTATTTCCCAAACTGATCATTGTTCACTCTTGAACTCTTCTTGAGTTTCCCCGCTATTCACTTATCTCTAGAAATGGTTTCAACTTCAACCATCACTTTGTTGATCTCACAACCCGCAACTTGAATGTCTCCGATGTTGGGCTTTGGAGACTTATAGATCTACTTCAGCGATTAGGATTTCTTGAGGAGTATAAATATAGCCTCTTTCTTTGTAATCCGCATCTCTAAAATTATAGTAAAATATCTTGGCTTGGTAGTGCCCCAGACGTAGTCATTCAAATTGAGTGGCGAACTAAATAAACAATTCTTATGTGTTTGTTTGTGTTTCGTTTATCGTAATTGCATTAGTTCCTAACATTCGACTGAAGAATTTTTCTCGTGTTGCAATGGTAAGCTCATTCCTTAACGATAGTAAAAGCAATTTTTTGAAGTTTTTGAAATTTGAAAAATTCTTTTTCTATTATTGAGGATCTTCATGTAGGATATCTTCCTCAATCTCAAGTCTTTCATCTCATTCTTCTTATATAATCCATCATAATTTATCTCACCCTTTAATATATCTAACACGAGATACTATAAGGGGGTCCATACAGGTCCAATTACCCCCAGTCTCTCCTCCCCCACTAAAGGAATCGTTGTTCTCAGTGATCAGGATTAAAGGATTTGGTACATTGATTAAAAAAATCCCTTATGTCGTCTTGCCACTAAATTATTCACAAACTCTTACTGCTTGATATTTGTTCCTGTCTCCACTTGCTCACATTCTGAATGCTTTGATACCATTGTTCAAACCTTGAGCTTGCCACCCAAACATGTTGTCTCTTTTCAAATTTGCACCTCGTAAAATAAATAAAGGAACACCACAATATCTGCAATATAAAAATATGAATGTTGGTACCCCAAATACATTTAATGTAAACGTACCAACATTCATAATAAAGATAATAATCAAGAAATAATGCCATTATTCATAAAACAAAGATACAAACACTTACATGGATGTTCAAATATTTAAAGAAATTTGATTTATCGAAATACTGAGGTTGATGCAATTCCGCTAGGTAGAACACTTTACACCAGCTATTTGATCAACATCATATTGTTGTTGTTATCAATCCTTTGTTTTTGTTCGTATTATTTTATTGAATCTCTTCAACTTTCTACCACCAAGTTTTCAAGGAAAATCCAAGGACGGTTTAGTCTCGACCAATAAAGAATCAAACCTTCCTTCACTTCTTACCCATTTGTCCCTCGAGCTACAGTTTGATATGACTCGAACATTTTGCATCGACTTACTATTATTAGGTTGCTTCCGCCTTCTCAATCTAAGTGAGTTTGAAGTTGAAGTTGAAACTCAACATTAAAAACCTGGGGGTTTCCCATGGATGGTTTCAAAAATCTGTCTCACTCAATTTTGATCATGGGCTTATTTTCATCGATGCTACCTTCAAGTGTTCTGATAGAGTCTCTTTACTATCAACTTCAGCTTGTAGGAAAGAGATTGGGGTTACAGAAAAAACCGATTGAAAATTGAGAACAGAAATCGAACTGTGCCATGGCGGAGGCCACTGCCTTGAAAGCGATTTCGATAGACCGAGGTGCAATCTGTAATTCCGCTCGCTCCCCAAGATTAACACAGAAACCTTCGAACTTGTGCACTCAAAGTCAAAGATGATGGAACATCAAGAGTGTAGTTTAATTGCCCAGAAAATATGATTGAAGAGGTTAAAAGGAAAAACTGTATGTTCAAAGCTGGAAACTTGTTGTATTTATAGGCTACAGAAATAAGAACGTCAGAACGTTCATATACACGTTAGAACGTGGAGTGAGACCAAGAGATAAATAAGGTTCCGTTTTTACTAATTAAAATGTTGAAGAAAAATTCAAAGAAGTTAAAACATATAAAAATAAAAATAAAATTCAGGCCCAGTCCAGTCGGGACGGGCTGGTGTCGCGCGAACGAACGAGCGAGCGAGCGCGCGCGTGTGGTATGTTTGCTAAAAACCACTTAACACAATTTAAATGCTTCTAAAGCCCAATTCTATATATACCCACTCAAACCTTTGTAAGTGAAAGTGCTCTTGAAAGCAAAGTCCCTAAAGACAAATATACCCCCCACTTGAAAGCCATTTTATTCAATCACTAAAGCCATTTATTCTAACAATCCCCCACAAATGGCTTTATAAAAAACATTTTTAAAATAGTACAATGAAAATAATTTTCTGGGCAAATAAAAGGAGTAGGATAAGGTTATGAAGAACTTAAGTATCAATGTCTTCCGATTGAATTGATACGTAGTGAGATGAGGCAACAGAGTGATGTTTTAGAAGTGAATTGCTCTTGAACTTCTAAAACTTCATCCGAGACCCCCACAACACGTAAATAACCTTAAAAACTTTTGCTGTTCCGCGATAAAAACATTACAACGCTTTTGAAGGCCATGTGTACACCTTGGGTCTCAAGAGTGCTCTAGAAAGACTGCCTAAGTATTTCATAGAAGGCGGCCCACCTCCACACTCAAGTAGGTGATCTCAAAATGAGATCATAAGAGTTTCTCGTAACTTAACCTTCAAAACACATCCATCAAGTCCATGATCATGAACCACCACTTAATCGGGCTATGGATTACAAACGCACTATTATTTACCATAGGAATGAGAGAAGTATAGTGCATAGCAATGACAATATGGCTTCGTTTGACCACGAATGGTGTCCACCATATTTCCTTTACTCAACAGGCTTTAGTCCCATTCCCCTTGATGACTCAAGTACAACTCTTCTAGGTAACCCTTTGGTAAAAGGATCTGCTAGATTCTTTTCCGACCTCACATAGTCTAAGGCAATTACCCCATTCTTCAAGAGTTGTTTCAAAATTCCATGTCTAATGCGAATAGGTCTTCTCTTTCCATTGTAGACACTATTCTTTGCAGTACCGATAGCTACCTGTGAATCACAATGCATTGAAATGGGTGCAGAAGAATTCCCCCACAACGGAACATCTGCTACTAGAGCCCTCAACCATTCTGCTTCTTGACTAGCCAGTTCAAGAGCTATAAATTCAGATTCCATAGTTGATCAAGCAATACAGGTTTGCTTGGATGATTTCCAAGACACTGCACCACCACCTAGAACAAAAACATAGCCACTAGTGGAACTCACCTTATCATTGTTAGTTACCCAATTTGCATCAGTATATCCTTCTAAAACAGCATGAAATTTAGTAAAGTGCAAACAATAATTCATGGTACCTCTTAAGTATTTTAATAAGCGATAAAGTGCATTCCAATGTTCATTATTTGGACAATGAGTATATCTACTCAATCTACTAAAAGCATAAGCTATGTCAGGTCTAGTATGGTTCATTAGAAACATTACACTGCCTATGGTCTTAGCATATTTCTCTTGGGAGACACTATTTCCTCCCTTATTACTTGTTAAATTTACACTAGGATCATAAGGAGTTCTAGCTGGAACTACATCAAAACTGTTAAACTTTTTTAACAGTTTTTCAACATAATGTGACTGTCCTAATGAGAACCCATTTTCTGTCTTAGTAATTTTGATGCCAGGAATTACATCTGCTTCTCCCATGTCTTTCATGTCAAAGTGAGAAGATAGAAAGGATTTTGTGTCATTAACCATATCTAAGCTTGTCCCTAAGATAAGCATGTCATCTACATATAGGCATATAATCACATAATTTGAATCACAAGACTTAGAATAGACACATGTATCCGATCCATTAACCACATACCCATTGGAAAGTAAAACACTGTTAAATTTTTCATACCATTGCTTGGGTGCTTGTTTCAATCCATAGAGTGACTTTCTCAATTTGCACACTTTGTCCTCGTGTCCAGGTATGACGTGTCCTTCTGGTTGGTGTACATAGATCTCCTCTTCTAAGTCCCCATTTAGAAATGTCGTCTTTACATCCATTTGATGTATCACCGGGTTATGAATTGCTGCAATTGCAATCAGAACTCTAATAGTAGAGATTTTAGTAATAGGAGAATAAGTATCAAAATAGTCAATTCCTTTATTTTGACTATAACCCACTACAACTAATCTAGCCTTAAATTTTTCAATGGATCCGTCAGGCCTCAATTTTCGTTTAAATATCCATTTACACCTTATAGGTCTAGAGCCTTTTGGCAGATCAACTAATTCCCATGTATGGTTGGCCATAATGGAATCTATTTCACTCTTAATAGCTTATTTCCAAAAATCAGCATCTATAGAAGTGACAGCTTCTTTATATGTTTTTGGGTCTTCTTCTATTAGATAGGCAGACATAATCTCATCAGTAATGTTATCTGGATTTTCTAATAGAAAGGCTGAAATGAAATCTGGTCCAAAGCTATTTTCTATTCTTCTTCTTTTGTTTCTCCTAGGTTCAAAAGCAACATCATTTTCATTCTCATCCTGAGGTAGAGATGAAGCAGACACAATTGGAGTAGGAATAGGTAATGAAGTAGAAGCACTAGTTGCATCACACTGTTTGTCTTTCTTTAGGGGAAAGATGTTTTCAAAAAACACTACATCTCTAGATTCACATATGCTATAGTCGTTCAGATTCATGAACCTATAAGCGGCACTATTTGAGGCATAACCAATGAAAACACAATTAAAGGTCTTGGGTCCTATGTTTGGCTTTCTAAAGGATGGAAATGCAACTTTAGCAAGACAACCCCAAACTCTCAAAAAATTCAAATTGGGTGCAAACCCCTTCCACAGTTCATAAGGAGTTTTATCTAACTTTTTATGAGGAACCCTATTCAGAATATAACATGCAGATAAGATAGCTTCCCCCCACATGTTATTAGATAACCCAGAACTAATTAACATGGCATTCATCATCTCTTTGAGAGTTCTATTTTTCCTTTCAGCTATACCGTTTTGTTGAGGTGTATACGGTGCACTGTACAATGCCATTATTCTCACAAAAGGACTTAAGGAAAAAAGTTCCATACTCTCCTCCCCTATCGGACCTAAGCCTTTTTATTTTCTTATCTAATTGATTTTCTACCTCTGATTTAAACTTAATAAACATATGCTCAGCCTCATCTTTTGATTTCAATAAGTACACTTTGGTATATCTAGAGAAGTCATCAACAAAAGTAATGTAGTATCTGTTGAAACACCTTTCCACATAATTTTGATTTGACAAAATTGTTTAAGTGTAATTAAAAATATTCTAAACACACTAAGTTTAAATGCTTTGATTTATTCTACTAATGTGTTTGTTCAATGTTGAGTTAAATTGTTTATAAGACACAAAGATTAAAAGGCCCAAAGCCCAATACGGAAGTCAAAGCCCAAGTCAAACAGTTTAAGGCAACTCGGCCCGCGTATGTCAAAACGCTGTCGTTATGTACAAAACGCAGCTCAGCGGAAGAAGGATCTAGAAGACCTACGTGGAACAACTTCGGAACGAAGCTGCTGAGTTGATTCGACAAAGAGTACAAGACAGCAGCTGAGCAAGAACAACTTCCAGACAAAGTGTTTCCACTTTGGGTAAAGTTCAGAAGACACGGTATGCTGTCTAGTTGACCTTACCATAAATGGAGAGACATTCTGCCGAGCTGACCAAAAGCTGATCGATGACAGAAGATACTCAAATCTGATTGGCCGAGAGCTTTGAGCAAAACAGGGTGACAACGACAGGAAGCCGTTTCCCTCCAACGGTTATTTCGAAATTCGAAATGACTGATGCCTCAGACGTCTCTATACATAGAGCCCTTCAGTTGCTTCATTCCACACAGAACTTGATCAAGCCATTACGCTGACCAAAATTCTACGCAAAGTTCTGCAAGAAAAAGCAAAGCAATCTTACACTAAATTTCATATCTTTTGTGTAAAAGTCTAGAGTGATTATTCAATCATCTAAGGTGTCTTAGCAATCGTTGTTTAGGACAAACACTTATCATTTCTAGAATTAGAAAGGAGAGGCTGAGTACTCGGTTATAGTACTCAGCGAGAGATTAGGATTGAGTAGAGGTATAGAGGAAGGTACTCTTGTTATACTCAGTTTCTAAGATTGTAAAAGGTTTGATGCTCTACCGTTAAAGAGCTCAGTAGAGAATTCAAAATCTCGGAACGTGTTCCGGGGACAAGACGTAGGCTTGGAGGCCGAACCTGGATAAATCTGCTGAGTAATATCTTTCTAACCTTAAACTCCTTTATTTATATATTGCTTGCTTAAACAAAACTGACCAAGTAAAGAGGTCACGCTGAGTTGTGTATATTGAGTATCTGAGTTCAGGAATAGACTCAAAGTGCTATCTCCTGACTCAACGAAAGAAGCTGACTTAGTCACCAGTTGACTAAGCTAGTGTCTTATTGACTCAGCGCGCTGTGTAATCATTTTTCAAAGAAAAAGAAGTCAGCCTTAACGTACTAAAATTTTAAATAGTTCCTATCCCCCCCCCTTGGAACTAACTTGTTACGTTATAAGGGACCAATAAGTGGTATCAGAGCTTAAAAGCTCACTGTTAAAGGTTTAACTACCTTGAGCTGATCCCCACTATGGTTGAAAACAGCACTCGGTTTCTCCCAGGAAACCAGACAACTCAGATCTTACCTGAGGGGCTGTCCATTACTCGGCCTCCCCTATTCTTCGGGTCTAACTATACCTTCTGGAAAAATAGGATGAAAAACTTTATTCAGGCAACAAACATGAGTGCATGGCTCTCAATAGTCCAAGGCCCGTTTGTTCCTGTTGAAGTTGTGGCTGGCCAAACAGTTGTTAAAGCTGAGGCCAAATGGACAGATGATGATCTCAAGAAGCTACAAAATCACGCTTCGGCTATAAATATGCTTCACTGTGCGCTTGATGCTGCAGAATATAATAAGATATCAGGTTGTGAGTCGGCGCAAGAGATCTAGAAGAAGCTGGAAGTCATCTACGAAGGAACCAACAAAGTGAAGGAGTCCAAGGTGAACCAACAGATGAGATTATACGAGCTGTTCGAAATGAATGATGATGAAGGTACATCTAACATGAATGCAAGGTTTACAAACATCATCAACGAGCTCAAGAGACTTGGGAAGATCTTCACCGAAGAAGAACAAGTCAAGAAGATTCTTAGGAGTCTTCCTAAAAACTGGCAAGCAAAGAAGACAGCTATTGAGGAAGCTCAAGACTTAACCACCTATAAATATGATGAACTCATCGGCTCACTGCTGACCCATGAGATCTCGATGAAGAATTTCGAGGTGAAGGAAAAGTCTGAAGACAAGAAGCAAAAGTCTCTTGTCATGAAAGCTGACTCCACTGACGGGAGCTCAACAGATGATGAGGAGATGGCTATGTTCACCAGGAAGATGAAAATGCTGTTCAAAAAGAATGACAAATATTCTAAGAAGCCTTACAGAAAGTTTGATAAGTATAAGGCTGAGTCCAACGACAGCAAATACAAGAAGGACAACTCAAAGCCCATTACATGCTTTGAATGTCATCAAACTGGCCATATTAAGTCAAGCTGCCCCACGTTGAGGAAAGAAAAGAAGAATGGCAAAAAGGCAATGGTGGCAACATGGAGCGACAGTGATGAGTCTTTATCATCAGAAGCTGATGCCACTGAGTCAGCAAAGATCTATTTTATGGCAGACGAACTTGCTGAGCCTTGCATTTATGAGCATGCTGACCCCTCCATTGCATCTGACGACGAGGAGCAATCAAATGAGGTAATACCACTTCCCCAGCTCAGAAATGAAATGGGTAATGCCCTGAGTGACCTCTATACACTTGTCAAAAAGTGTAATAAGAAAATTAGAGCACTCAGCAGGCGCTGTGATGAGGTTGAAGAGGTCAAGCTAAGTGACCTCAGATTCCTTCTTCAGGACAACTCAACTTTGCATGATAACATGGAGATCATACATAAGTCTGTCTCTGAAGTCCAATCAGATTCAAAGAAACTGAGAAAGGACGTCACAAATATCCAGAACCAACTAAAGGTTCAAAACAAAAGAAATATTCCTCTGAATGCTCAGTACCGAAGTACTGGTCAGCAGAGATGGAATCCCCAGCGGAATGTCCAGTGTGACTTCTGTGGGAAGAAAGGACACACCATAAAGGTGTGTTGGCACGCTCAGCACTGGGGTGCTGACCAATCAGTGAAAAATCCTAAACGGAAAGTCAGATGTGACTTCTGTGGAAAGAATGGCCATATCGTCCAAGTATGCCGCCATAAAATAAAATATGATGCTTTACCTATTGAACCTAACAAGCAAGGACCCAAAAAGAATTGGGTACCTAAAAGTAACTAGTTACATTGCAGGTAAGCCCGAGATGTGACGAGAAGTCAAAGATGTGGTATATTGACAGCGCATGCTCAAGGCATATGATTGGTGATGAAACTCAGTTCATCACATTCGAGCGTAAACGAGGAGGAAGTGTAAGTTTTGGAGACAACAAAAAGGGTAAGATAGTAGGATCAGGAACCATTGGAGGTAATCCTACTATTGAGTCAGTCTCCCTAGTCAGCGGACTCAAATATAACTTACTCAGCGTAGCTCAGCTATGTGATAATGGTAGAAAAGTTATATTTGATGACACTGGATGTAAAATATTCGAGGGTAAAACTAATGAGTTAATTTTAACTGCCCCTCGCATTGATAATGTCTTCATGCTGAGCTTGGAGAAAAAGTTTTCAAAAACTGTATGCTTAGTTTCAAAGGAAGAAAATTCCTGGCTATAGCACAGGAGACTTGTTCATGTAAGCATGGACTTCCTGGCCAAATTAGAAAGAAAGCAATTGGTTGGGGGACTGCCAGAACTTAAATTTGAAAAAGATCAACTATGCCACGCTTGCCAAGCTGGAAAACAAACCAAACAATCTTTTCATAGTAAAAATGTTGTCTCAACTAAGCGTCCATTAAAGTTACTACACTTGGATCTCTTCGGTCCAGTCCAGCCGCTGAGTCTGGGTAGAAGAAGATTTTCCTTGGTCATTGTAGATGACTTTTCTCGGTACACTTGGGTCATCTTGCTGAGTAGCAAGGATGAGACCTTTGAGACATTTTCAAATTTGGTTAGAAAACTTGAAAATGATAAAGACCTAAAATTGGCTCACATCCGAAGTGATAATGGTGGAGAATTCAAAAACCAACAGTTTGTTGAATTCTGTCAAGCCAGCGGCATTGACCATAATTTTTCTGCTCCTAGGACGCCTCAACAAAATGGGGTTGTTGAAAGGAAGAACAGAACCTTGGTTGAAATAGCCAGGACAATGCTGAGTGAGCATAGGCTTCCAAAGTACTTTTGGGGAGAAGCTGTTAACACAACGTGCTATATTCTTAATAGGGCTCTTGTTAGACCTATACTAAAGAAACCCCCCTACGAGCTTTGGAAAGGACGAAAGCCCAACATTGGATACTTTCGTGCCTTTGGCTATAAATGTTTTATTTTAAACACCAAAGATAGCCTAGCTAAGTTTGACTCAATAGCTGATGAAGCTATCTTTTTAGGCTACTCAACAAACAGCAAAGCATACAGAGTTTTCAATAAACAAACTCAAGTTTTAGAAGAGTCGGTACATATTGAGTTCGACGAAACTAACCCTGCAGGAAGATATCTGCCGCTGACCGAGGATGATCCACACTCAGCACCCGCTGATCAAGATACAGCCGCTGAGTCATTCCCTCAAGGGCTGACCAAAGGTAAAAGTGAACCAAATATTGTTTTCACTGACCAGTCTTCACCTGCAGAGATTGTTGAAACACAGACAGCACAAGACATAAATCTACCAAAGGAGATAAGGATACCAAGAGGACACTCAGAGAGTGCTATTCTTGATGCCGCTGAGAATACCCTGATGACAAGAAACTGATGCTCGTAAAGTATATAGCATTTAATAGGACAAGTGTATCCTATCGCAACAAGTAATATTGTGCTAAGCACGAGATCGAACCACAAAGACTATTTGTTATAATTAGCAAATCTACCTAGAATGATCTAATTGTTTAGAGGGTTGGATAAATGTTTGGGTTGTATAATTAACTAAATGAATTAAAGCAATAAAGATAACAAAATAAAGAGAACAATTAACAGGGTAGAAAGTGAATTAATGGATGGCACAACCTAGGCTGAGGAATCCTTTGATTGAATCCTATGTATGGGTTTAGGGAGTTCAGATTCATGTTTTACCAATGATTGAAGGTAACTGTCCTAAGTGAAAGATTATTTGATCAGACTTGTCCTTCCTATTCACATGCATTCGGGTGACGGCTTGATTAGGCATATACCCTAGGTCATGCAAAGCATTAGGTTTATTGACAACTAAGGCTAAAGCCGTAGCCCAGCCACAAAGCCTCATTCCTAGTGGTCTCTAGCGAAGTCAGATTTACACAAGTTCGGTATAGACGATTCCGTGGTCAGGTTCTCATCTATCTATAATCCTATTTAATGTCAGGGTCACATGCATTAGGCACATTATATACATAAACAGGCTAGTTGATCATTATCAATGTTTATTCTAGCATAAATCCTGTTCCTAACAATTTCTAGGCATTAAGCATGCATAAACTGATCAATCAAAGGTCCTAGATCCCTAATCACACATATTCTTACAATCAATTTCATCCCCATCCCAAATTGGATGGGGATCAGTTCATAGACAAACCAATCATAGCAAAAAGGCATATATGAATAATGGAAGAAAAGCTTCAATTAAATATAAAAGGAAAAGATAAGAGGGAGAGATAGAAATCCAAAACCCGTTTTGCCGATTCCAATTACAGAAATAGAAGATGAGGAATTTCTCCCATCAATTGTTCTTGAAAGAAATAACAAAACCGAAATAAACCTAATCTAGAAAACAGGAAAATAAAACTGAAATAAAAGCTAAATCTACATTGTGGAGGAGAGAAAGCCCTAGCGGCTCTCCGATTTATTGAGTGGCTAATCCCCCCGAATAATGAAGATTAGCTCCCTATTTATAGAGTTAGGGAGAAACCCTAATGTCTTCGGGGGCGAAATAGGCATTTACAAAGTGTTTAATGGGCTTTTGGGCCCTGATCCGCGGATTTCAGCAAGGAGGAAGGCGCTGGTGCGCCTTCCCCTGCCTCGTCTCGTCGAGACAATGAGTGTCTCGACAAGACGAGGGCCTGTCTCGACGAGACAGGTATTGTCTCGACGAGACAGGTCCTAAAAAGGGCGATTTTGCTCCGGCTTTTATCCGTTTAGGTCCCTAGGCTTCCGAAAAGTGCTCTAATGGTCCCTGATGAATCCCAAAAATGCTTTGACGGTCCCTGAATAATCCGGAAATGCTCCAATAGGCTTGGGTCTGGTTCGGAAATGCACGAAAGGTCCCTGAAAATCCATAAAAACACCAAAAATGCCATAAATAAAGGAAATTACTAATTTTAACTAAAAACTATCAAATTAATACAAAAGGTTAACTAAAAGCTAATTAAAACAAACTAAATTAACACTAAAAACCCTATATAAATGGGAGCTATCAGAAACCAACTCAGAAGATACCTCAGCAATGTAGTCTTCGTCTCAGTTCAGGAACCTAAGAACTTCGCTGATGCTGAGGAAGATGAATTCTGGATGAGCGCAATGCAAGAGGAACTTGACCAATTCAGAAGAAACGATGTATGGGAGCTAGTGCCACATCCAAGGATTCAGAAGACCATTGGAACAAGATGGGTCTTCCGCAACAAGCTGGATGAACAAGGAAACGTAGTCAGGAACAAAGCAAGGCTTGGAGCTCAGGGCTACAGTCAGCAAGAAGGTATTGACTACGGTGAGACCTTTGCCCCAGTGGCAAGGCTAGAGGCTATTAGGATTTTATGCGCTTATGCAAGCTATATGAACTTTAAACTGTTTAAAATGGATGTTAAGAGTGCATTCCTTAATGGAGTTATAAACGAGGAAGTTTATGTTAATCAACCTCCAGGGTTTGAGGATCCTAAATTCCCAAACCACGTTTATAAACTCAAAAAGGCTCTGTACGGCCTCAAGCAAGCACCACGTGCTTGGTATGAGAGGCTGACCAGTTTCCTGCTGACTAGAAACTATGTTAGGGGCAAAGCTGATACAACCTTATTCATTAAGAGAAAGGGTAAAGATACCCTGCTGGCTCAAATATACGTTGATGATATTATTTTCGGTGCTACTAATGAGTCAATGTGCAAGGAATTTAGCAAGCAAATGCAGACTGGGTTTGAAATGTCGATGATGGGAGAACTCAACTTCTTCATTGGACTTCAAATCAAACAAGGGAAAAATGGCATCTTCATCAGTCAAGCTAAATATGCCAAGGAAATATTGAAGAAATATGATCTTGAAAATTGCAAGCCAATATCCACTCCTATGGGCACTGACACTGTCCTCTGCGCTGACGAGAATGGTAAGTCGGTAGACAGCAAATTGTATCGAGGTATGATAGGCTCTCTACTTTACTTAATAGCAAGTAGACCGGACATTCAGTTCTCAGTATGCTACTGTGCTAGATATCAATCTAACCCTAAGGAATCTCATTACATAGCTGTAAAAAGAATCCTTAGATATTTGCAAAGCTCAGTGAACGCAGGTTTATGGTATCCCAACACTCATGGCTTTACACTCGTTGGATACACTGACGCTGACTATGGACGAGACAAGCTAGAACGAAAAAGCACCTCTGGAGGATGTCATTTCTTAGGAAGCTGTCTTGTATCCTGGTTCAGTAAGAAGCAGGCGTCAGTAGCCTTGTCTACCACTGAAGCTGAGTACATTGCTGCTGGACACTGTGTTGCTCAAGTCCTATGGATTAAGCAACAGCTTGAAGATTATGGTGTTCAAACAAAGACCATTGAGGTCAAATGCGACAACAAAAGTGCAATTGATCTATCAAAGAACCCAATTCAACATAGTAGAATGAAGCATGTCAGCATAAGACATCACTTCATTAGAGATCATGTACTCAAGGGTGAGATAAAGCTGACCTACGTCCCAACGAATGAGCAGCTTGCGGATATCTTCACAAAGCCACTGGCTCGTGAACAGTTCAGCATACTGAGAGAAGCCATTGGTATGTTTAATCCTTTTCAGTAAATTCCAGCTCTTAATATAGACTCATGCTGAGTAAATTAACATGCTGAATGATCTATTGTTTGCTGAGTAAATAAATGCATGCTGAGTGTTTAACGTTAAATGAATGAATGTCACATACTGAGCAAACATTGGCACCAAGTAGTTACCTCAAACTGAGGAATCATCCGTATGTATAAAACTGACCACTCAGAATTTAAAACGCTTAGTATTCTAAAGGCTGAGTATAAGATCTGTTGCATTTAATGCTAGAGCACGCGAATAGCCACCTAGGATGACGTATGCGCCGAATGTGTCATAAAAGCCAGGATTATTGTCGGTTCACAATCCCAAGGCAAAACTGACACATGGATTCGATAAGATCCACTTTTCACCGCTATAAATAATGGGCAAATCCCCATTGTTATCTCTTTACATTTACCGAATTCTCTGGCAAAGCATTCTCTCTCTAAAAACTCTCAAAGCTTCCCAATTTTTTCTGAAACTATGACTAGAGTTTTCGTTAACATCTCCGGTGCCGGTCACCCTAAGACCAGTTCCGATGAACCCTCCAGGCAAACTACTTCGCCTGAAACCACAAAGGTCACTACGCCGAGCAAAGGCAAAGCTGGCCAAGCTACCTCATCTAAAGGAAAGCAGACCAAGGTCAGAACCTATACCAAGGTATTCGAAGACGTTAGGGAATGCAAAATAGACTTCTCACGATGGTTTTCTGAGGCCTTCGTGACATCCGAGCAACCCTTCTGCGAATGGATATCGAAGAATGGCTGGACCGAGCTGTTCTCCATTAGAGATCACACCTACCCTGACCTAGTAAGGGAGTTCTACCACAATCTCCGAGTTGCTGATGATAACCAGGACTATCTGGTAACTCTGGTAAAGGAAAAGACCATTTTTATAAACCCTACCTATCTTGCTAACTTGCTGAAGTTAAAGAATGAGGGAACAAAACTAAGGCGGTCTGGGGATCATGAAGGAACTGGGTACAATACCACCTTCTGTAAGCCCGCTGGCCACTCTGGAGAAATCTCAAGCACCTCAATGGGTCAGCACCAAAAGATGGCCCACTATCTGCTGACCTACTACATTTATCCCAAGATCAACTGCACCACCTCAGAAACGAATTTTGAGCAATGCTTCATATGGCATATGCTCACATACAAGCCGATCAACATGCCAGTATTCTTGATTGCTGGCTTCCAACGGAGCACTGGAACTCTCAGGCTGGGCTCGCTCATCACCAGAATCCTCTTAGATCATCAAATTGATCTATTTGGGGAAACTAAGGTTAGAGGATCTAAGATAACCGCTGCTTCGCTGAGGGCTTTAAAGTTCAATCAGCCAGTAAAGAAAGGAAAAGCTGCTGCTGAACAACAAGCTGAGGAAACAGCTCCAAAGCAAAGCAAAAGGACAAAGGCTCCAGCTTCCCGCAAGAGGAAAGCTGTTGGGAGTCCTTCGAAGAAGGCTGAGCCTATGACTAAGAAGCAGAAGTCAGCTGCTCATCAAGGTCAGGAAAGACCTAAGTGAGCTGAAAAGAGAAGCAGGCAAGATGAGCCTGAAACAGAAGAGCATCCCCTGAAGAAGAATAAGTCTTCAGAGCTGACCCCTATTGATGCTATCCCTACTGACATCGTTGTTCTTGGTGATTCTCACTACACACAGTGTCAAGGAACTACTGCTGAGCAATAGCAAGCAGATGATGTGCAACTGGATGATCAGTTCATTGCACAAGTTGAGGAAGAGTTAGATGGCAATGATGAAGAAGATGATGAACAAGGAGAAGAACACAGTGATAATACTGACTCCGAGGAGATAGCTAGTGAGGTTGAAGCTGAGCCAACCAATACTGGGTTGGCTGCTGGAGAAGAACAAGAACCTGACCAACCCAATGTTGATCAAGAACAAGAACAAGCTGACCAGCTTAATGCTGATCAAGAAGAAACTTCCCCCTCTCACTCCATAGAGTCCATCCAAGCTGACACTCCTCCTCATCACAGAAGAAGACTGGTCAAGGCAATTCAACCAACTGTCCCTGACCTCGTTATCCAGAAGCCGACCAAAGACCCTTCTAAACTCAAGCTGAAATTTTTCAGAAAACAAACATCTTCTACTCCACCGGATTCTCTTGAAAAGCAAGCCTCTGTTTCTTCACCAAAGGAACACGCCGACTTAAATGCTTCCGCTAACTCTACAAGTCAAATGGAGTCAATTCCCATCAATACTGTTACTCTAAGCATTGTGCTGACTCAGGACATTCCTGCTCCAGTCAGCACAGACAGCATTCGGATTACTTCTTCTCCAATCAACACTTCTGCCGATCAATCAGCTCTACCCGAGACTCAAGTGCAGATTGAAAACACACTTCCAGTCACTGACCATGTTATCCCTCTGACTCCCCTTCCAACCGGTCATACTGAGGAAACTCGGCAAGTTCATGAAGGCTCTCTCAGCTACTTGCATACCACCGAGTCTGGTAAAAGAATCATCGACTCGGTGCAAACATTAATTAAAGACCTTCATCAAACCACTCCACCTGCTGCTGGGTCTTCTATTGTTGAGACAACTCAACTCTCCCACGTAACTCAGCTTCTCAATGAAGTTAAGGGATTCAAGGATTTGCTGAGTGTCATAGTCTCCATTCAAGCACAGCAACCTAAGCAGGATTCCATCACAAAGCTGGCTGAGCTCCAGCTGACAATAGTTCAACATCTCAACACTCTTCAAGGTCAAGTTCAAACCTTGTCAGCTGTGAACACGCGATATGCAACTTCTGATGAAGTCAAAATGCTCTTTGCTCAGCTTCACACTGAGCAAATCAAGACCAACGAGCAGATGGTCTCCTATTCTCAATGCTCAGTGGAGCAAATTGGAGAGGCTGTTAGATTGCTGAACTTGAACAAACAAGAGATGGACACTAACGCTATGAAGCAAAATGAGATATTGTCTGTCACCAAACAAACCTTCAACCATGTACGTCACAGCAACATTCAGCGTCAATACTACGACTCAGCCTTGCTAAAGACATTTCATCAAGTCATTGCTGGTCTGTCAGATGCAATTACCTGGGTAGGTAAATCTCAAGCTTTCATAGTAATCATGATCAGCGCTGCTGAACTCAATATACCCAAAGAGGTCTCAGATGATGGAGTTGCTGTCTTTGACGGCGTTAATGAAAGCGCCGATAGACTTAAGGAGCTATCCACGGAACTGACCAGGGCCGTCTTAACCGACGCCTTTAGGATTCCTCCTCCCGATGCTGACAAAACGGGGGAGAAAGAACAAGCTAGAACACAGCATGAGCTTAGTCAGTCTAAGCAAAAGAAAAAGAAATAGATATATGGTCTCTATGTGTGTAGTCTCTATGTTTTCTTTTGCCTTTTGCTGTATACGTTGACTACCTCTATTAATATCAATACTTGCATCTTTTTATCCAAAACCTGAGTTATGAGTAATTATATATGATGCTGAGTATTAAGTTATTATGTATCTTCAATTACATCAACTATGGTTAATGCTTATAAAACTTATTGATTGTACCCAATGCTGATAATATGTTTGACATTGACTTGTATGTTTATAAAACATTGTCTTATAAGAATCATTGAACAACAAATTACTCAGCGCCCTCTGAATGTTAAAACTTTCGCTTAAACACTGAGTAAAATAGAATATGTTCCATAAGCTAACCTATATCTGAAAACTGACCTTAGACTTACTCGATTAAATCTTTAAATGTTTAGAGTAAAACTAAGTCAGTGGCTCAACCCTGATGGGGGAGTTTGCTAAGTTATATTAGGTCAACTATCATGGGGGAGCTCAATACTGAGTTCTTCGCTGAATAGTTTGCCAACATCAAAATGGGGGAGTTTGTTGAAACACCTTTCCACATAATTTTGATTTGACAAAATTGTTTAAGTGTAATTAAAAATATTCTAAACACACTAAGTTTAAATGCTTTGATTTATTCTACTAATGTGTTTGTTCAATGTTGAGTTAAATTGTTTATAAGACACAAAGATTAAAAGGCCCAAAGCCCAATACGGAAGTCAAAGCCCAAGTCAAATAGTTTAAGGCAACTCAGCCCGCGTATGTCAAAACGCTGTCGTTATGTACAAAACGCAGCTCAGCGGAAGAAGGATCTAGAAGACCTTCGTGGAACAACTTCGGGACGAAGCTGCTGAGTTGATTCGACAAAGAGTACAAGACAGCAGCTGAGCAAGAACAACTTTCAGACAAAGTGTTTCCACTTTGGGTAAAGTTCAGAAGACACAGTATGCTGTTTAGTTGACCTTACCATAAATGGAGAGACATTCTGCCGAGCTGACCAAAAGCTGACCGAGGACAGAAGATACTCAAATCTGATTGGCCGAGAGCTTTGAGCAAGACAGGGTGACAACGACAAGAAGCCGTTTCTCTCCAATGGTTATTTCTAAATTCGAAATGACCGATGCCTCAGACGTCTCTATAAATAGAGCCCTTCAGTTGCTTCATTCCACACAGAACTTGATCAAGCCATTACGCTGACCAAAATTCTACGCAAAGTTCTGCAAGAAAAAGCAAAGCAATCTTACACTAAATTTCATATCTTTTGTGTAAAAGTCTAGAGTGATTATTCAATCATCTAAGGTGTCTTAGCAATCGTTGTTTAGGACAAACACTTATCATTTCTAGAATTAGAAAGGAGAGGCTGAGTACTCGGTTATAGTACTCAGCGAGAGATTAGGATTGAGTAGAGGTATAGAGGAAGGTACTCTTGTTATACTCAGTTTCTAAAATTGTAAAAGGTTTGATGCTCTACCGTTAAAGAGCTCAGTAGAGAATTAGAAATCTCGGAACGTGTTCCGGGGACAGGACGTAGGCTTGGAGGCCGAACCTGGATAAATCTGCTGAGTAATATCTTTCTAACCTTAAACTCCTTTATTTATATATTGCTTGCTTAAACAAAACTGACCAAGTAAAGAGGTCACGCTGAGTTGTGTGTATTGAGTATCTGAGTTCAGGAATAGACTCAAAGTGCTATCTCCTGACTCAACGAAAGAAGCTGACTTAGTCACCAGTTGACTAAGCTAGTGTCTTATTGACTCAACGCGCTGTGTAATCCTTTTTCAAAGAAAAAGAAGTCAGCCTTAACGTACTAAAATTTTAAATAGTTCCTATCCCCCCCTTGGAACTAACTTGTTACGTTATAAGGGACCAACAGTATCTTTTGCCACCTTTGCTAACAGAATTTTTAAAATCAGCCAAATCAAAGTGAATTAAACCAAGCAGTTATGTACTTCTACTCTCAACAGGTAAGAAAGGTTTCTTTGCAAATTTTGCTTCCACACATAACATGCATATTTCCCAACTTTTTAATGGAAGCAAAATTTACGTGTCCTAATATACCATGCCACAAATCAATGGATTCACTCAAGTAAACAGAAGCAGATGTAGTTGCATTAATTCCAACAGAATTCACATGGACAGTGTTCAAAATAAAGAGGCCATCAGCTAGGTACCATTTTCCCACAAAAGTCCCATTTCTAGTGAGAATAATCTTATCAGCCTCAAAAATAATTTTTAAACCAGCCTTATTTAGCAAGCTACCAGAAATAAGATTCCTACGAAGAGTAGACACATACAACACATTATTTAAAGACAAGCTTTTTCCAGAAGTTAACTTAATTAAAACTGTTCCTTTACCGACAACACCAACAGTAGTGGTGTTTCCCATGTAGACGCATTGCCCATCTACATCGTCCTCAAAGTGATTAAACAGGTCCTTGTTTGAGCATAAGTGCCTTGTAGCTCCAGTATCTAGAACCCATTCCGTTTTGTTTTCCACCAGATTAGCTTCAACCACAACAACATCAATAATTTCTTCATTTTCCACCAGATTGGATTGTGGAGCAGCTCTGTTGTTTGGATTATGATTGGTGTTCTGTTGGTTCTTCCTTTGGTAGCACTGAAATGCCTTATGGCCACGTTTACCACACACAAAGCATTCCACTACTTTCCTCTTCTGAATTCTTCCATTCTTCTTGAAAGGCTTGTTCTGGTTTGAGCCTTTTTGGAATTTGGTTGAGGGTCCTTTTGATGTGATATCAAAAGCACAAGAGCATGGAACAAAGGAGCTTGGAGTTAAGGAGCCTAGTAGAAGCATGAGGGATCCATTGGAGCTGTCAATTGGACCTATGACGAAGAATCGTGCAAAGAAAGACCAACAAATGCTTAATGGACTCATCTTGAGCTTCTTTAAACAAGGAATGAATTCTAGCGAAGTCATTAAAGATGGTGTGTTTTTGTGTTGTATCCAAGCCCAAGCCCATAATAGTGATATGTAAAAAGGTTGATCATATTTTAAGAGAAGCTTTGGACTTGCATGTGTTTGGCATGTGCAAAACCCATTGGGACTCATTAAAATTAATGCTATAACCTTATAGGTTTGATTGGGCTTATTTCTAGCTAATTAAAAGGCCCAAATAATGTTAATTAATGGGCTGAAATTGGGCTCTAAAGGACAAAAACGAATTTAATGTTTTTCCTTGTCTAATTAGGATTTCTTTTACCTTGATGCACTAGGATTCAACTTTCTTTTTAGTTTAGGTTTAGGTTTATTTTGTAGCCTATATAAAGGCTTGTATTCTTCATTATTTTCATCAATCAGAAATCAATATTTTTATGAACAAAAGTTCTTCTTTTCCTTTGGGAATTATTTTCAATCCGGGATTGAATTCTTTATTGTGAGCTTGAGAGACCGGGTCATCATTCTTGCAATATTATCTTGATCGTGAACAAGTATTTTGGTAAGGTACTTGTGAATCGCCAAACACTCAGGTTCCAATTTAATTATTCGAAGGTGTAAGGTCAGATCTCCTTTCATTGTCTTTAATTCTTTGGGATTGGTTTGTTATCACCAATTTATGTTTGTTATTTGATTCTATTAATTCCTTAAGATAGATCGGGAAAACTTGTTGATTTGGTTATTATCTCTTTTTCATAACCAATATCACATCAATTGGTATCAGAGCTTTGGCTCTTAAGGAATTTGTTGTTTTTGTTTTGTTTGTCGAAATTAAAAAAAAAAAAAAAAAAATTACCCCAATCTAGAGTCTTTAATTATTGATCGAGTTCCTCATATCTTTGCATCTAGTTATTTAGGTTCTTAGTTGTAGCGAACTGATTATTTTTGGATTCTATTCTTACTAGCCAAACCCATTTATGTGTGTGAATTTCTTCAATTTTTTTTTGCATGCTAAATCATTAGTGCAAGTTTAATTTGTTAATCAATTCCAATCTAGTTTAAAAAAAAAAGGGAAAAAAAAAAGAAAAAAAAAAGGAAAAAAAAAGGAAAAAAAAAAGGAAAAAAAAAAAAAAAAATCGGCTCATTGTTTGTACTAAAGTTACAAGTTTTCTAGAATTTGCATGCTAAACACACATTCTTAAAATTTCTTTCAAACATTTGTCTCTTCTTCGAAAATCGTCTTTTATTCTATTCTTAGTGTGCTAAACTTTGGTTATCGTTACAATATTAGTCTTCTTTGCTTCTAGTTTCTGCTCTACTTTATTTTGTCATTCTTTTGCTTCATTGGCATTTATATTACCCGAGATAATCCTTGTGATCTATCAAGATAATATAAAAGAGTGATTGAACCGGTTGTGAGGTACTTCTTTTACTTTCTTTTTCTTCTTTTCTTGCTTTAGACTAGATTTCACTTTTCTTTCATTCTTTATATATTTTGTCATGTCTAACGAACCTAAAAAGGACAACGTTAACGATGTTGATTCTAAAGAATGGCAACAAGCTATTGTAGGTGAGATGAAGAGGTTAGGGGCTATTGTGGCTGATTTGGTTTCAAACCAAAAGAAATCAAGCCAAAAGAAAGGAGGACGCGGGAGATTGAATTTTGATGATGAACTATCCGAGTCTGAAGAGGAGGAGCAGTTTGGATACCGAAAAAGGGGTAACGATCGAAAAGATAGTAATCTTAATGCTATCAAACTTAAAATGCCTACTTTTCGAGGAGCTAGTGACCCAGAGGCGTATCTTGATTGGGTACGAAAGGTTGAAACAATCTTTGACATACATGAGTATTCCGAGGAGAAGAAGGTGAAACTTGTAGTATCCGAACTAACTGAATATGCGGCTGTTTGGTGGGACCAATTAAAGCGCACAAGAAAAAGAGATGGTGATGAACCCATAAGAACATGGGGTGAATTGAAGAAGGTCATGAAAAAGAGATTTGTGCCGGCTCACTATTATAAGGAGTTGTTGAAAGAACTCCAATCCATGTCTCAAGGTAACCAATCTGTTGAAGATTATCACAAACAATTGGAGATGGCACTAATCCGAGCTGATATACAAGAAGATGAGGAAGCTACCATGGTTAGATTTCTCATGGGAATGAAGAGGGAGATTCGCAACCCTCTTGAGCTACAAACTTATTTCCACATGGACGAGATGCTCCATAAAGCGATAAAAATTGAGAGACAACTTCAAGAGGTTGAGAAAGGGAGATCAAAGTTCAAAGGCACTACTTCCACTCCATGGAAGTCAGATCCAAGAGGTAATTTCAAAACTAAATCTGAATTTAGCTCTAAAAGTGACCAAACGCCTCAGGTTGATTCAAAAGCATTTGGGAAGTTGCAAATTGGTGGAACTACTCCAAAATACAAAACTACTGAAAAACCCACAAGAACTCGTGAAATTGTGTGTTTTAAGTGCCAAGGGAGAGGGCACTATGCAAGAGAGTGTTCGAATCAAAAGGCGATGGTTATGAAGCATGGTGAGTTAATATCCGAAAGTGAGTCCGAACATGAATCAGATGATATGCCCACCTTAGAAGATTGTAGTGATATAGAAGAGGTGGATAGTAAAGGAGGACATGGAGTTAACTTAGTCACTCGTAGAACATTGAAGATGGGAGTGAGTGGTGACATTGAGCAACGAGAGCACATCTTTCATGCTCATTGCAACATACTTGGAAAAACATGCTTACTAATTATTGATGGAGGAAGTTGTTGCAACGTGGTAAGCAATGTGTTAGCAAGCCGATTAGGGATATCAACAATTCCACATCCCAATCCTTATCGGTTACAATGGTTGAATGATAGTAACGAACTCAAAGTTACTAAACAGGTGCTTCTGAACTTTTCTATTGGTTCTTTTTCTGATGAGGTATTATGTGATGTAGTACCTATGCAAGCATGTCATGTGTTATTGGGGAGGCCTTGGCAATTCGATCGATCAGCACTACATCATGGTCGAACAAATAAATTTACTATTGCTAAGGATGGGAAGAAGTATATTTTGCCACCTTTATCACCTGCTGAAGTGTTTGAAGATCAGCTCTACATGCAAAGAATGTTACAAGAACAATCTGTGAGAAGGGAAAAGGTTAAGGCGAGAGAAAATAAGAGTGATAAAATCAGTGAGGGTGTGAAGAGAGAAGAGGTGAGTGAAAAGGCATTAGTGAGGTCGAGAAATGAGGGTGAGAGGAGAGAAAAAGAGAGGAGCATTAACAAAAGCCAAAATCTATCTTTATATGCTAAATTGAGGGATGTAAAGCAAGCTGATTTTGAAAACAAAAATTTATTATTATTTTATTGTAAGAGTTTTTGTTTATCTTCTGTAAGTCAGTCTAACCTTCCTTCTAGTATTTCCCCTCTTTTGCAGGAATTCAAGGATTTATTCCCCGAAGAGATGCCTAATAAGTTACCCCCGATTCGAGGAATTGAGCATCAAATTGACTTTGTTCCCGGAGCACAAATTCCAAATCGACCAGCCTATAGAAGTAACCCTGAGGAGACAAAAGAACTACAAAGGCAAGTCGAGGAACTAATGGCAAAAGGGTTGATTCGTGAATCTATGAGTCCGTGTGCTGTACCAGTCATCCTAGTACCAAAGAAAGATGGAACTTGGCGGATGTGCATCGATTGTAGAGCCGTCAATAAAATCACGGTAAAGTATCGTCATCCTATCCCTAGGTTAGATGATATGTTGGATGAATTAAATGGGGCTGTTATTTTCACTAAAATAGATCTTAAGAGTGGGTACCATCAGATTCGCATGTCATTAGGAGATGAATGGAAAACGGCTTTTAAGACTAAGCATGGTTTATATGAGTGGTTAGTTATGCCTTTCGGTTTAACAAATGCACCTAGTACTTTCATGAGATTAATGAATCATGTTTTGAGAGAGTTTATAGGTAAATTTGTTGTTGTTTATTTTGATGACATTCTTATCTATTCTAAATCTGAGGCAGAACACATAGAACATGTTAAGGTTGTATTAGATGTTTTGAGAGAACAGAAATTATACGCTAACCTTTCTAAGTGCTCATTTTGCATGGAGAAAGTTGTGTTTTTGGGTTTTATTGTTTCAGCACAAGGAGTTTCTGTTGATATTGAAAAGGTGAAAGCCATTCAAGAGTGGCCAACGCCAAATTCAGTTACCGAGGTGAGGAGCTTTCATGGCTTGGCGAGTTTCTATAGGAGGTTTGTGAAGAACTTCAGTACCATTGCCGCACCACTAACCGAGGTAATAAAAAAGAATGTTGGCTTTAAGTGGGGCAAAGCACAAGAGGATGCTTTTGAGATGCTTAAGGCAAGACTAACTTCTGCCCCCGTTTTAGCACTTCCAAACTTTGATAAATCGTTTGAAATTGAGTGTGATGCGTCGGGAGTAGGGATTGGTGCTGTTTTAATGCAAGAGGGTCGACCTATAGCCTTCTTTAGTGAAAAACTTAGTGGTGCAACCTTAAACTATCCCACTTATGATAAAGAACTCTATGCATTAGTTAGGGCTTTGCAAATGTGGCAACATTATTTATGGCCTAAAGAGTTTGTGATCCACACCGATCATGAATCCTTGAAACATCTTAAGGGTCAACAAAAATTGAACCGAAGACATGCCAAGTGGGTGGAATTTATAGAGACGTTTCCTTATGTGATTAAGTATAAGCAAGGGAAGGAAAACGTAGTTGCTGATGCATTAAGTAGGAGAGTTAGCTTATTGAATGTGATGCATGCTAAGTGTTTAGGATTTGAGTATATCAAAGAATTATATGTTGATGATCTAGACTTTGCATCTATTTATAAAGCTTGTGAACTTACTGCTTTTGGAAAATTTTATAGACATGAGGGCTACTTATTTAGAGATAATCGATTATGCATGCCTAAATGTTCACATAGAGAATTTCTTGTGAGGGAAGCCCACGGTGGAGGCTTGATGGGGCATTTTGGGGTTGCTAAGACTTTGGACATGATTTCTGAACATTTCTTTTGGCCTCATATGAAACGTGATGTGGAAAGAATATGTGCTAGTTGTATTAATTGTAAGAAAGCTAAGTCTAGAGTTATGCCTCATGGTTTATACACTCCATTACCTGTGCCGAATGAACCTTGGACTGCTATATCCATGGATTTTGTGATGGCTTTACCTAGGTCTAAGAGAGGTAATGATTCCATATTTGTGGTTGTAGATCGCTTTTCTAAGATGGCACATTTCATACCATGCCATAAAACTGATGATGCTATTAATATTGCTAACTTGTTCTTTAGAGAGGTTGTTCGTCTGCATGGGATGCCAAAGAGTATAGTTAGTGATAGAGATCCTAAGTTTTTAAGCTATTTTTGGAAGACTTTGTGGAATAAATTGGGGACTAAACTGTTGTTTTCTACTTCTTGTCACCCTCAAACTGATGGTCAAACCGAAGTAGTAAATAGAACTTTAGGACAACTTCTTAGGGCAGTTATTCAAAAGAATCTTAAGTCATGGGAAGAATGCCTACCATTTATTGAGTTCGCTTATAATAGGGCTATACATTCATCTACTAACTTCTCACCATTTGAAATTGTTTATGGTTTTAATCCTTTGACACCATTAGACTTGATCCCTTTGCCTGTTGATGAAAGGAAAAGTTTAGATGGAAAGAAAAAGGCAGAAATGGTGCTTAAGTTACATGAACAAGTGAAACAACAACTGGAGAAGAAGAATGAGCATTATGCAAAGCAAGCTAACAAGGGTCGACAATGTGTTCTATTTGAACCCGGTGATTGGGTGTGGTTGCATATGCGCAAGGAAAGGTTCCCCGCTCAGAGAAAATCAAAGCTACATCCTAGAGGCGATGGTCCATTTCAAGTAGTCGCACGAATTGGGGATAATGCCTACAAGCTCGACTTGCCAGGTGAGTATAGTGTGCATGCAACTTTTAATGTGGCTGATTTATCTTTGTTTGATGTAGGAGATGAAGATTTGAGGACAAATCCTTTTCAAGAGAGAGGGAATGATGTGATATCAAAAGCACAAGAGCATGGAACAAAGGAGCTTGGAGTTAAGGAGCCTAGTAGAAGCATGAGGGATCCATTGGAGCTGTCAATTGGACCTATGACGAAGAATCATGCAAAGAAAGACCAACAAATGCTTAATGGACTCATCTTGAGCTTCTTTAAACAAGGAATGAATTCTAGCGAAGTCATTAAAGATGGTGTGTTTTTGTGTTGTATCCAAGCCCAAGCCCATAATAGTGATATGTAAAAAGGTTGATCATATTTTAAGAGAAGCTTTGGACTTGCATGTGTTTGGCATGTGCAAAACCCATTGGGACTCATTAAAATTAATGCTATAATCTTATAGGTTTGATTGGGCTTATTTCTAGCTAATTAAAAGGCCCAAATAATGTTAATTAATGGGCTGAAATTGGGCTCTAAAGGACAAAAACGAATTTAATGTTTTTCCTTGTCTAATTAGGATTTCTTTTACCTTGATGCACTAGGATTCAACTTTCTTTTTAGTTTAGGTTTAGGTTTATTTTGTAGCCTATATAAAGGCTTGTATTCTTCATTATTTTCATCAATCAGAAATCAATATTTTTATGAACAAAAGTTCTTCTTTTCCTTTGGGAATTATTTTCAATCCGGGATTGAATTCTTTATTGTGAGCTTGAGAGACCGGGTCATCATTCTTGCAATATTATCTTGATCGTGAACAAGTATTTTGGTAAGGTACTTGTGAATCGCCAAACACTCAGGTTCCAATTTAATTATTCGAAGGTGTAAGGTCAGATCTCCTTTCATTGTCTTTAATTCTTTGGGATTGGTTTGTTATCACCAATTTATGTTTGTTATTTGATTCTATTAATTCCTTAAGATAGATCGGGAAAACTTGTTGATTTGGTTATTATCTCTTTTTCATAACCAATATCACATCACCTTTGATCCTGTCTTTTGGCACCACAACAGATTCAACAATATTAGCATTAATTGAAACAGATTTTGAGGAAAGTTGCTTATCTTTCATTCTATTTGCTTCTTCAGTTCTCATGTGGCTGACAAGCTCCTGGAGACTGAAGTCTTTTTTTCTTGTGCTTCAGATGGTTACTGAAATCACTCCAAGAGGGTGGAAATTTTTCCAAGAGGACATTGGCTTGCAGCAAATCAGACATTGTCATGCCTTCACCCAGAACTTCAGCAACAAGATTCTCATATTCATGAATCTGGTCAATGATGGGTTTTTCATCAACCATTTGATAATTGAGTCATGTTCCAACCACATATTTACGTTTACCAGCATCATCAGACCCGTATTTTTCTTTCAGGGTATCCCAAATTTCTTTGGCAGACCTTTTGTTAACAAAAATATCGAACATTGGGTTCGACATATGATTTAGGAGATGACCCCTAACTGTTTTGTTGTCTTTTTCGTATTTTGCAGAACGGGTGTTATACTGCTGAACAATTAGAGACATGACAGGACCATTTGGGTCAGAGGGTGGATCCTAGACAACAACATAGTCCAGTTCGAGTTGTTCAAATAAAATCAGAATTTTCTGCGACCATCTTTTATAATTAAGACCGTCCAGAGGCTCAAGTTTGGAGAGGTCAGGAAGGGATTTCGCAATTAAGGCAGACATGATTGCGAAATAGAAAATCGCTTTCAAATTGTAGGAAAAAGATTGGGGTTACAGAAAAAACCGATTGAAAATTGAGAACAGAAATCGAACTGTGCCGTGGCGGAGGCCACTGCCTTGATAGCGATTTCGGCAGACTGAGGTGCAATCTGTAATTCCGGACGCTCCCCAAGGTTAACACAGAAACCTTCGAACTTGTGCACTCAAAGTCGAAGATGATGGAACAGTAAGAGTGTAGTTTAATTGCCCAAAAAATATGATTGAAGAGATTAAAAGGAAAAACTGTATGTTCAAAGCTGGAAACTTGTTGTATTTATAGGCTACAGAAATAAGAACGTTAGAACGTTCATATACACGTTAGAACGTGGAGTGAGACCAGGAGATAAATAAGGTTCCGTTTTTACTAATTAAAATGTTGAAGAAAAATTCAAAGAAGTTAAAACGGATAAAAATAAAAATAAAATTCGGGATCAGTCCAGTCCGGACGGGCGGACGTCGCGCGAACGAGCGCGTGTGGTATATTTACTAAAAACCACTTAACACAATTTAAAGGCTTCTAAAGCCCAATTCTATATATACCCACTCAAACCTTTGTAAGTTTCCTATGTGAGATTGTGAAAGTGCTCTTGAAAGCAAAGTCCCTAAATACAAATATACCCCCCACTTGAAAGCCATTTTATTCAATCACCAAAGCCATTTATTCTAACACAGCTTGCTAGTAGAATGCCTCTTATTTGATTGGACATGTCCACAGTTTGGAAAAATGTTGCTTGCCAACTTGTTAACTGCATCTCCTATTTACGCATAACTCTTTTTGAGACTCTTGAGCAGGTCATCGACTATTTGGTTCTTGTAGAGGGCTTGATTGCGAGAGGGTTTGGTTCTATATGTTGGATATTTTCCTGTGATGAAAGTTGTTTGTTGGCTGATTGTTGGTTTTTGTTAAAAGGAAAGTAAAAGGAAAATGTTTTGTAGCAATGAAGAAATTGACTATTTTGGGAATTAGCTGTTAGCTGATTACATTAGCTGATTTGATTAGCTGTTTGTGTAGACCTGTTTGGTAAAAATTAGCTGATTGATAATAGCGGTTTGTACAAAAAGATGAATAAGGGCATTAATTTTGGTGCAAGAGAAAAAGGAGTCTATCTATTAGGGTTAAAGAAGTCCATTAATTTTAATATTGAAAAACGCTAATTGAAAAAACTCATTTTAAGAGCTTTTTCTAAATTAGCGTTTTCATCCCAAAACTCTCTCCCAAACCTCTCCACCAAACACTCCAATTAGCAGTTTCAGTGGTCAAACCTCTAAAGTTGGTCAAAACCGCTCTTTTTATCCCAAAACGCTATTTACCAAACTGGGCCAAAATCTGTGTTTTTGGCAATAAAGAAAATGGTTGTTTTTAATCATATAAAATCTGTGTTTTCTGCCAAAAGAGATGTGCTGGTCCTTTTTATTTAACAATGCAGCCAATTTTTTTGAACTTTGGAAGATAATTTTTTAGTAAAGTTGAGATTGATGCGTTGGTCCTTTTTCGGCTTCTTGCTGCTTAAGATTGTGATTCCTAGAATGTTATATGTTTGGGCCACCTATTGGGCTTGTTTATGCTTTATGGGCCTAAACTTAAACCCATACTGGATTCCTGAATAATTTTGGACCCGAACGAAATTTGTTGAACTTGTACGAATAATATCTCGAGGTTTGGAATTTGTTGGACTTGGAAGTGAAATGGGGTAACTCGGTCGCTTAAAAGATAATTCGGTCACTCGAAAATATACTTGAATCTAATGTGGGCCTCAACCCAACTTTTCGAGAATATAACAGCTGCCTTCGGTTTTAAAGCGAGAACCTTCAAGTATCTCCGACATTAACAAGCGGGCCTCATGATTTGCCAAAAAAAATTGAAATATAAAAATAAAAATAGAGGTAGATAGGAATATTTATAAAATATAACGTTTATCAATTAATTAATAAAACTCTCCATTTTTATTCATGATTCATATATTCGTGTACTTTAATTATTTTGCCCGTTCCTTATCGTAAATCGTCGTTTTTAAAAACATGTTATATTTCGACTATAAATTGCTTAAAAAAGATGTCTCGGTCAAAACTAATGTTTTAATTTTAATAATTTACGAACTGAACTATACACGTTTCATAATTTAAAAGGAATAATAAGACAATATTTATTAATTAATAAGAAATAATTCCAAATTAATTAATAAACAATAATTAAATCCACTAATAAGCGATAATTTGGATCCAAACAAACTCGATTTTATCTTTTGAAATAAAACACGCTTTTCGCGCAACATTCTTATTAAGCCGACTTCACGCCTTTTAATTCAAATCATTTACGTTAAGAGTATAACTTTTAACTTTGATGTTTCACTGAAATTCGTAAAGCGATTTCAGAAAAAGACGTTCTTTCACTTAATAATGGAAAGAGATATGGAAGCTTAACATGGCGTATTGGATCTTCAACTTGATGCGGATTGCCCATCATCAGAATTTAATGACAAACTTTGAGAAAAAAAGGCATGCTTTGACACTAATATGTGATTTTAAAAGTTTATCACACAGTTAACTTTAAAAAAATCTATCTTATACCTATAGTTGGTTCATTTAGATCTCCTGCATACAAAATCATTAATCTGTTATATTTGGAGGTGGCATGTCCATGTTATAGAAAAGGGAAAAGTGCATGGGTTCGTTATGTACATCACCTCATCTGTTAAATGTGTGCAGGAGGTCTGAATGAGTCAATTATAGATGTAAACCAACTATAAATGTGTGATAGATTTTTTAAACCAACTATAAGAGTGTGATAGGTTATTTTAAAAGTTCAACATGTCAATAGACAAAACATGCTAAGTTTATAAGGGTGTAAGTATACATTAAAACCTAGGGAAAATTACATAAGTCTAAAATATATTGTATAGGGTTTAAGATTTATGAATTAGAGTCTAGAATTTCTAAATTGGGATGTAAAATCATAATATATAGAAAATAATGACATATTAAGAATTAAGTTTGATGATATGATTTAGTTGTAATTTTGTACTTAATTATGATATTCATGTATTTGACCCTTAAACCTAAGATAAAAAGGTTTATAGATTATCATCGGTACATAGCGTGTCCATACAAAATGATGTGAAACGAAACTTTATATTAACTAAAATGATAATAATCTAAAACGATTCCTCGTCAATACACTATATATATTAGTTGGAGGAGCCAAAAGAGCAAGAAGCCAATCTGTATAAATTATGTAATAGATTATATGTTTTTTTCCAAGGACTGGTATCCATACCGTTTCATGGCTAAAAAATTAATATTGTATATTTTGATGCATACGGATATATAGGTTAATGGAGGCTTCAATAGAGAAAACAAAGGGTTAAGGTGCAAAAATACCCCTAACGTTTTGGGTCAGGAGCAATTTTACCCCTAACGTTTAAAATGGTGCAATTTTGCCCCTAACGTTGGAAGTCAAGAGCAATTTTACCCCTAACGTTAATAAATTGGATCAATTTCAGACACTATTATAAAACACAGATATTTTTTGTTCCTTATTCAGCACCAATTGCATAACAATTCGCCCTAAAAAAAGATTTCATGTTTTTTATAATTTAATAATAGAATTTGAGATTAATATTTATAAATTTGGTGAATTTTTTGAATTTATTGTGTCTAATTTGTACAAAAAAGACAATATATTTTTTTTATTTTTTTCACGTCCCAACGTATGTTTATGATTTGTTACTGATAAAATGACACATGTATGAAGTGTAGATGACAAGATTCATGACCGAGAAGACAGTTTGATGAATTATTTCTCAAATTGATCCAATTTATTAACGTTAGGGGTAAAATTGCTCTTGGCTTCCAACGTTAGGGGTAAAATTGCACCATTTTAGACGTCAGGGGTAAAATTGCTCCTTGCCCAAAACGTTAGGAGTATATTTGCACCTTAACCCGAAAACAAATGAATTTCACTAAATTGTTTATACATGTAAATTTATTAGTTAATTATCATTATTCTTCAATATTTTAATATACCATAAATTTAAAAACTATTACACTAAATTTTAATATTTACATATTTATTAAAGTTGGAATCTGTAAATTTCTATACATCTATATATATATATAATGGTGACAAAATCAAATCAAAATTCCGTATACTAAATTGTCTTAGAAAACATTTTATTACTTTATTTAATTAAGCTGTAAATATCTCTCATGATATATCATTGTCCACCAAAGGCCCATTTTAAGCCCATTGGCCATTGAAATGTGGGATTTTATTATATTTGGCGGTAAATAAGCACTGTACATTATTTAGGTTATAATGAGAGGTCAATTAAGATCCCAAACAAGTCAACTGGTACCATATTAATTATATGCACCTCCCTTTTTATATTTTACTTTTCTTAAGTACAAGATAATAAAACCCTTTTTTAACTCCCAATTTTTCTTTCCTCTCCGAAATAAAACACAACATTGAAGACCAGACCCTCATCAGTCAAAACGATATTAATATATAACCCCAAATTATCTAAAAACATAAGGACGATAATTCAGATTTGAAGATAAGAAGCTGAAAATGGGATGCCAGAAAACCCAGAAGGACTATGGATATGATTCCATTTCGTACTGCCATTACTGCAATCTCTCTCCAGGATAAATGCCCCTTCACTATCGCATTCACTACATGATGATGATCCTGATCCGGATGATGATGGTAATCTCCTGCAATTTCCACTTATCACCAGTAATCTATTCTTGTTACTATCATTACTGTATCCGAGATTAATCACACATGGATTTGTTCCGTTGATGCAATCCGGAACCGGAATTGAATTCACTTTTCCCAATTGATTTTGCTGTTGCTGCTGTTGTTCCCCGGCCAAGAACCACCACCACTGCTGTTGATTCTTGTTGACAGAAACAGCAACGGTGGCTCCTCTTGGGGAGGTGTTTGAATATGGCCAGATTCCTTCAATTTTAGACCATGATTCAGTAATCGGATCAAAACATTCAGCATCGGATCTGAATTGGCCTTGGCTATCAGTACCATAGCCACTCACAACCCAAAACTTCGAATCATCCTCCCAAACAAGCCCTTGACACTCGTCTCTTTCTTCCTCCATGTCCGGCAGCATTCTCCATTCATCTCTATCAACATCATACACCTCCGCCGATTTCAACGCGTTTTTCTGTCCATCGTGACCGCCGGCGACATAAATCGTGGACGGTCCAATCACTGCACAAGCAAAAAAAGAGCGAGATACAGACATTGAAGCACCGCGTCTCCACCTCTGCCCTCCGTTGAGATCGAGGATGTGTACATTCGGTACCGGTTCGAGAGTGGCCGGATCCCAACCGCCTAACAGAAGCACTTTACCGGAAAATGGAAGTGCCAAACACTGGCAGAACATCGGGATTCCGCCTTGAGGATTTGTTCTCAGCCAAGTATCAAAAGTAGCGTTGTAGAGACTAACCGCAAACTGAGGAGGAGTGTGGATCTGGTGCTGATTACCTCGATCGTCTTGTTTCTCGTCTTTGTCAGTTATGGCGGCGGTAGTTTCGAGATGATCGGCGGTAGAATCGGATTGTGGAAGAGGTTGAACAAGGAAAACAAGATCCTCTGCGAATCCAGATTTGCGCCTTTCTCGATAGAAATAAGAATTTGAAATCGAAGTTCGCCAACTACGGCAGACAGATTTCATATTGGAGTGAAATTGATAGGGAACTCTGACTAAACACTCCATGGCTATCTCATCTGGAAGCCCTGGAATGAGCTCTTGTGCTTCTTCTTGCCCTCCCCTGTTTGATTGTAACATAATTTGGGGATTCTTCAAATTACTCGTCTCTTGTCCCATTGAACGGAAGATGAAATGGAGAAGATGAAGCTGAAAGTATGAAATAGAGAGAAAACTGAGATTGAAAAAAGAGAAGGATTGTGTTGTGTGTGAGTTTGGGGATGGAAGGAGGGGAGGGTATAAATAGGCACTCTCTCACACTGGATTTTATGAAATTAAAATTAAAATTATTATTTTTTTTTTCTGTAAAAAGATCAAATCAAATGGGAAGGACGCCTATATGCATGGTATAACGGTGGTTTATTTATTACGATGAACCCACATTCAACGGATTATCTCTCTAAAAATGTACATTTTCTTAATTTTTTGCAATAAAATGAATTTGTTCTACAAACTAAATACGTATACGTATACAAACTAAATACGTACATTCTTGGACCACGCCGTAATATTTATTTACTAATAAAATGAATTTGGTCAATTTTATAATAACATTAAGATGATTTTAATTCCCCTTATAAACTTTAATTCATCGAATTTGATCGGTAATTTAAAGTGAACATGTGTGTAACTAAAAATATTAGATGTTTTTTTTTTTTTTAATTCGATTGGTGTTCATGATCCTGTGATAACATGTTGATAACGTCCCTTATAAACCTACATTTTGATTTGATTAGTGTTCACGATCTCCTTACTCCAAATTTTAAGGAGTGCAATTATGAGCTTCTAATCAAATGGATGTTTTTGCTATTTTGGGTATTTTTATAGTTGAGTTTTGTTGTCATGATAAATATGTGTGGTCTTTCTCTAATAATGCATGTTATTCTATGATATCCGGTTATCATATTGTTGTTGTCTCTGGTGGATTCTATCTTGAATGATGATCTCCGTAGCCTGAATGGGAAATGTGTTTAGCGTCGAAATATCCAACTAGAGATTAAAACCTTTCTTTAGCACATAGCTAGAGGATATTTGCCAATCCACAATAACCTAATGCATCGTTGTTCCTTCTATCTATGTTTTCTACCATTCGAACCTTGAAAACTTGTGGCATATTTGTATTTCTTTTCCTATTACACAAGATTGTTGGTGTTTGCTAGATTGTTGTTGGTCGATCTTCAATTTAATCGTTGAGTGTTTCGAAAAATTTGTAGAATGACTTTTCAAAGTTTTTAAATTCCTTATCTCATTGGGAATTTTTTTTAGGCCTAATACATAAATAACCCCCTGAACTTGTCCAAATGTTGCAAATGTCCCCCTCAACTTTCAATTGTAACAACTTACCCCTCAAACTTATCCAATTATAAAGTATAACCCCTCAAACTTGTCCAATTGTAAAACATAACCCCAAATTGAGATTTTTTTTACCCCGTACTTGAAGCAACCGTAAAAACATTTCCCCGGATTCGTATCACGCCATGAAATCTTCAATAGAGCTATTTCTCCACATAAACACATTTTCATCATCATAATATCCCAAAACTTTGAATCAAGAAATCACTTAAAAAACGAATAAGAATAACAAAAAGAAGAAAAAAAAGTTAAAGAATTGAGGATTTTGTTACTTAAATACTGATTTTTTTTATCCAAAGATCTGATTATCAAATTTCACGAGCGTTTGCAGCTTTTTTATTTCACGTGTTTCTTCAATTGCAGTGCGTGTCAACAATTTGGGGTTATGTTTTATAATTGGACAAGTTTGAGGGGTTATATTTTACAATTGGACAAGTTTAAGGGGTAAGTTGTTACAATTGAAAGTTGGAGGGGACAGTTGTAAAATTTGAACAAGTTCAGGGGGTTATTTGTGTATTAGGGCTTTTTTTTTATACATCTATATAAATAAAATACTATTTAATTTCACTTAAAATTATATTAAATTCCACTGGGAGCAAGCTTTCTTCTGTCAATTTATTTGGTAAGAGACTGCTCCTAAAACTCGAACAGTTTACCGTTGCACCAAGGCTCGAACCCGTAACCTCTTTGTCATATCAGAGAATCTATTAGTAAAAAAATTATCAAGTGGAGTATATTATAAAGTGGGAGTATGTAATAATTGTTGTTATTATTAGCATTAGGTTTATCCATTTACATCATTACCCTATTTAATTAGTTTCCTATTTTACTATATAGAAACCATTCAACATATCTATCAATCTCTAATTCTGTATAGTCAAAGATTTATTTCTTTTAACTAAGTATTACTTTGCAGACAACGATCTTCCTTTCCTACTTCCATTCTCAAACTAAATCTTTTTAATTTTTCACTTTAACATTCTATATGATTTCTCACACTTTCTGCTAAAACTATATATTAACTAAAAATAGACATAATAAAGTAATTTATATTCTGTAAAAATATTTACTAGTTTTTTTATATAAAAAATATATTATCATTTCATTAAAAGTAAAAATACCCCTAACATTTCCCCTTTGAATGCAATGTTGGATTAATATACATTCTCCTCCTTTTATTAACGTGATCTATCATATATTAGCATTATTTTTTATATTTACCTAGTCTAATATTTTTTATTTAAGTATTTGCTGAAAAAAATATTTTTATTATACTTTAACATAATTTTTATTTCTTAAAGTAATGTTTTATTATTATTATTATTATTATTATTATTATTAGAGATGGAGGTCGGAAAGGAGAATGAAACTCTGAGCACCCCAACCGGTTGGCATGAACAGAAAAATCAAAACCAAACCGAGGCCCAAAATAAAGAAACAAACAAACTAAAAAGTTTAACAAGCAACCTGAAAACATGAGATTAAGAGGGTGTTTGTTTCAGCTTTTCGGAGAAGCGTTTAGCGTTTCACTCCAAACCGCAGAAAATAAAGCGTTTGGTTAGGATTATATAACCGCATCGTTTAGCATTTTCTCTGGAAACTGTAGCGTTTTGGAGCGTTTCACGAAAAGCTCCTATTTGGAGCTTTTCATAAACAGCAGTTTGTAGTTACATGTTACTGACAAAATTATCCTTCTTATTTCCATAAAATATGTTTATTCTTTAACATTATTTATATTTAACAACATAATTACCGGAAAAAGATAGTTTTATTGCGTTCAATAAATTTTTTATTTTTTATATAGATTATTTTTATTAATTTGTGTAACACATTTTTTATTTTATAATAGGATAAGATGCAAAAATACCTCTAACATTGATAGCTATGAGCAATTTTAACTTTAACATCTAAAACGGTGCAATTATACCCCTAATATTAGCAGCCAAAAGCAATTTTACCCCTAACATTGACAAGTTGGGTCAATTTGAGAAATAATTTATCTAACTGTCTTTTTGGTCATGAATATTGTCATCTACACTTCACATGTGCACCACTTTATCATCGTTAGTAACAGATCACAAACATATGATTAGATGTGAATTTTTTTTAAGAAAATAAAAAATATATATTATCTTTTGTACGAGTTGGACAAAAAAAATTCAAATATTTCGCCGAATTTATAAATATTAATTTTCAATTTTCTTATTACATCACAAAAAAAAATATGAAATCTTTTTTTTTACAACTACTTATATGTGCAATTGGTGTAGAATAAAAAATAAAACATCTACCTTTTCTAATAATATCTGAAATCGATCTAACTTGCCAATATTATGGGTAAAATTGCTTTTAGCTACCAACGTTATGGGTAAAATTGTATCATTTTAGATGATAAGAGTAAAATTATTCCTAGTTGTAAACGTTATAGGCATTTTTCACATTTTTCCTTTTATAATTTCATCGTTAATTAATTTAAAACATGTCCATTTTAGACATTTTAAATCCGAACAGCAACAGTTCAATATAATTTTACCAAACACTACTAATTAAACAGCTAATAACAAACAGCTAACTGCAACCGCAAACAGCTAACAGCAACCGCAATAGCTATTAGCTAACAGCTGAACCAAACAGACCCTAAGAGCCTGTTTGGTTCAACTCTTAGTTAATAGCTATTGCGGTTGCTGTTTGCTGTTTGCAGTTGCAGTAAGCTGTTTGTTATTAGTTACTTAATTACTAGTAAATAGTAAAATTATATTGGCAAGTTTGATCGATTTCAGATATTATTAGAAAATATAGATTTTTCATTTCTTATTATACATCAATTGCACATACAAGTGGTTCTAAAAAGATATTTCATATTTTTTGTGATTTAATAATAAAATTCAAAATTAATATTTATAAATTCGATGAAATACTGGAAATTTTTTTGGCCAACTCCTACAAAAGACAATATATTTTTTATTTTTTTTAAATTTCACGTCTAATCATATGTTTGTGATCTGTTACTAGCGATGATAAAATCGTGGACATATGAAATATAGATGACAATATTCATAACAAAGAAGACAGTTTGATAAATTATTTCTGAAATTGATCCAACTTATCAATGTTATGGGTAAAATTACTTTTGGCTGCCAAAATTAGGGGTATAATTACACCATTTTAGATGTTAAGAGTAAAATTGCTCCTAGCCATATTTATCCTATTATAAAATAAAAAACGTGTTGCACAAATTAATAAAAATAATCTATATAAAAAATAAAAAAATTATTAAACGCAACAAAACCTTGTTTTCCGGTAATTATAATGTTAAAGAATAAACATATTTCGTGGAAATAAGAAGGATAATTCTGTCAGTAATAACTAACTACAAACAACTGTTTATGAAAAGCTCCAAATAAAAGCTTTTCGTGAAACGCTCGAAAACGCAGCAGTTTCCAGCGTTGCAGTTATATAAACCTAACCAACCGCTATATTTCATGCGGTTTGGAGTGAAACGCTAAACGCTTTTCTGAAAAACTGAAACAAACACTCTCTAAGGAGGTGTTTGATTAGACATTTCATGTTTGCCTTTTATAGCCGAAAAATAACATTTTACAAAAGCAGATAATTTATGCTTTTTTAATATGTTTTTTTAAAAAGCAGCATTTTCAAACAACAAATAGTAAGTAAAACAAACACATCCTAAGTAAATCTATATTGAGAGAGACCTAAAATTTCTTCTTAAAATAATGTTTGCCAAAATAAGTAACTGATATTTTTATTACATTCAAAATTCAATACAAGAAAAACATGTATTAATTTATCAAATGCTGAAAAAAAGTACAGACGCACATTTTATAATTCAGTTAATAATTTAGTATAGAATCTTTTTTTTATTAAAATCAAATCAAAAAATGATTTTATTCAAATATACAAAACAATAAGAAAGTATTAAATTATGACACATTTACAATTCATATAATAATTTAGTATAAAATCATATTTTCTTTTATTGAAATCAAATCTTTCATTCAGTTTGGAGAAAAGGAAATTAAATAATTAAAGGCCTTTAATAATTATTTAAGACCTGTTTGGTTGCTCATTTTCATGTTTCTTTTTGCTTTTTCACTTTAAAATGGAGAGTTTAGGTGTTTAGTTAGTGACCTCCTATTTGCCTTTTACATCTGAAAAGCAGCATTATGTGTTTGGTTAGTGATCTCCTGTTTGTTTTTTACATCCGAAAAGCAGCCTTTTACAAAAGCAGAGATCTTTGCTTTGTTTTTTTTCCAACAGTAAACAACAATAATAAATCATAATAAGAAACAACAAACCGTAACAGCAAACAGTAAGTAAAACAAACGGGTACTTAAACTTGTAAACTTTCTATTTTTTGTAGCCAAGTCATTTATATCTTTAAATTGAGTAATTTATATCCTCTACTTTTTGAAGCAGAAAAGACAATCAGTAAAAGTTTATATTTTATTTGGAGAAAAAGGGGAGAAAAGAAAGGTGGTCCCCATATTGTTGTGTTGTGAAGCTGCAACCATAATGAAAGGCAGGTCCACTAGTGAGGAAGACGACACATCAGGAAAGGAAGAGTTTCCAAAAGCTTCTAGAAGCATTGTGAGTACGTGTTTGTTTGTTTCTTTATCTTTATTTTATTCAATTATTATATGAGGATAAGCATCACCCTATGATATTTTCTAAAATTTAAAACCATCCATCACATCCCTTTCTCCATCTTCTTATTTATTTATTTATTAGGGTAAGGATGAAATGTAGCCCTAACATTTTTTAAGAAATGCGGATTTAACTTAACGTATGTATCAGCGATATTTTGCGAATATATTAATTTCAACATTGTCACGTATGGTTAGGGTGCGGGCGTATCAGAAAAATTATTTCTCAATTATGAAAGACGGTTAAATTTGTGAAATTGTGCGCCAAAAACATGAATTCTAATCGAAGCGATTGGCGAGAGACGCAAGGATTGAAAAAGTCCATCTTGGGTCTCTAGCGCCGTTATAAAAACTTTGCTAGATTAATTATTTTTATTTAAGCTAAGTGTATAAACTGAAGACGAGTAAAATAAAAAATTAAAAGTGCGAAATTGACACGAGATTTGGTAAAAAAAATTGATATTTTATTGATTTGATCCAGGTTTGAGTACATATATTCAAAAAACATGAAATTAAAAATGAATTAAAAATGAATTACAATTGAAAAATTTCTATACTAAACATATAGACAATCAATTGAATTGGATAAAACAAATCAATACAAGAAATTGAAATGCAATTAAAATAAAATTGAAATTCAACGACAAACTCGGAACCACAATAGCTATCTCGGCTGGACGTTGAACTTTGATGTCGGCTTGAAATCCTCGGATGCACCACGGTCGGTTGGGCCCGTATGGTATACGATCTTGGCAATATCAAAACGTGTGGTAGGCAAATGGGGCAGATTGAACCCTTAACTTCAGTGGGATCGATTGAGTGCTTAAGAACCTGGAATTGGACGTGTAAATAGGCTAAATTTAACTTCGGGAGGTCAGGAACAAATTTTATAAGGGATCGGAGGCTAAAATGGACTCTAAATGGACGAAATTGAGTTTTGAAAACAACTGGACGAATCTGGGAAATTCTGGGAACAGACTAGCTAAAAGAATTTGGGCTGTAAAGATTGGCTTGTAACTATAGTTTCTGAGTACGGAATTGGGAAAACAAATATACTAGATTGAACTTCAGGACGTCAGGAACAACTTTGTTGAAGGGGTTGAAAGCAAAAAATAAATCTAAATGGATGTAATCGGGCTTCGAAAGTAATTGGACGAATCTGGAAAATTAATTCAGAAATAGAATCCTAACTAGGGATTGAACAAGCTAAGGGCTTGGGAAGGCTAAATTGGATTGGAAAAACTTGGAAAAAGAACTACTAAAACTTGAATTAAAACTAAAGGCAAGCTAAAGAGCTAGAAAAAAAGGAAATGAGAACTAAGAACTCGAAGAACAAAGAACAAAAAAAACTAAGAATTAAGCATTGAAGCTTTGAGAGGGGGTTTGTGTATTGAATGAGTGTGTTTGAGTTGAGTGTGAGAGGGTCTATTTATAGTTTTTTGGAAAGACATTTTGGATAATTAATTATCAACTAACCCTTATTTTTCTCTCTAACTTTGACCACTAACTTGCCACCTCACTAACTTCCTCAACCTCCACTAACTTCCTCCAACTTCCATGCCACATCACCCCACTACCCTGTGGTTAGAGAGAATTTTAAGACTTGGGCCTAGGTGTGGGGATGGGCTAGGCTTCGTAAGTTAGCTCGTGGTTGTGTTCGGGTGCATTTGGAGAAGTCGGGTGGACCGAAACGGGCTCCGGGCGAGCACTGACCTCTAGTTCGCCGAGCTGACTTCCAGCTCGCCGAGCTGGAGGTTAGTTTACATATATATTTATTTTTATTTTCCATTCATCATTATTATTTTTTAGAAAAAATAGAAACTATACCCTAAAATTAAACATAAGCTTTCTATATACATAAAAATAAAATTTATTTTATTTTGGGCCAACAGTATGAAATAATTTAAATTTAATTAAGTAAAATCAATTTTAGTTATATGTTATCGAAAATTTAAAAAACGCTAATTTAACTGTTATTTAATTGTCAAATCTGTTAGCAATTTTAGCGATTGTTTAACATGTTATGCTACATACAGGTTTTAGTCAACAACAATACTAGATGTTCAATACAATATATCAATATATCAACAACATATATCCCTACAAGAAATTCTGATTTGTCATACATATTCAAGTGAAAGCAATAATCTCTAAAGTATTTAACATATATTAATAACAACAAATTAGAACAATCTTTCTATGTTATACACTTTAATCGATCTTTCCATGTAGACAAACATTGTTAATATCCCTACAAATTTATAGGGACAGAGACTCGGATCAGTTTGTACATATTCAAGTGAAAATATAATCCTTAATGTTAATAATACTTACAAATAAAAAGAGCAAGATCTACATATCTCAATAGTACCCACAATAACTTCACGAAGTATATTGTCAGCTGCAAGGAATTTGAAGTGTATTTAAAAGAAAGACCCACCCGTGACATGAAATTCAAATGCGAAATCAATGTAACTCTAACGAACTAAGAAAATAAAAATACCAAAAAGAAATATGACAAAATGAAACGAACACGACATATGAAAAATATACCAAATAAATGTGAACCTCTTGCTTAGCAACATATACATCCTTATTCCAGCAGCTCAACAACTACAACAAGGGGGAATTTGATGGTTATTACAGGCTTGATCAGGAAAAGCTAGATTAAGGAACAATAAAACCCTAATAGATCGAGGAAGAGAACAAATAGAGCTTACCATTTATATATTTCGATTTCAGAAACATAGATGTGCATATAGAAAGCTTCCATGGAGTTACCCAAAAAAGAGGGATATGAGACCTAAACCCTGAAGCATCGAGCTCAAGGAAGAAACCTAAATTACTCTGTAGAATACATTAGGTTTTAGTTTATATATGTCTGAGCTAAAATGTTAAAACGTTTGAGTGCGTTATAACTTTGGAATAAGTTTTGCTCCCCCGCGAAACTTATTTCATTTGCCATTTTTTTGTTTTCAGACAACAACGATAGTTATATATACGTAGTATCATCTGATGATTAAGTACCTTCTCGATTAAAATCACGTTTTTTGGGATGACAGACGTATGTAATAGTAACGCCACATGTAATTTGAGGTTGTTTGTACTTAAGCTTTCAGATGACAGACATTTAAAATAGTGTCGTGAAAAACATTCAAATGACACGAAAATGGGAAGAGATGTTTGGATGCCTTTACCTTATCATATGTTTTGTCTTTTTGATGATTGGAAGGTTTTTGTGAGGGGCAACTTTTTGGGTTATATTGGTCTTTGGAACATTGATGATGAATGTGCTTCCTCTATTCTTTTCGGCGTCAAGAAAAGATGTTGGGTATTTATGCCCCGTGTTGTTTTTATAAGTTGTGTTTTGAAGATTCTAGAGGGAATTTCATCATTTCTATCATGGGCCACTCTGAGTCCTTAGGTGGAGCTTCTGGCTTTTGTGCAGAGATTGCTCATCGTAGATTTCAGGGTGACCAATATTGCCTTTCATAATTTCTTGGAGCTCAAGATACGGGCAAGGTGGAGGGAAGAGGATGAAGGGTTGATTGGCAACCTATATATACTTTACTTATAGGTTTACGATATTTTGTCTATTGAATATTATGTTTAAAATTTATTACTTAGATTGTTTTGGTTGATTCTGTTTTGACAGGATGATACCAAGCAACAACAAAAGACTCTGAAGAGTGATGATGGTTGTAAAACCCTAGTTGTTCAGGTACATATACTTTACTTATAGGTTTCTAACATTTTATCTATTCAATATTATGTTTAAAATTTATTACTTAAATTGTGTTGGTTCATTCTGTTTTGGCAGGATGACACCGAGAAGCAACAAAAAACTCTAAAGAGTGATGATGATTGTAAAGCCCCAGTTGTTCAGGTAAATATACTTTACTTATATGTTTCTGACATTTTTTTATGTTGAATAGTATGTTTAAAATTTATTACTTAAACTATTTTGGTTGATTCTGTTTTGATAGGATACCGAGGAGCAACTTCTGAATGTGAATATAAGTGATTATGATACTTCACAAGCCGAGGTCAGAGGTAGAGGTGGTATTATTGGAGGGTCCCGACTTAAGAAGCCTTCGTAGTACGTGCATACACCTTATACTCATCTAGGCACGAAACGTAAGGGTGCGAGAAAGATTCAATAAGGTGGGCTTAGTGGAGTAAAAAAACCCTTAGAATGGACTACTCGACTTGATTAAGAAGATATTGTGGTCTATGAGACCTGGAAAGTTAAAGCATACAAAAACACTACTAAAGTTAGGAAGGTTAACAAGGCTATATCCGGGCTTAGAATGGTTTTAGGACCTTTGAAAAACAGGGTACCTACCAGGAAGGAAAGATAAGTATATATAATCTTATATATGTTATTTTGATTGATTATCTTATCTTATATATGTTGTTACTGTTGAAACACCTTTCCACACGATTTTGATTTGACAAAATCATTCAAGTTAATCCATGATTAAGGGATAATTAAATTTAAGTGCTTTAATTTAATTGTACTAATATGTTTGTTCAATGTTGAGTATAAATATAAATATAAATAGAAATAAAAAGTAAGAGAGGACAAAGCCAGCATAAGATCACAACACAAGCTGAGTAGAGTGGAACTCAGCATAACAGAAGATAAGTCATCTTCGGAGCAGAAGCTTAGAGATCAAGAAGCGGAGTGGAGCGAAACTCAGTATCAAGAATAGTAGAGTCTTCGAAGTAAGTTCTTGCAGAACGAAGCTGACCATGGAAGCTGAGTAAAAGAGAACTCAGTATCTGGATTAACAACAATCAGAAGCCAACGAATAACAAAGTCATGCCGAATGATCTTCAGGACAGCACCAAACATCCGTTAGCTAAAGTACAAGTCCGACAGCTGTCTGAACCAATAATAGGAACCTCGGAATTACGCATAAATATGATTTCGAGATGCATGGGTCAAACGTCCGTTAGCTAAAAGATGAAACCTGTACAAGAAGACAAAACTGCAAGAAAAGGACAAGCCTGGCACCTGAGGAAATCAGACGATAGGATTGGCCTGCAAACCTGAAGCTGACCAGAGCCTTGTCTCCCAAAAGAGCCGTTTTGGATTCAACGGGCAAATCAAAATTCAAATGATTTGATCTTCAGAATGCAACTATAAAGAGACAAGTAAACCTCTTTGATCATTGCCGATTTTTACAGAAAATACAAGTGAGATAAATACAAGCAAAAAGCACATCAAAACAAAAAGAGATCTTACACCAACTTTTCTATTCTGTGTAAAAGCTAGAGTGATCTTGTAATCATCTAAAGTGTTCTTCATTCGAAAAGAACAATTTGTATCAATTGTAAATTGAGAGTGTTGTGCTGAGTGTTTGGTTGTAAATACTCAGTGGTAGAGAAACCTAAGTGTTCGGTTATAACACTTAGTAGGAGTTGAGTAGACGAATAGAGGAAGGTACTCTTGCATATTCAACTGCCTTGTAAACAGTTTGTGCTCTACCTTTAAAGAGCTCAGTATTGGATTTCAAAAGCCCGGAGGGACTTTGGGGACTGGACGTAGGCGGAGAGGCCGAACCAGGATAAGTCGTGCTGAGTAATCTCCAACTCTCTCAATATATATATATATATATATCTGTATGTGTTGCTTGTTATAATTACTCAGCATACAAATTGTCTAAATTGATATTGAGTAAATAAGAGTACCGAGTTGGAAGCTGACCACATAAGTGTCAATTCCCAACTTACAAGTAAAACAGTTCTAGTCAACATCTGACTAAAGCTGTCTTACGACAAAATCGGCCGTGCTGACCAAAAGCTGAGTTATTCAACTCAAAGAATTATATTAAGTCAGCTTAGTTAAATCGAAAAAATTGTATTAGTTCCTAACCCCCCCTTGAAACTAATCACACGAGACCAACAGTTACTTGATTATCTTGTATTGTTTTGATTGAATCAGCACATCAATGTGTTTTTTGGTTATTGAGGTGTCAGTCTATCAATATTGATTTACTTGCGGATTGGACTACGACCCATAACCAATCCACTAGATGGATGCTCGATAAAAAATGTCAATTGAATTTTTTATGGGAATCATCAAGGGCAAAGACTCTGAATACATATGACCATGGAAGGAAGTCAATAAGGTATACATGCCTATCAAAGTCAAAAGAAATCATTGGACACTCGGGGATCTTGATTTGGCGATGATGTGTATATATATATATATATATATATATATATATATATATACATACACACACGATAGTCTGACTACAAATGATAATGATGCATCTCTAGGTGGCTTTCTATCCATTCACCTCTTGGTCCTTTCTAAGGCCATTGCAAAGTGAGAATATTGGCCAAACTCAAAGGTTAGATGAACCATAACATGGAGTAGGGTCCAGGATTTTCCACAATAGACAACATGCTCAAATGATTGTAGCATATTCGCTTGTGTTTTCGAATAATATTTAGTTAATCAAACGCCTCTTACATTTACCCCAACATATGGATCTTTTCTTTGATAACATATTGCACTTGAGGTGTTTCACTAAAAACTCTATCTGTTGGAATTGGATTAAAAATGTATATTGTGGTTGATATTTTGAAAATTTAGTATATTATATTATTCAGGTTTGAGTATTGTGTATTGTGGTTGATATTGTGAACATTTCAGGTTTGAGTATTGTATATTATGGTGAACCCCAATATCTTGCTCTCCAAGCTTGCATGTAAGACATGTTTGTTGATCTTTTAGTTGTGTGAGAATTAGTTCCAGAGGGAGGGGGGTAATGGAACTATTGAGGATTTAAAACTTGTTCACGTTTAAAATGTTTCTCACAGCACACAACATAACTCAGAGTGCAAAGATTGAGGTTCAGAGGTAGCGTTAGTTGATTACCAACTAAGATTGCTTCTATCCCTAATTCGGAAGACAACACTTAGGGGACTTTCGAACTTTGCACGTTCAAAATATTACTCTGGTTTGTTTAATGGTTCCGAATTAATAAGCAAGCAAATATATAAGGAGTAAGAGTTAGAAAATGATACTCGGCAGATTTATCCTGGTTCGGCCTCTTGCCTACATCCAATCTCCGGAATTCATCTTCCGAGCTTTAATCCACTACTAAGCTCTTTCTGGTAAAGCAAAAACCCTTACAATAGTTGTTGAGCCAATTACATAGTACCTTCCTCTATAATCCTACACTCCGAACTATCTAACTCTGTTTGCTAAATACCGAACAAATAGAGCTTCCGAACTATTCTAAAAAATTGATAAGTTTGTTCTAATCTAAGAACACTTTGAAAGAACTTAAGGAAAAGATTTACACAAAGAAATATGAAAGTGTGTGTAAACTGTTCTTGCTTTTGGAACTTCAAGGGATAATCACTAAGAGCTTTTGCGTTGAAGATCAAGTTCCAATGTTGTAAATGGGAGGCCTTTTATAGTTGACATTTGAGGCTGGGATCACTTCGAAATTCAAAATGACCGTTGAGAGGGAAACGTTCAGCTGTCGTTTTCATCCTTTATAAGCCAGTGCCAATAGCCAATAGTTTTCTATCTTTTACCGTTGGTTTTGTCTGTTGCGCTGTTCTCTAGAGTTTGTCGGAATCAGTCTTCTTGGTCTAACCAAATCAGGCAAAGTTTCTAGGTTGACCAGGAGATAAGCCGTCTGTGGTTCTGAAACTTTCCTTATCTAGTATGGGCAATGTCAGTTTTGCACAGGTCAACTCTGTCTCTGTCCAACGTTTGTTGATCTTGTCCAACGTGGCTTGATTCTTGTCTTTCGGAATGCTCTTGTCTTTGAGATAGTTTGAAGGCTTTTGGATCATTCTATAAGTTGGGCTCAATGCTTTGATTCACAAGCCTTCTTGATATGAGCTTTGATTTAAGCTTTAATACCCAATTTAATTTTTTTTGAACTATTGCTTATATTAATCAATCACTTCAACAAACACATTAGTATACATAAATCACATTTTATTTTTAATGTGTTATTAATTATGGAGATATTAATTTAATTTAATATTTTTGCATAATCAAAATCAATGTGGAAATTGTGTTTCAACAATATTGATTTTATACATTTCCTCAAAATCTTTAATAATGTCATTTTGTCGATACACTCTATCCTCAAGATCAAACTTACCCTCAAGTAGTATGCTGGCAACTCGTTTCCCTCCTTACTTGTGATGTGGTAATATTTGATCTCTGGCACATGTGTGTTGCTCCATATCATCCATTCTTCAAAGCCTGAACATATCAAAATTTTGTATGCAATACCTTTAGCTCGCCATTTACATATCTGATCATGCTTACATCTAACGTCAAACAAAGACTTGTTAGACTTGTACACTCTCCATTCGAACCTATTCTTAACTGCATATTTTCCAAGTGCATCTTATAATTCTCGTTTGTTTGAGAATATACTACGCACGTTTAAACCGACCACCCCTTTTGATGCATTAGATTCAATAGGAATCATATATGTATCATAGACCTCTGGCAGCCATCAAAATGGACCATTCCTGCCTTTTCTTCTTTCTTCATCATACGCCTCATAGATACTTAATGAGATATGGTTAGCTTGTGCATTTGTTTTAGGAACACCTTCGTGACGAGGTTGTTTCCGCCGGATAGGTTGTTCTTCATCATCGTTATCATCATCATCATTGGGGTTATAAGGACCCCAAATATCTTGTTGATAAACCATATCTTCAGGATAAAAAAATGGATTCGAGCTTATATCATCTAAACCCGGGTTGGATGCGAGGTTGAAATCTGTGACCTTTTCTTTGCATGGCCGATGAGTGTCAACTTCAATGGTGGGATCACAACTTGTTTGAACAACATTCTCCTTCTTCATAACTCACGGTAGTTGTGTATCTATCGTTCGCAGTTCAAAAGTAATATATAGTGGGATCACATTGCTTGGATTCATTTGATAATAATATATGAAGCATTCAACATTACTGGAACCAACAATAGTACCTACTATTCCATGAACTTTGTTCGGACTGTACATTGTTTGCATGACTATGCAGTAGGACAAATGATATTGAATCAACATGTGCATAAGTGTAGACTCTCTCTTGTAAAATCTCGAAGTTGATTTTTGTTGAAAGGCGAAGCAACTTCGATTCACCACTCACGTATGTCATGATTTTTCTCTCTGTTTTCCATTGGTCGTTCCACGTGATGACCCACAAAAAAGGTCGATTGACATACTGCTACTGTTGAGAAACAAACACACTATCAAAACAATATTAAAGAAAGGCAGTCAAAAGAATTTTTCTTCGCATTTCAAACAACTACGGAACAGGGCAGAAAACTGCGAAAGATATGTGCTTCACAGTACTTCGTATTTAATGTAACTGCGAAGTCAATTTGTTCCGTAGTTCAGCACAGTTAAGTTAGATGAGAACCCTATTCTCATAACCCCTATACCTAATTGCATCGCATATTGCAGTTTATGATCATGCGGAGCAAAATTATAAACTACGAACCTATTGAGTTGGATAAATCCTTCAAATTTTAGTATCAAATGTGCAAACTAACTTAAAATACACGAAACTAACTTATATAAAGGAATTTATGTATGTTAAATTAACAAAATACTTTACATGAAGATGTTAGATTTTGGATTGATGCATGAAAATGAAGTTCGATCGCAGAGGATGGGAAGTGAACTAAAGTGAAGTATTAAGTAATAATATATATACCAAAAGTATTTCAAAAATTTTAATTTAATAAGAAATATTGTAATCAGGCTAAATATGTAACAGTCCTCACAACTTAAAAAAAGAAAAAAAAAAAAGAGTACATTTTGGTTGCAGCAGACTTCATTTTCATCCGTATTTAATTATTAGCTAATTATCCATTTCTATTAAAGCTTATTTTCTAGACACCTATTCTTCACTTGGGTGTGAGTTGATGAGTATCTATCAATCTATCAATCTCCACATTATTATTATTATTACAACTTACATGGATCATAAGCACTCAAATTTCCGGTTCATTCAAAACTTTCAATATATTTCGTTTTAATACAATCCCATAATTTGATTTCATTTGTGCTATTCATGTAAGGATCGCAACGGATGGTGTATCCGTGGGCAGTGTCAAATCCAAACTCTTACCTATTTATTTTTTAATGACCTCACCTGTCCCATTACCTTAATAGGTATATTCTTTGCATCTCATACACATTCCATTTAATTTGCTGATACCCTTACCCATTAAGAATAATACATAAAACAAAAAATATTACAAATTTAACAAAGTATAAGAATAAAGTAGTTTAATGGTATCACTTATTTGTTGAAGAAAAAAAAATTAGAGTTTGAATCGCGCATCTTACATAATACTACTATTTATTAATAAGAATAAAGCATTTTAATAATATGACTTAGTTGAAATTTTTTGTTCTATGTCACTATTTGGTGGGTCTAGAAATGGCGTTGCATGAGAGTGTTTGAAAGAAAGGATCAGCAGCTTCAGATGATGATCGGCTTCCTTATAACCAGTTTTTAAGAAAACGCAATCGCTTATAGGATGGACAGGGAGAGGAACATACACAACGAGAGATTTAGGTGCAATGGCATCCTCCAGCTGCTAACGTGTTTAAACTGAATACCGATGGTTGTAGCAAAGGCAACCCCTGACCAACGGAGGTTGGGGGAGTTATCAGAAATCGAGAAGGTTTGATTTCAAGTGTTGCGATCAATATCGGTATTTGTTCAGTTATTCAAGCAGAGTTATGGCTATCTATAAAGGATTGGAGCTTACATTGAGTTTAGACATTAACCATCTTGTTGTGAAGAGTGATTCTAATTTAGCAGTTTCTTGTATAAACAATAAAGATGGTAACTCGAGTACATGCAACAACCTTATTCGTGCCTGTTCTGAGCTCATTAATAGAAGCTGGGATATCAAAATTCTTCGTCTTTAGAGAAAGTAATAGAGTGACAGATAAGCTGGCTAGTTATGCGTTGACTTTGCCTAGAGGCATCCATGTGTTTTAAAATTGCTCCCCTAGTGTTAGTTGCGAGTTTTGGCAAGACGTTAGTGGGATATTCTGGCCTAGAGATGTAATCTCTTAGTAGTGTCCCTCTATTTTGTCTTTAGTTTTGTGTTGTTTTGTTTGTCTTTCGTGGTTTGTCGAGCCTTTCGTTGTATAAAAAAAAAATTATGATGAGTAGCGGTACCAGGTACTCTGAGGAGTATTCTTATATCTGTCCTATATCCATCGCAAATAATGATTTTGATCCTATATCCATCTCATACCTCTTTATACAGGATACAGATAGTCTTATTAATATCATATATATGCGGATACAGTATCCGTTGCTATTCTTAAAAATCGTACCGGTTAAAGAACCATAAAATAGAAAAGATTGAAGTTTAAAAAAATTTAATTGGAATCCAACCGGAGCTCAAATGACTTTATTTCGTGTCATGGATGTCACATATTTTTATTCATTTTAGATCGTCCTTGTTTTTTCGATCAACTTTTTCTCCTGATTTTAAGTTCATTTAGTTCAATTTCTTTCTTGCATTTATTTATTAAATTTTAAATTATAGATAGTCATAAATTTATTAGAAAAAAAGGAGAATGGAGAATTTTTATAGTACGCCAGGCATACCAACTCATATGTCTATGTGGTATGCCTTGGCCACTCATATTCTAACACCTGTTAGAATTAAATAAAATAAAAAAAAATTCTGTTTTATTAATTAACAGTACAATCACGTGGGTAAGAGAAATTTTAGTTAAACCTAATCACATTCGTATAAGGAAGTAAAAGTTATTTTATTAAAACTTTTTGCCGTCACTTCAATCGTCGGTTTTGGTGCTCTGCTCATCACTTTTCCGCTCAACTCCAATTATTCTGCCCTCCTGCAATTAATGGGTATAATTTTCTCTGCTCTATGTCTATCTTAAATTTTTATAGTATTTATATTTATTGATTGCAATTGGTTATAGCCAACTTAAATTAATCATGTCTTTTACAACAATTATTCATCTACCTTGCTTCAAATAGCTGTTCCGCAAAAACCATTATAAATTCCCATCAAGACCATGAAATTCAATTTTCTTTATAAATAACAAATTGAATAATAGTCATGCCTTGGTTCATTCTTTTTTTCCAGAACCATTATATTTGTTTTGCAATTTCAATCCCTTAATTGTATTCTTTTATTTAATTTATAAATAATTTTATAGTACTACTTACAATTTGAAACAGTAATACAGTGAAAGTGTACAATTTATTACCATTTGATTTGTCTCTCTAATACAATTTATTTATACATTCTGATTTTTATTTATTTATTTGTTATAGGAGATATGGAAGAATCAAATAAAATTTTTCTGAATTTGAGTGAGCAAAATCCTATTAATCAGATAGATAATTTTATGGGAATCGTAGTGCATGGGGAGGATGAAGCATACAATTTATATAATAGTTATGCGATACGAACCGGATTTAGTGTTAGAAAATCTAGAAAAAGAACAGGTGTTAATGGAAAGATTCGTCAAAGAGAATATTGTTGCGCCAAATAAGGTCATATGTATGATAAAGATTTTTCAGTGAAGCAACGTCAAACACTAGAAACAAGAACGGGATGTGAAGCAATGATCCGTTTTACAATTGAAGATGATAATTGGACAGTGACAAATTTTGTTTCAGCTCACAATCACGAGCTTGCATTGCATTCAGAAGTTCACATGTTACGATCGAATCGGAAACTTACATCTTCAAAAACTAATGTCATTGATTCGATGGTAGATGCAGGTAACAAATCGATTTTTATTTTTATTATTATATTATTTTTATACAATTTTTGTAGGTCAACTTGTTAAAAAGTCATATGAAGTATAATAGAGCACCAAAAAGATAGTTGCAATCCAACCCCTTTCTTAATTCTCATATTTTTGGATAGAATTAATCCCCAATTTTTTTTTTTTTATCATCAAGTATATTGTTGTTTTGTATATTTTTTTTCTCTTTTTATAATATACATTTATATTTAATCAAATCATGGTAAGAAATATTCTGCCAATTATGTAAACTTATTTAAAATATGCATATTGATTTTGATCATTCGAAGAATTGTATTTTGGATTATATTTTTTTCTTACATGTGATTAAAAATATATATTTATCATATACTAAATGCAGGATTAAAAACAATAGACACTTTCTCTTATATGTCTAAAGAAGCCGGAGGAGATGAACATTTGGGATTTACAAAAAGAGACTGTTACAATTATGTTCATAATAAAAAGATGTCATTGATTGAAGCTGGGGATTCACAAAGTCTTGTTAACCATTTCGAGCAATGTCAAGCCGAAGATGGTATGTTTTTCTATACAACACAAGTTGATCAAGAGAATATGATGACTAATTTTTTCTGGAGAGATGGTAGATCTAGGATCGATTATGACTGTTTTGGTGATGTTATTGTGTTTGACACCACATACCGTACAAACAAATACAATTTAATTTGTGCTCCATTTGTGGGTGTTAATCATCACAGGAAAAATATCATGTTTGGCTGTGCTTTTTTATTAGATGAGACGATACCATCTTTTATATGGTTGTTCAAATCGTTTCTCAAGTCAATGGGGGGTAAGGCACCACAAACCATATTCACTGATCAAGACCATGCAATGGCAAATGCCATATCTGTAGTTTTTCCAAAGACACGTCATCGTTTATGTATTTGGCATATATCACAAAATGCTCCATCTCACTTAGGTAGTCTCAATTCTAATAAAGAATTTCGGAATTTATTTTATAAGATATTACATAGATGTGAGTCTGAAGAGGAATTTAATGAGGTGTGGAATAAAATTTGTGACTCGTTTGAAGAAGTTAGAAGTCATAAATGGTTGAAAAAACTATATAATATTCGTCAGAAATGGTGCAAAGGTTTAAACAAAGATGTTTTTTCTGCCGGAATATTGTCATCTCAGAGGAGTGAAGTTACTAATAGGGTTTTGAATACAATTGCAAGTAAGACAATTGTACTTACTAAATTTGTTCATGAATTCGAGACAATTGTTGGTCGTTGGCGTTCTTCTGAGCTTGAAGAAGATTTTCGATGTAAAAAAGGTACGCCTTCACGTGTTCTTAAAACTAGTGGCTTATTGAATCATGCTGCAACTGTTTACACATGTGAAATATTCAAACATTTTGAGAAAAACTTTTGCCAAGTTTTGGCTACAAGTTCAGTTGAGGTTGCTTGTAGTAATAATGTCTGCATGTATGAGGTTCAAGGTGAAGCAGTGGATTCTAGAAAATGGATAGTGCATTTTGATACATCTTCTATGAATATTACTTGTAGCTGTAAGAAATTTGAATCGAAGGGTTTACTATGTTGTCATATTTTACGTGTATTGAGCATGAATAATGTGAAAGAAATTCCAGAAAGTTGTATACTACATCGCTGGACAAAAAGTGCAAAACAAAGGTTATATGCAGATAGACAAAAAGAAGTAAATAGTGAGATTACACATGAGACTAATTCAATGTTTCGCAATGAGGCTATGAGATGTTTATATGACGTAGTTACAAAAAGTCAAGAAAATAGCCGATGTAGACAAATTTGCAAGGATGCTTTGAGAAAACTAATTGTTGACATTGAAAGGGAATTGTGTACAATGAATGTGGAGGAGAGTTGTAATATTGAAGAACGTGAAACCAATTCTGTTAAGGGAAAGAAAAAAATAACTGATATTGAGCCTATTTTGAGTCCTCCACGTGTTAAATCAAAAGGAACTTCAAATGCTAGACTCAAAGGACATTTCGAAACTCACAAAGTAAAAGGAAAGAAAGATTTATTTAAAAAAGGTGTGTAACTAAACCTTTTTTATTTATTTAGCATGATTATTTGTTATTGAACATTTCTAAGTTCGTTTTATTGTGAACAGGAAGTTCAAAACAACAAAGGAAGAAGGCGATCTCAGAACCAAACATCAATAATTCTTCAATAGGATTGGAACCTCAAACACATTTTCAGGTATTATATTATAATATCATGAACACATTAAATTAATTATATAATTACCATAGTGGATTTAAAATTTAAAATTTTAAGTGAATTTAGTTGATTAATATACCTCAGGTTGGACCTGGTGTTTATTTTTCTCAACCAACTCAATTAATGTCAGCAACTATGCAAAATCAAATGTTACCACCAATGATGCCATTTCCGTCAACAATTCCTTATCAGGTAACTTATTTTAAATATTTTATAGTATTAATTTTTTTAACCTTATATTTGAGTGAGACTAAAATATAATTGTTTAGATGACAAATGAAAGAATTGCCGATTCAAATGTGTCGTTTACACACATGATGCAAAATATTAATTCAATGGATTTTTCACAGGTAAAATTATTTGCCAAATAATATTTTTCTTACCATTGTTATATTATTATTATTACAATAACTAACTGTTTTAATTATTTTTAGTTTCAGGATCCATACTCATTTACGTCGAGAAAATCCGATTGAAATGATAAGAGCATTGCGAACCACTGTTAATGGTTTAAAACAGAGAGAACATTGGTTTATGGAACATTGAATTATTACATTACTTATAAGTTAATTATTTGAGTTGTTACTCTATAATATAATTTGATTTGCGTTTCTATTTATACCATTACTCAGCTTCAATTCAATTTTTTTTTCAAGGAAATTGTTAGACCTGAGATTGGGAACATGAAGGAACTTTAATTGGCTAAGGGATATCACCACTAAATTGTTGTACTTAGCTTATATTTAAAAATAAATAAATATCAGAAATTTTGAAATAGGTAGTGAAATAAGTCTGTGTAATGAATGAGCAGTGACTTAAGTTTGGTAAACTTGTTTATTAGTTTGGAGTCTAGAACTTAAGTCTATATAGAGGAAACAATTACATATAAAGGGTAAAAAAACATATAAATGGTTCAATCCACCAGTACTTTGTCTTTCTAATCAGCTTTCTACTATAAACCAGAGTTAAAAATTAAGATAGTTTATTGCCAGGAATAATGAAACAAGCTTTGCTCTTTTTGACATAAAATAAACTAATAAAACAAGTTTTACTCTATTCGACATAAAATAGTTGGCATTCGAAATGTGAAAATGTCTTAACTAGTGGTTAGGATCCATACATAGAAAGAATATGCAGTTTGTATACAAAAATCTCAGATTTCTACATGTTTGATTGATTACATTAGAATCTATAACTCTTAGTCATTTTCAAAATAAGAATTCAGCAACATATTCACTTGTTGGAACCATCAACAAATCATCACAGTTCTCCTCTTCAATTACAACTTTAGGTCTTGATTCCATCAATGAATCAGAGCATCCTATACACACAAAAAGCAGAGTTACGGTCAACAAAAGTAGCAACAATGTCGAACAAAACAAAAACAGAAAATATCAAAACCAAATTTTATTTGAATTTATTCTTGAAATTCAAAGGTGCCCCCATTTCTCAATTCAAATGTAGAAATTGGATTTGTTTCACAAAAGCTAATAGCTAGAAACGGTGTAAATTAATTGTAAAATTCAGCGGCACCCAACTGCCATTAGAAACATTGTAAAAATTACAGATGCATAAAAGAAAAGCAGGTGGAGCAACATTAAAAGGCATTAAACATGGCAATAAATGGATTTAATTTAACATTGAAATTTTTATAAGATCAATTTGAAATTTTCACTCAGAATAATGCTTCAATGGAATATACTGGATAGTGCTAACTTTAACTAGGATGAAGTCGGGACCGAGTTTTTCCGATTCTTTACACTTGTGTAACTCAAACTCTTACGGTTCTCTAGTTCATCCCACTTCTTTATTGGAAAAATCCAGCAGTAACAGGAATTATGAATCATTTGAACACTTCTCTTAACTTTGTTTTCACATGCTGCAATTTCAAAAATTTAATTGCTCTTCAAATGTTTCTTTCTATTATATTGTTCATTTCTTTTTTTCTTGTCCTTTCTATATAATTTTCAGAAATTTTTTTGTAATATTGTAATGAATATTTGTTTGTTGTCTAGATATTAATGGATACATTGTTCTTTGAGTTTTTAAATATTGCAGAAAAATCCCACCATCTCTATCAATATTAGTGAGAGAATGAAATCAGCACCATTAAACTTGCATGACTCATTCTACTTTGTAACTTAATGGAGAGATTCAATGCATTAATTTATTCTCAGATCACTTCATTTACAAAGTGGATGGACATTGAAGTATCTTCTGTTCATTCTCATATTGTAACTTTAAGTACCTGTGAAGTTTGGCAGTGCGAAGTTGGATGAATTCCATTCTATTTCCCTCTTCAGAATCAAATGATTGGGGTACACAAGTGTAAAGAAGTCGGACAAATTTCATCGAACGAATTGGTCCGATTTTATCCTAGCTATTTGTAAGCAATAATGCTTATTTGGAACATTATTCTGAGCAAATCTCTAAGTTCAATATAAATTTTTAAGCAATCCAAAACTATACAATTAGAGCTATAGATCTGACCATATTTAGATTCAATATATAACATAAAATGGAAACATCAACTAAGAGCGAAAACCACAAAGCCACAGAAACAATATGAATTTTCACCTAACAATCCCAAAAACAGAGAAATCGAAAAAGAGGGCATGTCAGAGGCATACCAAATCAAATTCAAAAGCTCAATCAAGGAAAAGAAATTTGCAGCTAGCATCATACCTGTTCATCCCAAGACTATCAGCAAATACATGGCACTTTTGCTTAATCAAAGCCCAGCTTCTTCCTAATTTCGGAATTCACGAATTGCAAAACCTATTAAAAGAGGGAGAATAACGAATTCTTAGCATTGACAGCCGCTCCGCACCTTATCTTTCTCTCCACATGTAATTTGAATCCAATCTCTCCGTACATTTAAGCCACAGGGTGGGTTTTTGACTCAGTAACTGGCTGGGGTATGAGGACGTGAAGATTGCGGTGGCGGAGTCGGGTTTTGCCGTCCGGAGATCTGAATGAAGACGGCAATTAGGTTTAACTAAAATTTCTCTTACCCACGTGATTGTACTGTTAATTAGTAAAACAGAATTTTTTTTAATTTTATTTAATTCTAACAGGTGTTAGAATATGAGTGGCCAAGGCATACCACATAGACATATGAGTTGGTATGTCTGGCGTACTATAAAAATTCTCGAAAAGAAGGTATACCATGCCTTCTCTCTTTCTCCCGTTTTCAATTAATATTATACTTTATATTCATTTAGAAAGAGAGTTTTTTTTTTAAAGAATGAAATGCACATTCATAGAAAATATAATAAATTTCGATATAAATAATTAAAAAATTGCAACATATGAATATATTAGAAAAGTCTGAGTATGTATCGTCAATATCATAAATCGTAATAGAGCAATAATAGATGATGTTTGAAACTTTTTTTGACACAGCGGCAAAAAAACACACTCTATCCAGAATTGATTTCATAGTTTTTTTTTTCCGAGGAATGACGTCATAATCTTTCAGTGAGTCAGATCCATGTATGATAAACAAAACTCTTCTATTTTTCCATAAAAGAAAATATTATAACACTTGAAATAACAAAACCACATATAAAGAGAGAAAAAATAAAAACCTATAAATAAGAAACAAACTACAAAATATATCGTAATAGATTAATAAAAAAATTATTCAATAAAATTTTTTTTTTTTTTTTTATATATTTATAAACAAATGAGCTTGTAAAATTATGCCATGTGTTTTCTCTTTTTCTCTTTTTCACATTTTCAATTAATATGATTTTTCTAGTTCTCCTCTGTTTTTATGAGATTTATTTTTCTTTAGAAAAAAAAAGGAAAATAGAAAACTTATTTTATGTTGTTAGATTCATCAACATCATGACTTCTCAAAATCAATGTTGATGCTTTTGACTAATTTCAATCTTCATACAGTTGGAAGCAAATCAAGTTTTTTTTTTATAGAAAAATCCACCTGCATTAAAAAGGTATTTTTTGCGATTCACCGCTTCTAAATTATTTATTACCACCCTCTTTTTATATTTCCGCCATTGTCATTATTTGTATCCAAAATCAAAAAATCCTTTCTCTCCCGAGCAAAAAATTCGAATTTTACAAAAATGGAACCGAGCATTCCGGAAGTAGACGATTTCGAACACGAGGTAATATTACGATCCTACAATTAAATTTTTTTCCAAAATCTGTAAATTAATTTTTTTAGTTGGTTTTTACCTGAACTAATGGCGCATGCTGCCCGTCCCACAGGACGAACGGATGAACTATCCGTTCGGCCCGTGGAACGGGCAGCATGCGCCACCAGTTCCACCTATGGAATGGGCAGCGTGCGCCGCCTGTTCCACCCGTGGGACGGGCAGTGCGAGCCACCCGTTCCACCCGTGGGACGGGCAGCGTGCGCTACCCGTTCCGACCTGGGGTGAAACGGGTGGCCTGCCCGTTTCTTTAAAATAGGGCCGAACCGCATTCAAACGTAATTTTTTGTATTTTTTCAGACTATATTAACAACTGTTATGCATTTTTGGTATATCCAGGAACCGCTAGAAGATTGGTATCCCGACGGTATTGATTACAGTTCCCGTTTCATAACGGACACTGTTTTCCCTTCGTGTCAAGTTGCTGTTGAATAGGCAAAACAGATAGCTATTCAGAATGAGTTTGAGCTAATAATATCTTCGCACAAACATGGCAAAACACGTAACTATTCAGAATAGGTTTGAGCTGGAAAAAAAATACTACTTTTTCGTTTTACTTATTATTTCATATTCAATGCCTAGGTTCTTCATTTAACTTAGAACTAATAATATTAGAAAAGTATTGTTTTTTTTTCTTAATAATGTTGAGTTGAATTTAACTTTTCATATATTATTTTGCCTATTTTATTCTTAAAATTTAGGAATTGCAGAATATTTTGTGTTTATTTGATTTCATATTAATAAAGTAGGTACTTTTGGAGTAGTTGTAATTTCTGTATTGTAATATGTGATTCAGTCAGTTGTGGAGATCTTCACATAGATCATAGAAGACATAATTTGACTCTTGATAATAAAAAAATTGGATATCTTATTTTTGAAAAAATCAAGAAAATCATGTAAGAATCATTTACAAGACACAAAAATGATACTTTCAAATAAATAAGAAAAATCTTATTGCTTTAAAAAAATATATATATAAAAGATCTTAATTAACCATTGTAGAACTTTTTTTTTAAATAAAAAAAGTTTAGGTACACGTAAACCTATCTTGAAAATAGGTCAGGTCAAATCATAAATTACCGTAAGGGATTTAAAATGGAATTTACAGATTACCTATTAATAAAGGCTACATTTTATCAAACCTCAAACCTGACAAGTAGAAATTTAATTATTTATTGTTTTTCTTTTTTTAAGTATAGGATAAAAAAGAACATTGTATTAATGAATGTGGACCTTAGATCTGTTGTCATGGTGAAGAATTTTTATGAAGATTGAGAGTTTTGAGATCTATCTCTTCTCTTTTAGATCTTTCTCTCTCTTTTAGATCTATCTTCTCTTTTTCAGATCTGGCTTCTCTCTCTCAGATCTGTTGTCATGGTGAAGAATTTTTATGAAGATGGAGAATTTTGAGATCTATCTTCTCTCTCTCAGATCTATTTCTCTCTTTTAGATCTATCTCCTCTCTTTCAGATCTCTCTTCTCTCTCTAAAACACAGGATCAATTTTATAACTCAATTTTCTCTCTCTCTCTCAATTAGTTATAACTAAATTAACTATAACTAATAGTAGAATTTAAGAAAAGTAAATCTCTCTCTCTCTCTCTCTCTCTCGGCGATGACCAAGGCGATCGTGAAGGTTAAGGGGGATGGGTCGGTGAAGGCAGGCGGCTGGCCTGTGTCGGATCTGGTGGTGGCGGGGCGCGGGCGGGGCAATGGCTCCGGGATCGATGAGGCGTGGGCGGCGGCGGATGATGGGAGATCCGAAGGATCTCCTCGGGGGAGGAGGCGGAGCAGCGGGATTCGGAGGGATCGGTCGAGGGATAGGAGTAGATCGGAGTGGGTGGATGGTGGGGAGTCAGATTCGGCGGTTTCGACGGGGGGTGCTAGGGGTGCGTCGGTGCCGTTGGGGGCTTCTAGGGATGCGGCGGCCGATCGGGGGCTGGAAGGTGTTGGTGCCGCGGCCGCGGCCTTGGACTCGTTTTTCGCGGAGGGACGCGCGTATGATTCCGGAGTTAGAGGGCCGCTTCCGGTGCTTGGGCCACAGGGAGTACCGGCCGTCTCTCCCCAGCAGGATGAGCATGCCGTGCGACTTTCGTTGGCCGCACAGGCCGCGCAGGCCGTGCTGGCCGCGCAAGCCGCACAGACTACGCAAGCCGCTCAAGCGGAAGTTTCCGTGGATTTGGGAGGCCCCTCCTGGAGGGATAAGTTGCTAGGGGTGTCAAAGGAGGATCCCATGATGGAGGTGGATGCTTTTGAGAATGATTCCGGGGATTTTCTCTCTGATTCCGATTCTGAGGATGGAGAGCCTGATAACCCGCTGTGTCCTAGGATCCGGCTGTCCTCAGATGACAAGCGGGTCATGAGATCGAAGTGGAAATTGGCGTTAATCGTCACTGTGTTGGGGAAAAGGATCAGTTTCAATTATTTTGCCCAGAGGATCCAGGCTCAATGGGCAAAGAAAGGAAAGGTTACTATCACAGACCTTGAAAATGACTATTATGTCATTAAATTCACAAGGGCTGAGGATTTCAATGCTGTTGTGAATGGTGGTCCGTATATTATCTCCAATCATGTGTTGGCTCTGAGACCTTGGGTCCCAAATTTTGATCCCCATGATTGCTCTGTTAACAGGATCCTTACTTGGGTTAGGTTCCCGGGCCTACCTCTTGAATACTACAGTGATAGGTTCCTGAACAAGATTGGTAGCCTTGTTGGGAAAGTCCACCATGTTGATAAGACTACCATTGGGGCAGTGAGAGGCAAGTTTGCCAGGGTCTGTATCGATATTGATCTCGCTAAGCCTCTTCTTTCTCAGTTCTGTACTCAAAACAAGGTCTATCATATTGAATATGAAGGTATACACAACATCTGCTATGAATGTGGTATGTTTGGCCATACCCTTGAGGGTTGTCCTAAGAGGAGGAAGGACGTGGAGGAGTTGGTGCAACCTATCATAGGCGAAGCTGAGAAGAGTCAAGGGGAAGTAAGGAGCTTTGGCCCATGGATGCTTGCCAAGAGGCCAGTGAGAAGGAAGCCACGGGCTAATGTTAATGCTAATCATTCACCAGATATCAGTACGAAGATGACTACTCTCCAGATTGCTCCTGAGATCAAGGTCAGACCCCCGGATATTAAGAAGGGGATTGAGACTGGAGTGGACTCAGCTTCGGGTTCCGGGTCAAGGTTCGGTGTTTTGTCTATGGAGGAAGATCAAGACTCGGATCCTTCTGATAAGCAGATTGATTTAAGCATGCCTGGTCTGGAGTCGGTAGAGCATGCCTCTAGTCTGGGTAATTCTATTAATCCTCTCTTTGTCTCTAATGCTTCTGCTAAAGGCAAAGAGATTCCCCAGTCTATCCTGTCAGCTGGGAAGGGTTTGAGTAGGGAGGCGAGTACTCTACATCCTCCTGTTGATGCTCCTATTGGTAAGACTATAGGAGTGAGTAAGTTAAACATGAAGAATCCCAAAGGGAAACCTAAAAAGAACCTTCATGGTTTGAATTCTTTGGATAAAAGGGGTCCTTTTGGGACCGCCTCTAGGCTCTCCGGAGCCCCAAACAAATACCTGATCTAGGGTTTGGGCCTGCGTCTGTAGTCTCCCCCTCTGATGGACTTCTTCGTTTGGAATGTTAGAGGTGCAGCGAGCAAGGCTACCCGCATTCATGTCAATGATCTCATTAAACAGTTTAACCCTTCCTGCTTTGTCCTTCTTGAGACCAAGGTTAGTGGAGCCAAAGCAGATGAGGTGGTTAGAAAGTTTAAGAATTGGAATTGCGTCAGGTCGGAGGCTACTGGCCGGGCAGGGGGGATTTGGCTCTTTTGGAAGCCAGGTCAAGTCAATATTGATATTGTTACTATGGACAGTCAATTCATCCATAGTAAGGTGTGTTACCCGGGTAATAAACCCTTCTTTATTACCTTCGTCTATGCTGATCCTATTTCGACTAACCGAAGAAGGCTGTGGGAGATCCTTCATTCTTTTAGCTCTAACATGGTGGAGGCGTGGTTGGTTGCCGGGGATTTTAATGACATTGCCCTCTTGAGTGATCAGAGAGGAGGGGGTAATCATTATGTGAACCGGTGTCTTAATCATAAGCAAAGTATGGATATGTGCGGGCTTTCGGACCTGGGTGCTGCTGGCCACAAATTTACCTAGAAAAGGAATAGTGTGTTTGTTAGGTTGGATAAGGTGTACGCTAATGTTGCAGCGATTTATAGGTTTTCTGAGGTCAAGGTACTTAATCTCCCTTTCCGTCACTCAGACCATTGCCCTATCCTCATTAATTTGGTCAAAGGAAATCGGCTGAAAGGTAATAGACCTTTTAGGTATCTGGTGGCTTGGGAGTCTCACCCCGAGTTTAAGGATTTCGTTAAAAGCAATTGGCATCCCCACTCTGATGTTCTCCTCGCTACTGAGGAATTCAGGAGGAATGTGGCTGTTTGGAATAAAAATACTTTTGGTCATATTATCAGGAGGAAGAACAAACTCTTGAGGAGAATGGAAGGTGTTCAGCGTTGCTTGGAGGTTCGTTTTGATCATAGCCTGAATGGTCACCTAAGAGCTCTTCAGAACGAGTTGGAAGCTGTGCTTAGACATGAAGAGCTTCTGTGGTTCCAGAAATCTAGGAAGGCTTGGATTCAAGACGGGGACCGGAATACCAGGTTTTTCCACCTCTCAACGATCATTAGGAGACAGCGAAATAGGATCGAGGCTATTAAAGACGCCAGTGGTGAGTGGATTTTTGAGGAGGAGGACATTCGGCGCCTTGCCCTTGATTTCTACAAGGACCTGTTCAGAGAGGAAGCTGTGGACCTAGAGAGTGCCCACTCTGGCATTTCCTTTCCTCGTTTGGGGGAGGATGCTATTAATAATGCTTTCCATCCCATTGAGCTTAAAGAGATTGATCTGGCCTTCTCCAGCATCGGTTCCACTAAGGCTCCTGGTATTGATGGTATCCCCGCTAGTTTCTATCATAAACACTGGGACACTGTTAAAGAGGGTATATACAGCTTTGTGTTAGGTGTCTTTGGTGGTTCGAACGATATCAGTTTGGTTAATAAAACCCTCCTTATCTTGATTCCTAAGGTTGCCAAGCCTTCTTCCTTTCTCCAGATGAGACCCATCAGTCTTTGTAATGTCTTGTATAAAGCTATTACTAAGATTGTGGCTAATAGAATCCGGAAGATCCTTCCGGATATTATCAGCCAAAATCAAGGGAGCTTTGTTCCTGGAAGACAATTGATGGATAACGTTGTTATTGCCCAGGAGGTTGTCCATTCTATGAAGATTAAGAAAGGCAAGAAAGGGATCGTGGCTCTCAAGCTGGATCTGGAGAAAGCCTATGACAGGTTGAACTGGAGCTTTCTTCTGGATAGTTTAGCCAAAGCTGGTATCCCGGAGAACTGGAGGAATTTGATTGGAAAGTGTATCTCCTCTCCTGTTTTCCAGGTTATGATCAATGGGGATATGTCGGATGAGTTCTCTCCATCCAGGGGTATTCGTCAAGGGGATCCTATGAGCCCCTTCCTTTTTGTTATTGCCATGGAAAGATTGTCTCACCTGATCCAAGAGGCGGTGAGCAAAGGGACTCTCCACCCTGTTTCCATCAACAGACATTGCCCCCCTGTTACCCATTTACTCTTTGCTGATGATGTCATTCTTTTTGTGGAGGGTAATGAGGAACAAATTAAGGCTGTGATGGATATCCTCGACTGCTTTTGTGAGGCTTCTGACCAGAAGATTAACATCCATAAATCCCGTATGCTTTGTTCCAAGAATATGGATAATAGCTTGTGTAGAAGACTGAGTGAGATGTCTGGCATTCCCCTGACTCAATCGTTTGGGAAATACCTTGGGGTCCCTCTTCATAGTGACAGGGTGTCCAAAGCCTCTTTTAAAGACATTTTGGACAAATCTAACGGTTTGTGTGCTAGCTGGAAAGCTAATTCTCTTTCCCTTGCAGGTCGCCTTACTTTAATCCAGTCTATCAACTGCGCTGCTCCAAATCACATCATGCAAGCCTGTAAGCTCCCTGAGCCGGTCCTCAACGACCTTGATAAAATTAATCGGCGTTTTCTGTGGGGAGAGTCTGGGGATGGGAGGAAGATTCACCTGGTCCCTTGGAAGGAAGCCTGCCAGCCTAAGAGCAGGGGGGGTCTTGGTATAAGGCAAGCTAAGGACAATAATAAAGTCCTGTTAATGAAGCTTCTTTGGAGAATGTGGCAATCCCCCTCCTCCCTTTGGGTTCGTCTTCTGTGCGGCAAGTATAGGAAAGATAGAATCTTTGGTGGCCCGAAGGAGAGGGTTGTCAGCTGTTCCTTCCTCTGGAAAGGGCTTAGTGCTGTTTTTGCTGAGTTCTGTACGGGGATTGGCTTGGAGGTGGGTAATGGGAGATCCATTAGTTTCTGGTATGACACCTGGATTGGTGACAAACCGTTGATTGAGGTGTGCATCGCCCCTCCGCCGAATGATCTCCTCTCCTGGAGAATTGCTGATGTGGTGGACTCGGAGGGAGACTGGATCTGGTCTAAGTTCGACTCCTTTCTTAGCCTGGAGACCCTCCTTAATATTAGAGGTGTGAAGATTAGTAATCAGGAGGAGGATAAGGACAGACACTGCTGGGCCTTGACTAATAATGGTTCTTATTCTTGCAAATCGGCCTATGAAGCTTTTACCCCTAATAGGGCTGATCCTCCTTTGGAAATTTGGAAGTCCATTTGGGCCCTCAAAGTCCCCTACCGCATTAGGAGTTTCCTATGGCTGGGAGTCAAAGACAGGCTCCTCACGAATGCAGATAGACACAGAAGGCACTTGGCTGTATCTGGTGCCTGTAGCAGATGCAGCGGCCATGTGGAAACCTTGTGCCATGCTTTGAGGGATTGCCCGAATAGTAGAAAGGTTTGGGAAGGGGTCCTTCCTCACCACATCCTTCCTTCCTTTATGGGGTTCTCTGATATTGACTGGTTCTCTGAAGGCGTTAATGGGAATTTGTTGGCCAGTATGGAGCACGGGGCTATTCTCTTCGCTATTATTTGTCACCAAATGTGGAAATGGAGGAATGAAGAGTTATTTGCTGAGAAGACTGGCTTTATTCCTGACCTCCGGTTTTACTTCTCGAAAAAACTCTCTGTTATTACAAAGAGTTTTGAAGGAGAGCCCCTGGTTCACCCCTCCCCGGTTAAAGAGGTCCAGTTAGTTGGTTGGAGGAAGCCCAGGGAAGGGGTTGTCAAGTTGAATACGGATGGCTCCTGCCTTAGTAATGGCAGAATTGCTGCTGGTGGAGTTCTTCGGGATGCTGGTGGCGCCTGGCTGGCTGGGTTTACCCATAACTTAGGTACGGGCTCCTCCTTTACTGCTGAGCTCTGGGGGATCTTGTCTGGCATTAAACTCGCCATTCGCATGGGTGTTAAAAGACTTTCGGTGGAGTCTGACAATTTGGAGGCTATCAACAGGATTTCGGATAGACAGGCTGTTTGTCTTAAGAGTCAGAATCTCATTAAAGCCATCTTGAGGCTTCGTCCTGCCTTCGATTCTCTTACCTTCTCCCATATTTATAGGGAGCAAAACCGCGTGGCGGATCGCTTGGCAGCTGCTGGGCATTGGGGGATGTTAGGTGTTTCTACCCTTTCCGTTCCTCCTTCTTTTCTGTTACCTTCTCTTCTTGAGGATAGGATTGGGGTCAGTCTTCCTAGACTGATCCCGGGTTAGATTTTTGTTTGTTTGTTTTTTTTCTTCCCTTTTTACCAAAAAAAAAAAAAAATGAATGTGGACCTTAATTAGTTGATGTGATAATGAATTTAATGATTAGTTACACCAATTCACATTTTAAAAGTATAATGAATATAAACTAAGTTACTTTTTATATATAAAAGGGAGACAATAATTTTCTAACAAAATAATTAAAGCTCTAGTTTAAAACATACAGCAAACAGAGATAAAAAAATTAATAATAATTCTATAGTTTTAAGTTGGTGTAATGCTCTTTCAGTCCTTTTAATTTATCCTAATTGATCATTTTATCTTTCCAACTTATCAAATATCCTATTTACCCCTCCTAATTCCATAAAAATGATATTTCTTGTCCACTTAACTTGTCCAAATTGATAATTTTACCCATCCACAACTCATCGAATGTCCTATTTACCCCTCTTAATTCCATAAAAATGGTATTTCTCACCCATTGTGATCATATTTACCCTCATAACTCCATAAAACCGGCATTTCTTATCCCTTTATAGTGTAAAATTAATTGGACTTATTCAAATGAGTTTGAAAATATTTTTTTTAATATCAACTTTTTATTTTGTTTTAATTTGATAATTATATTGATACTTCATATGTTTATTAAAATAATAGATAATCAAAATTTAATTAGTAAAAAAAGTTGAAAATAGAAAAAATGGGATTAAAATCTGCTATCCCAGTGTGGGTGTCCCCTTCCCTGTCTCCCATTGGTTTTATTACACGTGTAATCAGCATTTAACTGTAGTCTAACTCTGTTAATTTTCTTGAGCAACACCGTTTCTCCTTCAACAACAAAGCATCGACTTTTTTCTTTTAAGTTTTTTTTCTTTCTCTATACATCCTCTTTCTTTGTCTCTGATCATCGTCTTTCTCTATCTTCCATCGATGTGAAAAACTGATTATGATAGGAATTTAAAATTGAAATTAATTTGAGGAATTAAGAACTGTCAAATATCTCATAAAGATCTGTTCAAGATACTAACAAATCTATTAGAATGGGTAGGAAAACCCATGCATCAGAACAATTACCTCCAACAATTCTCCATCTCGCTTATATATTTCCTTCGTGTTTCAGAAATGTAATGGCTGCTTGATAATGTCCTTCTGCCAAAAACTAGAACAACTTTTCAATTCTCCATTGCTTCCTTGTTCCTTCCAACAATGTTGAACCCAAACCCGATGCAACAACTAAATATATGGAGCAGGAAGGTAAACCTGAAACTGAATCAAAGAAAATGAAATTTAGAGGTGATTCAGACATTGTAGTTACTGATTCCAAGCTTTGAACTTAGTTTTGTTTTGGAATTTGAGATGATTCTAACAATATTGCAGATATTGATAATAATCTAAAATACCTTATTTTAAGCTTTGAAACTAATTTCAGTTTTAAATTCTTATGGTAATCAGCTTTCTCAATGAGGTTGCGATGATCAGAGATAGAGAAAGAGAATGATCAAATGAAGTTGATGGTGATTTGAGATAAAGAAAGACGATGTACAGAGAAAGAGAAAAATGTGAAAGAAGTCCATGCTTTTCTGTCGAAGGAAGGAGAAACTCAAGGAAATTTACAGAGTTGGGATTAGAGTTAAATGCTGACTAGGATTAAGTGTACAGATGTAATAAAACCAATGGGAGACAGGGAAAGGGACACCCACGTTGGGACAGTAGATTTTAATCCGAAAAAATGAATAAAAAATACAAATAACAAGAACATTAATATAAACAAGTTAAAGACATTATGTGTAGGGATAAAGTACCAAAATAGAGACTGAAGTATCAATTTAGGTTCCAAGTACAAAATAGCACCAATATAGGTTTAATGTTTAAAAAAATGTATCAATTTAGGTCTCGATAATCTATTGTAAGGGGTGGGAAATACCATTTTTATGGAGTTATGAGGATAAAAATGACATTCTATGAATTGAGGAGGTAAATGAACAAGTTGAGGAGATGAAAAATACTATTTTTATGAAGTTAAAAAGATAAATACAATATTCGACGAGTTAGGAAGATAAAAAGATGAATTTAGACGAGTTGAGCGAGTTGGGCACTATTAGGCTTTTAAGTTTGAAATCTTCATCAAATTTTAAACCACTAAAGAACATAGTTTCTAGAAGCTTTAAGATTCTTTTGTCCTTCTTTATCTGCAAAATTTGGCAAAGGTGCTCTGCTCTGGCCTCACTCTTCTCTATTTTTAGATTCTTTTTAAAGAGATTCTTTTTGGAAATGGAAGACAGCTGGAATCCCATAAAGGAATTATGAAATTAAAAATATCTCCTAGACAATGAAGGAAATAGTTAAATTTTATGATAAGCTCTTTAAAGAAATGGTAATTATGACAGAAAAGGGCCAAAATATATAAAGTTAGAGTTTGATTTGAATGTAATTAAGTGGGTATGTAATTAATTAATAATAAGAAGAATGATGAGGTTTCTTCTAGAAGCAATCCAAAAATAGAAAAGTTCTAGAAGAAAGATGTATTGATATTATAGTAGTAGTGTTAATCGTGGGGTTTATGAAAGCTTCCAATTAAGGCAAAGCCAGATACATGCTTGTTACCTTTGCTTGTTGTCAATACCCATATTATGATAATTCAGATATTTTCAATTAAGGGAAAGTAATTTCTATCCTTTATTGATTTAGATTCTCATACTCTTAATCTTGTTACGGTATCAGAGCTTTAAGCTTCCTCGATATTTGAATTTTTTTTTGTTAGAAATCTTTAGATTTCATCATAATATTAAATAAATATTAACTGTTTAGATATTCGAATAAGATGATTTTCATAAACACGTAATGACAATCAAGATAGTATACCTTGATCCATGATGATAATAATTGAGTTCTTCGGGAATCACCGAGAATTGAGTTTCTCTCGCTTAACCCTTTTTAGACTTGACAGATTTTTTTGATGGAGAGAAAATAACTTTTAGATAGGTTAGAGAAATGACCAATTTTGAATTTGTACTTTAAATATATCTTCCATCAGGTATCTCTTCACCCATAAGGTACATTTTTTTTATTAATGAACCAATAGGATTCAATGTATCATTTCGTTAATCAATCACGATGATTGATCGTACCCTTTCGTGAACTGACCAATAGGATTTATTCTTTTATTTTATAAAACCATATAAGTAAGTATATAATATACTAGGTAGGGTCATATATTAAGTTGATGTAAATTTATAGGAAATCCACTATTTTTCTTTTTAATGGCATCTCCAATATCACCTATGGTGGAATCTTTGTCTAATCCAACGAGAATACTTCTCAATCCTTAGTTTCGCAAGTGTTAACTGGAGCAAAGGATTATTGGTAAGATCTGTTAAACAATCTCTCATAACGAAGAACAAAGTCAAATTTATCGATGAATCTTCATCTCAGGCGACAGTGAGAAAAGCAGATCTTCAATCTTGGAATCACTGTAATCAATTGGTTCTATTTTGGCTGAATCATTCTGTTTCTACATTAATTTATTAAGTATTACTTCGTTTGAAACAACATTTGCAGTTTGGGACAGCTTGAAGAATCTGAGAATTCTCACAATCAAATCTTTTAAGGATGGTAGAATTACAAGATGAAGTAGCATATCTTTCACAATGTCATCTTTCTATAACAGATTGTTTTACTCGATTGCAAGTTACATGGGAAGAATTAGTCAATTTTAGATGGGTTTCATCTTATGCATGTATTCCTGATGCTGCAGACTGTGTAGTTGTTAAAAAGATTAAAGAACAACAATCTTATTAAGACTATATAATTAAGTTCTTGAGAGGTTAATGAAAATTTTGCTATGATTAAGACTCAAATACTTATGATGGATACTCTTCTAATTATTGAGAGGGTATTCAATCTAGTTATTCAACATGGAAGGTATGTTCATGAAGGAGTAGCTTAATTGTATTTCTTTTAATCCATTACCAGGAGCAGTGAATTTTGTGCAACCTGATCATAATAATAAGAAAGTTTGTGCATATTAGAATAAAAGCAATTCTAATGTCAATAAGTATAGTTTCTGTGGTAAAAAGTGGCATATCATGGATCAATACTACAAAAAGCATGAATATCCAACAAATTTCAAGTTTACTAATGCCAAAAAGAAAAATGTGGTAGCTAATCCAGTAGTCGCTAATGCAAATTGTGATATTGGAGAGGATCAAAAGTCATTTCAAGATTCTGCAACAACTTCTATTTCTAATGAGAAATATCATAATCTGATGTACTACCTACAGCAAATTGAGGCTCAACAACCACAATCAAGTCGTTCTTCTTGAGTGCAATCTTCTACTAATGCCTTTACATTGCTTAATGAAGGACCAACTGTACAGTCTGACTTCAGTCATATTGATTATACTAAGTATTTCTATTCACCATGTTCTTTTATCATGTTCTTCTAAGCATATTGCTGTTCATTGGATAGTTGACCCATATTGTCGTTAATTTCAATTAGTTGGTGGATAGATTACAAATTCTTGGTATTAAAGTTACTTTGCCTAATGGAAGTCATATATTAGTGAATATGGTTGGTTCAGTTTATATTACTGGACATTTAGTACTAAAACATGTTTTGTATATTCCTGGATTTAGTTTTAATTTGTAATCAATTAGCAAACTATTAGTAAATTCCAAGTGCTTAGTAGTATTTAAGGATACTATGTGCATTTTTTCAGGATAATACAAACCAAAGGAATATTGGTACAACTGAGTTAAATCATGGCTTGTATATTTTTAAGTGATCATTGTATTCCTTTGTTCATGTTAATCACAATTTCATACGTTAGGAGTAAATTACACTTTCTAAAAAAGGATAGAGATAAATTCAAAGAGTCACATAATTTACTAATTAAATAATATGCCACGTTTTATTAGATAAAAAATTCCAAATATAGATACAACATGGAGATTAGGAGGAATAAAACCTCACACTCATACATGCTAATGCCAATACAAGATCTATTAAAGGAAGAAAAAAAGACTATAAAGAGCAATAAAAAACCATTAAAGGTACAACTAATACAAAGAAAATAGAAATCATATACTCTTTGAAAATCGAATCTCGTTAAAATACTGTTGCAATCCATTCTTCATCCTTTATAGTATTTTAGACATTCGGATCTAAATTATTTGTTATTGTGCAACCACGCAGATCTATAAATCTACGGATAAGATAAATCTTTTCTACTTGTGCTAAAACCGAAAAAAGGATAAATGATAGAAGTATAGCTAACAGATATAAGATCTGACGAAAAAAACTTCGATAAGGTAGTAGATTTCAAACTAACTACAACTACAAGTAAAGAAAATGCAAATATAAGACTAAAATTAAATCTAAAACATATCGGAGTAGATCCGGTTAGAACGGATTCAAGGAAAAGTAAGGAAAAAAAAAAAGAAAGAAAGAAGAAAATGGATACAAGGGGAAGGAGGATGAAACTTTAGAGAAAAAGAAAAGAAGAGAGAGGTGAGAGAACAGTTTATATAACAAATGATTTTTTACACAATTAATTTAATATATACAAAATTTTTACAAAAAGCCTAATACACAAATAACCCTCTGAACTTGTCTAAATGTTGCAACTGTCCCCCTGAACTTTCGATTGTAACAACTTACCCATCAAACTTGTCCAATTGTAAAACATAACCCCTCAAACTTGTCCAATTGTAAAACATAACCCCAAATTGCTGACATGGACTGCAATTAAAGAAACACGTGAAATACAAAAACTGCAACACTCGTGGAGTGTGATAATCAGATCTTTGGCGTGATACGAATCCGGGGAAACGTTTTTACGGTTGCTTTAAGTACGTGGTAAAAAAATTCCCAATTTGGGGTTATGTTTTACAATTAGACAAGTTTAAGGGGTAAGTTGTTACAATTGAAAGTTGGAGGGGGCAGTTGCAACATTTGGACAAGTTCAGAAGGTTATTTGTGTGTTAGCTTTTTACAAATGTAAACCCTAAAAAATAACATTTTAATACTGAAATTTTAATATTTTAATATCTAAATATTTTAGAACATAAGACATTAGTTTTAAAACATATATTGGAGTATATGTTCTATATTTTATAACTTGTGTTTTAAAATGTTAAGTAAAATGTTATAAATTGTTAGTTTAGAACATAAGAAATTATTTGAGGGTAACAAAAAAAAAATGAGAAATTAGTTCTGAAACATAAGACATTAATTTTAGAACATATGCTGGAATATATGTTTTATATTTTATAGCATGTGTTCTAAAACATTAAGTAAAATGTTCTAAATAATTAGTTTTAGAACATAAGACATTAGTTTTAGAACATACGCTAGAGTATATATTCTATATTTTATAATTTATGTTCTAAAAAGTTAAATAAAATATTCTATATAATGTTTTTTTATGAAAACATTTTTAGATAAAAAAAATGTTCTCACATAGGGAGATGAGCAGGCACCAGTCCCCATACATGGTTTTACGACTTTGTGGAGACCTATGTTTTTGGTAAACAGTGTTTTCATCTATGCCTCTTTTATATATATATATATATAAAAATAAGGGCATTGGGATTTTAAAGATAATCTCAACAGTCCCATTTATTACTAATAATCTAAACAAAGTCAAGTAGAGGAAAGCCTGCTGAATTAACAACTGTATTGTAGGCTTTTACTTTACTCAAATTTATTGGATTCGACTTATTCCTCTATATATGTACATTATAGGCCATAATGGCCATTTGTACCTCTTCACAATCTTCAGGAAGATCTGCAAATGCTTATTCTTATCTTCAACTTTCAACTATTTTCTTAACTATTTAATTCTAAACTTGTAAAACACTTTTTAAATGGATTCTCTCAATTATTTAAAACCTCTCTACTAGAATTTTAGTATATTGAACCTCATATACTTCTATTTTTCCTAAAATTTACCCTTCCATTCCAACCAAGATTTCGAAGTGGAGGAACGATAGAGTGCAAAAGGGAATCCTGGTGGGTTACTGTGTGACTCTTCGGTTTTGCTGTGAATATTAGGGTCTGTAATGCATTCCTTGTTGAGTTATGTGGGTTTTTCTTCGGTTTTCAGCTTGCCTGGGACAAGAGTTGCATGAGGTTGCTGGTGGAGTTGATTCTTTTGTTGGTGCTAGGGTTCATGACTAGAAGTATTGTGATTACTCATGTGTCTGTTTGGCTTATTAAAGGGTGTCATCCGCTCCGGGACAGCAATTGGGATATCAAATTCATTCATACTTATGCTATTTGGATAGTGAACTTCCCAAGATCTCTTTTCCTCTAGATCATCACAAATGTGTTTACCTCCTCCTGACATTCTTTTTTAGGACAATTGCAGTTCTTCTATGAGAAGAAGAGTTTCTTAGTTTTTTCTCTGTTTTTTTAGGGCTAAATCTTAGTTTTCCTTTCTGTGTTTTTTGGGCTTTTAGCCCCTTATGTAACCAAAAAAGAAAGAGAATATATATATATTGGTTCATCCTCGGTCAATCCGATACCTATTTGAACTTTTACTGCTCTAACAAACAATGTGTAATTCAATGGGCATCTGCATTCACATACCCAATCTGATTCAAATTTGATTATGGATTTACTAATCCTAATAGTTGAGACACATTATTCTTTTAATTATATCTTTCTCTTTCTTCTTTATATATATCAACAATGTCAATATTACAAGAATTCATCAAGGGAACAAACTACTCTTCCAGCCTTCCCCAGACATGATAACTCTGAGTGAGTGGATGTGTTATCATGAGCAGCAAAGAATATTCAAAGTTATAAATCCTAATAGGCTATGACTTAGAACATCCGGCACCGATTGATGAACTCCTAACAGCTACCCTTACTGCACCTACGCAACTACGCTGTCTCATCTCAGGACTCAATCCATGCCTACTGTCCTCTCCCTTACACCCTTCTTCAATCTGAACGCCCACAATGTATGCTATCTGAACACCAGCCACAAATACAGTAAGAAACTCAACAATCCAGTGGACATTTCATTTTCATCTCCTAAAGATCTCATACATCTTAAGAAAACCTTAACTATAACTTGGCAGGCATAAGAAATAGCAGCAGTTTGAAAGAAATTCAAGTGACTGCAATACCAAAGACTTTCGTTTTGACATAAATGTCTTTAAATTTTATGATATACTAACATTAAAAAGTCCAAATGGCGTTGCTTTTTTCTTTTATCCATGTCGCCAAAAATTATAGTCAAATACCTATTTTCAAGTAATCATTTCGTTAATTTTATAATGGATTTTCTCTGATTTGAACTTTAATGTTAGTATAATATAAAGTTCAACAACTTTTTATTCATGACATGAAGTTTAGGGGCCATAATGTTAGTAGCGCTTCAGTATTTCAATTAGGATCATCACAGTCCCCTTTGGAATTTTTTATGTAGAACCAATACTACACCGAAGCAATAAGACATATTCTAAGGAAGTTCAGTTTTGTTAGTCAAATGTGCAAATGCATAATCTGATGCTGACTTGTCCATAATAACATCCCTAACCTGATTGAGAAGATAAAATAACTAATATCCATAACTGGGACAAAAAAAAACTTCTACTGCTAGGTCCGGCATTAAATTTACTCTCAGAATAGGATTCCTACGAGGAATTTAAGGACAAGTAATTTCTGCTAAGAAATTTCTGTTGGTTGTGTTGGAATTAGACTCTGCAGGCCACAGAGTTAATACATAGAAACATGACAAGGTATATAAGGACTAGGTTAGAAACAAAAACTAAAACAAGTAGACTAAATTACTAGTATAAATGAAATCACTGCTAAAAGAAAATATAGACTGAGAGTGGCACTAGCTTCTGCACCTATTATTTTGTGCATATAAAGCAAGAATTTCAGAAGATCAATAAAGCCATCATTTTCGTCGGCCAACAAAATTCAAGAAGAAATAAAAACTATCCTTGATAATGTGTTTTTTCAACAAACTTTTGCGATTTATCAACAAGTCAGGATAACAGTGTTACTATCTGTCAAAAAAATAATGGAAACAAGGACATGGGGGAGCACGAACTCCCACAATGTATAGGCAATAAGATATTCATAGATGTATTGATAAATTTCATTATGACCTGCCACAACAGCTAGCCAGCCTGAAAAATGCTACAATTGCTGAAGCTGACAATTGAGACATGTAGAACAGCTAATTAATGGTTTCTGTACTTCTATGTATTATTGTGAAGGCATCTTTCATCTTATCACAGTTTAATGGTAAGGCAACATACCATCTATCAGATGAAAAACTTCCAAGAAATAAAGGTTTAATCAGGAACCCTAGTAGTAGTAATTCCAGCAAGTCATACCTTCAGCCTGAACCCGATCTTATGCTATCAGGAACGGGTATCAGTAATATGATAAGGAAAAGTGAATGTGTACAGGGATATCAAGAGGAGGAGGAAGAGGAGAGGGGGGGCGGTGTGTGCAAAAGTTTGTAATTGGTTGAGGTTGTTTGAGATGATTGAGAAGGAACTATGTTCCAAGCCAGAAAACTGATAAGAGCTGGCCAGAAAAACTGTTCACATACTTTGTACTCCCTATAGGCACAAACAACATCATATGCCCCGCAAATAAAAAAGATATCCATAAAAAGGTGCAACCCCAAAAAAATGCAATATTAAATCATGGTGTAAAACAACATTTGTTCAGAGAATATCCATGTCTCTATTATACAATTCTTTGTTATCATTTCTCAAACAGGGTTTGACTTGAGCATAATTATCGAGACATCAATGCCCATGCCCATCACTTAATCAGAAAGTTAAATGCAGGATGGCTAGAGGGTAGGGAATCTCTTTCTTTTCCCATAAAGCAGCACAGGTGCACACACTGTGACTGACCCAGTCTAGCAAAAATATCAATGTAATTTTATGTTAAATATATAGAAGTTCCCAAGTACTGGGATGGAGAAAATATTGTCCCAGTTAGGAAAATTAAGAACATGGGGAGTACTGCCCCCTTCCCTCTCTTTCTTCCTGAAATCCTCGTTCCAAAGTGAGAGCCCTTATCACCAAATACAACAGAATTTGCGGACTTCTTTTTATAGCTGACAGGCATCCATAGGCATAATGTTTATGCCTAATCTAATCCTATTCAACCGCATTAGGTCCTATACAGACTTCATAAACATTTAGATTTTATGAACATGTACTCTTCTCTACATGCAAAAAGTGGACCTAGTATCATCCATTTCCCAATTCTCTCTCTCTCTCTCTCTCCCTCTCTATCCATCATATGCAACCAACAATCGGAAGTGGTCATCACGCTTAAAGGCTAAAGCAAACTGGAAAAAAAAAAATAGTAATGGCCAAAAAATATCAATTACAAATCATGCAACATAAATTGACAAAGTATATCATTGCCAATTGCATTCTACTATTTGATTAAACAAAGGCCTACTTGTTGAGGATTTTTGAAGTTCTCAAGGTTTTTTACAATGCCTGAAAACCAAAGTAGTATTTTCCTAATCTCAAAATATCAATTTCATGTTCTTAATGCTTCTTTTTAAGACAACCCAGTTCAAGATCTGAACTAGCTCCTGGCTATTGATCACATCAAGAAGCAGAACAAATTTCAGATAAGTTAACAAAAGAAATAAAATTGAAAAAAATTGCCACCTCTAATTCACCCATAAGATACTAGTACTACAAACTACAAAGGGTTCTAAAGCTTTCTGCATTTTAACAAGAGAAGGCTTTTAAATCCGTTACACTATTTAACAATGAATAATGTGAAAGATGGGGAACAGGAATAGTTTAAACATTCATAGTACCTTGCCAGTAGCATTACGAACAGGTGTTATGTGCAGAAAATTCCAGAATGTAGTTTTATTCTTCCTAATAAGAGAAGAAAACCATTAATTAGACTAACTGAACTATTTTTTTTCTCAACTGATGGAAAGAACAGTTAAAGTGTCAACCTGTAATTTAAGATATGTACTGTACATGCTTGTTCGGCTTGAATGCTTTTTCTTATCTGAAAAAGAATTGTCAGCAATATGAGTTTTCAGACAATACTAGTCAATACTAATCAGGTCACCACACCAAGCAAAAACCACAACTAACTAGACAGATACCTGCTCAAGAACGGCACTATCTGTATCTGCTCCACTTAAAAATCTGCAATTGCGTCCCAAGACTTCGTGCCTAGCATAACCTAGACACTTAACAAGATAACATAAGAAGCTGAGCAATGCCCATTGTTCCAATATGCATACATACACCAAATGCTGCAGATAATCAATGTTACCCAATGAAGTAACAATTAATTTGTGAGTTGTTTTTAAGAAGTACGAACATAATGATCACCTGTCAGTTTTAAGAATGCATCACTAGCATAAACTATAGGTAAATCTGGCAAGTGTGGATCCGTCCTGCAAATGCAAAAAAAATTATGTTGCAACAACACAAAACATAGGCATTAGCAATCTTCTAAACATGAAATATGCTAAAAGGAAAACAATTAGGAACTTGAAACAACTCACAATACAAAGCTTTGTTTGATTCTACCAAGTGATATATTTAAAGATAAGCTGATAAGGCCTGCTCCAGGTAAGCTGCATCTTTTTCCACACACCAATTTGCCAGTCGATTCACTATAATGAATTAGCACAGACAAGATATTGTTAATGGCAGTTGATGCTCTTCGCTTATCTGCCTCACTTGCCTCACATGGCTCTTCAATGTTCACTCCTGCAAAATACATACAGACTCATTAATCACTCTCCAATAGCAATTCAAATTCAATGAAAACCAAATCACCAGAGCTTAGCTTAGGCCTTAGAACAAAGTACAGACCTCCAATATTGGAATCCAAAGCTAAAACCCGACCCAGGTCCACCAAAGAATCCGAGCAAACCTCTCTCCTACACGAACCAAACATAATTTCTCTAAATCCGGACCCTTCTTCTTTACTAAAACTCACTCTGCTATTTCTGGGTGTCCCCATAATCGGCACCTGAACAGCAACAAAGTGAATAACCCTACCGTCCTCCTTTCCAAAAACAGGGCTCATATGAAACAGCATCCAGAAAGGCGTTCCGTCTTTCCGATAATTCAATAAATTGATCTGCAACGCTCTCTCTTCCCGTATGGCGTCACCGATTTCCATCACAGACTTCCTATCGGTGAGCGGCCCCTGAAATATCCTTCCATTCCTACCGATAACCTCATCCTTGGAGTACCCAGACATCTTCAAAAATCCGGTGCTGGCAAACACAATCGGGTTGCCGGAAATGTAAGGATCAGTGATAGTAAAACAATCGGGCAATCCATCGAGAGCTTCTCGGGCCCAAGGAGAGTAACGGATATTTAACGATTGGTGAATTAGAGCCAACTGTGATTCCATATAGATTGTTCCCCTTTGAAATTCTGTATCCTCGGTTTGCAAATCAGCCCCAATCCCATGTGGTAAAGCTAAAGGCTAATGGCTCCTTCAGATTGGGAGTTTGAAAAGAGAGAAACCGAAGTGAAATAGTGAAATAATCTGAAAGAAATTGAGTAAAAGAAAGAAGCCACATATAATTTTCAAAGAATTGTGATAAAGGAAGCCATAGAATCAATTTTGAGGCAGTGAGAAAGAGAAGTGGAAAATATCAGGGTTTAGAGTAGGCGATTGAATGATCATAGATAAGTGAGAAATACACATCAATCAATCGCTGTTGTTGTGCTTTCTGATTCATATAATCTTTGAAAAGGAAAATCCTTTTCTTCTTCCTCTTCCTTATTCGTGTTCAGTAGATGACAATCTAGAGCTCGATTGCAAGTCCACACAACACAAATTATACAGAGATTCACTCGTTCAAAACAAGATTTCCTAAATTAATAATTATGCAGATAAAGATGTTTTATTTATGTGAAATATAAAACAAAATATGGAAATTATTGGGGAATTCCAAATTTATATTTTTTCAAGCTTCATCATAGAAGATATTTTTCACAATAATAGGTTTTTTTTTTTTTTTTGGTGAGTCACAATAATGGATTGTGGTGTGTGTATGCCAAAATTAGTGACTCATATATATCTCGATTACACAACCAACCTTAACTAACTAAATCAAAACATCCATACAAAGCTACTTCTTAATTACTCATAAGCAAATGTTAGATCTTTCAAAAAAAATAAAATTGGTTAAAGATTTTCTTGTAATTTCTTGTTCTATCCTCGCTCCAACCTCCACTGTTCTGGTCACTCAATATGATTGAAGTTGCACATTTCATGTTAATGAAAAGAACTCATTTTTAATCAACTAGGTTTGAAATTGTACCAACTCGTAAAGGTTATTTAAAATTGTAATATTTTCTACATAAAAGCTAAATTGATAGTACAGTAGTAGCGACTATATACTAAGTAGAATTATTTATGTACTAAAATAACAAACATTTATATCATGTAAAATTGAAAAAGTAAATAAATATAGGGAAACAATATAATTAAACTCCGAACTTCGGCTGTTTTAACAAAGTAGTATGTATATTGACAATTAAATTTAAGAAAAAAATTGAAATGAGATAATAAATTTTTTTTTAGAAAAGATTAAATGGTTATTTCTCTTATTGAATATATAAATAAATTGATAATTTTGATTTAACAAAAAAATGATAGTGATAAAATGGGGTGGGAATGGAAAAATATTTGACAATAATAAAAATGAAAAAGAAGAGGTTCGAACCTCCAACCACAAAGCTTAATTGGAATCATAAGTCCCTTACTTATACCAACTAAACCAATTCATTATTATGTTACTTATATATCTCGGTTTTATATATGTACAATCTAAAATTATTTTTTGGGCCCCTTAATATTATGGACCCTGGGCGGGCGCCCCGAGTTTCATAGCCCAGGGCCGGCCCTGAACAAGCCTTGGTAGTTTACAAACTATTAGAGCTCGGTTCGGTGAAAGCTTGATCAAAGCTCGGCTTGATAGGGCTCGACTCGAGTTCGGGATCCGCTCGAGCACTAATGAGCTGAGTCCGAGCTTCCTTAGGTTCGGCTCGAAAGCTCGTGAGCAGGCTCGATTATTATTAGAAAAAATTACAAAATTGGGTCAAATGCAAGAATCATTTACATATTTAACCCATTTACTCAACCTACTACATATTTAGACTGTTTTTGTGTGACTTTCCCATAATACCCTCAATATGTTTGTAATTTTACGGCGCGGCTGTCTCCCTCCCGGTTGACTTCGCAGGTTCTAGCATATGTGAAGCCTGCAAAGCTAATGCTTGATTTAGTTGATGATTTTAGTTAGCATATGTGAAGCCTGTGAAGTTATTGTTTGGTTTAGTTGATGATTTTAGTTAGCATATGCGAAGCCTGCGAAGCTAATGTTTGGTTTAGTTTATGATTTTAATTAGTATATGTGAAGTCTGCGAAGCTAATGTTTGGTTTAGTTGATGATTTTAATTAGCATATGCGATTTGGATGTGTTTTTAACAAAATTCGCTAATTTGCATACTTCGCAAATCCGAGAAGAGCAGCGATAGCTCCAGGAAGAACAACGATGGTTCTAGGAAGAACAACGGTGGCTTCGCGAGTGGAACTTCGTAGTCTTCGTTCGGATCACACCACATCTTCCTCTTTCAACGAGGGAGCGGGGGTAGCATTCCGGTTTTAAGAAAAGTCGTCCTGCCAGGGACCTATAAATCAAAGAGAATGCATTCACAATAAATAAGATCATTGTAAGGACCAGTGGAAGTTGGACCATCTCTAATTTCAACAATTCATGGACAAGCCTAGAAAAGAAGACTTAGATGCAGTTTACAGGATTTTGTAATGACTTACACATTTTCAATCCAATCATGAGAAATTTTGCATTGATCGGGGCAGACGAAGGCCAATCGAATTTCTAGGCTGCATGATCGATCGATTTATCTTGATCGATCTCAAGAGAAGACTGAGAAGAGGAAGGGAAATCATGCATTTGGAAGGGGAAGGGGAAGATGAAAGATTATGATATTTTGGAAAAGTCACAAAAATAAAATCTAGATATGTAATAAGTTGAGTAAATTGGTTAAATATGTAAATGAGCCTCCCATTTGACTCAGTTTTGTAATGTTGTCTTATTTTTAATTACTATATATATGTCATTGTATATATTTAATATATATTTCATTGGTTATTATTAGTTTTCATCACAATTCTCAACTCAAATAAGCTTTAACTCATACAAAAGGACACAAATTTTTTTAGACATTTGAGAATTTAGCTAGACAATTAGGTTTTTATAAGAAACAAAATACATTACAAATTTTAATATATGTTTCCTTGTTGAAATTTTTCTCCGAGTTTGTGTTTTCCGACGACAAGTGTCATCTACTATTCTGGAATCTCGACAGCAACATAATGGTTTTTCTTTATAAATATTTTAAACTCATATTGAGTATGTTATAAAACTTTTTTGTTTTCTACGCTGCTTATTCTATATGCATGTATAATGAATTTTGTCAAAGCTCGGTTTGGTCAGATTCGATCAAAATTCACCTCGGTCAAATCTCGATTCGCGAGGGCTCGGCTCGAGATATTAACGAGCCAATACGAAGCCAACCAGGATTCGGCTCGGCTCGGCTCGTTTACATCCCTAGCTACTATCTGTTTGCGTAAAATGATAAATAATAATATAGTAAAACCTTTATTTAAGGTTAAATGGTAGTAATTATAGTAAAATTCCCTTCAAAAAGACGAAGCAAGTAACTAATTGAAAAAACTCTTAAAACTAGCATTTTCAAAATTAGCCTCTTGGATTCAATAATCTCTTTCAAATCTCTCTTCATCAAACATCATAATTATAGGTTTGACTAGTCAAAATCTCTAAAACGGCTCAAACCTCTAATTTTACCCTAAAAAACTTTTTACAAAAAGGACATTTATGATTTAACTGATTTTTATCATTGCTCAAACTTTGACTGCACTTTTTTTTTTATTGGATCACTGACTGGCCTTTTTTTTTTTTACTGCCCTTAAATATATCAACATTGATATTTGTATAAGAGCAAGTCTAATGTAAGGTAATAAAATTATTATACATCCATGTCATAAAAAATAACACTCTAAATTACATATTATTATAATACATTATTACTTCAAATAGATCTCACTTATCATCAAACACTTTATATTTATTCAATTAACATACAATTAATAATTTTTATCCAACAACATAATTAATTCAATACTAATTATTAATACCAAAAAATATTTATCTAATATAATGATTAATTCAATATATATTGTTATTTTAATAAAATTAAATAAAAAATAACTATTATGACCATGGGTGCTCACCCCGCCCAAGTTCTGTCTCGTCCCAATTTCTATCAAAAAAAAAATTAAAATTAACTTGTGATTAATTATTTATTAATTGAGAAAAACACTTGTGGAATAAATCTTATTAATTGATTAAAATACGGGTTACATATAACAAAATAACATAATATTTTTACGAAAATCATGCATTAAGGTCGGTGGCTCCGAAATGTTGTCATATATAATTAACTAGATCGAGTTGGTGCGGATGGTTGTTCTATTTATTGGAAGAAGTCGCGTTCCATTTACTCATCTGCTTCATTACATATATTTCTAATATCATCTACTCTCAATTGTTAAAAGTTGTGTCAATCTGAACTTGACATTTCCTTGTAAAAAGATTGGGATGCAAAGTTGAAGTATACAATGAAAATGAAAATTGCAGTATTGATTTCAGAATACAAATTTCAGTAGATGATCCCAATGCTATATAGATGAATTGGTTGAATGATTTAATGAATTTGCTTGAATGATCATAAATGTGTAATTGATGGCCATAAATGTACAATTGTCTTGAAACTTTTTTTTTTTTTAAGAATTGTCATGAATTCAAAACTACAAACCATCTGCTTCCTAAATTACAAACATAATAGTAAATAAATTAAAAACATAGGCCCTGTTTGAGAATTAGCTGTTAGCTGTTAGCTGATTACATTAGCTGATTTGATTAGCTGTTTGTGTAGACCTGTTTGGTAAAAATTAGCTGATTGATAATAGCGGTTTGTGCAAAAAAGACGAATAAGGGCATTAATTTTGGCGCAGGAGAAGAGAGAGTCTATCTATTAGGGTTAAAGAAGTCCATTAATTTTATTGCAAAACGCTAATTGAAAAAGCTCATTTTAAGAGCTTTTTCTAAATTAGCGTTTTCATCCCAAACCTCTCTCCACCAAATACTCCAATTAGCGGTTTCAGTGGTCAAACCTCTAAAATTGGTCAAAACCGCTCTTTTTATCCCAAAACGCTCTTTACCAAACAGGGCTAATACATTAAAAAAAATTACAAACATAATATATAATACATTAAAAACATAGTAAATAAATTACAAACATAATACCTTAAAAACTAAATTACAAATCTATATAATATAATATAAAATATTAACAATGGAGTTGAGGTGTTACTTCCTCATTTTTTACTAAAAAATATAATCTAATATATAATATATTAATTTTAATTACATTATTATATTTATCTACAAAAAAAAGATGATTTTATTCGTATTATATCTAAAATTTCTATATATAATTTAGATTAATCCCTAAATTCTCTTATAAATTCTCTCTAATTCTCTGTATATCTATATATAATATCAGTGACAGAGTTAGGAATTTAGACTTGGGGAGCTAGTTTTACCCATGCAGTTGAGGGTAAATTTTCAAAGTTCAGCCCGTTAGAGTTGGACAAAAATTTTTTATCCTCCAACGCGTTAAATTTTCTATTAGTTCAATGTTAACCTGGGATGGAGGGTACATACAGGGTCGGCCCTGGGCATAGGCCCGGGGTGCGGCCGTCCAGGGTCCAAGGCTAAAATGGGCTCAAATTTTTTAATTTTATTGAATATATACTATTTTTTTTTTAGTTATAATACCCATTAGGTCTAAAAATTGATCAAATAATATGACATTTTAGGTTTAAAATAGTCCAAATTTCTATTTTTAGACTTTTAAGTACAATTTTTATTTATTAAGGGCCCATTATCTTTTATTTCGCCCGGGACCTCTAAAATGTCAGGACCGGCCTTGGTACATATAAGTTGTTTTTGAACTTGACTCGCGCACAGTAGTAAGCATGATGGTGGAGGAAGTGGAGAACCGCCACCGTGCATTTTGGGTGATAAAAAAGTGCAAGGAGATATTAGCTCGGGATTGGGAAGTGTGGGTTATAAATATGTACCGCGAAGGGAACCGGTAGCTGACTGGATAACAACCTACGCATGAAGATTGTCATTGAGTTTTCATGAGTATATTGTGTCTACTGCAGGTATCCAGGATATCATTTACGTAGATATATATATATATATGGTGCGGGTAGTGCTAGAATAATTGATCTCTAGTTTTGGTTGTAGTTCTTTCCTGTGTTCTCGCAGCTTAGCCCCTCCAATTTACCAAAAAATTTACAAATATTATTAAATACTAATAAATTAGCCGCTAAACCAAGTATTTGGCTGTTGTTGCTTTTGAGTAGCCATTACTTACTTTTATATTAACGACCTTTTTCTATAAATCTATGCTAATATACTATCAAGGGCTGAACAAAAGGAGAGAGCAGAATCTTATCCATCCGCGTCCGCCTCATCACTGCGTACGTGGCGATCTAATTAATGCTCTATTTTTTATTCTAATATAATATAATATGCTTACCTACGATCGCCGCGTTTCCACGTTTCTTTGTCTTTCTATTTTGTTCTGTTCGATCCCTCAACTATCATTCATATTCAATTTATCCTTGGATTATTCTCATCCAACAATATGCTACTTATACTACCTTACCTCCTAGTAACTTTTTGCTTAATACATCATTTGTGTTCTGAACTTGTCAGATAAATTTGATTGGTCTCGTTCAATTAACCCTTTCAACTTGCGTAAAATGTAATCAATTGATCACTCGGTTGTAAAAAAAAGTAAGTTAAATACGGAAGATGTATTCCACGGATAATTCAAAAATAGATTAAAAATGAAGTTATTACTTGTTTAACTATAAAACTTGTATTCTCTAATATTAGAACTGCATACCCCGATCTTGGTGGTTTTACTTTTTTTTTTTTTAAGATACGTGCAATACATTTTCCGTATTTAACTTACTTTTTGCAACCGAGTGATCAATTGATTATATTTTGCACAAGTTGAGGGGGCTAACTGAATATTTTATACAAGTTCAGGAGGCTATCGAGACACTTTGAAAGTTCAGGGGGACAATTAAACTTTTTGGAAATGATGTATTAAGAGCATCTCCAACAGCCTCTTAAATTGGCTCTTAAGTTAAAATTTGAGGAGGGAGAATAAAAAATCAGCTCCAACAGTCTCTTAGTGGCTCCTCAAATCACTAAGAGCTTCTTCATCATCTCTATTAATAGAGAGCATCTCTCCACCTCTTAGTGCCTCCTAACTTCATTTTTTATTAATAATTTATTATTGATAAGTCTCTTTCCTCACACTATTGGTAATGTAATAATAAATAATACTCTGAATAATAAAATAATAAATAAGGAGTGAATATAAAGAGTATTGTTGGAGATGATATATTTTAGCCACTGTTAAATCACTAAGAGTCAATTTTTTATATTATTTTTAGAGATTTCACTAGAGTCTCTTGGAGATGCTCTAAGCCTAACCTTTTTATTGATGAATTAATTAATAATTATAATATAAAAGCATCTCATGATTATATCACACAAATACTCTAAAAATACATGTGTTATCATCTCGAGCTAACAAGGACCTGTAAAGTAAGAAGGAGTTTCATATCAAATTTTATTAGAATAAATAACCTTCACGATGCGTAGACCACTAAAACACATTCTGAATTCCATTTAGACCAGGACCTCTGATTCACGCCTAAGATTAAAAAAAAACCTAAATAACATTCATTATTCAGGGATGGACATATGTCGTCTAAAGAAGTCAGGACACACACATTATACCAACTATCAGATTTGATCCTAGCACCTTATAAATAGAATGTGACATCACAGTCGGTGGATGAAAGCATCCATTATGATTGGAAAGTGAGGCGAATGAAATTCTACCCAAAAGACCTAGTACTCCAAAGCACCAAATTCTTTGAAGCTCATGAAAGAAAATGCAGAATGGGGATCAATATACACACTTATCGCTTAAGGACTTAACGGGTAGACTAGTTTCCCGGACGTGGAATGTGGCGTCTCTTCGGAAGTTCTACAACTAGAAAAGACATATGGTCCCAATTGTGAGCATGGATTTCTGTGTGGTTTTTGTGATGAATATAATTATTCTTTAGCGACTAATTTGATTAAACGAGCCAAAATCCAAGTTTTTGGTAAAATTTTACACTCTGAAGCCATCCAAGAGGTTACGATAACACTTTACCTATTTTATTTTGAAGAGATATCACTATATATATCCGCACTATATTTTTTGTAGATTTCTATAGTTTTTATGATTTTTTTTAGAAACCCTGAAACATCGTGTTTCCCTTCACAGACCGAGACGGGAACGAGCTCAGAAATTTTTAAATTATCTTTCCGACACCTCTACTCCAATTTGTGTCGTCGGCTCTATTTATAATTAAAGAAGAGTCGAGGCCACCAAGTAGAGTCAATTGGCAAAAAAAATTATAGTTTATATGCAAGTCCCGACACAAATAGAGTGGTCTAAAAAAATCAGAAATTATCGATGAGTAATAAAATGATGTACATATACAATAGAGATTATAATATTTATGATTGAAAAGATACAGTTTAATGAATTGTTCTCAAATTGATCCAAAAGACATAATATAACTGGAAAGTCATCCAAAAGTTTTGAGAGACATTATTATTAAATGGAAAAGAATACAAAAATAAACTATGTGATTTCCAACCGTTTCAAACACAATTTCATGTTCAAAACTTGGTAAATAGAGGCATTGAGATTCATTCTTTTATGTGACAATCTTTTGTCAAATAGTAGAGGGTAATTTTATCTTTATATTTATTTCTTTTCTTTTAAAATTTAATTTTTCTTTTTCTCCTAACCAATGACTATCTTATACCTCAAACTTTCTCTACCCATCCTTGTCTCTGTCTCCTTGAAGAATAAATTTGAGGAATGCTGTCTTTTTGGATTATGGATTTGGGAGAAGACAAGACGAGCATAGTAGAGAGAAGCTCAAGGTTGCAGAGCGCAAAAGGCGCTAATTTTACTGGCTTGAGAAGGATGAAATAAGAGGCTTGTACTCAGCATTTGGCGTGGATTTGCCAAAAACCAGCAGCTGTATTATCTGATCTTTAGAATCGTCGCAACTCTGCAAACGACAGATTAGAACTGCGACACCAGCAACAGGATGAGAAGAATAATTAACGATTCACAATTCTCATTGCAATGCAATCATGAACAACAGAAATCAGATAATGAATGCCATAACCAAAGGTAAATCAACTTACTAATTTGGAAAGAGAAGGGGAAGAAGAGGGGTAGAAATCGCAAAGATGACTTTAGATGGAAGATTGAAGAGAGATTAAAAAGAGAGAAAACAGGCTATTTATTTGACTAAAAATTATCACTTCAGCTTTTCTTTTTTTTTGACACTCTTAATCAATCAACTATCCTTGCTCATGGAATGATGCCAATGTTTGTCAAATTTTGAAACATAAGAGCGTTTAAAAATAGTCAAAACCACAAACTTTATTTTCATAATTTTCTATTTGAGTGAGTTAAAACCCAACTTCAAAAGCCTTCTACTAGCTATAAGAACCTCCATTCTCTTCTCATAGGTGAGGGAGGCTAGTGACTCCTCAAATTATTTTTCATTAATAATTTATCATTGAACACTCTCACTTATCTCACTATTGGTAAATATAACAAGACATTACTAATTTTAATTTTTAATGATAAAAAATAAACAAAAAGTAACTACGAGGAGCATTGTTGGAGATGGCATGTATTAATCATATTAGTTTTAGAGAGTACAAGTCTCTTGGAGATGATATTAGAATTGAAAATCAAAACCCACATTTTCATTTAGAGAGAGAGAATACAATTCTATTTTTGTATATATGAAGTATTTGAAAACATGAAAGAAAAATTATAGTCAAAACTTTATCAGGAAATGCCACTTTTCTGGTTTCCGTTCTCTAAATTAAGCAATTATAACAAAGGTTTCAATCTAAGGAAGAACAGCATCAGTTACATAAACAGAATGTAGTTCAGAGATTCACAAAACAAAGTCGATCTAGTAATATATATTTGCATTCCCAAAACTTGTGGTACATTCAATAGATCAACCTTAGTTTTAGCGATTTACAGAAGAGATTCACAATTAGTGTGGGAAAGGAAGACCTGTACCACTTCCGATGGTTCACATTTATCAGGGCAGAAAACCTTACCTCATTCCTGCATAATCTGTGGCTTTGAAAAGTGGGGGAAGAGCTTCTTCTCCAACTCCACCAAACTGAAATTAATTTTTAAATGACTATTTACCAAGCTCCAAACCACAAAATGCTTAGCTGAAACTAAATGAACGCATAAAAAAAAGGAAAGTTATTAACTTACATCTCATATTTACGAAGAGCCTCATTTCTTTTGGAAGCATACAAGTCACTATCTTTAGGTATATTGTTCAAAAGATTGCCTGTAAGACACATTGGCGAAACAAAAATAAAAAAATAAAACAGAACAGAAACATCATCATGCCACCTAACCAAAAAAAAAAAAACAGAACATAAACATGCCGCCTATGATGTACGATAGTACATATGAAGGAAGATAAAGGCATCCAAGCAAAAGCTGAAGTGACGTGTTTGTGCATCATTTGTAGCAAGTCACTCTAACAAGGCGGACCAACTTGAGTGTAACCTTGCTTATAGATTTTTTTTTTTTTTTTTGAAAGGTCATGTCAAGAGTCCAAGTTCCACCATATTATGGGATGTAGTAGGCTCTTGAAAAAGCACATTTTCCCATTTTCATAAATGACTAAGAACATCAGTTGAAGGGACCATACTCGGAACAGGCGCTGTTTCTTTCATGTCCACAATCTGGAGGTCTTTAGGAGAGGTTGGTTTGTCAGTCTCCTGCAATCCCTGTTCAAATCATATGGCTACTTAATATAATTATATACCAGACAAGTGATGACCCTAATGTTTTGCGAGTAGAAGAAATAGAGTTAAAGGTGAAAATAAATGGAAGTATGGGAGACTCTAAAATATAACAAATATAATATAGTCCATGATATGAACTCAATCGCATGAATTCATTGAAGGACTCACCTTATATTTCAATTTATGTTCATTTATAAGAAGAAATAATGTCTCCTTATATGCATTCAACCTAGATGAATAACTTTATTGTTTTCCATATCCAAATGAACCAGATCACAACTTAGGATTTTCTTCATAAATTCTAGCATTATTACAAACCTTGAACTTAATTACTTTTAAAGCACCACTTTGAATTCCCGAATGTGTAAGTAATTTCACGACCTCAATTATAATTAATAAAGGGTCAAAACAAAAATTTAACTCATACCCATCACATGAAGCATCCACCAAGAAGATGTATAATGATTACTACTTATTTCAAACACACACATCAAATTGTATCAGCCACCACTTGAAACATTATCTAATAGATTCTTTAGAGAGAGCGAGAGCAAATAATTGAAACAATTATTACCTTCTTCTTATCCCTCCTCTTCAATATCTTCATATGACATTTCTTTACATAGTGCATCAAATGGTATCGAGAATGTCTGGAGCATAACTGTTCTTTAATATCTGGGTTTGCTGCTAGCCAGTCAGAAATATCTTTAGACTTGACCACCTCATCTTTATCCAAAGTCTCTAGCCAGGAATAAACTGGTAGCCATTGATCAGTTCGTTGAAACCGAGCATGTGGAAGATCAACCTGGTTTAGTTCTATTCCCTGCTATATGAATGGTAGCAACTGCTTACATTGTAATACAGACCATGAGGGCAGAGCTATTTAAAGTAAGAGCATAAAGGAAAATTAAAAAAACAGAAAATGCAATGGAAGTTGATATATGTTCTCAAACTTCTTCTTTTTTTATGAAAGAATGATTCTTATTAATTGTTGAGGTTCTGCAAATCGTTACAAACTAAACTCCATACAGGAGCCGGACAATCCTCAATAAATATGAGTGGTGAGGCAAGATTGCTAGCCCATTCTGCCAGTGAGTGAGCCACACAATTTCCCTCCCTATATGTAAAAGAAAAAGAACAAGAACGAAAAATTGTACTCCAAGCGAAAACATCCTCGTATAGAAAATGCAGTGATGCCCTTTGAGGTGTTTCCCTTTTTAGTGCCTCAATCACTACCTTGGCGTCGGATTCCACAATAATTTGATTGAAACAGCAGTCACGTGCAAGGAGGAGCCCTTCCAAAATGGCCGTGAGCTCCGCCTCCTCTACTGTCCCGCATTCCGCGATTGGTAGCCCTGCAGATGCCATCACATTTCCCGTTGAGTCTCTAGCAATCAGCCCTACTCTACACGCAAGGCCATTTTCCCCAAATTTGGCATCGCAATTGATTTTGACGACGCCGGCTGGGGGTGGATACCATACTTTTGTAGAGCCGAGAGCTGATAGTCGCGTCTCTCTTGGGATTTGTTGTTGTGAGTTGTTTGACATCGCAGCGCTGTGTAATTCGGTAATATACTCACTGATCCGGGACTGCAGAATTCCATCTTCGATCCATTGTTTCTCGTGAATCCATTTGTTTCACCTGTACCAAACCCACCAAAGCGTAACAGCTAGCAGAAAAAATTCCTTCGTGCTAAGCGCTTCCAGGCATAATTTCAGCCATGATTGCATATCCGGTGCCAAAAATTTATCAATTCTCATCAGAATATCACTCAACTTCCATATCTCTCGTACTGATCGACATTGTACGAGCATGTGTAGAGCTGTTTCAGGTTCCAACCCGCACACCGGACATATTGAATCGCAATTTATACCTCTTCTGGAGAGTGCTGTAAGGCAAGGGAGTGTACCTGTTAGCAATTTCCATAGGAAGTGAGATATCTTCGCCGGGCATCCCATCCTCCAGATGCGTCGATGCAGTTCATTGTCTCGGTCCGAGTTCGTTGGTATGTCCGCTGCCCCTCGGCGTCTTTCCTCCGCGAGGTAGTATGCGCTCTTGACAGTAAAGCAGCCCGTATGTGTCATTCCCCAGTAAAGTTCATCGTTCGGCTTCCTGAAGCTGACTCGAATTCTGCAGATGGCGTCTGCTTCGTCTCTTGTAAACTGGGTCTGTATAATCCGCCTATCCCAATCACCCGTAGTTTCATTTATCAGTTCTCGCACCAGTACTGGTTTTGGCGATTCCAGGGAGATTAATGGCTTTTTGCAGTTGAGTGAGGGGATCCAATTGTCGTTCCACACGCTGATGCAGTTCCCATTTCCCACGCGCCACACTAAGCCTTGTTTGAGTAAATCCCGAGCTTCCCAAAGTCCTCTCCAAACATAGCTAGGATTTGGGCATGCTGGTGCATTTAGGAAATCTGTGTGGTTGTAATATTTTGCCTTGATCACCTCACTGCATAGGGAATCCGGTCTGTTCATTAGTCTCCAGCACTGTTTTGCCATCAGTGCTAGATTAAAGGAGCGCATCCAGCGGAATCCAAGACCTCCCCTATCCTTCGACTGACAAACTGCACTCCACGATAACCAGTGCATGGGTCTTTCGCTTTCCTTCCCTCCCCACCAGAATCTCTGGGGTAAATTAAATACGTGGTATATAACCTTTACCCATTTTCACGCTTTGGTGTAGAACCTTTAATTTTGCAGACTAAAGTGTACAACCGGTATTTGTGACCGGTCAACGAAAGTCAACATTGCCACATCAGCAATTTAACTACTCTAAAAGTCAAAAATTAACCCACCTATTATGAATTTACTAAAATGCCTTCATCCCCTTCCTTGCAACTCCTCTCTCTCACCCTTTTCCTTTCTCTCTCTAAGTCCTCTCTCCTTGTAACTCATCTCTCTCTCTCTCTTTCTTTCTGTTTCTAATTCACGACATTGACAATAATCACGATTTGGATATTTGCAGCTTGAGCGATTTTAGGATTTGCATATTTGCAGGAAAACGATTTGGAGATTTGGAGATTTGCATATGCAAGATAATCACCATATTTACTTCTCCATCTACGATTTGCAGATTGAGCGGTTTTACGATCTGCTTCTCCACATCGTCGGAGAAGTACAGTGACTGCAAGTGATTTCTCATCCTCAAGCACTCACAAAATTACTGATTTCTTATGAAGCTTTAACTCCACATCTGGAAATAAAGTATGGAAATAAATAAAGATGGGTTTTTTTGGTACAATAATTAATCACTATAATTTGAATTTCATTGATAATAACTACAAATTATAGTATAATAAATAAAGAGAGTTTACAGTAAGATTTGCAACTTGATTCGTTTCTTCCTTTTATTCTTCAATTTTCCTCAATAATGGAAGTTTTTTTTTATGGAATTTTCCTTATTCTGCTAGTTGATTTGTTTATTCCTTTTATTCTTCAATTTTCCTCAGTTTGTTTCTTCCTCCATTTGAATTTCATTAATGGAAGTTTTTTTTTTATGGAATTTTTGTTGAAAAAATTGGCAGGAAAGGGAGAGAGAGAAAGGGAGAAACTGAGATTTTGTGAAGCCCATATAGTTTTGTGGCATATGTAAATAAAACAGATTTTAGAGAGAGATGAAGAAACCCAGATTTAAGAGAGAGAGTTGAAGAAACCCAGATTTTAGAAACCTAGAATTTAGAGAGAGAAAGGGGAAGAAAAGTTGCAGAAAAAATGAAAAAATAGTGAAGAGAGAGAGAAAAGAGATTTTAGAGAGATAATGTTATATAAAATAAATTTTAGGAGAGAATTGGAAAATTCTTTTTATTAAGGACATAAAAGTTATTTAATAATACATGGGGACCACTTTTAATTTTTAAGGAATGAAATTTGATGAGGTGTCACGTTGACCAAGTAGTTAACAGGGTTGACCGGTCATATTTACCGGCTATACACTTTAGTGAGAGGTCACCTGAAGATTGTACACTTTAGTGTGCAAAATTAATGGTTGTACATCAAAGTGTGAAAATGGATAAAGGTTGTACACCACGTATGTAATTTACCCCCAGAATCTGTTTATCATTCTCTGCACATCAAGAAGACAAAAGGAAACAGGTAAAAGAAATCGATTGCACAATTGCCTTAATCAGGACCTCCTTCGCTCCTGTTGACAGTATGCGTTCTTCCCAGGCCTTTAATCTGCGCAAAATTCGCTCCTTAATACCCGCAAAGATTTCCTTCTTCGACCGACCAATAATAGTAGGCAATCCCAAGTATCTGGGGAAAGCGCCGGTTTCTCTGACATTTAAAACATTACAAAGCCCCAACCGACGTTGTCTCGGCACACCAGGGCTAAAAAATATCTCAAACTTCTCGTAATTCACCATTTGCCCTGACGCTTTTTCATAACCCGACAGAATAGATTTAATCATAGTCAGTTCTCTGTCATTTGCCTGGCCAAAAATCATTAAGTCATCTGCAAAAAAGAGGTGAGAGATGCACGGACTACCCCTACACAGTTTAATGCCATGAAACTGACCATTTCCAATTTCTTTCCTAATATTCGCTGAGAAAGCTTCCACACAGAACAAGAATAAATATGGGGAGATCGGGTCCCCTTGTCTGAGGCCTCTTGACGGTTTTAAAAAACCCTCAGGTTTACCATTTATAAGGAAAGACATTGAAACAGTCGAGACACACTTCATAATTAATCGTGTGAAATGCTCCGGGAAGCCCATTTTATCAATCACTTTGCCCAAGAAACTCCATTCTACCCTGTCATATGCCTTGCTCATGTCAAGTTTGAGAGCAAAGTGACCTTTTGATCCTTTCAAGCGAGTTTTCATACTATGGAAGGCTTCAAAGGCAACAATGGCATTATCAGTTATCAGTCTGCCTGGTACAAAAGCTGATTGTGTATCGTGTATAAGTGTAGGCAGGACAAGCTTTAGCCGATTTGCAATGACCTTAGAAATCACTTTATAAAGTACATTGCAAAGGGCGATTGGCCTTAAATCCTTCATGGCTGTTGGGTTTTTCACCTTGGGGATCAGAGCAATCAATGTATGGTTTAGATTCTCTGGCATTACACCAGACTGTAGGATATTCAGTACAAAATTAACCACATCATTCCTCATTATATCCCAGTATTTTCTATAGATTAGAGAAGACATACCATCTGGTCCTGGTGCCTTTGTCGGGTTAATTTGCATCAATGCTCGATACACTTCCTCCCGTGTGAATTCAACCGACAAATCCTGAGCCTGTTCATAATTGACAGAGGAATCAATTGCTTCCAGAAAATCGTCATCTTCCGGCGGATTAGTGCTTGTGAATAGGGCTTTGAAATAATCAGTCACCACACGAGCAATATGTTCAGATCCCATCATGCAAGCTCCGTTTATATCCTGGATTTTTTTAATTGTGTTAGCGAAGCGTCTGGCACTACATTTAGCATGGAAAAATCCAGTGTTTCTGTCACCGGCTCGAAGCCATTCAATTCGGGCCCTTTGCTTCCACATAGTCTCTTCTGCCAGTAATAGTTTTGATATTTTCCGGAGGAGAATAGCTTCGTCTGCCTTACCCTCTGGATCGCATTGCTTCTGTACCTGGTCTAGTTCGGTGTTGAGTTTTCTCAGTCGTGATTGAATGTTACCGAAAGTTGTACGGTTCCATTCCTTGAGGTCACCCGCCGCCCTTTTCAATTTATCTTGTATCGTCTCCTCTCCCGGTACCTGTTTTGACCAAGCCTGCATAATAGTCTCCCGGCACCCCTCCTGCGTCGTCCAGAATTCCTCAAAGCGAAAGAGACAACCCCTCCAATGTGTATGGGAATGTCTAATTTCTGTTTGTAGTAGGATCGGATTGTGATCAGACGCAATTCGTGGGAGGTGCGTTACCGATGCTTCTGGGAAAATTTGCAGCCAGAAAACGGTCCAAACGTTCGCAAACTGCAGCTGAACCACTCCTCCGATTGAACCAGGTAAAACCATTTCCATCCACGCCCATATCCCGGAGCCCGCATCGCTCGATACAATCCTGAAATTCAGCCATATCCTGATTATCCCGGTATCGGGCCCCTTGCTTTTCTGATGCCCATAGTATCTCATTAAAATCCTCGAAGCATAGGAAAGGAATGGATACTGTTCAATGTTGTTCAGGTGCCCTAATAATTCCCATGTCAAGTGGTTTCTCTGATGCTCATGCCAGCCATATACTCCTGCTCCCCTCCACTGGATTATATTGTCTTGCTCAATTGTAAAATAAACACAGTGCGAAGAGAATCTTCCAATTCTTAGTTCAGGGGTTTCTAAGTGAGAACCCGACCAGTAATGCACCACCGTTCCGTCTGTGTCGTATCCTCCACGATGATTTCTTCCTCACCTTCATTGATCGTAATCCTGCTGAGAAGGTTTTCAATATTATTTTCCATGCTCGTCTCCTTGATTTCAAAGAGTCCAAATCTACAGGAGCAACACTCGCTGATGAACGGCCGTCAACGACCCCGAGGGCAAAAATACTAATCAACCCTAGCGGAACCAGGGGATAGCGGTAGACGACCACAAGGGCTTTTTTGTTCTCAAACTTCTATTCATTATTGTTCTCACATTTCCAGAAAAGTACATGGTTTACAATCTTCGCCACTTAACAGGATAACCAAAATGCACAACATCTAATATTTCACTCAATAATTGCTCTGGAGGCTGATGCAAGAAACCTAGAAACTCAGTGCAAAACAATCTTAATATTTCAAAAGGATTATATCAATAACTAATTCTTGACTAGTGGAAATATCTGAATTCAGCATCAAATTAACAATGGGAGGCTCCCTTAAAACACATGTGAATAACTTGTACAAAGTTCCCACATCCAACCTCATTGCAGCTATTTCCTGAAACATAACTCGCTTTTGCTTCTGAATTCTAACATAAGCTTCCTAGTTCTGATGAACACTTTATACCAAAAAAAAATCCGAGGAAATGATACAAGATTCTAACATGCCAAAAGGTCACATAAACCGAAATTCTTTGTCAAACAAACATGAGGAAATGAGAAAAGAAATGGTGTAACAGGATGCTTTAAGATGAGGCGGGTATTGTTGTGCCAAATCTAGGCTGACTTGTGATGATCAAGAGGGTAATCTCAAGGAATAGTTTCTCTCTCTTTCCTATTAGAAGGCTAGGAAATCAGTTGTAAAATGCCCTATTCCCTATATATCAAAACATCGAACATCATAAAGGGGAAAAAAACAAATTGTCCTGGAGAATTTTGTATGAACACATAGAAGATAGAGGGATACTACTTAGCTGTAATAGAATTAAACAGAAAGCAACTCTAGCCTCAAAGAGCAAGGATATTTGCAGAGCAACAGAAAGAGGGTGTTCCAAGCATAAAAAAGTTCAATATAAAACAGGGGGAAAAAAAAGCTTAAGCATAGAGAAAAGGTAGCATCTATTTAAACATAATTAATTCTAGTACAGAAAATTTGACATATATACTGACAATACAGGCAGGTGCATCAAGCATATGAAACCATAAAGTGACAATACTAATCAAAATCGTGTTGACTACAAACAAGATTCAGCCAATTACTCTCCAACTTTATACTGCACTACCATTTTCCATACACCACCTTTCAGCTGGTATAACATCAGTCCCCTAATACCTGAATAAATCATACAAATTCTCACCATGTAATTCACTAGCTCCGCAGCCAACAATGCCCTTAGTTTCATATTGCTAAAGACATGGACGAGAATAAAAATTCCCCGAAGTTTTACTTCAACAACACATCAGAATTAAACAGCATGAGGTGCCAGCGTGGCATCTAGCAATGCCTAGGAAGAATTTCTCATTCAACACAAGGTCCAGAACTACTTCACTTAACTGCCAAAAGGCATTGATGTGAATAGAGCTTACTAAGATCTCTTTTTACTTCAAGCCTTGCAGCGAATTAGCTCTCATAAAGAGAAAAAAGTAGCACCCTCAATTTGCGTTAACAGCATCATGACTATCGATTCAAATACCATTCTGAATTATATAGCAATCATTTGAAACAATTTTAAGCTCACTTCAATCCATGATGAAAGAGGCAATTCAAAATAACAAACAAACAAGCGGCGCTTAAAATTTGACGAAAATGAATTTAATGTAACAACCAAGAAAAACATCGAGCATTTGAAGCTGCTAGACAGAACCAATGGGAGAAGTGATAGTAGCGAAAATTACCTGATTAGGTAACCTCATGAAATTTTGGATGGCAAGGAGACGATCAATGAGGTCGGTTCGAGGCATCGATTGGAGGTCAGCTGGTAGTGAACCAATGTTAGTGTCGATCCAAGCCTCCACCTGGGTGTTGCTGACAGCTTTAGCCTCGGGGAATGCGCTGAGCCAGGCTCGAGCCATTGTCTCCCATGCTTGAGATTGATTAGGAGTTTGATCACTGAGTCTGTGATCTTCTTCTAGGGTTTGGTCGTCTGAGTTTGGCATTTTAATTAGTTCCAGTCTTTTGATGATAATAATTAATATGGAAACCAGATATCAGCTCCCCAGCATTTGCCGTACGCTCTTCTTGGATGAAGGCGCAAGGATGTTAAACTAAGCCAAAAAAGTATTTTAAAAACTTAACACATCATTTGTTTTGTCAAACTGTGAAAAAAAAAATTTGATGGGTCCTCAACTTTTAAAGCCTCACAAAAGCTCAGTTAATTGGTATAAAATGTTCGGTTAGCTTTTTAAACTTACATAAAATATAATTAATTAATTATTCAATTGTAAAAAACTAAACTACATACAGAAAATGTATTGCATGTGGTTTAGAATCTATATCTATATTATATATATTAAAACAGTAACGATGGAACTGAGATATCGTTTCCTCAATTTTTACTGATTAAAAATAATATTTTTTATTTATCTTTTTTTTTTCTATTTTGTTTTTAAAAAATTGGCAGAAAATCTACTTCTTGCTGTTATAAAAATTCAAATACTAAAAATAAAATCTAAAGAGTATTAATTAAAGTTATTAGGTTTAATGTCTTCGTACAAGCAATATGCCAGTAATATAAAATATATAAATATGATGATTATATATGGATAAATCTAGAGACTCCTTCTTCTACTTTCTCTCTTTTTACAATATCAAATCTAGAGACTCTTTCTCCTACATTCTCTCATTTACTTCGACAAATATAGGTAATATATTTTTCCAATTTTAATATAATGGGATTGCATGACAAATATTTTTATTTATTAAAAATAATATTCTAAATTAATATCAATTTATCTATTATAAAATAATAACAGTGATACCTTCTCATTTTTTAACAGATTAAAAATAATAATTTTAATTATATTTACTTTTTAATATATTCTTCATCTATAAAATTTGAAATTAATGATAATAATTATCCGGTTTTATCATTTATTATCTCCTCCTTCGAAACGGCTTGCTCTAAACGATTTCTAACCCATCTCAATCTCCTTCCTGATTTCAACTACTTATTCCTCTTATCCGTATCTCTCGACAGCTTTGTATTCCGTGCTTCACTCATCTTCCTCAATTGTTTCTGTCTGTGATAAAACGAGGTCATATCTCAACCTCCTCAATTGCTCATTTAGAGTTTTTTTTTATGTAATTCAAATTTTCATATTAGATAGTGTTTTGGCTGATTTTATCCTACTATTCGAGAACCGGTAAATATGTCGTTGCGTGTTTCAGATTTAATGATTGAAGGTGAGAAAATGTGGGATAGAGAAAAAATAAGAAGCACACTTGATGTTGATGATAGTAGTGTTGTCCTTACTATGTACCTTCCTCCGAGAGAATGCGGGGATCGGTTAATTTGGCATCATACAAAGGATGGTTTCTATACGGTGAAGTCGGGTTATAAAGCTTATGAACTCTCTCTTCGTGATAATGGGGTAAGCCTTGGATGGAAAAAATTATGGCAACTTCACCTTCCCCCAAAGATTAAATTTTTCTTGTGGAGATTGGTTAGTAATTGTCTTCCTACTCGTGTGTTATTATCTCATCGGGGTATTTCGATTCCCATATCATGTTTGTTATGTTCTAGAGAAAGTGAGCATGTTTGGCATCTCTTTACGGAATGCCCCTATGCTATTGAATGTTGGCTACAGGTGGAATTCCATTACAGGGGAATTCTGAGGCTGCATTTGGTGAGTTTCTCTTGCAATTGTGTCAAATTCAATCATCAGATTGGTTGTGCAAATTGGCGGTGATTCTGTGGGTGATATGGAATCAGCGAAATGATGTTCTTTGGAATGGGAAATGGATAGATCCGGCGACAGCAATCCGCTTTGGGCAGGTGTTCGTCCAAGAATGGAGGGAACAGCAGGTTCCTGAAGTAGCTGGAAGAAGATCTGAACAACACTCTATGGTTTGGCGTCTCCCAGAGTTCGGTCGCCTGGTCTGTAATCTTGATGCTGCAATTTTCGATTCTGATCAACAGCATGGTTGGGGAGCGGTTATTCGAAACAATCAGGGATATTTTATCGCTTGCAGCAGCGGTTTTCAGCAGGGACGGGTTGCAGTTAGAAACGCAGAAGCTTTTGCTCTTCTTTCGGGCCTTCGCTGGTGTCGGGCTATGCAATGGGAAGCGGTGGATTTTCGTACAGATGCTAAAATCATCGCTGACTGCTGTAATAGTGAGGTAACTGATCTGTCCGACTTCGGCTTATTAATACAAGATTGCAAGGATATTCTTGTGTCTAGACCAGATTTTAAAGTGTCTTTTTGTCCCCGATTAGCGAACAAAGCAGCTCATACTCTAGCTAGGAGTGCTTGTTCCAATGCTAATCCTTTTAATTCTTTTGTTATTCCGCATTTCTTGGAGTCTGTACTGTTTTCAGACTTTAATTCTATGTTATAATAGAAGCTTTGTGTTTTCCTCAAAAAAAAAAAAGATAGTGTTTTGGCTCCTACATTTTATAATTTCTCTTCCTTTTTCTCTTTTCTCCTTTTTCTCCTTTCAACCTATCTTTTATGAACATCATGTTCGCCTTTTGTTTAATATAGTTTCATCTGTAATTTTGATAGGTTGAGATCGTCGGCACCAATCTTCCTTTATGCTTAGAAACTTCATCTTTTGAGACTATGGTAATATTCACCATCATTATTGTTTCATTTTAGTTTTTATATAACCATTAATGTTTTCTTCTCTATTATTTGTTTGTAAGACCTGGGTGCATCAGTGGAGATGTCTTCAGGAATTTGTTTTCTTACACAGATTCTCAAGCTTTCTTTATCACCAGGTATTATACTTTGGTAAACATTTTCTTAATTTATGATTACTGATAATTAAATTTATAGTTATAACTGATCTTTCTGGTTTAATTAATTTGTTTTTCTCATTGATATCCTTGAGCTCTGGTACAACACAATTCTAAACCTTTTCACAAGAAATCTAAAAAATGGCAAAATCTCCATTAATGCTCTTGCTATCTGGTATCTATTTATTTGTTTGATTAATCTATCACCCTACTTATTCTATCTAATGTCTTTACTGCATCTTTAGTTTTTGTATATTTGATATTTGAAATCCAAGCAGCCGAACAAAGCTGGTGAATGAGAAATAAAAAATGAGTGATCTTCTCTCGTGATTTGACTTGGTTTTTATTGCTTGAAGACCCTAATGAAATAATGATTCTTTTGCATGAAAGGTAAGTTTATTGTGAAAAATCAAAAGTTATGGTGTATGAACCTCCTATTGAGGGATTTCCTTAATTATTCTCTAAGTAGTGGACTTATAGTACGACTGGCCATAAGGTCGAACCTTCAACATAATTCAAAGTTAGCTAGGAAGCAAGGTTCTATATTTTTCGTAGGCATGAGAAGAAAGTGGATGGCTTTCTTTGCAATGTTTGGGAGAAAGTTGATTCCATATAGCACTGAGAGTATGTCATAACTAAGACATCTATTCATTTGGGTATTTTATATTATTAAAATTAATCAAGAAGTTAAGTAGTAAGCAATTGTGATTTTATGTTGGTTGCTCATGTGATGATGTTTAAAGTGGGAGCTATGAAGATTAATCAAGTTGAATATGTGATTGATGTTGGATCATCTTGGGTTTGGTTAATGATTATTTTGAACATTGTATAGATGAAACATTATTTATTTTGAGATTTGCACATAGATGATGTGTTATTATCACCTACAAAATCTCCACTACAATAATTAATCTTATTTTCTAAAATAAAAAAATTACAAGATTATTTTTAATAAAGTAAATTCAACATGGGTGGTTACAACTTTATAGATAACTCATTAGTATATAATTTAGGGATAAGGTATTAAAATAGGTCCAATGTTTTTATAAATGGAGTCTAAATTAATATTACTCTTCTGTCAATTGTATGTATCCAATCTGTTATCGATGTCTAAATTGATACTATTTTTTAAATGTTAAATCTATATCTATTTTATATATAGAGACTAAATTGACACTTTTTCAAAAACTATAAACCTATTTGACACTTTATCCCTATAATTTATTTACTTTTTAATTTTGGTTATCTATAATTATTTTTTAGATGAAGATAAGAATAAGTTAGTTTTATTTCAATTTTATTCCGTTTTTTATTTTGTTAAAATTAGATTTTTAGATATAGTGAATTGGATTTCAAGTTTCAATTGCTAAATTTCCATAAAACAATCGCTCAATTCTTTTACTTTTTAATGTTGGTTATGTATAATATATAACAATGATTAGTTTAATTTCAACTTTATTAAGTTTTTTAGTTTCTTGAAATTTGACTGAGTTCTAAAATATTTTATGTAGCTATAGTTCTTTAAACTAATTAAAGATTTAAAAAAATTAATTCGAAAATCAACATTTTTTTTGATAGTAAATTTGAAAAGAAACATTAATACAATAACATATTGTAAAAACAATTGCATAATTTTTTTACGTTTTATAAACATATTTAATTGAACTTAATTTTTTTTCTATGAGTTATAAATTTTATATATATATATATGTATTATTTTACTTGCTAAGTAAAATTAAAATTTATGTATTAAATAGCAACTAATATGATAATAGTATCAAAATTAGTATATAAGCAATATGTTAAGGATCTAATGGACTATTTTAACAAGATAGGAATTTAATTATCTTTCATGGTGCATTGTAAGGATTTAATAATAATTTTGGAAGGTTAAAAAAAAATTTAAGTGATTTTTTTTTTACTCCAGAAGGCTTAATTGATGCTTAATTGATTTTTTAAAGTATAAAATAGAGACAAAATTTGACTTTAAACCTAAAATCAAGTTAATTTAATAAATTATAATATTTAAAAAAAATGAAAAAATAAAATAAAAAATTTAATTTAGAAAAACACTTTTGTTAAATTTTAAAATTATAAATAAAATTTATATATTTACATATTTAAATTTAAATCCGTGCATCGCACGGGTCAAAAACTAGTGTCATTATATAATTCACATGATAGATAAAAAATGAAGTTCTTACTTATTCAATTATAAGACATGTTTTCTCTAATATTAGAACCGCATACACTGATCTTGATCTTTTAACTTTTTTTAATGACGTATACAATATATCTTTCGCATTTAACTTTTTTTTTTTTTTGCAATTCAGTGTATTAAGCCTATTTTAAACACTTAATTTTTCAATTGTTTAGTCTATTAATCCCTGATTTTTTATTTGAATAAATCAAATCACTAATCATTTATTTTTAGCTATATTAAATCCTTAACTAACAGAGGTAACAAAAGAAAAGCGACGGGATATTAGAACTGTTGGGTTAGTCAGAATATTACTAAAGCTGCATTCTACGTTATTTTCTCAAACAAAGTTAAATGAAATATTATCAAAATTGATTTTTTTTTTCAATCCTATACCAGATGTTATGTTTCCAAAATCATGTTGAGAATGCCTTTGTTGACTCTGTAATATGTTAGAATGAATTATCAAGAGTTTGATGTGCCTAAATAAAATATAAAAATTAACCGGAGTTTCGAAACTCTTTTTGCTAATAATTTGGATTGTTGAGATGTATTGGATAACGATATGTCAAAACCAAAGTTCTGGTGATCGAATAAAAGATTTAGAAAAGAGAAGAAGGAAAAGAGAGAGAAAAGAAGAGAATATAGGAAGCAGACGCATGCCCTTTAAATAGAATGAGCACATAAACTGACATTCTCATATAGGTGGCTAACTAATTCACTAGAATCGAAAATAGCAAAATAGAACAGTAAATAACACTCAGCTTTAGGGAATAAAACATTGGAATTCTAATAATAGATAACAAGATAATAAATAGCAGTAAAGGACTAAATCACACATTTAGTCCTCCTAGTTTCTTCCATCAATACCTCCCCATTCACTGCATTCTTGTCCCAAAAAATTATAGAATTCTGGAAATTGAGCTGCAAAATGATTTTGAGCCTCTCATATAGCATCAATAGTAGGAAACCCTTTCTACTAAACGAGTAGTTAAAGAACAGAATGACCACCAATGATAACGTTGCGAGAGTTTGCCACTTTAGCCAGTTAAATAATGAATTCCCCATCTGAAACTGGAGATAAGGTAGTGAGAGGTGTAGTTGCGGGGTTAGGTTTCCTTTTGAGGAGGGATATATGGAAGATATCATAACACGACAATTGGGAGGTAATTGGAGCTAGTAAGCCACTTTACCAATTTTGGCAAGGATTTTGAAGGGTCTATAATAGCATGCATACAACTTTAGAGAAGTACACAAGCAAGTGTAAGCTGTCTATAGGGTTGGATCTTGAGGAAGACCCAATCTCCAACTACGAACTTTCTATCTGTGCGTTTAGGATCAGCAAATTGTTTCATCCTATTCTGGGCAAAGGATAAACACTCTTTAAAGGAGTTAGTCATTTTGTGTCCTTTCACAAAATAAGACCTTCACATCAGCTACAATAGAGGAATGAGTAGGCAGTATAGGTAGTTAATGAACCACCCCCCATAGAGAGCTTGAAAGGGAGACATCTTTATGGCGCTATGTTATGTAGTATTCAGCCAAGCTCAACCATTTAGACTATTTCTTAGGGGCTAGAAAACACATGATGCGAAGATAATTCTCTAAGCATTGGTTGAATCGCTCAATTTGACCATCAGTTTGTGGATAATACGCACTACTAAAGAGTAGTTTGGTGCCAAATAAAGTAAGCAATACCTTCCAAATACTCCTATAAAAATGTTGTCCTTGTTAGAGACAATAGAGCGCCCATGAAGCTTAAAAATATGTGATCAAGGAATATCTACGCAATTGTAGATGCACTGCAAGGATGAGACAATGTAATGAAGTTCCCTCTCCCTTATAAAACTTGTCCATAACAACAAGTATTGCATCATAACCATAAGATTTAGGTAACTTAACTATGAAATCCATAGAGATATCTCTCCAAGCTCCATTTGGAATGGAAAGTGGCTGAAGTATACCAAGATAGGTAGAGTTGCCAGCCTTGCGTCATTGACATGTATCACATTATGCTACTCAAGTAGTGACAGTTTGAGAGAGCTGATGCGAACCCACGAGGAACGGTGCCTCGAAAACCCAACAACTAGATTTGATCCCCAAGAAAGCTAACAAATCAGGGTTGGATAGAAAAGAACCTTTGTAAAACGGAGTTACAAAGACCCAATCCCAATCTCCAACAACCAAGAATACGATCCGAATGATAAATTGAGACGGAAGAAAACCCCTGCAAAACGAAGTTGCAAAGACCCAATCCCTAGTCTAACTAACAAGGATTCGATTCCGAATTGTTCAGTTGTAGTGCTCCAAAGAACACAAGAGAAACCCTCTCAAGAGAAGAAATTCCAAACTTTAATTTTGATGATAATCGATGTCTGCCAATTACAATCCAAGAGAAAGCTATAAATACCTAACCTAAATCTAATTAGCTATGGACGTAATAGTCCTTACAATAAAATAAAGAATGAAAGAGTAAGTCAATGGCAAATGGGTAATTGCCTAATTAAAATTAGAAAGCTAATAAATAAATAATTGTTGTTGGCGTAGGTGTAGGGGTAAAACCAACTAATTATTGTAGTGGTAGGATATAAGGCTGCACATGACACTTGATATGAATTCCACCATCAGTTGTAGAATTAGGCAGAAGCCAAAATCGTCTAAGCCGTGCCCACGTCAATTTCCATGCCACTTTTGTTATGGAGAAACAGAGGCCAAAGTTGTCTAAGCCGTGCCCACGCCTTAGGAAAACTTTTGAAATTGTTGTTAAATCCTTGAGAACAAAGCCAATCAATCTTGAACATTCTCATGTGAATCCGAATGCTCCCATTGACCTCCGTATTCACATTCCATGCAATTTGAAAGAGATCCCAAGTTTGAACTCTGATTCCCGTTTTCATCATTCCCTCTCTCCTCAGGAGGATTCGACCTCGAATCAGTATTGTTATGTTGTTGACGGCTCGACAATCAACACACATTCTCCAGCTCCCGTCTTTCTTAGGCACAAGAAGCACAAGAACATCACATGGACTCGTAGACTCTCTCACGTATCCCTTAACAAGAAACTCTTCCACTTGTCGTTGTAATTCCTTAGTCTCATTAGGATTACTCTGGTAAGCTGAACGGTTAGGGATAACTGCTCTAGGTACTAAGTCGATCTGGTGTTCGTTGCCTCGAATAGGTGGCAACCTCTCAGGCAAGTCTTCAGGAATCATATCTTGATACTCCTTGCTTTTCACGAGACATCGAGTGTGGAAAATATTTTCCCGTTGTTTCTTGTCCTCGGCAATCTTCATCTGAGCACTCAATAGTCGTAAGGTGACTAGTGATTCTCCTATTTCGGCTTTAGTGTAGTCGTTCGCCTCATCAGAATCAAACTCCCCTTCATCTTCATCTACCTCACACTCACTCTCACTCTCACTATCAGTGACCACTACACCTCCTCTCATCACCATAGCTCTTTTACTTGTGCATTCTGAAGCTATATGCCCGAAGCCTAAGCATTTGAAACATTGAATTTTACTTGCCTTCAGCTTTTCCTCTACCTTCTGCTTGTTCGTATCAGTGGGGTCTGTCTTAGTTGTGGATTTGCTAAACTCGGATGGATTTCTGATTCCCCTCTCTTGATTTCCCCATCGGTCCTCCCAATTAGAGTGGGTAGATGGAAACCCCCAATTGTAGGTTCTAGCTTCATTCCTCTCCTTAAGTTGGCGTTCAACTGTCTTTGCTGCATGTACCATGTCTTCTAAATGCACATAATGCTGAAACTCGATAATATTGGCTATGTCCCGATTAAGGCCAACAAAAAATCGAGACTTGGTAGCTCCCTGATCTTCCACTACATCGGCTCTCAACATTTCCATTTCCATCTCCTTGTAGTAAGCATCTATGCTCTTAGAGCCTTGTCGAAGGGATTGCAATTTTCTGTATAAGCCATCATAGTATTCATTAGGAACAAAACGCTTCCTCATAACGGCTTTCATTTCACCCCACGTGTCAATTTGTGGCTCCCTGCTTCTATATCTAGAGGTGACAAGCTGATCCCACCAAACTAGTGCATAGTCTGTGAACTCAATCACTGTTGCCCTCACTTTCTTCTCCTCAGAATAATTATGACAGCCAAATAAGAGTTCAGTTCTTTTCTCCCATTCTAAGTAAGATTCTGGATCATCCTTACCGTTGAATGCGGGAATCTTCAGCTTCACATTTCCAAGACCTCTGTCTTCTCTGCCTTGTCCCTCATATTGCCAAACTCGTCTATTCCGGTTATCACATCGATTTTGTTCTTCGGCGTTGCGTGCTTCTAAAGCAATTCTACGATTCTCTTCCATCACATCCATACGCTTCGTCAACCGGTTTAACAAGGTCAATACTTGTTCCTTCGCCATTTTTTTTCCTACACAGAAAAAGAAACACAACCAAACAGATCACGTTGAACAAACACAAGAAAAGTTAATCCAAGCTCACAACCCTCTCGGTGTTTCGCTCAATTCTTTGGCTTTTCACTCTGATACACTCACCACTCTTTGTCTTTTACCGCTCGATTTCTCTTATTGTGCTCTTTAAAGCACTCAATAGAATAAATTCAGTTTCAAAACCCCGAAAGTTCAAACCGAAATTAAATCCTACAACCTAAGAAGCAAAACGGTAAACAAGAACGGATAGCAGAATAGCAAGTCAATGACCAAAAATAATGTGACGATATGGAAGTATAACACAAAACAAAGATAATCCAAATACGATGACACTATTCAAAATTTGTGCAATCTCCTCTTTTCACTCTAATTGTTAAAAGCACCTAATTTGTGATGTACCTTTGAATCGAAAATGTCAATTCTTAGCACCTAATTTTGTGCTATACTCTGAATTGAAAATATCATTTCTCTATAACTTTTGTTTTTTTCTTCGACTTTTTTTCTTAAAATTATGCTGCACTTTTTTTTTTTTGAATTGAGACTTCAATTCAGTTCCACTGCAACTTTCTTTTTTTTTCTTTTTTTTAATTGAAATCTGAAATCAATTCCACAACAACTCTTTTTTTCGATTTTTTTTTCTATACCTTCAACAAACTAGAATTGGTTAGCTGAAGCACAGATTATTTTTTTGATTTTTTTTTTTCGGAAAACTTAGGAAAGCAGGATAGGTTGATATGTAATCAATGAATCAACTTTAATCCCTAAATCAAATATGAACCCTAATTTCAATTTGATGAAACCAATAAAGAAAAAAATAAATAAAAAAAATCAAAGAAAAGAAACAGATAGGTAAAACCTGAAAAGTTAGAGCTCGGCTCTGATACCAAACTGATGCGAACCCACGAGGAACGGTGCCTCGAAAACCCAACAACTAGATTTGATCCCCAAGAAAGATAACAAATCAGGGTTGGATAGAAAAGAACCTTTGTAAAACGGAGTTACAAAGACCCAATCCCAATCTCCAACAACCAAGAATACGATCCGAATGATAAATTGAGACGGAAGAAAACCCCTGCAAAACGAAGTTGCAAAGACCCAATCCCTAGTCTAACTAACAAGGATTCGATTCCGAATTGTTCAGTTGTAGTGCTCCAAAGAACACAAGAGAAACCCTCTCAAGAGAAGAAATTCCAAACTTTAATTTTGATGATAATCGATGTCTGCCAATTACAATCCAAGAGAAATCTATAAATACCTAACCTAAATCTAATTAGCTATGGACGTAATAGTCCTTACAATAAAATAAAGAATGAAAGAGTAAGTCAATGGCAAATGGGTAATTGCCTAATTAAAATTAGAAAGCTAATAAATAAATAATTGTTGTTGGCGTAGGTGTAGGGGTAAAACCAACTAATTATTGTAATGGTAGGATATAAGGCTGCGCATGACACTTGATATGAATTCCACCATCAGTTGTAGAATTAGGCAGAAGCCAAAATCGTCTAAGCCGTGCCCACGTTAATTTCCATGCCACTTTTGTTATGGAGAAACAGAGGCCAAAGTTGTCTAAGCCGTGCCCACGCCTTAGGAAAACTTTTGAAATTATTGTTAAATCCTTGAGAACAAAGCCAATCAATCTTGAACATTCTCATGTGAATCCGAATGCTCCCATTGACCTCCGTATTCACATTCCATGCAATTTGAAAGAGATCCCAAGTTTGAACTCTGATTCCCGTTTTCATCAGTAGAGGCCAGTAAAAGTGGCCTTGAATGCGAAAGGGGTACCCTTGATGCTAGAGTGACCTCCCATGGGAGAAGTATGGCATGTCTCTATGATCTTGTTCCTGAAATTTATAGAGGTCCCAATATATGGAATGAAATCTAAGAAGACCGTTAGAGTAATTATAAGGGGATGGAGTGGTGATTGGACCAACAATTAGAGAATTCATTTGGATGCAATGTCATCTTTGTCATAAGACTTATGATTGTCCTCCATCCATGTATGAATGACCATAGCAAAAGCCTGCAACTAAGAGGACTCCAACCCTTCTTGCTATCTAGAGAGGGCGTCTGCAACCTTGTTCTCACTTTCCTTCTTGTATTGGATGGTATAGTCCAATCCCAGAAGCTTGAAGATGTCTTTATGTTGGAGATAAGTATGAAGTTTTTGTTTTAGGAGATGCTTTATGCTTTCATGATCTGTTTTGATCAGAAAAATAAGTTTCGGATTGGAGGTCACCCTTAATTAGGAGGCCCTAGGTGAATGCATAGGCCGACTCCCCCTAGAGTTTCTTATGCGTGTTCTTATATTGTTTTCACTTCATTTTGAATACTAAAGTATAAATCTAAACTTTATATATGCTAAGGAAATGATTGAAATTGGAAAATTGTTTTTCATATTTGCTCCAGTCTCCACCAAAGAAAAAAACTAGAGTTTGCAAAGTAGGTTCTATACGTTTGCAAACATCTAAAAATTTCCATTTTCAAATGAAAAGGCAAACAAAAGGTGAAAAAAGGGCTACCTATAAGCATTAAAGGGGCGGTGCAGAGAGGGGTCTCACCACAAGGGTGTACTGGGGTAAGCCTTCTCTTGCCAATTTATTTGACAAGAGGCCGCTCCTAAGACTCGAACCTGTGACCTTTTGGTCACACGACAACAACGTTTTACTGTTGCGCCAAGGCTCGCCCTTTGGCTACCTATAAGCATTAAATATATAAAATAATTTTACCAATTTTTCCACCAACAAATATCAATTCTTTCTTGGTACACACAATAACACGCCTAAAATCTAAATATTACTATTATGTTTTGGTGTTTCAATGTATATTAAGTAGGGCTAAAAATAGATACACATTGAAAATTGGTGAAAATATTCTATATATTTAATACGTATATGCATCCCATAAGACTGCATATATCAAAGCCATTAATTAAATGATGCGTTGCTTAAACTTTTTCGAAAACACGAAATAAAATAATAGTTGCACATTGTAATTAGAGGTAGTAAAAGTACACACGATCCAATTATACGACAGGAAATCAACACACAATTTTAGTGCTTGAGTTTAGCTTAGTAAGTAACGTGTCATTTTTGGACTGACACGAAGTTGACACATAAATTTTTAGGTTGGATTAGAGTTGACATGTTATTTTGAAAATGACACGAATATTTAAAATAATTCTTATATTTTTTCATATTCTTACATGTCACATTTATTAATAAAGGTAAGAAAATTACAAATATTACTTACAAACACGACTCGAACATTCTATATTGTTATAAACTCGTTACTGACCCCTCAACGTGATATTAGCGGACTTTAGGACGGTTGGTGTTAATCTATTAATAAAAAATGACATAAAATATTTAAAATATATCATATCCTCATGTATTTTTAAAAAGTCACAATTAATATATATACGTAGTAAAATTGCATGTTACCCAGAAATACGATACAAAATCGACTGTAATCCGATTAAATTAACACACTTATAAAGTTTTTTAGTTGGGTTAGGCTTGACTAATTTTGACACTAACCCGAAATTAATACGAAAGTAACCCGATAATTGCCATCTTAATTAGAGGAAGAAAAACATATACAAATTAACAAATCGCATTATTCAAAAAAGAAAAGAAAAGAAAAAGTCCGTCATAGTCATAGAAAGAAAAAAAGAAAGAAAGAAAAACAAATCGCACCTGCATCTAGTTAACAAATAATAACTGCATCCATACTCCATTCTCTCCTCTCCTCTCCTCTCCTCTCCTGAGCCCCCTCCCTTAACAAAAGCTGCAATTCTGAACCAGGAGGCGGGACCATCAATCCTTAACAATTCCTCTCTCTCTCTCGGATGCGAATCTCGCCGCCGGCGCCGTTCATCGTTGCCGGATACAACTTGGAGTCTCGTATTCGCCACTGAGGTTAGTGATTACTGATTAATATAGTTTTTTGTGATTCTAAATTCTAAATTCTACATTCAGTTTAGGGTTTATTGATGTTAGTTATTTGTTTTTTTGCACTCCATTGCTGTTTTAGATGAGTGATTTTAATGTTTTTGCAGATCTGTTTCGTACTATTTCTATGTATAATTTTCTTTTTTCTTTCTTTCTCTGTTTGGCTAGAGTTGGGAGCTTGGAATTTTAGTGAGAAACTCAATTTCCTTATCTGAAGACAAATGTTCTTCTAAAAAAAGATCTATTGACAAATGTTTTGTGGGGGAAAATCAACTTTGCTCAGAACCTGCAATAATATATAAACAAACAAATTGTTAAAAATTAATGATATAGAAAACCTGATGCATAGAACAAACATAAAAGGGCTTTCAATTCAACCAACAACCAACTCATCTTCGCTCACTAATATCCCTGAGCATAGCATAGATCAAATAAGCAAAGATGAACCAGAAAAGTTCCAGTGTTCTAGAAGAACTTGGAAGACTATTTAGCCAAATTATATCCATAGTATTATATATTATTTCAAGACTATTTCATAAAAAAAAAAAAAAGGACGGCCCGGTCGCACTACGCGTCCCCGCGTCCCCGCTTAGCGAGGGTCCGGGGAGGGGTCCCACCACAAGGGTGTACTGGGGGCAAGCCTTCCCCTGCCAATTTATTTTGGCAAGAGGCCGCTCCTAAGACTCGAACCCGTGACCTCTTGGTCACACGACAACAACGTTTACCGTTGCGCCAAGGCTCGCCCTCTTCAAGACTATTTCATAAACAAAAGAAAAAGAATTGGGGGTTGTGCTATATATACATATACACACACACGCACACATATAAATATATATATATATATATATATTGTTTCCCATCTTTTATTTGATTCATGTTGATATGTATGATCTTCACATTTGTTGCATTATCTGATATAGATTAGGGTCCTTTTTCCTAGTGTAGGTTGCATTTTGTTTCTTTAATTTGATGATTCAAGGACACATTTTTTCCTGCATTCCACTTTCTTTATCCTTTCCTGATAAGGCCTGCACACAACAACTTCTTGCATAGTCATATCTTAGTTCATCTGATCTTCCTGTAGCTCATACTTTTACTCTGCAGATACTTGGAATATGAATTTTCTGCAGCGTTATACTAGCAATATTTCATTCACAGAACAGGTTCCCGCACATGAAACTCCTGTAGAAACACGCAACACACCAAAAGTTTCAGGTCCTTTGGAGAGTCTTGTAGCTGAAGATCCATTCCCTCAATCTCCTATGGGTCCAGGTCGTAGAGAAGAAGCTCAGACACTTGTAGATGAGAATGGCACAACAGGAGTTGCAAGTGCAAATAGTGATGACCTTGTTGTGGAGAACCACTTAGATGTTTCTGAAAAAGAAGGATGGATAACTATCCCTCAAGGTACTTCCCTGATCCCACATTGTCCTACTGAATGAAATTTATGTGTTTTCCTGCATAGAAGCATCTTGATCTGATTATTATTATTATTGACAACTAGAAAATTGTTCACCACCTGCAATTTCTGGTTAAAGGATGGATGGACTGAACTCTTGCCTGCAGTTATATTTTATTTAATTCAACAATACTAGGATAGGTATCTCTTCCATCTGCTTTATATCAGGAAGTTGCATTGTTCTAGATCCAACTTTCTTCATCAGGTCATAGCCTATGGAACCTTTCCTAATTGTGTGTGGACTAATGACATCTAATTGATAAGATGTAACTGAGGGTGATATAAAATGTGCAATAATTGTGACACAAATGTGATGCTGATGGCAGACAACTCATAACTCTCACCTTCATGAAAATTGCTGAACTTATGATTCCTAGGGATTGATGGGCGTGTTAGTTGGAGTTTCCTTGATCATATCCTAAGTTCCTAACTTGGTGAATTTCACTTTATTTTGATATGGGATTCTGGTCCAAGGTATTCAGATGGAGTTGAGCTGTGAAGCCTTCATTCTCTTCTCTTCATATCAATTTTGTATTATGTATGTGACCAAATTTTAGCTAGATGGGAAAGCCAGTGATTGCTCATAGTTTTTCTGGTTAGTGTATCTTGTAAAGTTGTCTTGCATTTATGAATAAGTGCTCCCTCTCCCAGTTTCAAATGGTGAACTAAATTTTTTGCCAGGAATTTCAAATAATCCCTACTTTAACCATGTTATTTCAGGTGACGTACACTAAGTTTCAATTTCATGTTAGAAGCAAACTTTGTAGGATGTGGAATTAATTGGTCTCCTCTTCCACATAGTGTTCACTCTTGATTTCTGAGCCCAAAGATTTATTCTTTCTGTTGGATACTTGATGAATATAAGAATATTTGTTTTTTTCTCTCTTTTAAATCCAATGGGTATTTGGTTCCTTTTTTCTTCATAAAAATTCCTTCAGGGAGAGGGGTGAAGCATCTTTGTATTCACATTTTTCTTTTCTTTGGCTTGCTTATTGTCCATAAGATTTTTCTCCTTTTCTCTTTCCGTTTGTGGTTCGTTGGTGGGGAAAAACTGATATCTGGTTGGAGAAGCTGACAGTAGCTAATTGTATACCTATCAATCCCCCATTGCACCTATTTGGACTCCAACTTGATTTTCGCATGGGGACCCTTTTGTCATACTGGGGTAATAACATGTGTTTTTAATGCAGTTCTTTTCTACTTCCAGCATTAACAATCGTATTAAGAAACTGTAGAAAGTTGTTTACCAAGATTTCCCTTGTATGGGTTCTTGAGAGGCTCTATTGTAAATTGTAATTTTGCCATATACATGATAATTCTGATATAGTGCGTTATGCTTCATATGTTCTTCCAGGGAAACTTCCTGATGATTGGGATACTGCGCCAGATATACATTCAATACGCTCCTTGGACCGGTCTTTTGTTTTTCCTGGTGACTATCTTTTGTACTTCTTGTATTCTTCCGATTTTGCATTTTGGTAAGTATTGCAATCCAGAGTTACATGATACCTGAACTCTATTGCTTTTACAGGTGAGAAAATTCATATCCTGGCATGCTTGTCGGCGTGTAAGCAGGATACAGAAATCATCACTCCATTTAAAGTTGCTGCGGTGATGTCCAAAAATAGTGGAGGACAAAGCCCGGAAAAACATGGTGCAAATGTCAAAGATGGAATATCCTGGGTCTCAGAAGTAGGGGAAGTGGGTTCTGATGGCCACCAAAATGGGAAGGATACACTGGATCAGGAAACTGATCCTTTGAAGGATATTTCTGCAAGTGAATCCTTTCTCAGAATGGAAGAACATAAAAGACAAACTGAAATATTGTTGCAAAGATTTAAGAACTCACACTTTTTTGTTAGGATAGCAGAGTCAGGGGAACAACTTTGGTCAAAAAAAGGTGCTTCTGAATTGAAGCCTTTCCATATTGATGGTCAGACTGTCGATGCAAATCGACTGAAGAAAACTGCAAGTTCCTGTCTTGGTGCTCTAATTGATAAAGGAAGTTTTGATGCCAATATCTCTGGTGGAGTGGCAAGAGATGGTATTAACTGTTGCTCTCTCCCGAATGGAGACATAGTGGTATGAGTCCGAGGATCTTAGCATTCTTGACAATATAACCTTTTCACTTCATTGACTTTTAAGAAAATAGTTAAAACTTGTTTTTTTTCTTTAAAAAAAAAATTGTTCCTGAATTGCTACACTCAAATGTTTTTGAGGTTGGTTTTGTGTCTTGCGCACAAAACATGCTATTTAGCATAGAGGCTGCATATTATGCAATTTGGTTGGAAACTTGGAATTGCATGTTACACACTTTTAGCATTGTCATTGGAGCTGCATGCTATGCTTGATATATCCGCCTACTATAAATGCCAAGTTCTGTTTCAAGGGCTTGGTAGAAATTTGATTACATATGGGACTGTTGTCTGTCCAAAAATGGTATAGCAACCAATAAAGACAAGAAACACAAACTTCAGTCCATTATTTTCTTGTCAATGAGATGCATAGGGAATTTTCTGTAGCCATATGATAGTCAGTTTGGTTAGAAGGCAGAAGGCTTTATGCATGCAAAAGGTCAATGTCTTAGAAACTGTAATTATTCTCTTTCTCTCTCCCTCTGTTAATAAGAGGTCATTTTTGTTGATTAAAGAAAAATAATTTACTGGAGACTCTATGTTAGAACCAAGCTGCATGAATAAGACATCTTGCATTTACTTAAGATCTGTATTTTTGCACTTTTCGAACAAAATTTCGCCGAAAGTCCCATTTTCCAATGTATTCAAAAGATATCAGTTATTGGTTTAAGTGTGTTCATATATTGATTAACCTTCAACGTTTAGTAGTTCTTTTAACTTCTTGATGGGTATCCAGTACATGAAACACTGAATACTTACAGATGGGAGGTCTGGATGGGATATCATTGGATTTTAGGTTTGCATTGACAGTGCTTTGATTTTCTTCCTACTGTATATACTCTAATAGCAGTATGATGCTCATCTCTAATGATTAGAATCTGTTGGTTAGGCCACAGTTTCTGATTCCATTTGTTTGATTGGAAGGATGCAGGTACTCCTACAAGTTAATGTTGGTGTAAATTTTCTGAGAGATCCTGTCATTGAGATTCTTCAGTTTGAGAAATATCAGAACAGAAATCTTTCTCAAGAGTGTCTAAACAACTTCGATGGTATTAATTATGACCCTTGTGGTGAATTGTTAAAATGGCTGCTTCCTATAGATAACATGATTCCTCCATCTCGTGCTCTATCTCCTCCACGTGTAAATACTGGTCCAGTTGGTGGCACTCCTCAAAAGCCTACCCCTTCTAGTTCTCAGCTATTCTCTCATTTTAGAAGCTACTCCATGTCATCAATACCTCAGAATACTGTATCAACTCCTCAAACTGCTAAATCCCAAAGTTCTAAGCCTCAAACTGGTAAATCCCAAAGTTCTAAGCCTGGCTTCGAGATTGGTGAATGGAATCAGTACTCATCTCAAAAGTTGTGGAAAGGTCAACAAAAAGGGGGTGAAGGCCTTTTATCTTTTCGAGGTGTATCACTGGAACAAGATAGATTTTCTGTACATTGTGGGTTGGAAGGCATCTACATTCCGGGAAGGAGGTGGAGGAGGAAACTTGAAATAATTCAACCAGTAGAAATTCGTTCTTTTGCTGCTGACTGCAATACAGATGACCTTCTTTGTGTACAGATAAAGGTGTGCTTTGAGAATTTTTACCATGTTAACGGTCTACTCCATGGATATGGTATGCACATGATGGAATCTGTATCAACTTTTGTCAGTCCTGATTAACTTAATCAAGGATGTTTTGCAGAATGTTTCTCCAACACATGTTGCTGAAATTGTGGTCTATATAGATGCCATAACAATTGTTTTTGAGGAGGCTTCAAAGGGTGGGTCACCTTCGTCTTTGCCAATTGCTTGCATTGAAGCTGGAAATGATCACAGTTTGCCAAATCTAGCTCTCAGGTTGTTGTTTGCTCTAGGCATCTTAAAGTACTCTCAGTTGTTGGTTATTCAAAGCATTTCGACTTGATCGTGTGGTACTCCTGTACAGCTGGTGGCTGTTTATGGTTTATTGATATATTTCATATGAGCAACACTCAGTTCTTTAAGTAATCCCATAAACCGAGTTCGACTAGGGCTAAAACGATATTTTCTGACGTTGACCATTTTAACAGGAAGAATTCTTTTTCATGGTTGAGATTTCAGAAGTACACGGCAGTACTTCTCATTGTGCAATGAGTTTTCATGCGTGGTGAAGCTTAAACTGCTCTGTTAATATCGGTTAATTTCAGGAACTTAGGTTTGTGGAATATGCTAAGCGGTTTAATGTTGAAGACAATTGTTGCAATTGAGTGTTGACCTTGACATTATGTGATCAAGCATATACCATGTAGTAATATGGAAATGCTTCAATGGTTAATGTAGAAAATACTCACGGAGTCTTCTCTTTTTTCTTCTGTCAAAATATGAAAAACCTAGAAAAACATGCTTCATATCACTCTGTTTTTTTTTTTTTTTTTTTTTTGGTAAAAGAATAACAAAATGGGCAGATACAGATTAGCGGGTTGAAGAAATGATTTTTTTCGTTGTGATTAATGAGATTAAATTGTTTATAATTACATGGTCATAGATGTTTTTTACATACTATGTACAAGACTCCATAAGGTTCTGGATTTGTTAATAACGAAATATTAACTATGATCATTGGTTTTGAGAAGTTTTTGATTACGATGAGAAGTATTATCTGCCGTTGGCTTATAATAAGTTTCCCGATGGCAGGAGAGGTGAGGAGCACTCCTTTATTATTAAACCAGCATGTTCTATGCAGAAAAATATTAAAGTTCATGGTGAAAAAATGTCACGATCATCAAGTTTGCATCTTTCACCAAATCCTGTTGAAGTGAGGAGAAGTGTTTGTCATACTGATAAGTATGCAATAATAGTATCTTGTCGATGCAACTACACTGGTAACTATGTATTCTCTGTTATCTTTTTAAAAATTTGTACCTTTTTTGCTAGTTTCATTTTTTTTTATTTTGTTGTTCATACTGAATGTAGAATCAAGGTTGTTTTTCAAGCAGCCAACTAGTTGGCGACCACGTATTCCAAGAGATCTTATGATCTCTGTTGCAACTGAAATGTCTGGACAATCTTCTGAGCCTAATGAAAGAGACACGCAGCTTCCAGTACAGGTTTCTTTTTTGCTTTCATTCTTGTTATATGTCTTTTCTATTTTTGTTTTTTTAGAGGCAGCTGATTTATGCTGCTTTGGTATTGCCAGGTCTTAACCCTTCAGGCATCAAATTTGACATCAGAAGATTTGACTATGACAGTTCTTGCTCCTGCCTCATTTACTTCTCCTCCATCAGTTGGGTCCTTGACTTCCCCAAGGACGACAATTAATCCATTTGTTGGCTTGTCAGAATCCAGAGGTATAATAAGTAGAGAAAACCTTGGTGGTACATTACAGAAGTCAGCCACCGTGCCTTCATTAAGCAGTGCAAGAGAGAGTAATAATGATGTTGTTCACCCGCTTTCTTTAATTGAGCAATCTTCTCCCGAAGTTGATGTCATTCCAAGTAATGGTTATGGTTGCACACATCTGTGGCTGCAGAGCAGAGTTCCATTGGGGTAATCCTTTAATTCCATCTGCTCTTTTCTTGTATTGATCCTGGTTGGACAGGAGATAACAATAAATTGTGGTTGCACCAGACGTGTTCCTGCTCAATCGACAGCTACCATCAAGCTTGAGCTGCTTCCGCTGACGGATGGGATAATTACTCTGGATACATTACAGATTGATGTAAAGGATAAAGGTATTATTTCCTAGCTTCAGTCATCTGATTTTCTCCCAATATGAAGTACGGTATTTAGATTATAAACTAGGTTCATTTTCCTTTAAGAGACATGGCCATATGGTACCTGCTTTATCAAATGCTTATTAATACTTGTTCATTTCTTTTTGCTGATGGCTTCTTAAATATTTTTTACTGCTTTTGGCTTGTGAAATTGCTATAATTATTATCCTTGTGCTGTTGTTCATGTGCACATATACATACAAGAAATGTTGGCTCATGATATTTGAGTTTTACTTTTCTTGTTGTAATTTATGCCCCATGAGTGAGTACTTCCCCATTGGATAGCATGCTCGGCTCGACAGAAAATGAACGAGCTCGAGCTCAACATCCTATTCGTGAGCAGCTCACGAGCAGCTCGTTTATTTGTTCAGAGCTCGCGAACAACTTGGTAATTCTGTTCATGAATTTTGCTCGTGACCAACTTATTAATTATGTTTATTTGAAATTTCTTTAACACAAAACTGAAGTTTCACACAAAACTACATAGTTTTACATTTCCCCATTTATAGAAATACCGTTATTAAAAAAGCAATCGAACCAAACTTGCTCACGAACATGTTCATGAACCTATAACCGAGCCTGCTCATAAGCTTTCGAGCCGAGTTTCATCGTGATCAAGCTCGGGTTGTTTATAAATTGAGCCGAACACAATATAGCTTTATTGAGCCGAACTTCGAAGCTCATGAGCGGCTCGGCTCATGTACAGCCCTACCATTGGATGTTAAGTGAAATGAACTAGCTAAGTTCACCGCAGATTTGGCCCAAAATCTGTATTCCTTTTACTCTAAAATACCCAAGTGAACAATGCATGTCTCTTTATATAAATATAATAAATGTCAAGTGTCAGTTTTAGGAGTTCATCTCTTTTGCATGTGGAATCAAAATTTTATTATGTTAGAAGAAAAAGAAAACTGAATATTACTGTATTCTTTATACTACTAATTTTCATATGCTACTGAATTGTAGAAAAAACTTTAGATTTAGCTTTCTTACAACATTTTTATAGCTTTTCAAAGTACTTAATTTCATCTGTTAGCGTATAGAAAAGATCCATTGTTTCTTATTTGACTGCTGTTGATCATTCATTTTGCAGTGAAATTTGTTTTGAGGAATTATAATGCCATCCAAAGTGTATTTACTTTATCTAGAATTAGAGGTTGTTGCTTTCTTGGCTTAGTAAGCAAAGTAGCCATTTGATTAGCTGTTGACTATTGTTTATGCTTGTTCTATTGGCACTGAAGTTTTGAATTCTGTGATATACTCATAACTCAAAATGGTGATCAAAATCTGGAATCTTATAACTATTTACCGGGTGTACAGGTGTCACCTATATTCCTGAGCGTTCACTGAAGATAAATGCCACTTCGAGCATTTCCACGGGGATATTTTAGGATGGAAGTAGTAGAATTTCTGTTTCATAGAAATGGTTTTGTCACCTTGACATTAGGATGGTTTTGTTGATTTGTTTAAGAGATATAGCTTGGTCTCATGTACTGTAAATTGCGATCTCGACAAACAAGCTGTTATATAAGCCCATTATGGGAAAGAAATATACCCCCTTTTTCTTTTATAGATGAAGAGAAGTATTCTTTGAATACTTGTATGTCTTTGTTGTTCAGTCACTCTGCATTTAGAGAGATTTGAAAGAGGTATGTATGATCACCCCCTTTTTCTTATGTTATTCGAGTATTCGGTTGGTGTAACAAAGTCTTTTAGTATAAGTACAATCAATTAATTACATTTCAATATCACGGAGGGAGTTTTATTTTTTGTTTTACAATAAGATTTTATGTTTCCGATGCATCAATTGACATGTCGATAATTTCATGTATTACATCTGCAAGTTAAAATGTCATGTCAATTCAAAAAAATTAGGGTAGATAACTTGAATCTGCTTAAGGTTTGACTATATATATTAGTAGGTCTTTCTATTTTTAGGAATGATTTCAACTTTTTTGTTTTTTTTTTTTTTTTGCTTCGTATAATGATCTTTTTTTAATCTTTGCCTGTAAAATATAGGTAGTATACAAACATTTTGAACTACTCTAAAAAAGGTAAGGTAAAATAAATATGATAAAAGTATAATACACCATGGAAACAATTCAATGTAGTGTTAATAAATCTACTCAATTTACTATTAAAAAATATTTTCAATTTACTTAATAATAGTTTCATCATATGTTTTTGTACAAGTGAGACAAAGTCCTCCTTTTTGTAATGATAACTTGATAAGAGTATAATGGTTTGAGCAAAACCAAAATCAACATCTGTTAATGTCGCAATCACATGATAAAATGGGATTGACTATTTTTTAACATTGGAACAAATATAAGTCAAACATTACAACTTGTATTGCATAACACTTCATACCAAATTAGCATCACTAACTCTTTATTATAATGGTTTCAAAAAAAAAAAAAAAAAAAAAACTCTTTATTATAATAATTTTTTCACACCACAAATTTGACAATTGTGTGGTTGATTCTTGAATCGTTAACTTCTTTTGCACTTACTATCAAGATTGTAAAAAGATGGTAAAAAATGCTTGGTATTAATCGGATGGATAAGGTTTTCGAGAATTAGTTGGAAACTAATCGGATTTATATTTTTATAATTTTTAATAAATAAATTATTATGTAGATACAATCAAAATATGAATTATACTATGTAAAAGTAATAATATAAAATATTTTAAGATAGAAAATATATCTATTTTAATATTTGTTACACTAATGCTTTTCAAAAATAAAACATGCCAAAACAAATTACATTAAATTACTTTAAAGTAACATTTGATATTTTAAGTATTTTCTTTTAAATTTTAGTTATTTAATCATTTATTTAAAATTGAAAAAATTAACATAAAATTAAATGATAAATTTTTTTAAAAAAATGTCTAGGGTCTTCTGGATCCTCCTGGGAGCCGCCTAGGTCCACCTAGACGGCAAAAAATCGGTAAACTGACTTATGCTGGCCGATTTGAGGAAATTGAAACAGTGTTCTAAAAATCCATGCCTAGATGCCGTCTTGGTCGATTTTTAGGACACTGCTTACAATTATACTTTTTTCACCAAGGTTTTAATATTGATTGACACTAGTGGAGCCATGAAAGGTCATGGATAACCGACCTCTTAAACAAATTCTAAGAGGGATTAGTTGGAGACCTTCGTCCATGTATCTACCATGGATGAAAGCCCCCAACCATAATAGACGAAGCTCGAGGTAAGAAGATGCGAGGGGACAAACTCCCATCTTCTGTTATTTTTTTAAGTTGTCCTCCCATCTTCTGTTATTTTTTAAGTTGCCTAGGGCAGGCAACTTAAAAAATAACAGAAGATGGGAGTTTGTCCCCTCACATAAAGGAAACTTCAAAAATAATTTAAAATGGACAATTTGCTTTCTAAACTATCCACGTTTGATTTTCGATTAACTTTTAGCATAAAGTCAAAACAGAGAAAAGATGGAATAGCTAGGCAACGTAAGGATAGAAAATGAGTTGCCGACTAATGAGAGGAGAGGCGTCTCACAAACCAACCACATAAGTCCAAAGAATGAAAGTTTCTTCCAGTTACATTAATCTCTCTGTTAATCTCTCCATTGCCGACTAACGAGAGGAGAGATGCCATTTGGTTCACGGAATGCAATAGAAAATAATGAATCAAATGGTGGAATGATTTTTTTTTCTAGGATTAACTATTCTATTCCTAATCTATTCTATGAACCAAACATCACATTAGAGTTTATGATTACGAATAATGAGACCTTTATACTTGATATCATAAACATTTTGCATCTCAAACTAATATATATATATATATAAACACATTATAAAAAAGAACATGGTGCTAAAATATCATAAGTTGGAGTGAGGAGTAAGAACAAATAGAATACTATGATATATGAGTAAATCATAAAAGAAAATATTAATCAATTTAACAATGTGTAGGATAAAAGGATACTTCTTGTATAGATATTGAGCAATTGGAGGTAGATGAGCTGTTGGTGAAGCCATTAGAGCTTGAGCAATTTTAAAGCATATCAATATATATATATATATATATATATATATATATATATATTACAAAGCTACTCAAGTTATGATCATGTGAGGTGGAGAACCAGTACAGATTTGATGAGAAATTACAAGCGAGCTTATTGAAGTTGATAATTTAAGCAGAGAACACGTGAAAAGATAAATTGAATTTTTTTGATATTTAAAGTTGTGAACTCCAGTATTCATGAATTAGCATAATGAATGTTTTTAGGAAAAGCAATGACGTTAAGCTTTCTGAAGAACGAATATGGACTATCCTTATGTACTCCATCTTGGAGAAGGAAACAAATTTGTTAAAATCCAACTCAAAGTAATATATTGAAGAATTTTGGACAAGAAATTTGAAAAATCTTGTGGGCCCTCTTGATTAAGACAACTTATAGGTACACATAGACGACTTTGTGTCATGTCAAGAATTGAAGAGTCTTCAACATACTTTGTCAAAACTTTCTTGAAAAGAATCTTTGTCCTTTTGTTATTTTTTTTATAGGAATGCTAATATTTCATTAAATCATAAAATTGCAAGTACAAGATGAAACCAGTAAAAAATAAAACCTTACATACATATAGGCTAAGCCTAATACATAGTCCACGAGAGCAAGAAAATGACTATTAAAAGCAAAAAAAATCATTAAAGGTACATAAAGCATAAACAACATTTGAAACATATATAGATCGTAACTCCAAATTCGCCGCAAAGCAACTGCAGTCCAATCTTCAGCATTTGAACCATTCTGAACCTTCGGATCTAAGTCCTTTCTTTTGCAACCACGTAGATCTACGGATAAGATCTAACGTTTCTGTTCTTGCTAACACAGAAAAAGTTACCAAAACTGAGAGTTTAACCAACAGGTGCAGTTCAAACGGATCCAGAAGTACGATGAAATATATATGATCCAACTAAAGAACTAACACAAACAAAAAGGAAAATAACTACGAAAACGGAAAAAACGGTGGGAGGAGGAAGAAGGAAGACAAGCTTCCTTCTTCCTCCTCATCTAAACAGCAGCAAAAAGGAAGGGAGAGAAGGAGGAGAACCGGCGGTTTAGGAGGGGTGGGAAAAAAAGAAGCAGAAAAAAGGAGGAGGTGGTGGGAGGCGGTGGTTGAAGGAGGAAGAAGGAGAGGTGTAGATCTATTTCCTTTTGTTATTTTCTATTAGTCTTCTTGGTTGGCATATTTCATATTGACTTCCCTTTCACAATTTCTTGGGCAATCTTGATATCTCAGATGGTACATGAATTAGAACCATTATCTGGCTTGTTTGTGTTAATTTAGTCCATACATTGGAATAAGGATTGTTCTTTTAATGAAGCAATTCTTATACACAATTTCTTTTAGATCTTGAATGGAAATCTAATCAAGTAAGCTTCTAAGAAATTTATTCATCCTTGTTTCTTTCCATTTTCTTCTTCTGCTGCTTATGAGATTTATGAAAACAGATCATAGAACACATATGCTCCATGGTTGATAGTGCTTTGAGCTTCTCAATTTTCTGTGGAGTATAACATTGATGTGTAGACCATAATGAGTACACCAACCATAGGTTGGTGCTTGTTTACATCCCATTTTGTTGAGTTTTTGAGATGTTTTCTTATTTCCATTTCTTTCACTCACCTTTTCTTCTGCTTATGAAATTATTTTCTTCTTTGATAGTAGATTTATGTCCATACATCAACCATGGGTTGGTAAGACCGGGATTTCTCCTTAACCAATTATAGAATGATAAATCCTTAGAGTAGAAACATGATTACTCCAGCCATAGGTATACGTTTTGAATTTTGCAAATAAGATCATCTTGTTGTTTTGATCTTTCTTGGGCATCAATGTTCATCAATCTGTGTTGAAAACTCAACCTCCAAACTGATATTAGTAAAGACATTAAATGTACATGCACTTGCTTATAATAAATTATTATTATTATTTCTTAAATATTTAAAAAAAGAGATATTAGAAAGCAATGTGTCAAATCATATTTTTCAGGACTTGAATTGTAAAGAAGAAAAATTAGAGTGCAGTGGAGCATTAATTGAGAAAGAAGAGTACATTAGATTTCTAATTTTAAAACACCTTTTGAACACTCATATGAATTTAAACAACTAAGCATGTGATGCTTAAAATCAAACCTTTTGAATAAACAATGGAATTTACATTCTTACATTTTTTCTTACTTTTTTCCTCGAGGTTATCATTTTATTTATGGAAGGAATAAAAGCCTTTTAAGACCAATATATTCCGGAATAGACATTAATGTTTTGAATAGAGTACAAGTAGAACATGCTATTTATCAACCAATCGCATTTAAATATGCTCTTACTTTTCACATAAAAAAGATAAGATATATATCAATTTACATAACCAATCAGTATTAGATGAACCATTTTAAATGCTAATAAATAACATATTCTCCTAGCTTAAGACAAAAAGTAATAACCATAAGCAATATAATGATTTTGATGCCGGAATATCAACGTGAATCTAATATAATAATTAAACAATATAATTTAACAATAATGTTTATGCAAAATATAGCAAATATATTTGTTAAACTTTGGTTGAATTGGACATTCCATTTTTTTTGACGTATACAGCTGAATTTTTATTCAATCAACGGTTTTATGAATATGTCAGCTACATGTTCATCATAAGAATAAACTCTAAAGTAATGCCAACTTTGTGTGCATGTTTCTTGATGAAGTTTGTTATCAGATTCCTATACAACCCTTTTTATTAACTTGATGAACTTGTTTTTAACATTGAACATATGTCTGAAACAAGTATTGTAGATATATTATGTTGATGATTTAAGTGTGCTTTTTAAACAATCTTGCAAAACAAGTTAAGAACTTTTTGGTACCCAATTGTGTTTGGGTCCTTTAAGATTTTTTTTCTTTGGGTTTGTTTTTCCTTTTGTAAATACCTTCTTTTTAATCTACATGTTTGTATTACATGTCTACCATGATTGCAATAAAAACATGTGATTTTACTTTTTGTCATAAATGTATGAGAATGATGAGACACATGAGAAGTTATATTTTTATGAGAATGTTGTGTCTTTGAGTTTACAAGTTTTAATGCTTTCATCGCGTTTTCACTTGCGCTTGATTGTTGAAAACCAATACCAGATTTATCATTCAAGTTCTTCTGAGAATTTAATATCTTCTAAAGTGTATTTTCTCCATGAGTAAATCTTTCTAAGTCAAAGTTAGGTTTTTCACAATTACTTTCGAGACTCTCAATTTTCATTGTCTTAACTCATGATTTATCTCTTCAAGAAATTTAACCTTGTTTTCCATTTCAAGATTAACTTTTCTCATGTGAGTATACTTGTATTTGTATCTTTTATACTTTGAGATGGTTTATTGAGATAAATTATAAAGTCCATAAAAAGCATCAACAACTTCTAAGTGAGACATGGAATTTAGAATTACCTCATTTGATTCTTCTTCGTCGTCACTTGATGTTGAGGTTGTTGCTTCTTCTTCTTGATGTTCAAGTTCCATGAAGCATATTTGAAAAACTTCCTCACTTTCTCTTCATCATTTGATAATGATAATTCATTATCACTCTATATAGCAACCATAGTCTTTTTCTCTTTCTTTTTTGAATGTTCTATTTAGTTTCAGACAGTCTGACTTGATGTGACTTGGTTTGTTACATTCAAAACATGTAACAACTTGTGGAGTGCCTTTCTTTTATGCTTCGTTGAAGTTATTTTTGACAAACTTCTTTTGTCTATTTTGCTTTTGCAAAAATTGCTTATAAAGAATAGCTTATTCGAATTCACTTTTGGCATCTGAATCAACTTTTAAGACAATGGACTTGCTCTTATTTTCCTCATGTGTTTGATCATTCATTAACTTAATCTTCATCTCATAGGTCAGTAATGAACCTAAACATTCATCATATGAGTAATTTGATAAAGCTTTGGCTTCGTTGATGGAAGTAAGCTTTGAATCCTCTATACTTGGCATTATTCTCATAAGTTTCTTTATGAGTTCCTCATCCTTGTATGATCTTCAAATATTCTTTAGATTATTCACTAATGTTGTGAATCTTGAATTCATTGATGGTATGTGTTAGGATTAATTGGGTATGGATCTAATTAATCTGACCCATCCGAAATGGAACGGGCCAAGCCCTAATCACAACATAAACATAAGAGAAAGGTTGCCTCCTCCTCTTTGCCTCCTGCGCTTCCTCTCTCTCTCTCTCTCTCATTCTTCTTCTTCACTTTAGTCTGTGGATTATTCAGTCTTCCCCACCTAACATTGTGTGGTGTCTGTTACCGGTGGTATAAGATCGTGGTGCTAAGATCCGCTTCTGCTACTCTGAGAGATCTTCAGGTTCTACTATTCATTAAGGTACGCCCGAACCCGTATATGTCACATGGATTAATTTCCGTTAATCCATTCGGTATGGATTCATTTGGATCATCTTGAATAGCTCATATTGTCTTACAAGAATATTTATTTTCACATCCTTCACTTTTTGTGTTCTTTTATATGTTGTTTCAAGTTTATCCCATATTTCCTAGCAGAATCAAAATATGAAACACTAGGGCTCACATTGTGTTAATACTGGGATATTAACTTTAACTATCATTTGTTAATATTTGTGCAAATATGGCAGAAATCACATTTTTGCTTTTCACATGAGTGCATCTATTTTAATTGTTATTAAATTACATACAAAATTTTCAGTTTAGATACACATAATATCTAACTTGAGATCAGAACTTAAATCTGGTGATAAAACATGGTACATACCTACGAATCATATTGTCAGTACATGACTTAAATAAGAATGGTTTTCCCAAAATAAGTGTTTTGCATCATAGAAAAATTTCAGCCTTTGTTCATTAGTAAGGTTAGGGGGAACAACATTACTAACCTTGAAGTTATCCATATCGATGTACCATGGTAGAGAAGTTACTAAATAAAGTGTTTCGTTTGGAAATATTTCTTTTATCTCCACAAGTTCCAGAGACTCCAACTTTCCACTTTGCAAGTGAGAGAGATGACCTGCACCAAAGTTTTCTACTCCTTTTTTTTTTATCTCTAATTTCCATATCAAATTCTTGAAGCAACATAAACATCACATCAGTCTCGATTTAGCGTGGTGATTTTTCATTACATACTTAGGAGTTGCATGGTCAATAAGAACAATGGTTTTTTATAGCACGCGATGTGATCGAAAGTTACGGAATGTAAAAAGCACAGCTAGTAACACTTTTTCTGTGATGGAATAGTTTTGTTTAGCCTCATTAAAAGCCCGACTAGCGTAAAAAATTGGGCAGGAGATTTTATCTGCCCACTGGCCTAAGTAAGGGCCGACTGCTAAATCACTTACATCACATATGAGTTAAAAAAGGAGGTTCCAATCCAACTTTACCATTATGGGGGCTTTGATTAATTTTTCTTTAAGCAATTTGAAAGCATTTAACCAATCGTTAGAATAATCAAACTTCACATTTTTAAGGAGCAATTGTGTTAAAGGCATGGCTATTTTAGAAAAGTCTTTAATAAACCTCCTATAAAAAACGCAACGCATGTGGCCAAAGAAAACTCCTAACTGTTTTAGCATTAGCCGGAGGAGGCAATTTTTCAATTACCTCAATCTTGACCGGATCAACCTTGATTCCCTTCCCGGACACTTTGTGTCCTAACACGATATAATCTTGGACCATAAATTGGCATGTTTCCCAATTGTGGGATCAATTTGTGTCCTCACAATGTTGGAGAACTCGATCCAAGTTAGCTAAGCCCTTTTCAAAGGATGACCCAAAAATAGATAAATTGTCTATAGAGACTTCTGTGAAGTCATCTATCATCTTAGAGAAGATGGCCATCATGCATCGTTGGAATGTGGAAAGGGAATTACACAACTCGAATGGAATAACGTTGACATTCGTAACTACCGATCTATCTGGTAGAACAAGGAACCCCCAAATCTTGATCAATTGTGATGTTGTATTTATACTCTAAGATTTTTAGTTGAGGGGAAACCGATTGCTCGTAGAAGTCAAACCTTCTACCCTGTAAATTTTTCCTCTTCCCTGACACCCGCGACCATATCTTCTCAAAAAAATCTTGGTAAAAGGTCCCAAGATCATGTTCCACCCCTTGATATGACTCTAGTAGTATAATAGATGCCGAACACAAGTTCTCCTTACTCCACATTCGGGCCTTGGCAGAAACATCTTCAACTTAACCACTACAGATATCTTCTCTTTCTTCTTTCTAGGAGCGAGCACCAACAAAGTAGGCACCTTCTTCCCCGCCCTAGATGGTGAAAAAGCATCAAGGATAACAAATTTCTTCCATTTTTTCCTATTTCTTTTTTTCATCTTATGAAGTTTTTTCAAAATGGAGTTTCGAATAACCAGCCCCCTCAACACCGATTGGGAACCACCAACCTCTCCGAACATATTCTCACTAACTAAACCAACTAATTCTCTCAATGCCACCACATTCTCGCCTAGAAAAGGGAAAAGATAATAAAAGGAAAATGGAGGAAACATGCGAGAAAGGCCAAAAGGGACAGAGTGACTAACCTCACATTCTAGCAGTAGGAATAGTTGACCGATATAGTTTTTTTTAATTCCAAATTTCTGGAAACTCTCCTAAAAAATGACATTCACAAGAATAATGCACTTGAAAAGCAGGAATTGAAGAGAAAATTCTAAGAAAATTTTAAGCGAGTAATGTTCTCAAATGACACAAATGAACCTATTTATACTGAACACCGGGAAACCCAAATGACTCACTCATCATTACCCCTACTAATGATGCCACCTCTATTTAATTCTCCTTGATAAACACAAGCACGTTCATGAAGGATAAAATGACATTTTCGCTCCACATACCAACCACAAACACCTTTCTATCAAACTTTGACATCAGTAGACACACTCTAGAAAGAATCACTCACAAAAGCCACCAACTCAACTCTCCAAACCCAATTAACTGAACCTTGCCCCCTCTAGATCATTGAGTGAACCGCTCACCATGTCACTCGACCTATTGGTTCACATGAAATGTCTCACACAATCAGCAGGGTGAACTTCTTGGTATGATATTTAAGTCAAAAACCCATATAAGGCCCATTCAGGTCCATGCCCATATATGGCCCATTCAAAGTCCTGCTATTGGACAGGCTTAGCGCCTCAGATCATAGAGCCGATTGAATCACAAGGATAATATAGTCTTACCATTCAAAGGATTTTATCTCTCCATCTCTTTCTAACCATTTCATTACTCATTCTCTTTCTAACTTGACCGTTAAAGTGTATTCAATGGACCCCTCCCGCCGCAGGTCAGAAGATTCCAACAAGACATCTATGACAGATAATCTTGATTCCCTTTCAATTGTTAATAAAATTATATATATATTTTAAATATTGATACTAATTTTAATATTTAATAAATCTAACTATATAAATAATTAAAAAATTATATATATATATATAATTGGGATTTAATTAAATACGAAAATATTCTAATTATCTTAAATACGAAAATCTAACTATATAAATAATTAAAAAATTATATATATTCTAATTGAGATTTAAAAGAAATTCCTTAATTTAATCTACAAATAACAATTACATAACTAATATTTCTTTTTCAAAATTACACCTCTCATAATTATTGATTGTTTGTTTCACATTTCACGCGAAAAACATGAAAAATGGTAAGTGACAAATGGTAAAAATAATAAAAAATACAAAAACAACAAAAAGTGAAAGATGGTAAAAATGTGAAAAACGGGAAAAATGTGAAAATCGCAAAAACGGTAAATTGGGGTAAAATTGGGTGGCTTTTTGAAAGTTTAGGGGGTCAATAGGTTGTCCCTTAAGTTTATGGGGTAAAATGAAAAAAAATGACAAGTTCAGGAGGCTGCGTATGTATTAAGCCAATAAGAAAATACCAAAAATATGAAAAACGCCAAAAATGTAAAAACGATAGAAATACGAAAAATGAAAAATGGAGAAACGTGAAAAATGCAAAAAAAAAAAAAAAAAAAGTGAAAAAATGAAAAAATATGAAAAATGTAAAAAACAAAAAAGTGTAAAAATACACACAAAAAAACAATAAAAATGTGGAAAATGGTACAAAATGTGAAATACCGTAAAAATTTGGAAAATAGTGAAGATGGATTTTGATAGAAATACGAAACATTGCTATCATGTGTTTTATTCTATTTGCTTTGCTAACTTATGGTAATAGAAGATTCTCCATGTCCAAAATCACATTTGTTTGGTATAGTTTATCTAAGTTGTTATATTATGGTACATTCTTCTTAAATAAGATATAAGGTGACAAAACGTTTTTCATCAACTTTTTCGTCCGATATTATTAAGTTAAAATAGTACTAATTTAGGTTTTGATAACGAAATGTGCACTACTCATATTATTTCATTAAATTTTGATTTCTCTCTCTACATACAGAAGTAATATGAATAACGTGTCACAATCCATTATCGATGTCTAAATTAGTACTCTTTTGTAAATATTAAGCCTATATTAATATTATTTTATATGTAGAGCCTAAATTGATATTTTCTATGTTGCCCATGTTCGTTTTCCTTAATTTTCTGTTTTGAACCTTTATTTTTTTTCTTCTTTTTTTCCTCCATTTGTAATCTTCTTTTTTTATTAATAATATTTCGGGTTGATTTGGTGTGTTAGGGGTGCCAACCTAGTTGGGATGTCTAGCCACTTAATCACATCCCAATCTTTCATGAAAAAAAATTGATATTTTCTAAAAAAAACCTTAGGTCTATTTTGATACTATATGCTCTTAAACAATAAAGACAAAAATATATTCTTCTTTTTTTTTTTTGAAACAAAAAATATATTCTTCTTAAATGCTAGCTTATATATATATATATATATATATATTCGATTTTCATGTTTTTTGCGTTTTTTTCATTTTTCATGTTTTCACATTTTTTTTTCATTTTACGTATATTTTTATGGTTTTTCGTGATTTCTTTTTTATTTCATGTTTTTCTTTATATAATATATATTAAATATTTGAATAATTAATTGTAATAATTAAAAGTTTAAAATAAATAAAAAATTACGTTATTCCATCTCATCTTATTCCAAGAATCAAACATAAAAAAAATTATTGTTTTTAAAAAATATTTACTATATTATTGCATGGTCTATTTTTTAGTAATATATATTTTATTTCATTCTATGAATCAAATGACATTTACATGTGTGTCGTTCAATTAGTGAAAAAAAGTTACAAGTAATTGGAATGATCTTTCTTTTGATTTTATTTTTATTTGCTTGTAAAACAAAATGAAATAAAAATTGAATTAAATAAATAGTAGCGTAAAAAAAATATATTTGTTGGTTGTCTGTTTTGGAAATGCAATTTTGTGGTTTAAACATTTGGAAATAAATGGTGTAGTTTGTGCAGGTTGTAGTAAAAGATTTATGCATAAAATTGATAAAAAAATATTTATAGTTTAGTTAATTTGTAAGTTAGATATATATAATATATAGAGTAATTTGCAAATTGAGTTATTTTTAATTGTTACAAATCATAAAAAGTAAATAGCTACGATAATATATTTAATAAAATCTTCAAATTTATCCTTATTGTTTGTAAGAAATGCAAATATACTCTATCGTATTAAATGATATAATTTTACTTAATATTTCAAAACAAAATCAAAGTCATCCTACCTAATAGAAAAGTTAAAAAAAAAAACTGATTTACTATTATTTGACTCATTATTTAACTGTCATCTTAAAGTGGCGACTGCGTTTATTTTGTTTTTAGTAAAGTAAACATTATTTTATGTGTTTTTACCATTGGAACCATCAATTATATCTAATATAGTTATTCTCTTACTAACATAGTTATAAACAACTTATCAAAATATCAATATTTAAGTCTATCGAATACAAGTTGATCACAAAAAAACAATGCATAAAATACTTATTACTACATCCGTTTCATATTACATGTCTTTCTAGAGATTTTTTTTTGTTTCATATTACATGTCATTTTATACGATCAATACACGTTAAGACATCTTTTTTTCTGTTATAAAACGCGGTTTTACGAAAATTAATTAGAATAATAGACTTATTATAGAATAAATAAATATTAGAATCAATAAATAAATGGCAACAATGTCTTTTTACAATATCCTTAATTTTTAAATAACTCTCTAAAAAACATGTAATATGAAACAGATGGAGCATATTATTAAAATAGTTACAAACACCTTGTTAAACACAAGGAATTTGTTTCACTTTATAGTAATTTATTTGGAAATTTTGATATAACAGTAAAATAATTATTAAATTACCTCGTTCATTTTTTTTTTAAATAAAATTCAAATTTCAACATTAAAATAGATCTTGCTTTACAATTTAATAAATTAAGGTAAATTTACACTTTTATGAGAGCGATAAGAGTAATTTGGATCTTATCGTAATAAATAAATTTAAGAAGATAAATCAAAGGAGAGGAGAGAAGAGGAATATGCGTGTATAGCACCACCGTCGAAAGATGAAATTTGACACGCGCGCTTTTTAGCGTCCGCTCAACCAAAGCAGACACGTCACCATCAACATGGATCCCACTTTAATTTCTAATTATTTCTCTCTTCTGCCCGAATTGCCCCACGTTTTTCTACTTCTCTTGCCCGAATTGCCCGCTCACTACCCCCTTTTAGCACTCAGTAAACACTAAAGCAGCCAGCCAGCAAGCTCTCTTCCTAGCTGCCCGAAAGCTCAATCCCCCCTTCTGCCCGCATTCTTCGGGCAGCTCCAAATTGCTTTTTCCAGTCTTTGATTCCATTTAAAAATTGAAATTGATTGAAAAAGTAACACAGAATCGACAGCATGAATTGAAAGAGAGGGAAGGATAGATAGATAGGTGTTTCTCAATTTTATCTGATTTCTTTTTTGTTTTTCTAGCCAAATATTTTTACTTTTTAATTAATTAATTAATTAATTTAACATTTTCCATTTTTCTTTTGCTTTTAAACTGATCAGCTTTGTGTAAGTTTTTGTGTGTGTGTGTGTTTCAGAGACTTCTGTTTGGTTTCTTGAGATTTCTGTTATCTTAAGAGCAGACATTTTCCTGCTCTGAGCTTTCTTCCATCTACTTGTTAAACAAAACATAACAACTTCTGTTTTCACAGCTTAATCAATTTGGGTTGCCATTTTTGACCCTCTTCATGTGATCTAACTTATGGGTTTTGGGGTTTAAATTGTTTAATTTGATTGCTTTTTTGTTTGTTTTGGGGGTTTTGAAGTTGGTTTATATTTGGGGGGTGGGGGTGGGATTTGGGGGGGTTTTGGATGAAAAGTGGGTCTAGGTACTTAGGTTTTTGTGAGAGGAAAGGAGAGGAGGATGGGATTAGGTAGTGAAGATGGAAAAGAGAAAGTTTGTGTGGATGTGAGCAAATCAAAGGGAAGGAAGAAGAAGAAAGATGTTAATTGTGGAGAAGATGATGTAGATGACGCAGCTACAGGTTGCTGGTTCAAGTTTAGGTTTATCGGAAGCTGCATTTCTTCAAGATCCAAAGTGGATAGCTCTGTTAGTGGGACCAGTACTCATTGCGGTAATTCATAATTCTCTTCTGGATTTTGCCTTTTCAGATAGATTATTTGCTTCAAGGAAACCTTTGTATACTTTACTTTTGGGTTCTTGTGGATTCAAATTATTCTAACTGTGAGTTTGCATCAGATTGTTAGTAGGTAAGGTAATTTGCTTGTACTAATGAAAATGTTGTGTGAGATTCACCTCCTGGCTGAAGAAATTATGAAAATTGAATCTCGTTCAAGATTTTCCAGAACATGTGTAGTCAATAATTGGAATTGCTTTTAGAAATTCCACATTTCTGCTTGTAGCAGATCAATCTTGGAGATTCTTATATTTGTGAATCTTCATAGAGGAATGGGATTTGCATGCTTTTGTACTTTGGTCCAGGCATTACTCAATTTGCATAGATTGGGTATCTTACTCTTCCTTTCCTGTTTTCTTTTTCAAATTTGAATATATGCTGTGACCAATCATTTACTTACCTTGAGCTTTTTTTTTCTTTCTTAATAAGGGTATCAAGTTCTTTCTCAGGAACAAGTTTGATTACATCTGATTATTCTAAAGATGAAAACGTTTCAGCATTCTTTCTTGTCGAGTCTGACCCGTTTTCTCCTACTTATTCATTCCTAGTTTTGGTTACTTCAAACAGCTAATTCTACCTTTAGCTGTTATAAAGCTGGCATAAACCAATAATGATTGACCATTGAACTCGAAAGCATTTCATTAAGGTGTTTGCGCTGTGACTCCAGTCTGAAACAACTGGTTGTGAGTTTGTAGTTGTGTCCGGTCCGTTGCTGGTAGTAGCATTTGAAATGAACTACCAGTTTGTGATATAAACATTTGGTCGACGGTAACAATAGCTGTAAATAATGATTTACATCGGAGATATGAACGCATTATGCATGTAGATATAATGGTTTTGTAATCTTATTAAGAGAGGCTTTAAAACTGTTGAAGAGTGAGTCCCAGGTTCAGTTAAATTGTCAGAGGGAAGCTGTATGTTATACTTGTGTGGTGACCAAGTTCAAAACACAATGATTCTTTGGGTATTAGGGAGACATTTTGTGTCTCCCTTTTCTTCTGTTCCCGAAAAATATTTTTTCATGATGATTGATGTTTTTCATGGTCTTATTGGCATCAATTTTTGCAACGCCGGAGGATTCGTGTGGCATTGCTGATCTATGTGAATGCCAATGCTCTGACTAAACCTATCATGTTCCGTTTCTTCATGGCTTATATAGTCTAACAGCATAACTTTATGTGTGTATCAACAGAAAGTAAATCTACAAATGATACAAGCATAGAGCAACCTGCTGCTCCTGTGATCTCATCGACGACTACAAGTAATACAGAAAGTAATTCTTCCACTTCCAAACTAGAAGAGGAACTTAAGATTGCATCTCGACTGCGAAAATTCGCATTTAATGATCTTAAGTTGGCAACAAGAAATTTTAGACCCGAGAGTCTTCTTGGCGAAGGTGGTTTTGGTTGTGTGTTTAAGGGATGGATTGAAGAAAATGGAACTGCCCCAGTAAAGCCTGGAACAGGATTAACTGTTGCTGTTAAAACCCTTAATCATGATGGGCTTCAGGGTCACAAAGAGTGGCTGGTATGGAACTTAGATTTTTTTTATATGTTCAAATAATCTTGTGCAAATTTAACTTATTTCTTATGTACATTACAGGCTGAAGTGAATTTCCTTGGCGATCTTATTCATCCGAACTTGGTTAAGCTGATTGGTTACTGCATTGAAGATGATCAGAGGCTGCTAGTGTACGAGTTCATGCCTCGAGGAAGCTTGGAGAACCACCTATTTAGAAGTAATTGTCCTTTCTTCCTTATCTAGTTTCCACTTTTATTTCTAGCATGCCTAAAGTCTTGATTTGCATTCGCAAGTTGATATAAAACTCTTTGATAATGATGTTATTTACAGGATCATTGCCTCTTCCGTGGTCCATAAGAATGAAAATTGCCTTGGGTGCTGCAAAGGGTCTAGCCTTTCTTCATGAAGAAGCAGAAAGACCAGTCATTTATCGCGATTTTAAGACCTCCAACATCTTATTAGATGCGGTACATTATGAAACCTTCACAACTATATGTACAATACCTTTTTGTGGTGTGCATTTTTAACAACATGCTATTCCAGGAATATAATGCTAAGCTTTCTGATTTTGGACTTGCAAAAGATGGTCCTGAGGGAGATAAGACCCATGTATCGACCCGAGTAATGGGAACATATGGTTATGCTGCTCCTGAATATGTGATGACTGGTATGCCTAATCAAAAAAAATTCTAGATTTTTTTCTTCATTCATCTTTATTCTCAATTTCACTTGATGAAAGTTGTTTTACTCGTGAAAATACCCGAGACACCTCTCTTCTGATCTGTCATTTCTTTCTCATCTGTGCTTGATGGAATTTACTGGTTTGTGGAAATCTTATTTTGTATATAACTAGGATGCATTGCCTTCCAATTGGTTCCCTGAATTTATGTGTTCATATGCTGTGGATATATACTGGTGTCTTATCATACATGATCCTTGAGCGCTTTTGGGAAATATTTCGTTTGCTTTGATGCTTCTAAATTCTGTCATTTGATAGGATGGTTAAAAGCATTAGGTGTTTTTCCTCTGGTTGTATCATATTGTGTATCGGCAGAACCTAAATCAATACCGGATTTTACATCAGAAAACAAATTTGACTATATGTATTAGTGCTATAAGCTATATGATCATTACTATGAATTTCTATTTAAATACCCATGGTTCACAAATTCAGAAGAATAGGTGCATTTTCGGGACTGTTCTAGGATCGTTTAAGTCATATTTTTTCCGAGTCTTAACTGTAATGGTTTAGGCAGATATTCATGGTTTTATGAATTTCTATTTTATTTTGTTTGGTGAAGTCTGAACAGATTAGCACTTTCTTGTCTTAGGGCATCTTACATCAAAGAGCGACGTCTACAGTTTTGGAGTGGTTTTACTAGAAATGATAACTGGGAGAAGATCCATGGACAAGAACAGACCTATTGGAGAACATAACCTTGTGGAATGGGCCCGGCCTCATCTCTTGGAGAGAAGGCGATTCTATCGATTAATAGATCCTCGGCTCGAAGGACACTTTTCAATAAAAGGTGCACAGAAAGCAACACAACTGGCTGCTCACTGCCTTAGCCGGGATCCGAAGGCCAGGCCCCTGATGAGTGAAGTTGTGGAGGCACTAAAGCCCCTACCCAATCTTAAGGACATGGCTAGCTCATCATATTATTTCCAAACAATGCAGGCAGACCGAAGTGCATCGAACAGCCCGAATGCGAAAAACGGAAGCCGGACACAAGGAGGATTATTGAAGAATGGGCAGCAACAAAGAAGCCTTTCAATACCAAATGGTACGCAGGCGTCTCCTTACCACCATCATCAATACCCGCATCAATCGCCAAAACCGAGTGGTAAACCGTAGTAACGAAACACAGGACAGGGTCAGTAATTATCTGAATTTTCCCCATAATTGATCTGTATTTTTCTGTGAAAGCATTTGTTGTTGGAAAGTGGAAAAAGCAATATGTTGAGAATGTTGATACGGAGCAAAGTGTCTGAAATTCTTGGAATGTTAAAGATTATTGATTAGCTCCTTTTTCTTGTAACATCACATGTTTCTTTTTTCCTTTCCTTCCACCTCTTCTTTGCTTTAATTTGATAAATATACCATCACATTGATCTACAACTATATCTATATCTTAATAATAGGGTCCTTGCTGTTTAAATTTAAATGCTCTTTAGGTACCTCCAATCTGATGTACTTCCACGGGATAAGGTACAAATTTACAAGCAGATTTACTCTATACATACGAAACAATACAATCTTAATATAATCTTAAGCCTAACGTGTATCGGATGGTGCATTTTTAAGTTTCATTAACGAAAAACGAGTTTTCCTTTTTTATATGTTGTTTCATGTTTTGGTCATCCTAGAACACTTTGAACATTCTGTCAACTCAATAAAGTTTGAAACAATGCATTTTTTTTGTTAATTATTTTTAGTTAACAAGATTTAAAATTACAACTTTTGATAAGCGTTAGTTTAAAATTATAGGTTCAAATTCTATAGGTTCAAATTCACTCTAACAATAGGATTAAATTTATAACTTATTAACGGGAAAAAGACAACTGATGATTATTTTTTAGTTTCCTTCTGCATTGAATTTTAGATTAAAGTCCATTGTCTTACAAAAGGTGCAAACGAGCGGAACCGAGATCGAACAGCTCGGGTCGGGTCGAAAAATGCAGAACCGAGATCGAACAGGAGCAGACTCGGCTCGAGAAATGTGGAGACCGGGTTCGGTTTAAACTTGATATAGGTTTGGCTCGAGGTTGGGTGGTTCATTTTGAATATTCTTAATTATAATTATAACTGATTAACATTTTATTATCTAAAACCATCATTCTAATGAAAGAATATCAAAAATTATACTCCAAAAATCAAATATAACATACAATCTACAACAAAGTAATAAGATGACTTAATATATCTCCTACCCTTTCAAATTGTCCAAAAACTACAACTAACATCTGAGCTTCAAAATGTTATAACTAACTCTCTCACCTTGCTTATTTAGAACAAATAACTATTATAATATTTGTGATTTTCATTATTTTTTTTTTTTTTTTTGCATTTTTGTTAATGTATTTGCAAATTAGTTAAGATGTAACAACCGATATTTTAAATATCTTTTATTTCTGTTGTAATATTATGTTGAATGTTTTCTTGGATTTAAGAGTTAATTGTTCCAAATAAGCAACTTGAAGTGTTATTTGTTCTAAATAAGCAATTTGAGAGTTTATTAGTTCCAAATAAGTAAGCTCATGGGATTAGTTATAATGTTTTGAAGTTTAGTGGATGAATTGTAGTTTTTGGTCAACTTAAAGAAGTTGGGGAAATATTATGTGTAATAAAATTAAACAAATGTATTTAAATTAAAAAATAAAAATCAATAATATATATATAACATTAATAAAAAAAACTCTCGAGACTGCTCACGAACTTTCGAGCTGAACTCAAGGAAACTCAAACTCGGACTCATTATTACTCGAGCCGATTTTGAACTCGAGTCGAGCCCAATCGTTTCGAATTTTGACCGAGCTTTGATCGAGCCGAAATGCAACCGCTTGCGAACTAGACAGGCTCATAGGCTCATTTGCACCTTTAGTCGTACAGATAATGCGACACTGGTAATGAAAAGTATATGTTTTTTTTATATTTATTGATATTAGATGAATAAATTAGACAATATTCCTTTTAGTATGGTTTATTTTTTCATTTTCTAAATGAAATTTACGGATACCATACTCATATAGTTTGACAATTTTATTAATTTTCCCTTTTGCTATAGACAAATCCTCACCTCATAAATGTCCGAAACTATTGAGGTTTTTATTTTATTTACTTCTTTAATTTTCTTATTACATTTCAATACAATTTCTCCTATTTCTTAAATTTTTTTAGAGTTGATTTCAAATACATGCCTTGGTGGTATTTTTTCATTACAAATCAAACTATGTACTTTGCGCCATTACCAAAAACACCACAGGTACCCATCTGCAAATCCGTATTGCAATCACATGGATGGCATGTATTTGAAATTAACCCGTTTTTTTATTAGCATGTTTTGCCTAAAAAGACAATTCATTTGGGAAGGCACAAAATCTACAAATAAAATGAGTCTCATCTCATGCGGCCCTCCTTGTAAGTTGCTCTTTTGATGTGCTCTCAAAGATCTTATCAGCATTTCCAACCTCAAATCCATCTCGCCTATGAAACTCCTCAATCTGTTAAAGTCAATAATCAAGTTACTTATAATCCAAGAAGAGCTCAGTTTACTAATATGTTTTTCTTTTAGGAATCTACCTCTTCCTCTGGTAGACTTTGGAACTGAGGTAACACTAGACGTTCAGCAAACTCTATGTATGAACAAGGAACTGATTCTGTAACTCCATCAGAAAACTTGAAAGTAACTGAATCTGCTACAGTTGAACTTTGCTGCAGAAGGCCGTCAGGGCTCACTGGTCGTGGAAGGTATAAAATGTTTTTCTTAATCAGGTCTCATAGATATAAACAGAGCATGTACCATTTCATCCTTTTAATGGAGTTGTCAAGATGCAAAATTGAAAAGGGTCAAAATCCACATAGCAATTTTGCATCTTGACAACTCCATTAAAAGGATGAAGACTTCCATGTCCTTAGAACTCATTAGTGTTGAAATGATGCTTAGTCAATTTATTAATCATCAGCAGGGGCTTTCAAAATTACAGCAACTAAAAGCACAATTCATTAGTAAGAAAGAACCATCCATGATGTAAAATCCTTTCTGTAGCAAACTATTTTCTGCCTAGTGAGCTCATGCAATCTTGCATCAAAATTCAGAAGATGACGATCTAAGTGAAGCTCAAAGAATTGAATAACAAATCAGTTATTCAACCATTATTCTATCTAGCAGATAATTCATGCAATGCCTTCAAGAAGTGTAATGAAAGCATGGAAAGTTTTGCTGACATATCCTTCAGAATATGAAGGACCATTAGCATACCCAAAATAGTTGTGAAGTTAGTAACATACCTTTGAGAACACCCCCTTCTGAATTCAATTTGAACCCGTTCTCTTCAATACGTTGATTGAGGCATTTGATATGTTTCAGGTTAGATTTCAGCTGATGAGTCGAAATGGTAACATGGTTCACTGCATAACCATTGACAAGAGTCCAGGCAGCATATTCACTTTCCCTGGTATTTCACAAACCAAACTATGATTTTTTAATGAAGACTGTATATCTTCGAAAAGAAGTTCAAGTTTATCACCTTGAACCTTCAGTAAACACAGGGATGATTTGGTAATTATAAAAAAAACTATACAATAATAATATTCAGTACCTAACTCTGCACTATCTGTTTTTGAGATTGTGTGAATTTAGCACAATTAGATTTCAAAAGAGTAATTACCTTGCCAATTGCTGAAACTCAGAATACAAGGGTTTCTTCCATGTTAAAGATCCCAAAGAACTTGCAAGAGCTGCATGTCTATATCCGCTACCAGAAATTTCAGTATATTTTTTAATTATTTCCTGGAAACAACAGTTTCAAGCATGATGTGCGTAATAGATCAGCAATTGTCAAAGACATAACACAGCTCAGAGACAATAGTAATCAGGAGCTGAGATGAAATCTGAGTATGGTTCTAAAAATAGAAATTCAAAACTCCCTGTCTCAACACATTTAACATCTCAAAGCAAACTCATAATTACCACTCATCAACAGACTATAAAGAAAATCGAGACTTATTAAAATAACAAGAATGTAAAAATGGTGTAACAAATTAACAAGGAAATTAAATGATTCATTTGCTTTGAATCAAAGATATCAGGATTCAAGCTACAAAAGTATATGAACCAACACAAGTAAATTGTAACTCACCTGAGCTTGCGCACTCATCTGATCTACAAGAAGTTCCGATATGAAAATTCTTGGTAAAGGGCCATTAACACCACTGCCACCATCAGAAAGCGGAACACGGGGAGGCGAAAACCACAGAGCTTTCAATTTTTTGGCAGGAAAACTCAGCTCCTCCTGCTGTGTATATCCAAAATCCAGAAAAACACTCGCAATGGAATCAATTCCATGACCATTAACCTAAGAAAATCCAAATTAGAATAATATAAAAGACAAAATTACTCCTAAAATCAACTCCAAATTCATCGTCAGCATTATACCCCAAAGGTCCTGAAGGCAAGATGATCGTAGCAGACTCGTCCACCGTCAGCAGACTGAACCATCTCCAATACTGCCTTGGCCGTCGGATTCCTGTTCAAGTAAACCCTCTCCATACCTCCCAACACACTCCTGAAAAACGATTCATCTCCCTGCGATCAAATGACAAAAAAGAAAAAACGGAGTAAGCAACAATAAGAAGAAGCATCAGATTAGAAGCAGAAGAAGAGCAACAGAAGCACCGGAAAATTGGATTTAGGCGATGCATTATCCGATTTAGAAGCAGAGACGACGGAGAGAAGTCGAAATTTAGCGGTGGGAAGTGAATTGTTGGAAAGAATAGAAGCGTTGTTGAAATTGATACGGAGAGGAGGAGAAATAGAAGAAAGGGAGCGAAGTGATGGGAAGGAAAGAGAGGGAGAACAACAAGTTTTGGTGGCAGATGAAAACATGATTTTGAAAAGTTTTCGGTGATGAATTTTGATTCAGTTGTTTTTGGTTATGTTATGAGCTTTGATTTTGCGATATGGATGACACGTTTCATTTCATGGCGTAAACGTAACGACTCCATTACAGATCACCTCTAACAAGGAGAGAGATCAATTAGCCATAGTAATGGATCGGTGATGATCACCTGTCCAGTCACTGATTAAATTGAACTGCTATCATTAAATTAGAATTTAAAATGAAAAAAATATAGGGAAAAGTATAAAAATAAACCTTATGTTTGGTTCATTTTCAAACATAAACTACGTGGTTTAAAAGTTTACAAACTGGTACCTTAAGATTCATTCCGTTAGCAAACAGAGTCTAAATGAGTAATGGTGTTAATTTTTTGATGACGTGGCGGTCAAAGTCAACAGATCAAAAGGGTATTTTTGTCCTTCATTTAATTTATATTTTATATTTATTTTTTTAAAAAATTTCATTATTTTGCACTTATTCTTCTCCTTTGATCTTCGTCTTCTCCGATGGTCTACTACGTTCATCTGTTCATCTTCTCCGTTCATAAATCTATCTTCAACCTACGATTCCCTGCTGTCCAGATTTATCAAGCATAAACCCATCTTCTACTTCTTTCTTCGAGAGAGTAATTACTTCTCCTTCTGGTGTCATGATAATCACACTGATTCCTGCATTTCTTGCTCCGATTCAAACCGGCCAAGTGGATCATCGAACCGGAAACTCAACTCTCAAACTAAATTTAAAAACGAAACGAAAATGGACATGAAAACTAGAAGTGTTTGTGCCATAACACGATAATTAAATCTCAATCCATCTGCATTGCATTAACATTAAACTCTTTCAATTTACAACCTATGAACATAACAAATAGCTATTTGATTCTAAAGAGAGAAATTCATATTCATATTCTTAAGCAACCAATTCATCAATCGCTTCATAACCTTTCTCAAAAATACGGTCCAATCTTTTACCTCCGGTTAGGATCCCGTCCTACAGTCGTCATATCATCAACATCGGCAGTCGAAGAATGCTTCACCAAAAACGACATCGTTTTAGCCAATCGTCCTCTCTTCATCCTGGGAAAATACCTGGGCACCAACCACACCTCCATCGCCACATCCCCATACGGTGACCACTGGCGCAACCTCCACCGCATAAGTGCTGTCGAAATCTGCTCAACTAATCGACTCAACAAATTCTCGACCATCTGAAGAGGCGAAATGGAGATCTTTTTGAAAAATTGTTTCGAATTTCTTCTAATTACAGCTGTTTTGCAGAGGTAAAAGAGCTGCAAATGTTTTCGAAGCTAACGTTTGGTATAATTATGAAAAAAGATGGTGAAGGAAGAAAAGATTTGGGTTGAAATTGCAGATTTTCACATTCGCTGGAATCTAAAAAAGATGGTAAAGGAAGAAGAAGGAAAGTAAGAGAGATGGACAAATTTGCCCTTTGACTCTTTGACCAAAATTGATAAATTAACGGTGTTAAAAAAATTTCCCCTCTTTGCTAACGGAATGAACCGCATGGTACCAGTTTGCAAACTTTTAAACCACATTGTTCATGTTTGAAAATGGCCCAAACCACAAGGTTTATTTTTGTACTTTTCCCAAAAATATAATGATTTATTTAAATACATTGATAAATGCCGCAAAGTTGCATTAAATTTTATTGTTGAATTTGACTAGTTGATTTTGTCAAAACTTAATATAACATATACGATTGGACTTTAACTATCAGTTTGATCTTTTAATTAAAGTGGTTCCGTGACATTGTATCAGGAAAATCTGGATCATACTCACAGTACACAATATCATCATCTAGAGGGTATATATTCATCCAAAATTTAAAGTTCGCATCCAGATATACTACCCTAATCGTACTAAGGATTTTGACTTTGAATGTATTAAGTCTTCTGCAACCAATATCCTCCTTGCGCTGAATGACATCTTCCCTGAATGCTTTCTCCTCGCCAGCTCAACCTATAACTTTTTCAATTTGTCTTCCTCATCAGCCGAAAGGACTTGCAAAGTTTTATATAATTCTTTCACTCGGCTTAGCTCATCTTGAAAATATTTAGACTCCTTTTTCGACAAATCCAAATCGGCTGGCAATGAGGCACATGCAACACTTTATGTGTCAGTTGCACCTCCTTCTCTTTTCAAGAGTGCAATATTCTTTAAAGCTTGATCCTCAGCATCTCTAAAATCAACTTCCAACTCATGCTCATTCACCCGACCCTTGTCGTGCTTAGCTTGGAGACGCCCTTCAGTTGCCTCAGCCCGTTGTTGAGCTGATTGAGCATAAGAAAGCTTTTTATGTAATCGGACAGTCGTGATAGAAGAGATCTTGTTCAAACTTCAGCTTTTTAGGCTTGGGCCGACTCTACCTTCAAAGCATCTTCCTTTTGGCTCAACTCGCGGCGAAGTCGACGAAAGTCCTCCTTCTAGGCCAACTCTTAGTGAGCCTCCTTGAGGGCTAACTACTCAAAGATTTTGCTCCAACTGAGCTATCCTCTTTACATCAGTTTCCAGCCTTAGGGTGATCTCAGATTGCGATGCCAAGACCTTCATCAAAGAGTTAAATGAGCTTTATACTAAAGGCAATGTGAGGCAAAAGGTTAAGATTGGGAAAGACGGTACCTCAGCAAATCGGTTGTGAGAAAGGTCCATAACAGCCTTATTACACTGCTGATTATATAATGAACTTTCGATAGGAAACCTAGCCATCTGGGAAAGGCTGCAGGTGATGACAGGATACTCTAAATGTGGCCCTTCGAAGAACTTGGTTATCTAGATCTGCCACCACAAAGACATCGGTTAAACTTCAACAGTCCATAACAAAAAGGAAAATAGAAGAAATATGAAGAACTTCATTAGAGCAAGTATAGGGGATATTATCTACATATTATTTTAAAGGAAAAATTGTTACTATCTCTATTACTTTTATTGATGTGCTACTAAATCTAGTAAGAAATAATTAATCTTCCCACAGAAATCCAAAACTAAAGTCTGCAGTATTGGTATTGTGCCATGTGAGGCATAACTGTGTCTACATCTAGCACATGAATAACACACGCCAGATGTGGAGCGTATAGTGCCTCAAATGGCACAATACCAATGCTTGCAAGATACATTGGAACACAAACTATTATATTTTAAAACTTTTTAGTTTTTTTATTAAGAATCTTGTAATTTCTTCAAACGGCAAAAAATTATATTTAAATGGTAACTTGCACATTTTTTCAAAATTTGTAATGAATTCAGACAGTAAAATTGCACAAATATATTATAAATACACACAATTTCTCATTTGTTACCACAAAATCTTTTCTTATTCTCTCTCCTATTCGATTACACTTTAGTTTTACAATGGAGAATAATCAAGATCATTTTACTTAATATTATTCACAGGTTCCAAACACTCAGTATCTCGAAACACAGAATTCTCAATTTCACAGTCCAAATACACCAACTAGGCCTGCACCACGATCTTTTTATGATCCATATATGCAATATCCATCGAACCTCCAAAACTACCCTTGTGGCCCTTTTACTAATGATTATACACGAAGGGAGCA